>NC_092375.1:90949097-91549097 GCF_030028105.1 Mobula birostris
AGGAAGGGCCCTCGGTGGTTACAGGTGTAGGTTACAAGTGTAGGAAGGGTCCCTGGTGGTTACAGGTGCAGTAAGAGCCCTCGGTGGTTACAGGTGTAGGAAGGGTCCACGGTGGTTACAGGTGTAGGAAGGGTCCCTGGTGGTTACAGGTGTAAGTTACAGGTGTAGGAAGTGTCCTCGGTGGTTACAGATGTAGGAAGGGTCCTGGGTGGTTACAGGTGCAGGAATGCTCCCCAGTGGTTACAGGTGTAGGAAGGGTCCTGGGTGGTTACAGGTGCAGGAATGCTCCCCAGTGGTTGCAGGTGTAGGAAGGGTCCTGGGTGGTTACAGGCAAAGGTTACCGCTGAAGGAAGGGCCCTTTGTGGTTACAGGTGTAGGAAGGGTCCTCGGTGGTTACAGGTTCAGGAAGGGCCCTCGGTAGTTACAGGTGTAGGTTACAAGTGTAGGAAGGGTCCCTGGTGGTTACAGGTGCAGTAAGAGCCCTCGGTGGTTACAGGAGGAGGAAGGGCCCTCGGTGGTTACAGGTGCAGGAAGGGTCCTCGGTAGTTGCAGGTGTAGGAAGGGTCCCTGGTGGTTACAGGTGCAGGAAGGGCCCTCGGTGGTTACAGGGGGAGGAAGGGCCCTCGGTGGTTACAGGTGCCGGAAGGGTCTTCGGTGGTTACAGGTGTAGGAAGGGTCCCTGTGGGTTACAGGTGTAAGTTACAGTTTTTGGAAGGGTCCTCGGTGGTTACAGGTGTAGTTCTGGGTCCCTGGTGGTTACAGGTGCAGGAATGGTCCTCGGTGGATACAGGGGGTGGAAGGGTCCTCCGTGGTTACAGGGGGAGGATGGGTCCTAGGTGGTTACAGGTGAAGGAAGTGTCCCCGGTGGTTACAGGTGCAGGAAGGGTCCCTGTTGGTTACAGGTTCAGGAAGGGCCCTCGGTAGTTACAGGTGTAGGAAGGGTCCCTGGTGGTTACAGGTGCAGGAAGGGCCCTCGGTGGTTACAGGGGGAGGAAGGGCCCTCGGTGGTTACAGGTGCCGGAAGGGTCTTCGGTGGTTACAGGTGTAGGAAGGGTCCCTGTGGGTTACAGGTGTAAGTTACAGTTTTTGGAAGATTCCTCGGTGGTTACAGGTGTAGGAAGGTTCCCTGGTGGTTACAGGTGCAGGAATGGTCCTCGGTGGTTACAGGGGGAGGAAGGGTCCTCCGTGGTTACAGGGGGAGTACGGGTCCTAGGTGGTTACAGGTGAAGGAAGGGTCCCCGGTGTTGACAGGTGCAGGAAGGGTCCCTGGTGGCTACAGGTGAAGGAAGGGCCCTCGGTGGTTGCAGGTGTAGGTTACAGGTGTAGGAATGATCCCTGGTGGTTACAGGTGCAGGAAGGGCCCTCGGTTGTTACAGGGGGAGGAATGGCCCTCGGTGGTTACAGCTATAGGTTACAGGTGCAGGAAGGGTCCCCGGTGGTACAGGTGTAGGAAGGGTCCATGGTGGTTACTGGTGTAAGTTACAGTTGAAGGAAGGGTCCTCGGTGGTTACAGCTGGAGGAATGGTACCGGGTGGTTACAGGTGCAGGAAGGGTCCCCAGTGGTTACAGGTATAGATTACAGCTGCAGGAAGGGTCCCCGGTGGTACAGGTGCAGAAAGGGTCCTTGGTGGTTACAGGTGTAGGAAGCGTCCCCGGTGGTTACAGGTGAAGGAAGAGTCCTCGGTGGTTACAGGTGCAAGAAGGGTCCCCGGTGGTTACAGGTGTAGGTTACAGGTGTAGGAAGGGTCCCTGGTGGTTACAGGTATAGGAAGGGCCCTCGGTTGTTACATGGGGAGGAAAGGTCCCCGATGGTTACAGGTATGGGTTACAGGTGCAGGAAGGGTCCCCGGTTGTACAGGTACAGGAAGGATCCTTGGTGGTTACAGGTCTAGGAAGGGTCCCCGATGGTTACTGGTGAAGGAATGGCCCTCGGTGGTTACAGGTGCAGGAAGGGCACTCGGTGGTTACAGGTGCAAGAAGGGTCCCTGGTGGTTACAGGTATAGATTACAGGTTCAGGAAGCGTCCCCGGTGGTTACAGGTGTAGGAAAAGTCCCCGATGGTTACAGGTATGGGTTACAGGCGCAGGAAGGGTCCCCGGTGGTACAGGTGCAGGAACCGTGCTTGGTGGTTACAGGTGTAGGAAGGGTCCCCTGTGGTTACAGGTGTAGGAAGGGTCCCTGCTGGTTACTGGTGTAAGTTGCAGGTGTAGCAAGGGTCCTCGGTGGTTACAGGTGTAGGAAGGGTCCTGGGTGGTTACAGGTGCAGGAAGGGTCCCCGGTGGTTACAAGTGTAGGTTACAGGTGTAGGAAGTGTCCTCGGTGGTTACAGGTGTAGGAAGGGTCCTGGGTGGTTACAGGTGCAGGAAGGGTCCCCGGTGGTTACAGGTGTAGGTTACAGGTGTAGGAAGGGTCCCCTGTGGTTACAGGTGTAGGAAGGGTCCCTGCTGGTTACTGGTGTAAGTTGCAGGTGTAGCAAGGGTCCTCGGTGGTTACAGGTGTAGGAAGGGTCCTGGGTGGTTACAGGTGCAGGAAGGGTCCCCGGTGGTTACAAGTGTAGGTTACAGGTGTAGGAAGTGTCCTCGGTGGTTACAGGTGTAGGAAGGGTCCTGGGTGGTTACAGGTGTAGGAAAGGTCCCTGGTGGTTACAGCTGAAGGATGGGCCCTTTGTGGTTACAGATGTAGGAAGGGTCCTCGGAGTTTACAGGTGTAGGAAAAGTCCCCGATGGTTACAGGTATGAGTTACAGGTGCATGAAGGGTCCCCGGTGGTACAGGTGTAGGAAGGGCCCTCGGTGGTTACAGGTGTAGGTTACAAGTGTAGGAAGGGTCCCTGGTGGTTACAGGTGCAGTAAGAGCCCTCGGTGGTTACAGGAGGAGGAAGGGCCCTCGGTGGTTACAGGTGCAGGAAGGGTCCTCGGTAGTTGCAGGTGTAGGAAGGGTCCCCGGTGGTTACAGGTGAAGGAAGTGTCCTCGGTGATTACAGGTGTAGGAAGGGTCTCTGGTGGTTACAGGTGTAGGAAGGGTCCACGGTGGTTACAGGTGTAGGAAAGGTCCCCGATGGTTACAGGTCTATGTTACAGGTGCAGGAAGGGTCCCTGGTGGTTACAGGTGCAGGAAGGGTCCCTTGTAGTTACAGGTGTAGAAAGGGTCCCTGGCGGTTACATATGCAGGAAAGGTCCCCGGTGTTTACAGGTGTAGGAAAGGTCCCCGATGGTTACAGGTATAGGTTACAGGTGCAGGAAGGGTTCCCGGTGGTACAGGTGGAGGAAGGGTCCTTGCTGGTTACAGGTGTAGGAAGGGTCCTCGGTGGTTACAGGTGTAGGAAGAGTCCCTGCTGGTTACAAGTGCAGTAAAGTTCCCCGGTGGTTTCAGGTGTAGGAAAGGTCCCTGATGGTTACAGGTATAGGTTACAGGTGCAGGAAGGGTTCCCGGTGGTACAGGTGGAGGAAGGGTCCTTGTTGGTTACAGGTGTAGGAAGGGTCCTCGGTGGTTACAGGTGAAGGACGTGTCCTCGGTGTTTACAGGTGTAGGAAGGGCTCTTTGTGGTTACAGGTGTAGGTTACAGGTGTAGGAAGGGTGCTCTGTGGTTACAAGTGAAGGAAGGGTCCCCGGTGGTTACAGGTGTAGGAAGTGCCCTCGGTGGTTACAGGTGTAGGCTACAGGTGTAGGAAGGGTCCCCGGTGGTTACAGGTGCAGGAAGGAACCTCGGTGGTTACAGGTGCAGGAAGGATCCCCGGTGGTTACAGGTGAAGGAAGGGTCCTCGGTGGTTACAGGTGCAGGAAGGGTCCTTGGTGGTTACAGATGTAGGAAGGGTCCCTGGTGGTTACAGGTGTAGGAAAGGTCCCTGGTGGTTACAGCTGAAGGATGGGCCCTTTGTGGTTACAGATGTAGGAAGGGTCCTCGGAGTTTACAGGTGTAGGAAAAGTCCCCGATGGTTACAGGTATGAGTTACAGGTGCATGAAGGGTCCCCGGTGGTACAGGTGTAGGAAGGGCCCTCGGTGGTTACAGGTGTAGGTTACAAGTGTAGGAAGGGTCCCTGGTGGTTACAGGTGCAGTAAGAGCCCTCGGTGGTTACAGGAGGAGGAAGGGCCCTCGGTGGTTACAGGTGCAGGAAGGGTCCTCGGTAGTTGCAGGTGTAGGAAGGGTCCCCGGTGGTTACAGGTGAAGGAAGTGTCCTCGGTGATTACAGGTGTAGGAAGGGTCTCTGGTGGTTACAGGTGAAGGAAGAGTCCTCGGTGGTTACAGGTGCAGGAAGGGTCCCCGGTGGTTACAAGTGTAGGTTACAGGTGTAGGAAGTGTCCTCGGTGGTTACAGGTGTAGGAAGGGTCCTGGGTGGTTACAGGTGTAGGAAGGGTCCTGGGTGGTTACAGGTGCAGGAAGGGTCCTCGGTGGTTACAGGTGTAGGAAGGGTCCTGGGTGGTTACAGGTGTAGGAAGGGTCCTCGGTGGTTACAGGTGTAGGAAGGGTCCTGGGTGGTTACAGGTGTAGGAAGGGTCCCTGGTGGTTACAGCTGAAGGATGGGCCCTTTGTGGTTACAGATGTAGGAAGGGTCCTCGGAGTTTACAGGTGTAGGAAAAGTCCCCGATGGTTACAGGTATGAGTTACAGGTGCATGAAGGGTCCCCGGTGGTACAGGTGTAGGAAGGGCCCTCGGTGGTTACAGGTGTAGGTTACAAGTGTAGGAAGGGTCCCTGGTGGTTACAGGTGCAGTAAGAGCCCTCGGTGGTTACAGGAGGAGGAAGGGCCCTCGGTGGTTACAGGTGCAGGAAGGGTCCTCGGTAGTTGCAGGTGTAGGAAGGGTCCCCGGTGGTTACAGGTGTAGGAAGGGTCCTCGGTGGTTACAGGTGTAGGAAAGGTCCCCGATGGTTACAGGTATAGGTTACAGGTGAAGGAATGGTCCCTGGTGGTTACAGGTGAAGGAAGGGTCCTCGTGGTTTACAGGTGCAGGAAGGGTCCCCAGTGGTTACAGGTATAGGTTACAGTTGCAGGAAGGGTCCCCGGTGGTTACAGGTGTAGGAAAGTCCCCAGTGGTTACAGGTATAAGTTACAGGTGCAGGAAGGCTCCCCGGTGGTACAGGTGCAGAAAGGGTCCTGGGTGGTTACAGGTGTAGGAAGGGTCCCTGGTGGTTACAGGTGTAGGAAAGGTCCCCAGTGGTTACAGGTATAAGTTACAGGTGCAGGAAGGCTCCCCGGTGGTACAGGTGCAGAAAGGGTACTGGGTGGTTACAGGTGTAGGAAGGGTCCCCGGTGGTTTCAGGTGTAGGAAAGGTCCCCGATGGTTACAGGTATAGGTTACAGGTGCAGGAAGGGTTCCCGGTGGTACAGGTGGAGGAAGGGTCCTTGCTGGTTACAGGTGTAGGAAGGGTCCTCGGTGGTTACAGGTGAAGGAAGTGTCCTCGGTATTTACAGGTGTAGGAAGGGTCCCTTGTAGTTACAGGTGTAGGAAGGGTCCCTGGCGGTTACATATGCAGGAAAGGTCCCCAGTGTTTACAGGTGTAGGAAAGGTCCCCAATGGTTACAGGTATAGGTTACAGGTGAAGGAATGGTCCCCGGTGGTTACAGGTGAAGGAAAGGTCCTTGTGGTTTACAGGTGCAGGAAGGGTCCCCAGTGGTTACAGGTATAGGTTATAGTTGCAGGAAGGGTCCCCGGTGGTTACAGGTGAAGGAAGGGTCCTCGTGGTTTACAGGTGCAGGAAGGGTCTCCAGTGGTTACAGGTATAGGTTATAGTTGCAGGAAGGGTCCCCGGTGGTTACAGGTGAAGGAAGGGTCCTCGTGGTTTACAGGTGCAGGAAGGGTCCCCAGTGGTTACAGGTATAGGTTATAGTTGCAGGAAGGGTCCCCGGTGGTTACAGGTGTAGGAAAGGTCCCCAGTGGTTGCAGGTATAAGTTACAGGTGCAGGAAGGCTCCCCCGTGGTACAGGTGCAGAAAGGGTCCTGGGTGGTTACAGGTGTAGGAAGGGTCCCTGGTGGTTACAGGTGCAGGTTACAGGTGTAGGAAGAGTCCCTGCTGGTTACAAGTGCAGGAAAGGTCCCCGGTGGTTTCAGGTGTAGGAAAGGTCCCTGATGGTTACAGGTATAGGTTACAGGTGCAGGAAGGGTTCCCGGTGGTACAGGTGGAGGAAGGATCCTTGCTGGTTACAGGTGTAGGAAGGGTCCTCGGTGGTTACAGGTGAAGGACGTGTCCTCGGTGTTTACAGGTGTAGGAAGGGCTCTTTGTGGTTACAGGTATAGGTTACAGGTGCAGGAAGGGTTCCCGGTGGTACAGGTGGAGGAAGGGTCCTTGTTGGTTACAGGTGTAGGAAGGGTCCTCGGTGGTTACAGGTGAAGGACGTTTCCTCGGTGTTTACAGGTGTAGGAAGGGCTCTTTGTGGTTACAGGTGTAGGTTACAGGTGTAGGAAGGGTGCTCTGTGGTTACAAGTGAAGGAAGGGTCCCCGGTGGTTACAGGTGTAGGAAGGGCCCTCGGTGGTTACAGGTGTAGGTTACAGGTGTAGGAAGGGTCCCCGGTGGTTACAGGTGCAGGAAGGAACCTCGGTGGTTACAGGTGCAGGAAGGATCCCCAGTGGTTACAGGTGAAGGAAGGGTCCTCGGTGGTTACAGGTGTAGGAGAGTTCCCCGATGGTTACAGGTATAGGTTACAGGTGCAGGAAGGGCCCTCGGTGGTTACAGGTGCAGGACGGGTCCTTGGTGGTTACAGATGTAGGAAGGGTCCCTGGTGGTTACAGGTGTAAGTTACAGGTGTAGGAAGTGTCTTCGGAGGTTACAGATGCAGGAAGGGTCCCCGGTGGTTACAGGTGTAGGAAGGGTCCCCGGTGGTTACAGGTGCTGGAAGGGTCCCTGGTGGTTACAGGTGCAGGAAGGGTCCCTGGTGGTTACAGGTGAAGGAAGGGCCCTCGGTGGTTGCAGGTGTAGGTTACAGGTGTAGGAATGATCCCTGGTGGTTACAGGTGCAGGAAGGGCACTCGGTGGTTACAGGGGGAGGAAGGGCCCTCGGTGGTTACAGCTATAGGTTACAGGTGCAGGAAGTTTTCCCGGTGGTACAGGTGTAGGAAGGGTCCATGGTGGTTACTGGTGTAAGTTACAGTTGAAGGAAGGGTCCTCGGTGGTTACAGCTGGAGGAAGCGTACCGGGTGGTTACAGCTGCAGGAAGTGTCCCCAGTGGTACAGGTGCAGAAAGGGTCCTTGGTGGTTTCAGGTGTAGGAAGCGTCCCCGGTGGTTACAGGTGAAGGAAGGGTCCTCGGTGGTTACAGGTGCAGGAAGGGTCCCCGGTGGTTACAGGTGTAGGTTACAGGTGTAGGAAGGGTCCCTGGTGGTTACAGGTGTAGGAAGGGCCCTCGGTTGTTACAGGGGGAGGAAAGGTCCCCGATGGTTACAGGTATGGGTTACAGGTGCAGGAAGGGTCCCCGGTTGTACAGGTACAGGAAGGATCCTTGGTGGTTACAGGTCTAGGAAGGGTCCCCAATGGTTACTGGTGAAGGAATGGCCCTCGGTGGTTACAGGTGCAGGAAGGGCACTCGGTGGTTACAGGTGCAAGAAGGATCTCTGGTGGTTACAGGTATAGATTACAGGTTCAGGAAGGGTCCCCGGTGGTTACAGGTGTAGGAAAAGTCCCCGATGGTTACAGGTATGGGTTACAGGCGCAGGAAGGGTCCCCGGTGGTACAGGTGCAGGAACCGTGCTTGGTGGTTACAGGTGTAGGAAGGGTCCCCTGTGGTTACAGGTGTAGGAAGGGTCCCTGCTGGTTACTGGTGTAAGTTGCAGGTGTAGCAAGGGTCCTCGGTGGTTACAGGTGTAGGAAGGGTCCTGGGTGGTTACAGGTGCAGGAAGGGTCCCCGGTGGTTACAGGTGTAGGTTACAGGTGTAGGAAGGGTCCTCGGTGGTTACAGGTGTAGGAAGGGTCCTGGGTGGTTACAGGTGTAGGAAAGGTCCCTGGTGGTTACAGCTGAAGGATGGGCCCTTTGTGGTTACAGATGTAGGAAGGGTCCTCGGAGTTTACAGGTGTAGGAAAAGTCCCCGATGGTTACAGGTATGAGTTACAGGTGCATGAAGGGTCCCCGGTGGTACAGGTGTAGGAAGGGCCCTCGGTGGTTACAGGTGTAGGTTACAAGTGTAGGAAGGGTCCCTGGTGGTTACAGGTGCAGTAAGAGCCCTCGGTGGTTACAGGAGGAGGAAGGGCCCTCGGTGGTTACAGGTGCAGGAAGGGTCCTCGGTAGTTGCAGGTGTAGGAAGGGTCCCCGGTGGTTACAGGTGAAGGAAGTGTCCTCGGTGATTACAGGTGTAGGAAGAGTCTCTGGTAGTTACAGGTGTAGGAAGGGTCCTCGGTGGTTACAGGTGTAGGAAAGGTCCCCAATGGTTACAGGTCTAGGTTACAGGTGCTGGAAGGGTCCCTTGTAGTTACAGGTGTAGGAAGGGTCCCTGGCGGTTACATATGCAGGAAAGGTCCCCAGTGTTTACAGGTGTAGGAAAGGTCCCCGATGGTTACAGGTATAGGTTACAGGTGAAGGAATGGTCCCCGGTGGTTACAGGTGAAGGAAGGGTCCTTGTGGTTTACAGGTGCAGGAAGGGTCCCCAGTGGTTACAGGTATAGGTTATAGTTGCAGGAAGGGTCCCCGGTGGTTACAGGTGAAGGAAGGGTCCTCGTGGTTTACAGGTGCAGGAAGGGTCCCCAGTGGTTACAGGTATAGGTTATAGTTGCAGGAAGGGTCCCCGGTGGTTACAGGTGTAGGAAAGGTCCCCAGTGGTTACAGGTATAAGTTACAGGTGCAGGAAGGCTCCCCGGTGGTACAGGTGCAGAAAGGGTCCTGGGTGGTTACAGGTGTAGGAAGGGTCCCTGGTGGTTACAGGTGCAGGTTACAGGTGTAGGAAGAGTCCCTGCTGTTTACAAGTGCAGGAAAGGTCCCCGGTGGTTTCAGGTGTAGGAAAGGTCCCTGATGGTTACAGGTATATGTTACAGGTGCAGGAAGGGTTCCCGGTGGTACAGGTGGAGGAAGGGTCCTTGCTGGTTACAGGTGTAGGAAGGGTCCTCGGTGGTTACAGGTGAAGGACGTGTCCTCGGTGTTTACAGGTGTAGGAAGGCCTCTTTGTGGTTACAGGTGTAGGTTACAGGTGAAGGAAGGGTCCCCGGTGGTTACAGGTGTAGGAAGGGCCCTCGGTGGTTACAGGTGTAGGATACAGGTGTAGGAAGGGTCCCCGGTGGTTACAGGTGCAGGAAGGAACCTCGGTGGTTACAGGTGCAGGAAGGATCCCCGGTGGTTACAGGTGAAGGAAGGGTCCTCGGTGGTTACAGGTGTAGGAAAGATCCCCGATGGTTACAGGTATAGGTTACAGGCGCAGGAAGGGCCCTCGGTGGTTACAGGTGCATGAAGGGTCCTTGGTGGTTACAGATGTAGGAAGGGTCCCCAGTGGTTACAGGTGAAGGAAGGGTCCTCGGTGGTTACAGGTGTAGGAAGAGTCCCTGGTGGTTACAGGTGTAAGTTACAGGTGTAGGAAGTGTCCTCGGTGGTTACAGATGCAGGAAGGGTCCCCGGTGGTTACAGGTGTAGGAAGGGTCCCCGGTGGTTACAGGTGCTGGAAGGGTCCCTGGTGGTTACAGGTGCAGGAAGGGTGCCTGGTGGTTACAGTTGAAGGAAGGGCCCTCGGTGGTTGCAGGTGTAGGTTAAAGGTGTAGGAATGATCCCTGGTGGTTACAGGTGCAGGAAGTGCCCTCGGTGGTTACAGGGGGAGGAAGGGCCCTCGGTGGTTACAGCTATAGGTTACAGGTGCAGGAAGGGTCCCCGGTGGTTACAGGTGTAGGTTACAGGTGTAGGAAGGGTCCCTGGTGGTTACAGGTGTAGGAAGGGCCCTCGGCTGTTACAGGGGGAGGAAAGGTCCCCGATGGTTACAGGTATGGGTTACAGGTGCAGGAAGGGTCCCCGGTTGTACAGGTACAGGAAGGATCCTTGGTGGTTACAGGTCTAGGAAGGGTCCCCGATGGTTACTGGTGAAGGAATGGCCCTCGGTGGTTACAGGTGCAGGAAGGGCACTCGGTGGTTACAGGTGCAAGAAGGGTCCCTGGTGGTTACAGGTATAGATTACGGGTTCAGGAAGCGTCCCCGGTGGTTACAGGTGTAGGAAAAGTCCCCGATGGTTACAGGTATGGGTTACAGGCGCAGGAAGGGTCCCCGGTGGTACAGGTGCAGGAACCGTGCTTGGTGGTTACAGGTGTAGGAAGGGTCCCCTGTGGTTACAGGTGTAGGAAGGGTCCCTGCTGGTTACTGGTGTAAGTTGCAGGTGTAGCAAGGGTCCTCGGTGGTTACAGGTGTAGGAAGGGTCCTGGGTGGTTACAGGTGCAGGAAGGGTCCCCGGTGGTTACAAGTGTAGGTTACAGGTGTAGGAAGGGTCCTCGGTGGTTACAGGTGTAGGAAGGGTCCTGGGTGGTTACAGGTGTAGGAAGGGTCCTGGGTGGTTACAGGTGTAGGAAGGGTCCCTGGTGGTTACAGCTGAAGGATGGGCCCTTTGTGGTTACAGATGTAGGAAGGGTCCTCGGAGTTTACAGGTGTAGGAAAAGTCCCCGATGATTACAGGTATGAGTTACAGGTGCATGAAGGGTCTCCGGTGGTACAGGTGTAGGAAGGGCCCTTGGTGGTTACAGGTGTAGGTTACAAGTGTAGGAAGGGTCCCTGGTGGTTACAGGTGCAGTAAGAGCCCTCGGTGGTTACAGGAGGAGGAAGGGCCCTCGGTGGTTACAGGTGCAGGAAGGGTCCTCGGTAGTTGCAGGTGTAGGAAGGGTCCCCGGTGGTTACAGGTGAAGGAAGTGTCCTCGGTGATTACAGGTGTAGGAAGGGTCTCTGGTGGTTACAGGTGTAGGAAGGGTCCTCGGTGGTTACAGGTGTTGGAAAGGTCCCCGATGGTGACAGGTCTAGGTTACAGGTGCAGGAAGGGTCCCTGGTGGTTACAGGTGCAGGAAGGGTCCCTTGTAGTTACAGGTGTAGGAAGGGTCCCTGGCGGTTACATATGCAGGAAAGGTCCCCGGTGTTTACAGGTGTAGGAAAGGTCCCCGATGGTTACAGGTATAGGTTACAGGTGCAGGAAGGGTTCCCGGTGGTACAGGTGGAGGAAGGGTCCTTGCTGGTTACAGGTGTAGGAAGGGTCCTCGGTGGTTACAGGTATTGGTTATAGTTGCAGGAAGGGTCCCCGGTGGTTACAGGTGTAGGAAAGGTCCCCAGTGGTTACAGGTATAAGTTACAGGTGCAGGAAGGCTCCCCGGTGGTACAGGTGCAGAAAGGGTCCTGGGTGGTTACAGGTGTCGGAAGGGTCCCTGGTGGTTACAGGTGTAGGTTACAGGTGTAGGAAGAGTCCCTGCTAGTTACAAGTGCAGGAAAGGTCCCCGGTGGTTTCAGGTGTAGGAAAGGTCCCTGATGGTTACAGGTATAGGTTACAGGTGCAGGAAGGATTCCCGGTGGTACAGGTGGAGGAAGGGTCCTTGCTGGTTACAGGTGTAGGAAGGGTCCTCGGTGGTTACAGGTGAAGGACGTGTCCACGGTGTTTACAGGTGTAGGAAGGGCTCTTTGTGGTTACAGGTGTAGGTTACAGGTGTAGGAAGGGTGCTCTGTGGTTACAGGTGAAGGAAGGGTCCCCGGTGGTTACAGGTGTAGGAAGGGCCCTCGGTGGTTACAGGTGTAGGTTACAGGTGTAGTAAGGGTCCCCGGTGGTTACAGGTGCAGGAAGAAACCTCGGTGGTTACAGGTGCAGGAAGGATCCCCGGTGGTTACAGGTGAAGGAAGGGTCCTCGGTGGTTACAGGTGTAGGAAAGATCCCTGATGGTTACAGGTATAGGTTACAGGCGCAGGAAGGGCCCTCGGTGGTTACAGGTGCAGGAAGGGTCCTTGGTGGTTACAGATGTAGGAAGTTTCCCCAGTGGTTACAGGTGAAGGAAGGGTCCTCGGTGGTTACAGGTGTAGGAAGGGTCCCTGGTGGTTACAGGTGTAAGTTACAGGTGTAGGAAGTCTCCTCGGTGGTTACAGATGCAGGAAGGGTCCCCGGTGGTTACAGGTGTAGGAAGGGTCCCCGGTGGTTACAGGTGCTGGAAGGGTCCCTGGTGGTTACAGGTGCAGGAAGGGTCCCTGATGGTTACAGGTTAAGGAAGGTTCCTCGGTGGTTACAGGTGTAGGAAGGGTCCTCGGTGGTTACAGGTGAAGGAAGGGTCCTTGGTGGTTACAGGTGTAGGAAGGGTCCTGGGTGGTTACAGGTGAAGGAAGGGTCCCCGGTGGTTGCAGGTGCAGGAAGGGTCCCTGGTGGCTACAGGTGAAGGAAGGGCCCTCGGTGGTTGCAGGTGTAGGTTACAGGTGTAGGAATGATCCCTGGTGGCTACAGGTGCAGGAAGGGCCCTCGGTGGTTACAGGGGGAGGAATGGCCCTCGGTGGTTACAGCTATAGGTTACAGGTGCAGGAAGGGTCCCCGGTGGTACAGGTGTAGGAAGGGTCCATGGTGGTTACTGGTGTAAGTTACAGTTGAAGGAAGGGTCCTCGGTGGTTACAGCTGGAGGAAGGGTACCGGGTGGTTACAGGTGCAGGAAGGGTCCCCAGTGGTTACAGGTATAGATTACAGCTGCAGGAAGGGTCCCCGGTGGTACAGGTGCAGAAAGGGTCCTTGGTGGTTACAGGTGTAGGAAGCGTCCCCGGTGGTTACAGGTGAAGGAAGGGTCCTCGGTGGTTACAGGTGCAGGAAGGGTCCCCGGTGGTTACAGGTGTAGGTTACAGGTGTAGGATGGGTCCCTGGTGGTTACAGGTGTAGGAAGGGCCCTCAGTTGTTACAGGGGGAGGAAAGGTCCCCGATGGTTACAGGTATGGGTTACAGGTGCAGGAAGGGTCCCCGGTTGTACAGGTACAGGAAGGATCCTTGGTGGTTACAGGTCTAGGAAGGGTCCCCGATGGTTACTGGTGAAGGAATGGCCCTCGGTGGTTACAGGTGCAGGAAGGGCACTCGGTGGTTACAGGTGCAAGAAGGGTCCCTGGTGGTTACAGGTATAGATTACAGGTTCAGGAAGGGTCCCTGGTGGTTACAGGTATAGATTACAGGTTCAGGAAGGGTCCCTGGTGGTTACAGGTGTAGGAAAAGTCCCCGATGGTTACAGGTATGGGTTACAGGCGCAGGAAGGGTCCCCGGTGGTACAGGTGCAGGAACCGTGCTTGGTGGTTACAGGTGTAGGAAGGGTCCCCTGTGGTTACAGGTGTAGGAAGGGTCCCTGCTGGTTGCTGGTGTAAGTTGCAGGTGTAGCAAGGGTCCTCGGTGGTTACAGGTGTAGGAAGGGTCCTGGGTGGTTACAGGTGCAGGAAGGGTCCCCGGTGGTTACAGGTGTAGGTTACAGGTGTAGGAAGGGTCCTCGGTGGTTACAGGTGTAGGAAGGGTCCTGGGAGGTTACAGGTGTAGGAAAAGTCCCCGATGGTTACAGGTATGAGTTACAGGTGCATGAAGGGTCCCCGGTGGTACAGGTGTAGGAAGGGCCCTCGGTGGTTACAGGTGTAGGTTACAGGTGTAGGAAGTGTCCCCGGTTCTTACAGGTGCAGGAAGAAACCTCGGTGGTTACAGGTGCAGGAAGGATCCCCGGTGGTTACAGGTGAAGGAAGGGTCCTCGGTGGTTACAGGTGTAGGAAAGATCCCCGATGGTTACAGGCATAGGTTACAGGCGCAGGAAGGACCCTCGGTGGTTACAGGTGCAGGAAGGGTCCTTGGTGGTTACAGATGTAGGAAGTTTCCCCAGTGGTTACAGGTGAAGGAAGGGTCCTCGGTGGTTACAGGTGTAGGAAGGGTCCCTGGTGTTTACAGGTGTAAGTTACAGGTGTAGGAAGTGTCCTCGGTGGTTACAGATGCAGGAAGGGTCCCCGGTGGTTACAGGTGTAGGAAGGGTCCCCGGTGGTTACAGGTGCTGGAAGGGTCCCTGGTGGTTACAGGTGCAGGAAGGGTCCCTGGTGGTTACAGGTTAAGGAAGGTTCCTCGGTGGTTACAGGTGTAGGAAGGGTCCTCGGTGGTTACAGGTGAAGGAAGGGCCCTTTGTGGTTACAGGTGTAGGAAGGGTCCTCGGTGGTTACAGGTGAAGGAAGGGTCCCCGGTGTTGACAGGTGCAGGAAGGGTCCCTGGTGGCTACAGGTGAAGGAAGGGCCCTCGGTGGTTGCAGGTGTAGGTTACAGGTGTAGGAATGATCCCTGGTGGCTACAGGTGCAGGAAGGGCCCTCGGTGGTTACAGGGGGAGGAAGGGCCCTCGGTGGTTACAGCTATAGGTTACAGGTGCAGGAAGGGTCCCCGGTGGTACAGGTGTAGGAAGGGTCCATGGTGGTTACTGGTGTAAGTTACAGTTGAAGGAAGGGTCCTCAGTGGTTACAGCTGGAGGAAGGGTACCGGGTGGTTACAGGTGCAGGAAGGGTCCCCAGTGGTTACAGGTATAGATTACAGCTGCAGGAAGGGTCCCCGGTGGTACAGGTGCAGAAAGGGTCCTTGGTGGTTACAGGTGTAGGAAGCGTCCCCGGTGGTTACAGGTGAAGGAAGGGTCCTCGGTGGTTACAGGTGCAGGAAGGGTCCCCGGTGGTTACAGGTGTAGGTTACAGGTGTAGGAAGGGTCCCTGGTGGTTACAGGTGTAGGAAGGGCCCTCAGTTGTTACAGGGGGAGGAAAGGTCCCTGATGGTTACAGGTATGGGTTACAGGTGCAGGAAGGGTCCCCGGTTGTACAGGTACAGGAAGGGTCCTTGCTGGTTACAGGTGTAGGAAGGGTCTTCGGTGGTTACAGGTGAAGGACGTGTCCTCGGTGTTTACAGGTGTAGGAAGGGCTCTTTGTGGTTACAGGTGTAGGTTACAGGTGTAGGAAGGGTGCTCTGTGGTTACAGGTGAAGGAAGGGTCCCCGGTGGTTACAGGTGTAGGAAGGGCCCTCGGTGGTTACAGGTGTAGGAAGGGTCCCCGGTGGTTACAGGTGCAGGAAGGGACCTCGGTGGTTACAGGTGCAGGAAGGATCCCCGGTGGTTACAGGTGAAGGAAGGGTCCTCGGTGGTTACAGGTGTAGGAAAGATCCCCGATGGTTACAGGTATAGGTTACAGGCGCAGGAAGGGCCCTCGGTGGTTACAGGTGCAGGAAGGGTCCTTGGTGGTTACAGATGTAGGAAGGGTCCCCAGTGGTTACAGGCGCAGGAAGGGCCCTCGGTGGTTACAGGGGCAGGAAGGGTCCTTGGTGGTTACAGATGTAGGAAGGTTCCCCAGTGGTTACAGGTGAAGGAAGGGTCCTCGGTGGTTACAGGTGTAGGAAGGGTCCCTGGTGGTTACAGTTGTAAGTTACAGGTGTAGGAAGTGTCCTCGGTGGTTACAGATGCAGGAAGGGTCCTCGGTGGTTACAGGTGTAGAAAGGGTCCCCGGTGGTTACAGGTGCTGGAAGGGTCCCTGGTGGTTACAGGTGCAGGAAGGGTCCCTGGTGGTTACAGGTTAAGGAAGGTTCCTCGGTGGTTACAGGTGTAGGAAGGGTCCTGGGTGGTTACAGGTGTAGGAAAGGTCCCTGGTGGTTACAGGTTAAGGAAGGTTCCTCGGTGGTTACAGGTGTAGGAAGAGTCCTCGGTGGTTACAGGTGAAGGAAGGGTCCTTGGTGGTTACAGCTGTAGGAAGGGTCCACGGTGGTTACAGATGAAGGAAGGGTCCTCGGTGGTTACAGGTGTAGGAAGGGTCCCTGGTGGTTACAGGTGTAAGTTACAGGTGTAGGAAGTGTCCTCGGTGGTTACAGATGTAGGAAGGGTCCTGGGTGGTTACAGGTGCAGGAATGGTCCCCAGTGGTTGCAGGTGTAGGAAGGGTCCTGGGTGGTTACAGGTGCAGGAATGGTCCCCAGTGGTTGCAGGTGTAGGAAGGGTCCTGGGTGGTTACAGGCCTAGGTTACAGCTGAAGGAAGGGCCCTTTGTGGTTACAGGTGTAGGAAGGGTCCCCGGTGGTTACAGGTGAAGGAAGGGTCCCCGGTGGTTACAGGTGCAGGAAGGGTCCCTGTTGGTTACAGGTTCAGGAAGGGCCCTCGGTAGTTACAGGTGTAGGTTACAGGTGTAGGAAGGGTCCCTGGTAGTTACAGGTGCAGGAAGGGCCCTCGGTGGTTACAGGGGGAGGAAGGGCCCTCGGTGGTTACAGGTGCCGGAAGGGTCTTCGGTGATTACAGGTGTAGGAAGGGTCCCTGTGGGTTACAGGTGTAAGTTACAGTTTTTGGAAGGGTCCTCGGTGGTTACAGGTGTAGGAAGGGTCCCTGGTGGTTACAGGTGCAGGAATGGTCCTCGGTGGTTACTGAGGGTGGAAGGGTCCTCCGTGGTTACAGGGGGAGGACGGGTCCTAGGTGGTTACAGGTGAAGGAAGGGTCCCCGGTGTTGACAGGTGCAGGAAGGGTCCCTGGTGGCTACAGGTGAAGGAAGGGCCCTCGGTGGTTGCAGGTGTAGGTTACAGGTGTAGGAATGATCCCTGGTGGCTACAGGTGCAGGAAGGGCCCTCGGTGGTTACAGGGGGAGGAAGGGCCCTCGGTGGTTACAGCTATAGGTTACAGGTGCAGGAAGGGTCCCCGGTGGTACAGTTGTAGGAAGGGTCCATGGTGGTTACTGGTGTAAGTTACAGTCGAAGGAAGGGTCCTCGGTGGTTACAGCTGGAGGAAGGGTACCGGGTGGTTACAGGTGCAGGAAGGGTCCCCAGTGGTTACAGGTATAGATTACAGCTGCAGGAAGGGTCCCCGGTGGTACAGGTGCAGAAAGGTTCCTTGGTGGTTACAGGTGTAGGAAGCGTCCCCGGTGGTTACAGGTGTAGGTTACAAGTGTAGGAAGGGTCCCTGGTGGTTACAGGTGTAGGAAGGGCCCTCGGTTGTTACAGGGGGAGGAAAGGTCCCCGATGGTTACAGGTATGGTTTACAGGTGCAGGAAGGGTCCCCGGTTGTACAGGTACAGGAAGGATCCTTGGTGGTTACAGGTCTAGGAAGGGTCCCCGATGGTTACTGGTGAAGGAATGACCCTCGGTGGTTACAGGTGCAGGAAGGGCACTCGGTGGTTACAGGTGCAAGAAGGGTCCCTGGTGGTTACAGGTATAGATTACAGGTTCAGGAAGGGTCCCCGGTGGTTACAGGTGTAGGAAAAGTCCCCGATGGTTACAGGTATGGGTTACAGGCGCAGGAAGGGTCCGCGGTGGTACAGGTGCAGGAACCGTGCTTGGTGGTTACAGGTGTAGGAAGGGTCCCCTGTGGTTACAGGTGTAGGAAGGGTCCCTGCTGGTTACTGGTGTAAGTTGCAGGTGTAGCAAGGGTCCTCGGTGGTTACAGGTGTAGGAAGGGTCCTGGGTGGTTACAGGTGCAGGAAGGGTCCCCGGTGGTTACAGGTGTAGGTTACAGGTGTAGGAAGGGTCCCCGGTGGTTACAGGTGAAGGAAGGGTCCTGGGTGGTTACAGGTGTAGGAAAGGTCCCTGGTGGTTACAGCTGAAGGATGGGCCCTTTGTGGTTA
Organism: Mobula birostris; assembly: GCF_030028105.1. NCBI lineage: Eukaryota > Metazoa > Chordata > Chondrichthyes > Myliobatiformes > Myliobatidae > Mobula > Mobula birostris. The sequence goes on from NC_092375.1 coordinate 90,966,563, forward strand.
CAGATGTAGGAAGGGTCCTCGGAGTTTACAGGTGTAGGAAAAGTCCCCGAATGTTACAGGTATGAGTTACAGGTGCATGAAGGGTCCCCGGTGGTACAGGTGTAGGAAGGGCCCTCGGTGGTTACAGGTATAGGTTACAAGTGTAGGAAGGGGACCTGGTGGTTACAGGTGCAGTAAGAGCCCTCGGTGGTTACAGGAGGAGGAAGGGCCCTTGGTGGTTACAGCTGCAGGAAGGGTCCTCGGTAGTTGCAGATGTAGGAAGGGTCCCCGGTGGTTACAGGTGAAGGAAGGGTTCTCGGTGGTTACAGGTGTAGGAAGGGTCCCTGGTGGTTACAGGTGTAGGAAGGGTCCTCGGTGGTTACAGGTGTAGGAAAGGTCCCCTATGGTTACAGGTCTAGGTTACAGGTGCAGGAAGGGCCCTCGGTGGTTACAGGTGCAGGAAGGGTCCCTGGTGGTTACAGGTGCAGGAAGGGTCCCTGGTGGTTACAGGTGTAGGAAGGGTCCCTGGTGGTTACAGGTGCAGGAAGGGTCCCTGGTGGTTACAGGTGCAGGAAGGGTCCCTGGTGGTTACAGGGGGAGGAAATGGACAGTTGATGCGTCTGCACATGCAGTCCATATGAAGGGTCTCAAACACAATGGTGGACTGTCCATTTCCCCTCACAGACGCTGTCTGATCGAGTTTCCCCAGCAGTTCTTGCTCCGCACTGCTGTCTCGTGTGTCGCTGTGGTACCATTGCCTCCCTGGTCCCCAGGGCTGGTAACATCACTGCAAAACATGCTGAAGGGGGAGGGCAGAGGTTATGGACCACAATGGCACGGCGAAGAAGGGACGAGGGATTATCACTGCCTGCACCATTAGCAGGTGAGCTTAGAACTGAGAGGGTTGCATATGGCTAGAGACATATTTTAGGAGGGAAGGATTTCAGTTCCTGTGGCAATTCTGTGGGATTATTTCAGGGGGATGTAGGATCTATACAAACCGAATGGACTCCAGTGCCATCACCAGTAGGTTCACTGGAAGCCCAACCCATTTGCCAGGAGTTAAGCATTTGACAGTGGAAGGAAGATTGGGAGTGGGAAATGGATCCAGAACAAGATGCAGAAACAATGTTTTGATCAATTAAACCAATGTAACAGTGAGAACAAGAGTTGAAAGTCAAAAATAAAGGCAGATGCTCAAAATTTGAAATAAAACAAATACAATGATGGAGGTATTTATCAGACAGGCAGCACCTATGCTGATGAAGGGACTTTGAAACATTCTCACTCCACTTAGCTGGCTGAGTATCCCCAGTATTTCTGTTGTTATGTGGCAGAGAAGGTATGGTGGTTTGACAGTGTGAGTATGTAAACACATGAACCATTCTAAACAAGACCGATCAGTTACAGGTGCAAGTGAACCGAGTCGGATTGTGATGTTGTGGCAATATCTGAGAGGCCAGGTAGGGGTTCTAAATATTTCAGGTCACAGGAGTTTCATCAAAGCAAAAGCGGGGATCGAGAGGGCGTTCAGAGAGGGTATTGATTAAGAACATATCAGTGTTGGAGAGAACATAGATGTTTATGTTCTTTGGCCCACAACGTTGTGCTGACCATGTAACCTACTCTAGAAACTGCCTAGAATTTCCGTACTGCATAGCCCTCTATTTTTCTGAGCTCCATGTACCTATCTAAGAGTCTCTTAAAAGACCCTATTGTATCCACCTCTGCCACCATACCTGGCAGTGCATTCCACACACCCACCACTCTCTGTGTGAAAAACTTAACCCTGACATCCCCTCTGTACCTACTTCCAAGCACCTTAAAGCTGTGCCCCCTCGTGTTAGCCATTTCAGCCCTGGGAAAAAGCCTCTGGCTATCCACGCTATCGATGCCTCTCATCACCTTATACACCTCTATCAGGTCACCTCTCATCCTCCATCGCTCCAAGAAGAAAAGGCCAAGTTCACTCAAGGAAGAGGCACAGTCGACGTTTCGGGCCGAGACCCTTCATCAGGACCAACTGAAAGAGGGGCTAGTAAGAGATTTGAAAGTGGGAGGGGGAGGGGGAGATCCAAAATTTGGATTAGCTCTTCTTTCAGTTAGTCCTGATGAAGGGTCTCAGCACGAAACGTTGACTGTACCTCTTCTTAGAGGTGCTGCCTGGCCTGCTGCGTTCACCAGCAACTTTGATGTGTGTTGCTTGAATTTCCAGCATCTGCAGAATTCCTCGTGTTTCCAAGTTCATGCAAACTATTTTCGTAAGACACTCTCTCTAATCCACTATTTTCATAAGGCATGCTCTCCAATGCAGAGAGAGGGCATCCTGAATTGACTGAAAACAGAATCTAGCTGCCTTAGGGTTGGGCTCTACCCTAAGTCAGATCAGTAGTTGCGGGAGTCCAGACTGGGGATTGCTGGATTGAATAGAGATGGCAATGTGGAGGTACACAGCAGTGTGATAGAACAAACTCAGGCCCAACATCAGCAAGACTAAAGAACTGATCGTGGACTTCAAGAAAGGGGAATCGGGAGAACGCAAACCAGTCCTCACTGAGGACTCAGTGGGGGAAAGGATGAACAGCTTCAAGTTCTTGGGTGTCGGCTTCTCAGAGGACCCACCCTGGACCAAACACACATATGTAATCACAAAGAAGACAGGCCAGCAGCTCTTCTCCAATAGGAGTTTAGGTATTTCACTGAACTTCTACAGATGTACGGTGGAGAGTATTCTGACTGGTTGCAATGCTGCCTGTAATGGCGGCATCAGTGTGCAGGATGGAAGAGGCTGTAGAGATTTGTAGACTCAGCAAGCTCCATCACGGGCACAACACTCTCCAGCATCTCCGAGAGGTGGTGCCACGTCCATCATTCAGGCCCCTCACCGCTGCCTGTACTGATATCGGGGGGGAGGCACAGAAGCCAGAAGAGCCACAGTCAATGATTTAGGAACAGCTCCTTCACCTCCAAAATCAGATTTCTGAACGGTTCATGAACACTGCCTCATTAACCCTCTTTTGCGCTATTTATTTTTTCCTTCTAGTATTTTTTATACCTTACACTGCTACTGAGACGCAACACGTTTCATGATACAGTATATGTCAGTGATAATCAACCTGATTCTGATTCTAAATGACAAAGGGAAGCAGTTCCTCTTTCTGTGCCGGAATCCTTTACATAAGGGCTAAGGGACTAGGATATCTTTTGCTTTCTCCTTGTTCCTCTAAGGTTTGGGTCAGTACTCACTGGGGATTCATCTGACTAACCTGTTCACCCTTCCCCTGACTGCAGTACCCCGAGGCTCCAACAGACCCCGGCAACTATAAACAGCTGCTTCTTCTGTGATCTAGTGTGAAGGTTTGTTGTTTGATACACTTTTAATTGTAATAAAATCATTATTCTGAACTATAACCCCGGTGATCAAACACACAATTTCAGTAACACACATAAAAGTTGCTGGTGAACGCAGCAGGCCAGGCAGCATCTCTAGGAAGAGGTGCAGTCGACGTTTCAGGCTGAGACCCTTCGTCAGGTATTGACATTGGAATCACACTGCCTTACTTCTAAAGATTTACAAGTGAGAAAAGGTCTCTTACTGTAATTGCATCTTCCCACTGGTGTTAAACGTCAAGTGGGTAAAGTGAAAACTTTAAAAACTTTCCCAGCACCTATACTTTGTTCAAATTACGCAAACCACACACAGACGTGAAATACCACATTTAAACAGACAAGCCCTTCTGTGCCCTTCTGAAGGTTTGTCAAAGGCTCAATAATGTTTGACTGTTAGCATTTCTAACGTCTCTGAGGAAAGAATTCAGACATTGAAAATGAAAAAAAAAACTGCTGAATACAATCAGTGGCCATTTTATTAGGTACACCTGCCTGTTAATGCAAATATCTAATCAGCCAATCCTGTGGCAGCAACTCGATGCATAAAAGCATGCAGAAATGGTCCAGTTGTTGTTCAGATCAAACATCAGAATGTGAAAGAAACAGCAACAAGATTCTTTTTAATTTGGGAGCCCTTTATCTTAAGCCACCTGCATCTCTTGGATTTGGAAGCTCTAGACTCACAACAATCAACAATCACTGCCGGCGTGGAAGACAACCAGCTACAGAGGCCACACATTGACTAGTATGTGGAAGGTGGAAAGGGTTTGGTAGGACCCTTGTTCCTTTTTTGCTGCAGCCAACTTCAAACAGTTGTCCATGTCGTGCCTTATGAGCCTGATTGAATTTTTTGACAATGTGACTAGATACTTTGATGAAGGTAGAGCCGTAGATGTAGTGTATATGGATTTTAGCAAGGCATTTGATAAGTTACCCTATGCAAGGCTTATTGAGAAAGTAAGGAGGCATGGGATCCAAGGAGACATTGCTTAGTGGATCCAGAATTGGCTTGCCCACAGAAGGCAAAGAGTGGTTGTAGATGGGTCATATTCTGCATGGATGTCAGTGACCAGTGGTGTGCCTCAGGGATATGCTCTGGGACCCCTGCTCTTCAAGAGTTTTATAAATGACCTGGATGAGAAAGTGGAGGGATGGGTTAGTAAATTTGCTGATGACACAAAGGTTGGGGGTATTGTGGATAGTGTGGAGGGCTGTCAGAGGTTACAATGGGACATTGATAAGATGCAAAACTGGGCTGAGAAGTGGCAGATAGCATTCAACCCAGAAAAGTGTGAGGTGGTTCATTTTGGTAGGTCAAATATGATGGCAGAATATAGTATTAATGGTTTGACTCTTGGCAGTGTGGAGGATCAGAGGGACCTTGAGGTCTGAGTCCATAGGACACTCAAAGCTGCTGTGCAGCTTGACTCTGTGGTTAAGAAGGCATATGGTGCATTGGCCCTCATCAATCGTGGGATTGAGTTTAAGAGCCGAGAGGTAACGTTACAGCTATATGGGACCCTAGTCTGACCCCACTTGGAGTACTGTGCTCAATTCGGGTCGCCTCACCACAGAAAGAACGTGGAAACCATAGAAAGGGTGCAGAGGAGATTTACAAGGATGTTGCCTGGATTGGGCAGCATGCCTTATGAGAATAGGTTGAGTGAACTTGGCCTTTTTTCCTTGGAGCGACAGAGGACAAGAAGTGACCTGATAGAGGTATATAAGATGATGAGAGACATTGATCGTGTGAATAGTCAGAGGCTTTTTCCCAGGGCTGAAGTGACTAGCACGAGAGGGCACAGTTTTAAGGTGCTTGGAGGTAGGTTCAGAGGAGATGTCAGGGATAAGTTTTTTTACGCAGAGAGTGGTGAGTGTGTGGAATGGGCTGCTGGCAACGGTGGTGGAGACAGATACGATAGGGTCTTTTAAGAGACTCCTGGATAGGTACATGGAGCTCAGAAAAATAGAGGGCTATGGGTAACCCTAGGTAATTTCTAAGGTAAGGACATGTTCGGCACAGCTTTGTGGGCCAAAGGGCCTGTACTGCGCTGTAGGTTTTCTAAGTTTCGTGGATGGTTCCTGCCCTGCTGAGTGTTTCCAGCATTTCCTGTTTGCATTTCAGATGTGGAGGATGTACTTCTCAATACTGTGAACAGTTATTGCTTCAGCACTAAAGGTCATGAACCCAGTGCTGGAAGATTGGGTACCCACCGGATGCAGTGTACCAAATGGCTTGTCTCCATCCTGTATGACACTACAATGAGACTGGGACTCTGAGTAGGTGCAAATCATGGAATAAATCAGTAGACAGTGAGGAAATTTAGGAATCCTAGTTTAGGAATCAGAATAGCCAGGGCCACAGTAAGAGCAGAGGAACAGAATACTCATTAGGTATACATGACAGAGGTACAGGCAATTGAGGAAGGGTGATGCTTCTTTGATAAAAGGGGACATAACAACAGAACTTGAGATGACATCTTTGGGCGATCAACCAGTGAGGCCGTGTGGGCAGAACTTAGAAATGAGAATGGAAAGAGCAATCTAGTGGGGTTGTATCATTGACCTCATGTAGTCAGCAGGAACTTGAGGACAGGTGTATTGAGAAATTGCTCATAGTTGCCAGAATAGTAGGGTTGTATTAGTGGGAGATTTTAAATTTCACCAGCATTGTATTGACTGAGTCACCTGAGGGCCTAACAGGGTAGAATTGATGAAATATGTCCAGGGAAGTTTCCCGAGTTAATATATAGAGGCCCCTACACAGAAGGGTGCATACTGGATCTCCTCTCAGGGAATGAGGCGGGGTCAGTTCTGAAGTTGCAGTTAGGGAGCACTCTGCTGCCCAGAATTCTATTTGTTTCAAGACAGTCATGGAAAACGTAGGATAGGTCCTTTAAACTGGAGCAGAGCTAATTTTGGAGGGAATTAGGCAGGATCTAGCAGAGGTCAATCGAAGGGAAAGAAAAGAGTAATAAGTGGGATGCTTTTAAGAGTGTGATTTCAAGAGTTCAGGAGCAGCATGCTTCTGAAGGGTAAAGCAGGCAAGTTCAGGAAACCTTGGCCAATGAGACACGTTGAAGCTCTAGCCAAACAAAATAAAGAAGCTTGCGTTGGACTTGGGTGATGCAGGACAAGTGACTAGAAAAAGATTAAGAATACACAAGAAGGAAACCGGGGGTCAGGAAAATGATATGAGGTGGATCTGGAAGGTAAGGGTAAGGAATATCCCAAGAGGTCTTAGAGCTACGTTCAAAGGGTGGTCACGGAACAGTACATTTCCTTAGAGATCAGGAAGGTGCCAATGTCCTCAGTGCAGGAGATTAGTGGGAATTTTTTAAAAATATTACTCCATGGTATTCAGTAAGGAGAACATCGTGCTTTCTCATGGGATAGGGGGAAAAGTAGGGAAGATATTTTAGAGAAAATATATGTTGCCAGGAAGGAGTTATTTTCAGTATTACAACACGAAGGTGGATAAATCCCCAGGCCCGGCCAAGTGGAGATGTTACTGGAGGGAACACTGGGAACAGGATAAGCAGAATATGATTAGGAGTCAGCATGGTTTTGTGTATGGTAAATCATGCTTGAAGGTTCTTCTAAGAGTTTCTGGAAGAGGAAACCGAAAGGTAGATGAGGACAAGGCAGTGCATGTTGTCAATTTGGACTTTGGCAAGGCTTTACAATGAGGTCCTGCATGGTAGGATGGTCTGGAAGGTAACATCCTACAGAATCTAAGGAGAGCTAGCTAGGTAGTTTCAAAATTGGGCTGGAAGTCAGAAATAGAGGGAGAAGGTTGAAGACTGTCTCTCAGAATATGGAGCCATTGGGGTCAGTATTAAGAACTTGTTATTCTTTATTTATGTCAATAGTTTGGACTTGAAGGCATAAGAATTGATCATTAAATTTGAGGACAATGGGAAATTAGGAGTTGTTGTTGATAGTGATAAAGGTTATCATGATTAAAGGGTGATGTTGGTCAGTTAGGGAAGTGGGCCAAGGAGTGGCAAATGCATTCAATACAGATAAGTGTGAGGTGATGCATTTTGTAAAGTCAGAGCAGTGCGGGACTTGTGCTGTGAATGGCGAGGCACTAAAGAATGTGATGGAACAGAGGCACCATAGAGTACAAGTGCATAGTTCATTGAAAGCAGAACACAGGTAGGCAGGGCAGTGAAAAAGGCTTTCATATGCTGCCCTTCAGCAGTCAAGGCATTGGGTATGGAAATTGGAACATGATGTTACAGCTATTTAAATTGTTGGTGAGGGCACACTTGAAGAACTGTGTAATTTTGATCACCCTGTTATAGAAAGAAATGGCTAAACTGCAAGGAGTGCAGAAAAAACTGACGAGGTTGTTGCAGGAACTAGAGAGTCGGGGTTATAGGAAGAGGTTGGCCAGGCTGGTCTCCATTCCCTGAAATGGAGGACAATGACAGGCAACTTTATCCAAGTGCTTAAAACTATGAAAGTAGTGGATAAACCATAGAAACTACAGCACAGAAACAGGCCTTTTGGCCCTTCTTGGCTGTGCCAAACCATTTACTGCCTAGTCCCACTGACCTGCACATGGACCATATCCCTCCATACACCTCCCATCCATGTATCTGTCCAATTTATTCTTAAATGTTAAAAAAGAACCTGCATTTACCACCTCGTCTGGCAGCTCATTCCATACTCCCACCACTCTCTGTGTGAAGAAGCCCCTCCTAATATTCCCTTTAAACTTTTCCCCCCTCACCCTTAACCCATGTCCTCTGGTTTTTTTCTCCCCTTGCCTCAGTGGAAAAAGCCTGCTTGCATTCACTCTATCTATACCCATCATAATTTTATATACCTCTATCAAATCTCCCCTCATTCTTCTACGCTCCAGGGAATAAAGTCCTAACCTATTCAACCTTTCTCTGTAACTGAGTTTCTCAAGTCATGGCAGGCAACATCCTTGTAAACCTTCTCTGCACTCTTTCAACCTTATTTATATCCTTCCTGTAATTTGGTGACCAAAACTGAACACAATACTCCAGATTCGGCCTCACCAATGCCTTATACAACCTCATCATAACATTCCAGCTCTTATACTCAATACTTTGATTAATAAAGGCCAATGTACCAAAAGCTCTCTTTACGACCCTATCTACCTGTGACGCCACTTTTAGGGACTTTTGTATCTGTATTCCCAGATCCCTCTGTTCTACTGCACTTGCCATTAACCCTGTATGTTCTACCTTGGTTTGTCCTTCCAACGTGCAATACCTCACACTTGTCTGTATTAAACTCCATCTGCCATTTTTCAGCCCATTTTTCCAGCAGGTTCAAGTCCCTCTGCAGGCTCTGAAAATCTTCTTCACTGTCTACTACACCTCCAATCTTTGTATCATCAGCAAATTTGCTGATCCAATTTACCACATTATCATCCAGATCATTGATATAGATGACAAATAGCAATGGACCCAGCACTGATCCCTGTGGCACACCACTAGTCACAGGCCTCCACTCAGAGAAGCAATTCTCTACTACCACTCTTTGGCTTCTACCATTGAGCCAATGTCTAATCCAATTTACCACCTCTCTATGTATACCTAGCGACTGAATTTTCCTAACTAACCTCCCATGCGGGACCTTGTCAAAGGCCTTACGGAAATCCATGTAGACAATATCCACTGCCTTCCCTTCATCCACTTTCCTGGTAACCTCCTCGAAAAACTCCAATAGATTGGTCAAACATGACCTACCACGCACAAAGCCATGTTGACTCTCCCTAATAAGTCCCTGTCTATCCAAATGCTTGTAGATTCTGTCTCTTAGTACTCCCTCCAATAACTTACCTACTACCGACGCTAAACTCACCGGCCTATAATTTCCTGGATTACCTTTCGATCCTTTTTTAAGCAACGGAACAACATGAGCCACTCTCCAATCCTCCGGCACCTCACCCGTAGACAGTGACATTTTAAATATATCTGCCAGGGCCCCCGCAATTTCAACACTAGTCTCCTTCAAGGTCCGAGGGAACACTTTGTCAGGTCCCGGGGATTTATCTACTTTAATTTTCCTCAAGACAGCAAGCACCTCCTCCTTTTCAATCTGTACAGTTTCCATGATCTCACTACTTGATTCCCTCAATTCCATAGACTTCATGCCAGTTTCCTTAGTAAATACGATGCAAAAAACCTATTTAAGATCTCCCCCATTTCCTTTGGTCCGCACATAGCCGACCACTCTGATCTTCAAGAGGACCAATTTTATCCCTTACAATCCTCTTGCTCTTAGTATACCTGTAAAAGCTCTTTGGATTATCCTTCACTTTGACTGCCAAGGCAACCTCATGTCTTCTTTTAGCCCTCCTGATTTCTTTCTTAAGTATTTTCTTGCACTTCTTATATTCCTCAAGCACCTGATTTACTCCGTTTCCTATACATTTCATACAATTCCCTCTTCTTCTTTATCAGAGTTGCAATATCCCTTGAGAACCTTTAATCCTGACAGGAACATACAAACTCTGCACTCAAAATTTCCCCTTTGAAGGCTTTCCACCTACCAATCACATCTTTGCCAGAGAACAACCTGTCCCAATCCACGCTTTTTAGATCCTTTCTCATTTCTTCAAATTTGGCCTTCTTCCAGTTCAGAACCTCAACCCTAGGACCAGATCTATCCTTGTCCATGATCAAATTGAAACTAATGGTGTTATGATCACTGGAACCAAAGTGCTCCCCTACACAGACTTCCGTCACTTGTCCTAACTCGTTTCCTAACAGGAGATCCAATATTGCATCCCCTCTAGTTGGTCCCTCTATATATTGATTTAGAAAACTTTCCTGAACACATTTTACAAACTCTAACCCATCTAGACCCCTAACAGTATGGGAATCCCAATCAATGTATGGAAAATTAAAATCCCCTACCACCACAACTTTATGTTTACTGCAGTTGCCTGCTATGTCTCTGCAGATTTGCTCTTCCAAGTCTCGTTGACTATTGGGTGGTCTGTAATACAATCCCACTAATGTGGCCATACCTTTCCTGTTTCTCAGCTCCACCCATAAGGACTCAGTAGACAAGCCCTCTAATCTGTCCTACCTGAGCACTGCTGTAATATTTTCCCTAACAAGCAATGCTACTCCCCCACCTTTCATTCCTCTGCCTCTATCACATCTGAAACATCGGAACCCTGGAATATTAAGCTGCCAGTCCTGCCCCTCCTGTAGCCAAGTTTCACTAATTGCTATAACGTCATAATTCCACGTGTCAATTCATGCCCTCAACTCATCCGCCTTCCCCGCAATACTCCTAGCATTGAAATATATACACCTCAGAAGATTTTTACCACCACTCACAACCTTTCTATCAGCGGATTTGCTTGAACTTTCAACATTTATTTTCACCCCAGCCACACTGTCAGCTCTGGCACTCTGGTTCCCATCCCCCTGCAAATCTAGTTTAAAGCCTCCCCAATAGCACTAACAAACCTCCCTGAAAGGATATTGGTCCCCTTGTAGTTCAAGTGTAACTCGTCTCTCTTGTACAGGTCCCACCTGCCCCAGAAGAGGTCCCAATGATCCTGAAATCTGAAACCCTGCCCCCTACACCAGTTCCTCAGCCACCTGTTCATTCTCCAGAGCATCCTATTCCTACCCTCACTGGCACCTAGCACAGGTAGCAATCCTGAGATTACCACCCTCGAGGTCCTGCTTTTCAACTTCCTACCAAGCCCTCTATACTCACTCTCCAGGACCTCCTCACTCTTCCTTGCTGTGTCATTGGTACCGATGTGCACTACGACATCTGGCTGGTCACCCTCCCACTTCAGAATGTCATGCAAGCGATCAGAGACATCCTTGACCCTGGCACCCGGGAGGCAACAAACCATCCTGGATTCTCTGTCACGACCACAGAACCTCCTATCTGCACCTCTAACTAGTCCCCTATCACTACCACTCTCCTCTTTTTCCACCCTCCCTTCTGCACTGCAGAACCAGACTCAGTGCCAGAGATCCGGCTACTGTAGCTTGTCCCAGGTAAGTCATCCCCCCCCCACAGTATCCAATGCGGTATACTTGTTGTTGAGGGGAATGGCCACAGGGGAACCCTGCTCTGCCTGCCCTTTCCTCTTCCCTCGCCTGACAGTAACCCAATTTCCTGTGCTCTGCTCCTTTGGCATAACTACCTCCCTGTAGCTACTATCTATAATCTCCTCATTCTCCCGAATGACCTGCAGGTCATCCAGCTCCTGCTCCAGTTCCCTAATGCGGTAAGGTGGATAACTATTTTCCTCAGAGTAGGGGAGTATAAGACTAGAGGGCATAGGTTTAGGATGAGAGGGGAATAATTCAAAAGGGACTGAGGAGCAATTTTTCTATGCAGATGGTGGTGAGTGTATGCAATAAGATGCCAGAGGAAGTGGCTGAGGCAGCTGGAATACTATAATTTAAGAACCACTTGGATATATACATGGAAGGATCATGCTGGGAGGGATACGGGTCGAATGCCAGAATTTGAAATGAGCTGCTGGTTGGCATGGACTAGTTGGGCTATAGGGCTGCAGTTGAAGAGATCAGACACATCTCTTCCTTTCTTTGTCACTCTGTACTTGGAGCCAGAGCTGTGGTTCTCTCAGAAATGGCCATTCAAGAATTTCAATGTCTGGGCAGTCAGACAGCATGCAAACAGTTCTTTAAACCCAACTCATCCACACCAATCAAGCTGTCTCCTTGACCTAGTCTTGTTTGGATCATATGCCTCTGTTATATTTTGTAACTTAAAAACACTAAACTAATTCAAAGGAAGACACAGGAGTCCAAAATGTGGGTGTAACTTCATGTTCACTTTAAGTGAGGTGTGCACATATCACATGGTAGAATCATGATGTATGCAATTAACTTATTTTTACATATAACCTGTAAATAATTAAACAAAAAATGATTAAATATATATATTTAATATATACATTATTGAAACATTAAGTACACAACATTCCTCCCTGATTAGCTATAAACTCCAATTCAATAGACAAGGCATCTTAAATATATACATGGCATACTATATAATAGAACAACTATACAACTACCATATACGGCCATCCACAGCACAGTGAATTTTAAATTGTCGCATTCAGGCCTAAAGATTTAATTGCATTGGAGGATTTTGTAGTCCTGTTGGTCAATGTCCTTCCTGACAAGAGGGATCGCCCTGCTTGGCAGGTGAGATTTGTGGCTGTGAAAACAATCTTGGTTTGTAGCAATTGACTCTGAGACTGCAGGAAGTGACTCTAAAAGCAGTAGTCACCTTTCTTCTTATTCCTTTTTCTTCCAGTTTGTGCATCTTGATCTTGGGAAGGTGCATTTAGTTCACTAAAGTATTCTCTTATTAATCTTTCAATTGCTTCCTATAGAATCTGCTCTCTCCTCTTGGTTTCCTCATCTGCAATGTTATCTGCTGAATCTTCTGTTTTCCTATCTCCAATTCCACTTCCATTCATCCAGCTGGACATTGATCTTTGCATCTACTTTTACAAGCAGCTTTTTGTCTCCCATGTGAAGTTCATGCAATAACCTTGATGCATGCAGAGTAGATTCTGGTTCTTTATACTCACAAAAGTCAAATGCTTGCAACTTTTCTGAAGATCCTTGAATTCTCTTCCAGATCAAATCCAAGCTACATTTCCTCAAGTAAGTGCCTGATTAACATATCAGAAGCTTTCTCAGATATGTTGCCTAAAAAACTGTTATAGTCAGACCATTGATTTCATCACTGTCACAATTCTTCTGAGCAGCATGGTCCTTCCTTTGTCCAATACGCTTTCCAACCAGAGAACCAACACCTATTTGTCCTCTGTTGGGCAATAGTTCATTGTGTTTCACATGGAGACAGTTGTGGTATCATCCAATACTTTTTGAACTCACTTTCAGTTGACTCTTTTGTAGGGGATGTGGTATGCAAATGGTGGATAGATCTCCAATTAAGTTGCAGTTGTCTCAGCCAATCATGCCCCCACAACGCTGGCCCTCCAGTTTTTAAACACGGAATATTCTCATTGTAGCTTGCTGGTTGTTGTAGTTCACTGTTACAAATATCATTCCCACAGGAGTTATCTTTTCTTCAGTACAAGTTCTTAATTGGATATCAGCAGGTTTCAATATAGTAGCTTTGAAATGCCTCTCAAACCCATATTGTGGAATGACTGATACAACTGAACCAGTGTCCAATTCCATTTTAGTTAATTTGCTGTTCACTTCTGACATAAGCCATATTGTTTGTCTAATGCAACACACACAAAATGCTGGAGGAGCTCAGCAGGTCAGGCAGCATCCGTGGAAAAGAGTAAATAGTTGATGTTTGGAACCAAGACCCTTCTTCAGTACTGGTTTATTGTTAATTTTCACACTGTAAATCTCAAGGCTACGCTCATCATTATCAGATTATTTATCAAAGCATGCACATTAGTGAAATTCTTGAAACTGCAACTTGAACTTTCATATTATTCTCCTCTCTGTGCAGTCTACTTATTTCTGTCTGCCCAACATGCTCTTTGTATGTGCCTACTTTGTTGTATATTCTAGAAGTTTCATTTTTAAATCTGCATTTGTTTGGCGTATGTGCGCCTATGCAACAATATTAACACAAATAGTTTGGGCACTTTCTGCTTAGATGATGCAATTTTGTTCACGCTCACTTTCATTACTGACTGCAAATCAATATCATCTCTGTCTGCAGTTTCCACTGAAACAGCAATTTCCACTGCTCCTTTGACTATAAGACATAATTCAGTTAGGAGCCATTTCTGAATGCTTTCTTTTAGGATTCCACAAACTAAACGATCTCTCAGTGTATCACTAAACCCATTACTAAACTGAAAATGCACAGATAATCTCTTCAATTCAGCTACTTACTCTGAAATGGACTCCCCTTCCTTTTGATTCCACTTATGGAGCCTGAAGCATTCTGCAATCTCCAATCTATAGTTCTAAAAGTTCCTGCATTACTTTTACAATAGCAGCAAAGCTCATTTCTGCAGGTTTGGTTGGAGCAGTCAAACTTTGAAGCAAAGAGTTTACCTTTAAACCTAATACACTTAACAAAATTGGTAAACACAAGGAATTCTGCAGATGCTGGAAATTCAGGCAACACACATCAAAGTTGCTGGTGAACGCAGCAGGACAGGCAGCATCTCTAGGAAGAGGTACAGTCGATGTTTTGGACTGAGACCCTTCGTCAGGACTAATGTAAGGAAGAGCTAGTAAGAGATTTGAAAGTGGGAGGGGGAGGGGGAGGATCCAAAATGATAGGAGAAGGCAGGAGGAGGAGGAGGGATGGAGCCAAGAGCTGGACAGTTGATTGGCAAAAGGGATATGAGAGGATCATGGGACAGAAGGCCCAGGGAGGTGGGGGAAAAACCCAGAGGATGGGCAAGGGGTATAGTCAGAGGGAGAAAAAGGAGAGAGAGAGAGAGAAAGAATGCGTGTATATAAATAAATAACAGATGGGGTACGAGGGGGAGGTGGAGAATTAGCGGAAGTTTGAGAAGTCAGTGTTCATGCCATCAGGTTGGAGGCTACCCAGACAGAATATAAGGTGTTGTTCCTCCAAGGTGAGTATAGCTTCATCTTTACAGTAGAGGAGGCCGTGGATAGACATGTCAGAATGGGATGTGGAATTAAAATGTGTGGCCACTGGGAGATCCTGCTTTCTCTGGCAGACTTGGCAAAATTGGTACTCATTTCTCACTGGTTATTTCATTTGCTTCAAAATACTGTTCCAATAGTTCAGTATACATGAGCTAATTACCTATTGTGTAATCAAACTTGTCAATTTTCCAATGTACCCAGCCATTTCTGATTTTCTTTTTAAAATGATTAGCATTACCCAGTGCTCACTTTTCATGAACCTCAAATTCTTCTATTTTCTGACTTTTAAAAAAAATCTCTATCATGCCTTTCCTTCCGAAGAGGTCTCTCCACATGCTGGGCTGCCTTAAGCTGTTTTGTTAAATTTGAACGTCTCGCTCTGCTTTAACAAGTCAATAGCCGTCTCATTTTTAAAATACCCTGTCACCAATGTTATGTTTTGTAACGTTAAACTAACTCAAAGGAAGACACTGGGAGACTTAAAATATGGGTGTAGTTCAAGTTTACTTTAAGCGAAGCACACACGTATCACATCGTAGCACTATGACGTATACAATTAATATATTTTTACATACAACTGTAATGAATTATTTAAACAATGCTTAATCAAACACTGTATATATCTCTATACAAGATTACTAAATATTATTGAAATATTAATTACACAACAGTTTCCTATCCACTCCCCTGTCTAAATATCCTTTAAACATCATTACAAATGTCACTCTACTCTTTAAGGGAGGAAGGCAAAAGACTGGAAGTTATAAGCCAGTTAGTTTGACTCAGTGGTTGGGAAGATGTTAAAGTCCATTATCAAGGACGAGGTTTCAGGATACTCGAAGGCACATGATAAAATAGGCTGCAGTCAGCACAGTTCCCTCAAAGGAACATCTTGGCTGAAACATCTGTTGGAAATTTTTTAAGGAATTAACAGGCAGGATAGTTAAAGAAGAGTTCACTTAGATTTTCAGAAGGCCTTTGACAAGGTGCCACAGATGAACTGCTTAACATGATAATACCATGGGCTCTTACAGTGGGGAAAGATACCAGCATGGATAGATGATTGACTGACACCGGAGGCAAAGAGCGGGAATAAAGGAGGCCTTTTCTGGTTGGCTGCTGGTGACTAGTAGATTTCCACATGGGTTGGTTGGGACCAATTCTTTTCACATTGTATGTCAGTGGATGACAGATTTGATGGCTTTGTGGTCAGTTCTGCAGATGATACAAAGATAGGTGGAGGGGCAGGTGGTGTTGAGGATGCAGCGAGTCTGCAGGACTTAGATAGATTAGGAGAATGGACAAAGAAGAGGCAGATGGAATGTAGTGTAGGGAAGTATATGGTAATGCGCTTTGGTAGAAGGAATAAAGGCCTAGACTATTTTCTCAACAAGGAGAAAATACAGAAAATAGAAGTGCAAAGGGACTTCGGAGTCCTCATGCAGGATACCCTAAAGGTCAACTTGAAAGTTGGGTCAGTCGTAAGGAAAGTGAATGCAATTTGTTCATTTTGCGAGGATGAGATCGTACTGTAAGATCAAAGATGTAATGCTGAGGCTTTATAGGGAACTGGTCAGATTACACTTTTGGGCCTATTATCTAAAAAAAAAAAGAGGTACTGACATTGGAGAGGATCCAAAGGAGGTTCACAAGAATGATCCTGAGAATGAAAGGGTTAATGTATGAGGAGCATTTGAAGGCTCTGGGCCTGTACTCGCCAGAGTTTAGAAGAATGAGGGGAATCTCATTGAAACCTATTGAATATTGAAAGGCCAAGATAGAATGGATATGCAAGGGAGGTTTCCTATAGTGGAGGAGTCTAGGACTAGAGGGCACAGCCTCAGAATAGGACGATCTCCCTTTGGAACAGAGATGAGGAAGAATTTCTTATGCAGAGGGTGGCAACTGTGGAGACAAAGTCACTGGGTATATTTAAAGTGGAAGTTGATAAATTTGATTGATCGCACCTCAAGTGTTACTGGGACAAGGCAGAATGGAGCTGAGAGGGATAATAAATCAGCTACGATGGAAGAGCAGAGTAGATTTAAAGACTCAAACGGCCTAATTCAGCTCCCGTGCCATGGTCTTCTATATCTTCTCCTGCCGCTTCCTCTGGCAGCTCATTCCTTATGCCAACTACTTTCTATGCCCCTCAGCAACCCTCTCTCCTTAAACCAGTGCCCCATGTGGGACACAAGCTGTGTCTTGCTGCAGAGCAATCGAACAATGTTAACTTAAGTACAACTGGTCACTCTTCCAGCAAGTACAGCTGAACAGTTTAGAGTTAAGAAACATTAGAGGTGGGTTTGTTCTGTAGGCTGCTGCCTCATGGGAAGGACTCTGAAAAGCAAACATGCAGGGAAATTGCAGAGGTGGGTGAAAGCCATGGTATAGTGATAACAGAAGCTTCACTATCTGAGTGCTGGGATACTTCGATAATCTGTGAGCCAGCCATGTGGATCACAGCTCAAGAACATCTGATACACTGAAAAGGCCACTTATGCTCCAGAAGATGAAAGCAGCATTTGAAAAGCAATGCATACTTAAATCATTTGCCAAGAAAGCTAAAAATGACCTTGATAGTGGTCTCATTGCTTCTTATAACATTTCCAAAATGATAGCAAATTGTGGAAAATCTCATACAATTACTGAAAGATGAATAATGCCTCCAGTATTTTAAAATCAATTCCTCTGAGTAATAATTCTGTGGCTCGTCTTATTGATGAAATGAGTGAAGGCACTGAGCATCAACTATGTACTGAGCTACAAAAAAAAACAAACAGGATTTGGAATACAACCCAGAATTTGGGTCTTTTAAGAGACTCCTGGACAGGTACATGGAGCTCAGAAAAAGAGGGCTATGGGTAACTCTGGGTAATTTCTAAGGTAAGGACATGTTCGGCACAGCTTTGTAGGCCGAAGGGCCTGTATTGTGCTGTGGGCTTTCTATGATCACTACCAGTGGTCGGACCATGATTAAATACTGACTCTGAGACAAATGGAATTAGCTCAGTGCAGTGAGGCCTTCAGATTTACCCGTGGCCATCCATCCGGGACAAAGCCAGTTCCTGTAGAAGTCTCCCTTCCTATCACCACTTCCTGTCACACATTGATCAAGGGTTACGGGGCACCACCAAGCAAACTTGCTGCTGGTCCAACCAGGAAGCAAGTTGTGTTCCATTCCTTGCAATGCCATTGGCTTCTGCCTCTTCCCAGGTAGCCCACTGATGAACAGAAACCGACTGTTCAGCCCACTCTCCTTAACTAATCAGCAACCACTCATTTAAACTCACCCCTCTTTGTGTTCCCCCTGCACTCTCACCAGTTCTCCCCAGACTCTACCCCAGGGGCGCTTACGGCAGTAATTTGACCTATACACTCGCATTTCTTTTGGCTACGAGAAGAAATGGAAGAGCCCAGGGAAGCCCTTGTCATCACAAGGAGAACGTGCAAAGTCCACACGTACATCACCAAGCTCTCCGGAGCTGCAAGGCAGAGGCCAAACCCTGTTAGAGATTCAGTTTTGTCCTCAATTCCCTTGGACTGTCTTATTCATTGATCAGTCACGGTGCTGGATTCTGTCCATGATTCTCAATCTATTTATTTAGCAATACAGTGCGGAGTGGGCCTTTCCGGGCCTTTCAAGGCACGCTGCACCAGCAACCCCGATTAAACCCCAACCTAATCACTGGGCAATTTACAATCTACCCAGTACGTAGGCGTCTTTGAACAGTAGGAGGAAACCAAAGCCACCTGGGGGAAACCGCACACATTCCACGGGGAGGACGTACAGACACTCCTTACAGACGGCACCGGAATTGAACTCTGAACCCCAGAGCCACCCTTCCCGCCCACCCGGCTGTAATAGCATCGTGCTAACCACTATGCCATGATGACATAGATACTCTTAAAGGATACAAAAGCCACTGTTTAATTTCTACATTCAAGCGAGGAACTTTTCAGTTCAGAAGGTGCTGACAATATCAACATTACAGTGCTGACTCTACAGTATTTGAAGATTAAAGCCTGAAGGTGCCAAAAATATCACGTTATTCGAGTTTGAATGCTCCCAAGTAGCTGGATGCCTCGTCGATATCGACTAATGAAACGTTTGAGACAGTCACAAAGATCTCATCATCAGTCTGCAGGTTGAACACGCCACCTTGATAAACTGAATAGAGGTTATGGTTACCCGAGCACCAGGTGCTCGCTCCTCGCAGGATGAGAGTTGGCTTTGGGTACTTGGCTATCTTCCTGTACACGTACTGAATCAGCTGGTACTCCCTGGTACTTAAGGGATGGTCGGCATGATACCGAAACAAAACCTGTGCGTAAATATAGTACAAGCCATGGTGGTTGATACGCAGGGACCCGTGGCTGTAGCCCATCTCTCTCAGGTGTGCAACTCCCACCTTCTCTTCCCAGGATGTTATGAGTTTGCCTTTTAATCCAGGAAAACTGGTCGCGACACCTGAGTGGAAAATGAAGGGTTTCATTTAACAGAGGATAATACTCCCATCCACTCTTCCCTCCTGCTTTGCCAGATTACTCTATCGGGGCTTGGGGCAATAGGGAGAAGGCACATGGCATGATTGCCTTCATAGGTCAAGGTATAAAATGTGAGAGATGGGATAGCATGTTGCAACTTCACGTAATACCAGTTAGGCCACATTTGGAGTAATGTGCACAGTTCTGGCCACCACACTATAGGAAGGATGTTGTGCTGGACAGGACATTCACTATTTCGTCGCCTGTACTGGAGGACTTCAGGCGGGATTAGGTAGGTTGTACTTACCCAAGGAGAGGAAATCTGAATCAAATATATAAAATTACAGGAGACAGGGAATCCACACCTTTACCCCTCCCTCCCCCTCTGGCCCACCACAGCTGGTTTAACAAAAACAAGAGGGCATCTTCTAGGTGAGCGGAAGGAGTTCCAAAGAGAATCAGAGGGGTGAATTTTATTTTAAGTGTAGACTAATTGATGGCTGGAACATGCTAACAGAGGAATCAGATACAATCACTGTTTAAGAGGCATTCAGACAGGCATGTACAGAGGCAGAGAAGAATACAGACCTAAACTAACATGGCCCAGTAGGATTGGTATATAGAGGGAAAAAGCTTTGTGGCAGGCCAACTGGGCACTTTCTGTGCTGTACAACTTTATGACATTGTGGCTGTAACCTGCATCATCATGGGAGACTTTAAAATAAAAGGCAAGGTGATGCGATCAAATGAAATAAAAATTTAGTGAATGTTATTGAGAAAGCCCTTTATGTTGAGTTCATACTTATTCAGTATCAGAAATTAAAAAGTGGATTGTTTTTTAATTTAAGGATGTTAGTTTTGGAACACATTTGCACACAGTGATCAATTTCTCAGGGTACATTAATAGGTTTCTTGTGATGTGGAAAGAAGCCATTCAGCCCATCAGATCCAGCCTCCCTCTCACCCAACCTTCCACTCCTCACTGATTCATCTACAGTGCAGCAATCGATTGCACTAGCTCACCCACTAACACTACGTTGGGATGTTGGAAGAAACCAGAACCCATCAACTCCACCTCACTGTTTTAAAATAATTTCCTTTCTAACACTATTATTTCTAATTTAACTATTTAATATACATATATACTTACTGTAAACCTATTTATTTAGTTCTTCTATATTTATCACGTATTGTCACAAAGACAACAAATTTCATGACATAAGCCGGTGATATTAAAGCCGATTCCGGTTCGGCTGAGCACCATTGTTTGTGAGCCAGGTTTCTGAGGAGTTGAAGCCGTGGGAGATGAACGAGGATGGAGGAGAGAAAAACAAAACAAAGCTGGAACCCTACAACACTAAACACCAGCTGCAGGAAACCCGTAACGAAAGAACTTACTGGGAATACGCAGAAGATCAGCAACATCTATGGTATGAGGAAAAAAAAAGGGGTTAACATTACATGCTACCTTTCTTCAGGTCTGGCCAGATGTAGAATGCACCGACACGGCTGATTTATACTTGTGCGTACCAGCTTACGCTAGCCTACGCAAGTGGGGCTACGCCATTGTGAGCATTTATACATGTGCGATGGTGTGTCTGCATTGCTCTGCAATTCGGGCACGTACACTCATGTGCACGTCACGTATTCGCACGTCATGCATGCGCACACACCTGCCTGTGCAAGGCTTCATGGTCATGGTAGTCCTTGTTGGGGTAAACAAGTTTAAAGCGAGTATCTTTTTTCGTAAAAGCGAAATGTGTCCTCCATAATTTCAGAGGTCTGTAAAGCTTTATGGAAAGCATTGCAGCCAGAGTTCCTTCCCTGCCCTTCAGTCACCTAATGGGAAGCTATTGCAGCGTAGGAGGAAATGCGATGCTACCAAGCGGACCAATCACAGTTATTGCGATCTGCATTGCTGCGACGCGCAGTTACATTTTGGGAGAACTCTGAATCCTGAAGGCTGTAACATGCCCAGTCAGAAGGTGGGTGCTGTTTCTCGAGCTTATGAAGGATTTGACGGAACAGAGAGGTCAGAGTGCAGACAAGGTGGCCAAGTGAAATGACACACCCAACTGGAAGCTCAAAGTCACGCTTACTGAGGTGTTGGCTGTGAAATTCAAGCATACTTGCCTCTGGACAATCAGTTGTGAGTTAAACTCTCACCTCAGAGTCCTGAGCACCAAACTGAAGGTCGATGTTCCACCACACTGAAACTGGAGCTTCAAATGCAGATAGCATTAAACAGGGGCACTGCAGGTACAGCAGGGTAGCACTTCCAAATGTAAAAACAGTCCGTGAACAACAAGGCATTGTCGAGTTGCTTCTTGTGGGAGCTTGCTATGCATTCGTAGTTTCCAACATTACAAAAGCCAATCCTTCAGAAATACTTCATTGGCTATTAAGTGCTTTGAGGCATTCTGAGGTTAAGAAACAATGAAATATTTGAAAATTGACTCACATTTCTGAATAGCAACTTTCTTGAATAGAAATAGATTCACCGAAAAAATATTTTAATCCAGGTTTCCAGCTCTAAATAATGTCTCAGAGATTTACCAGGATGTTGATTGGACTAGAGAGAAGAGGTACTTTAACCACTAATTTTATAATTCTTTATAACTGTTGAAAGTTGTGTTTTCTGGTGTATGTCATGCCCTGACGCACACAACACAGCAAGTTCCTAACAGGTGCAAACTTGTATGGTGAATAAAGTTGATTCTTGAATTCTAAATTGATCTAGAGCTTTCCTGTTTGGAGTGTAGGAGGATGAAATGTGACTTGATAAAGATGTACAAGAAGGATAGATTGAATAGATAGGCAGAGACTTTTTCCACAGGGCAGAAGTGGCTAATACAAGGGGGAAATCATTTTCAGATGATTAGAGGCAAAGTTTTTTTAAATACATAGAGCAGTGGGTGTGTGGAACACATTGCCGGATTGGTGGTAAAGGCAGATGCATTTTTTAAAAAACTTGGGCACATGCATGATAGAAAAATGAAAGGTTTGTGTAGGAGAGAAGGGTTAGATTGATCTTGGGAGAGATTAACAGTTCAGCACAACATTGTGGGCAGAAGGGTCGGCATTGTACGCTAATGTTCTATATTCTATGTTATAAAACTATTCAGGGCCACTTACCAACAATATTGGGGCAAATATGTTAATTCTTCTAAATTTAAAAAAAAAAATCAAAGTCCTGCAGAGTTTGGAAGTCCTTCAAAGCAAAAGATCCAATCTTTACAGCCTTCTTCCAGGCCTGTGCTCCTTCATTTCTCTAGCATCGACTGCTGGGTCTAAACCCTGGAACTGCCCCCAGAAAGCACCTCACCCCCACCACCACCTTTAGGGATAGGCAATAAATGCTGCCCTTCCCCATGATGCCCAAATCTTTTTTCAAAAAGAATGAATACTTAAAATTAAATTCTGGGAGCAAAGCCTTGTTTTCCTCCAAATGATTTCTTTTTTCAAAGCCACCTCAGAAGATTCCAGAAAGAATACTTGCGCTGGATGTGCTCAGATCTCTGCTTTTTGTTTTGTAGCTTACAAAGATTTTGGGAAGATTGCATTGAAGAAAGAGAGATTTTTTCCCTGTTTAGAAGGTCCAGATTTCCATTGATAAGAACAGGAGCTCGGGAAAGCATAGGGGAAGGAGTGCATATTCTACCTTAATCACACAGGCAACTG
Organism: Mobula birostris; assembly: GCF_030028105.1. Lineage (NCBI taxonomy): Eukaryota > Metazoa > Chordata > Chondrichthyes > Myliobatiformes > Myliobatidae > Mobula > Mobula birostris. The sequence continues at coordinate 90,989,725 of NC_092375.1, forward strand.
TAATTCCACTGGAGGCTCCGAGAGTTAAGGATCAACTTCCTGCAGTCTCCTGTCTGCAATTCCCCAGAGGAGATAAAATGCTAGGAATTTTGTTTCCTTTTAATGTGCATAATCCAAAATACTGGTGACAGGATCAAAACTGGTCTGACTGATTTGTGGGTGGGAGGAAATGCAAAGGAGCCTCCTGTGACGTATCAAACTACAGCAGGTAACGCAGTTCTGATAAAGGGTCTCTGATCTGAGATGCTAACCCTGTTTCCTCCTCTACATATGCTGCCTGACCTGCTGAGATTTTCCAACAATCCGTTTTTATGTTTGAAAGCCTCGTCCTTGCACTAGACCGAACCTGTGGAAGAAAACACTTTAGCAAGCCGAGAGTTTACTCAAAAACACTGAAGTTTTCTTTTCCTGTGTGAAAATAAAATTCCCTTGGTGCCTGTAAAAGGATAGGAATTCCGATTAGGATATTGACCCAGTGCATTCACCGGATGACACGTACCTGAGGACGTTTTTGTAGGTTTCTTTATGGTGAGATGAGCATATGGTACCATTCGCTGTGAACCCTTTTTGCGACTTGATAATTCCCCTGAAAAGCAAATGCGTTGCTGATGAGAAACTAATTCCAAAATGCTACGCTAACAATGAGGCCATATTTGCTCATTCCATAAGGAAGAGCAAGGGCAACACAGTGGCACGGTTAATACAGGCGCTACTCCAGCAACTCACACTCAGCTCTGTCCGATGCTGCCCGGGTGGAGTTTGCAGGCTCTCCCTGTGACTGCAAGGCATTTCTTCAGGTGCTTCAGTTTCCTCCCACACCACTTGCACCGTGCTAATTACCCTCAGTGTGGGTGGGCAGCTGGGGAAATCAGGGCTCATTGATGGGCAAGTGAGAGAGAAGTTAGCAGGTAAGTGGGGCAATGAAATAATGGGCCAAAGGATTATCAAGCAAAGGGGGGGGGGGAAGACATGCCCTATAAAAGGCAGGAATGGGGATGATCCCTGATGCCAGCCATGAGGGATAGCGGATAGAAAGAAAGATCACGATGAATTATTCACAGCCAATCACAGTGATAAATGCACTCACTGCTGTTAGTAAAAGAGACGAGCTGACCTGTGCACAGCCATATCCTACAAGGAGCACAGCCTTTTTCAGTGGCCAGTCAACTGTTTAATTGTCATCAACTGTTATTGTTGACCTGGATGCTGAGGGATTTCCCTGTGCTCGCACCAGTCGTGCTGTGGGCTCTTCTGCATCTGCCCGAGGAAGCATGGGATGCTGCCTCGTCGGCCTTTGCAATTGCCCATGGGTTTGAGGTCCTTTCTGTAAGAGTTGGTGAACTGACCGTGACACAGTGGACGAAGAAGCCATTGAATCATGGTTGGGGTGGAGGAAAGCAGAGAAGGGTGTGGTGGTGTGGGGTGGTACAGTGAGGCAGGATTTCTCTCAGTAACAAAGAACAGGAATCCAGACGGCTGTGCACCCCCACCTAAGTTGGACGGATATCTAGAGTGGCAGGGGGAAGGAAGATCCAGTTCTTGTGGTACATGTGATAATTGTGTTTCAGTGACATTGTAGTTCTACACAGCGAGTACAAACAGAGGGCCACAGAGTTACAAGCAGGGGAGGGACTGAGTAAGCTGGGCTTGTTTTCCTTTGTGTATGTTGGTGGGGGGGGTGACTTGTTAAAAACTAAGCAAAATAATGAGGGGCAAAGACAGGACAGATGGAAAGAACCTCCTTTTCCTCACAGCAAATATAGCTAAAAAAACAGCATTGGTTTAAGGCAAGAGCTTTGGTAGAAATTGCAGAAGAACTTTATCACTGAGAGGAAGGTTAGAATTGGAGCATTGTCTCTGAGATGGTGGTGGGGAGAGGGGCTCCCACAATACTTCAGAAGTGTCTGGATGAGTATTTGAATTGCCAGCTGATAGAAAGGCTACCAACAAGAGCTTGTAAATGGGATTACTTTATTTTCCTCCATAGACAACTTCTGCGGAGAGAAATAACAGTCAACGTTTTGAGCAGAGACCCTTCACCAGGTACTACCTAACTTGCTGAGTTCCTCCAGCATTTTGTGTGTGTTGCTCACTCATGGCCCCCTGACAGTAACCGCACAGTGGGGAAAGGATGAGTAAAGAGTGATTTTGCAATAGAGTACACAAAGACGTGATTGAGCACGAGCCAGGCAGTGGGTTGAACAATGGCGAGCAGGACCATGTGGTGTGCAGACTCCCAAACCAAACCAGTGCTTCTGGTGAAGGTGCTCTCACACTGTCGTTTGCTTCAATGACGGTGGAAAAGTAAGTATTGATTATATCTCCAACTGGGGGCGGGGGAAGCTGCAGCTGGTGGTGTCACCTGCACCTGCTGCCATTGTCCTCTTGGTGGTAAAGAGCAAGGGTTTGGGAGGTGCTGTCAGAGTAACCTGCAGTGCCTTTGGTAGCTGCTCCAGACTACTGTCACTGTGCGCTGGTGGAGGAGGCAATGAACATCTAGAAGGGTTGGTGGGCTGCTTCCTCCTGGATGGTGTCAAGCCTCTTGGAGCTGCCCTCAGCCAGGGACACGGAGATCATTCCATCACAATCCTCACTCATCCCTTGTATGGTGGATATGTGAACTCTTGTAGTCCCTTTCTGTATCTGAACACAGACCTGGAGCTTTAGCAATTGCACAGAGCTGAATGAACAACCCCATTCTCTCCCGAATCCAAACACAGTACAAGCATCAAGAAATGTACCTCTGTGTCCTGTTCTGTCTGGAATAGGGTGTACCACCTAAACAAAGAGCGGAAACAGGTGATTACCACACTGCCTATTTGCAACCCTCACAGGATATCACATTCTTGGAGAGCTCACCTGCCTTGGACTGGAGTACAATTTGGTCAAATTAGGCCCCTCTGGGGACACGGGGAGATCAGCTGAAAGACAGTGTCCTGACGGAGTCTGACAGTAACTCCCTGTGGGTGTTGGTTGTAGAGTGAACACCTGCAGCTTGAAGCAGTGGAAAAAAAGCAACTGCTATAAACCACCCACAGTCAGTCAAGGGGAAGCAACTGGGTAGAGGGCTAAGCAGGTTAGTGAAGATCAGTGTCAATAGCATCATCAAGCTAGCAATGCAACTTACACACCAGCAATACAGTGGTAGTCGGTAGGTTCCTATGTGACTCAGTCAGTCACTCCCACACAAGAGGAGTTCACATACTGCACAAGCAGAGTTATCAATAAAGTTCAGTTAACTTCTAACTTCCGTTAATGCCCCTCCTCCCCTTCTTACCCCATCCCTTATTTACTATATTATATCTTATTTTTTCCACCTTTCTTTCTCTCTCTTTTTTCTCCCTCTGTCCCTCTCACTATATCTTCCTCTGATGCTCCCCTTCCCTTTTCTTTCTCCCTAGGCCTCCCGTCCCATTATCCTCTCCCTTTTCCAAACTTGTATCTTCTTGCCAATCAATTTTCCAGCTCTTAGCTCCATCACTCCCCCTCGTCTTCTCCTATCATTTTGGATCTCCCCCTCTCAAATCTCTTACCACCTCTTCTTTCAGTTAGTCCTGACAAAGTGCCTCAGCCTGAAACGTTGACTATACCTCTTCCTATAGATGCTGCCTGGCCTGCTGCGTTCACCAGCATTTTGTGTGTGTTGCTACTATTTAAAAACTGTTTGCTCTAAGCAAGCTATAGAGTCAAATGGCCACACAAGTGCACAGGACTGACGCTAGTTTGAAAATGTTCAGTGACAGTCTTCTGTCCTAATTAAATGGAATGGTGTCCCAAATAAATGGAGAGAATTCCTGCTATTTTTTCTATTAGTTTTTTTTAAAGAGTCATCCCAAATAAAGTGCTGCCTCAATTAACCAATGGCCCAATTAAACAGAATCTACTGTACTGTGATTCTGCAATGGGACATCAATGGACCGAGTATTTGGATGAAAACCTCTGCATTCATATCATATTCCCACCCTCTTCTCATTTTCCTTGATGCATTCTGAGTCTAGAAACCCATCCATCTCCTTTAATACATTCAGACGCTACCCTGGCCCCCTACAGCTCTCTGTAGTAGAGAATTCCACAGGTTCACAATCCCAAGTGAAGAAAACACCCTTCTTCTCAGTAGAGTCAGAATGGTACAGCCTAGATCCAAGCTCTCTGGCTCACCATGTCCATGACAATCTTTCTGCCATCTACACTGATCCTATTTGCCCACTTATGATTGCATCCAATCTCTATCTTGCCTATGTAAGTATCTAAATACCTCTTAAATGATCATTTGTTTTCTTCACCTACTCTGACAGCACTTTCCAGATATCAACCGCTCTCTGTAATTAAATTAACCCCAAGATTCCCTTTAAATTTCCCACTTCTCACAAACCTATGCCCTCTTGACCTCCTTCCGTTTGTCCAGCTTCCCCTGAAGTGCATCCATACCACCCTCTTCATAACCCCATAACCCCACTGGGATTGATTAAATGCAACAAAAATCATTTTACAAACAGCTGACCCAAGTCAAACAATCACTAGTAATCAATAGAGACCCACGATATGAAGCAGCGCAAATTTGCAGATTTCCAAATTGTGTCTGCCTTCACTGCTTCACAGGCAGGGAAGCTGGGGGTGGTATGAGAAGATCATCGCATTGTGTCCGGTATGGAGTGTGAGGAAGCTGAAGAGGTTCAAATGACAAATCTAGTAATGAAGCCTGAAGGAATCAGTTCAACCCACCCCCGGGTTATTTCTAGCAGTGGGCAAGAGCACAGGCAAGACACTGCACTGAAGACAGCACCAAGGCATCTTGCCCATGCTGGATGGGCTTCTGAAAACACCTCCGGCCTCCTTACAGCCGTTCAATCACAAGTGCAACCCAGACCATAATCAGAGTCCACATTATTGTCACCCTCTCTCACCCAGCCACCGGAGCCCAGGCAGCAGTTAAGTCAAAGCCAAAGTTCAGAATAGCATACTCATTTCACACTGATTGGGTTCAAGAATGGGGTCTGGAGGAAGGAGCAGAGAAAATGGTATTTGTCACATCATTTAAACACCTAAATCTTGGATGTGTTTTTCTAATCTAGGAATAATAACACAGTAACATTGCAATAATAATCGGAGGTCCCGTGACTGGTATCCAGCAGGTTGTAATAATTAGTCCACACCAAAGGACACTCACTGTTGGTGCTGTAGGGTCTGGCTGGGACTAGGTGCTTGTAGAAAAGCAATTATTCTTTGCAGTGTAAGTCGGTGGGTATGCTTGTCAAGCATAAACAAAGGTTAAAGCTCAGTTACAAATGCTACCCCATGAATACTAAAGAAACCGTTCTTAAAATTATTTGCATTCCTCACTCTACAGGACCCTGGTGTAATTGTATGTGAATATCTCAGGTTCAGCTTGAAATCATAGCTTACTTAACACTGAGCACTGACACTAAACTGTATCCAGACAGACTGCACCCAGTAGCAATGGGAGGTTCACCCATTTTTTTAAAATTTATTATTTTTTATTTATACAGTGCAGAGTAGGCCCTCCATCCCTTCAAGCCACGACTCCCAGCAATCCCCCAATTTATCCTAAACACTGGACAGTTTACAATGATCAATTAATCTACCAACCGGTACATCTTTGCACTGTGGGAGGAAACCAGAGCACCCAGAGAAACCCACGGGTTCATGAGGAAAACATACAAGCTCCTTACAGGCAGCTCAATCCCGGGTCGCCTGTACTGCAAAGCGTTATGCTAACCACTAGGCTACTCTGCTGCCCCAGTGCCAATGATTCTAAACCCTGTCAACGCAGAGCCTACTGTTAATATATTGTTCTTTTTAAACAGCACATCCAATACACGCCTCACCATTTAAATACCCTACTATTGGAAATCAAACCCATTATACAGGCTGACTATTCTAGTTACATAGCTGGCCTGTTATATCATCCTACCCAACCAATGCCCTCACATTTAAAATCTGTGAAGTGGATTCAAATTTCCTTGATCAATATTCTTAAGGATCTACCTGGAATCTCTTTAGATCAAGTATTGTGCAAGGAAACAGGACTAGTAAATAATTGTCTAATAGTCTCTGGGAAAGATTGATTATAATATATTTTATATTGACTTTAACGATGATTTAATCAAGTCTGAAAGTGGTCTTTAAAGTACACAGAAATCTAGAGTGGTCTCAGGGGCAGTTAAATTAGATTGAAAAGATTTATCAAAATCTATGACTGTAGATAAACACTAGCAATTTGATAAATAAATATTTGAAAAAGAATAGCATCCCAGTTAATAATAAATCACAAGTGAATTGGACCAAGCTATGACTAGTCAGAGAAATTAGCTAGTGCTTGATTAAGAAGTGTAATAACTGGGAGGGTCATCAAAGAATTAAGTAAAGAAATAGCAGAGTTGAAGTGGCATAAAAACAGATATTAAGTGCTTTTGCTGTGAATCCTGGGTCAATACTTTAGATCGAAATCTGAAGGTTGAATGAAGGTCCAGAAGTCGAGTCTGTGAAACTGAGGAAATCGAAGGCCCAGTGTCGGTGAGAGCACGGGTCCACTGGAGGATGGAGGCCAAAGGAGGCCGGTTCTGGGCTTAGAGGGTTGTGCGTTTGTGCAAGTGGGTGAGAGGAAGGAAGAGGCCGTGTATTACTGTGGTTGCTTTGCCACTTGGTATGTTCTGTTTCTTTGTGTTCTGTGTTGTTCTTCTGAGCATAGTGGGAATGCTATATTGATGCTGAAGTATGTGGTAATGCTTGCAGGTTGCATCCAGTACACCCTTGGATATGTTTGCTGTCAACACACACACTCATTTCACCAGACATTGATGTACATGTGGTACACAAATCTGAATCTGAATCTGCCAGAAATCTTGGCACGGAGCCTACAGATCGGGCCACGTACAGACTCAGAACCTACAATCATTTCACTGGAAAAAAGTGGCTATGAGGGAGGGGAGTTTTTTCAGGTTATGTACACTCTTGGAATTTAGTTAATAGAGTTATTAAATTGCAGATATTTTCTCCTGTTCAGTTTTTAATTCTCAAGTTTTTCTTCAGGAGTACAATGAAGCTTTAATAGCTTTTACGTGATTATCATGAACATTTGACGGTTAACTTAGTTTAAGAGTATAGCTTCAATATCTGTCAAAAGTTAATGAGGGTACAGACCTGCTCTCAAGTCAGAGCAATGTTCAGGGAGCAGTTGCCATTGACAATTCACCACAGGCAAGGGCAGACCCAATAGCCAAAGCAGCAGTTAGCAGGAACCAACTCAGAGAACGTTCTTCTCAAGAGGCCAAAAGGTGCAATAGTTTTTCCACTGGGGCTGCTGGTGCCAGTTGTGCTGGAATGACTATGCTGTTACAGGGGACAATCCAAATTGCTTCGGGTTCCCTGGGATTTGATGCATCAAGATACCTTGACTGAGCTCCATCATCCAACAGAAGCCACCATTCCTCTACAGCAACAGTCCCTCCTGTAACCTCCTGTTTACTAAGAGCTGGCACAGCTGCTACTTTGCAACTCCAGTGACCCCGGGCTTGATACTGACCTTAGATGCTGTCTGTGTGTAGACTTTGCACAGTTCTCTGTTACCTTGTGGGTTTTCTCTGGGTACTCCAGTTTCCTCCCACGTTCCAAGGATATGTGGGTTGGCAAATTAAACAGTTGCTATAAATAGTGTATTCTGTCGCAGGGTGATATGTAGAGAATAAACTTAGGTTAGTGTAGATGCTCAGTGCAGACTCAGTTGGCCAGAGGACTTGCTTCCATGTTGTCTGACTATTTACCGTGGCTTTCCCAAACATCAGAATTCCCAAATCTTCTAACACCTGAAGTGACAGCTGCTGTCATGGCATGGGTAACACAGCAGCCAGTCTCCTACAAACATCAATATGATCATCTGCTTTGACATGTCAATTGGAGGTTAAATATTGAGTAGAACATGTGAAGAACTATGTTCTTACTCAATTAGAGCTGGCTATTTTTGGTTCAATCGCCACAACACAGCACCCAGTCAATAAGTGCACTGAAAGTCTCGGAAAGGCAGTGTGCAGGAAGCAGAGAGGCTGTAGAAGGACTTGGACAGATTAGGAGAATGGGCAAAGAAGTGACCACGGGAATATAATGCAGCAAGATGCATGGTCATGCATTTTGCTGGAAAGAATAAAGGTGTAGACTATTTTCTAAATGAGGAACAAATTCAGAAACCAGAGATACAAAGGGGCTTGAGAGTCTTTGTGCAGGATTCTTCTAAAGGTTAACATGCAGGTTGAGTCAGAAGTAAGGAAAGCGAATATTTTGCTTTGATAGGACTAGAACATAAAAGCAAGAATGTAACACTGAGGCTCTATGAGGCATCGGTCAGGCCGTATTTGGAGTATTGAAAGCAGTTTTGGGTCCCTTATCTAAGAAAGTGGTGGTGTTGGAGAGCTTCCAGAGGATATTCATGAGAATAATCCCAGGAATGAAAGGGTTTACATAAGAGGAGCATTTGATGTCTCTGAGCCTGTACTTGCTGGAGTTTAGCAGAATAAAGGGGGATCTCATTGAAACATATTGAATACTGAAAGGCCTACATAGAGGGGACGCGAGACGATGCTTCCCATTGTGGGGGAGTCTAGGACCAGAGACACATCCCTATAGAACAGAATGAGGAGGAATTTTTTTTAGCCCAAGGGTGTTTAATCTGTGGAACTCATTGCCATGCATGTTGTTGAGGCCAAGTCTTTGGGTACATTTAAAGCCAAGGTTGATAGCTACCTGATTAATAAGGGTGTCAAAGGTTGTGGGGAGAAGGCAGGAGAATGGGGCGTAGGGGGACAATTAATAAGCCATGAAGGAATAGTGGAGTAGACATGATGTGCTGAATGGCCTAATTCTGCTCCTATGTCTTAATGTTTTATGAAAGTATTATGTTTTGCATGTTTTCCATGAAATTGGATTTGAACCCATGACCTTCTGCCTCACAATGCTAGATTCTGACCTATTGCTTATACCGTCCGGTAACAGGATGAATTCGCACCGGCAGTCAATTTAACTCCACTCCTACAGGAGCAGCAATGAGCTCAGTGGTACATTCAGTGAGCAGTACGACTGTCAAATCAAATCTCAACTACTGTAGATCGCCTCTGGGAGCCGTGCAAACTCCTCACCTGCTTGACGAGTTGCTTCAGTCCTTGTAGTTGTTGTAAGCAGGACTTGGAGACGACCTGCATTTCTGCTTCCGACGCATTTGGTGTACCACTATTAAAATCTGAAATCAGTCTCAGGCACTGAAAGAACTCTTCAGAGATTCCACCGACATTCTTCTGCAGAGGAGAGAGGCATGTTACAGCTGGAAAACACCACAACAAGTATCACATCATTCAACAATAATTAGTGGTTGAAAGATTCTTATTTGCCTTTTACTTCGTAAATGCTAGAACCCACCAACTGGCAACGCTCACTGCCCGAGTTGTGTTCAAGTCCTGCCCCCAAGATGTAGGCAATAAACACTAATACAAAAAAACCAGCATAGAAACAGGCCCTTTGGCTCAAATGCTAGCCCCATTTGTCTGGATTTGGCTGGTATCCAGATGTCCCTTATACAAGGCACAAAGCTCCAGTGCAGTACTGACAAAACACTACTCTGCATCAGGTATCAACTTTTGTGGGAGAGGTTAAACCGGGGCGTGGTGGAGGAAGCGACACCCAGTGGATTTTAAAATCCGAGAATTTTCTCTGGGGACTACTGATCACCTGTTTGGTTTGCAATAAGGTAACAGAGAAACTAGTCACCACATGTCTGTCGGTCCAATATATTAATAATGCATGTAGATAAGTTTCTCAAGACTGAATGACAACCTTCAGAGGCCCGTGGTCTTTGTGGTAGTTTTATATGACTCCAGAGTATCACTGGAAAGGAAGTCTAACTATAACAGGAGGAGGATCCCAGAGTTGTAAACTCAGTCAGCTCCATCATGGGCACTAGCCTCCATAGTATCCAGGACATCTCCAAGGAGCAATGCCTTAAAAAGGTGACATCCATCATTGAAGACCCCTATCAATCACGACATGCCCTCTTCTCACTGCTACCATAAGGAAGGAGGTACAGGAGCCTGAAGGCACACACTCAACAATTCAGGAACAGCTTCTTCCTCTCTGCCATCTGAATTCTAAATGGACATTGAGCCCGGGAACACTTTTTTTTTGTTCTATTGATCATATTTCCCAACACAGGCTGGTGATATCAAACCTGATTCTAATTCTGATCAATGCCGTCTTACAAAAGGCGGCCTCCCTCAGAATCAAGGATGCGTACTTTCACCCTGGTGCTGTGACTTCGGAAGTGGCTGAGGCCAACGTGGCACAATCACAGACCCTGCTAACAAATGAGACAGCAGGCGCCCGATGGCTGGGTGAATGGGTAGTTTGTGAGGAGATCCACTCCTTCTGCAACATACAGGGGCCTTCAGTCTTCTCCCAGCCTGGACTTGCATTTCTCCATGCCAGTCTGAATGCTCCTTCCCTACCTGGGCCATTCAATGCTTGGAAGATGGGACTTAGAGAGCATACAGTTCGGTACGGCAACTGCTCTGTCCGTGACTACTAGAAACCGCAGAGAGCTAGGGACACAGCTCAGCAGATCACAGAACACAGCCTCCCTTCCACGGATTCTGACTGTACTTCCCTCTGCCTCAGTGAAGCAGACAACATAATCAAAGACCAAAGTCATCATGAACATTTTCTCTTCTCCCCTCCCCAACCAATGAAGAAGATATAAAAGCTAGAAAGCAAGTAAACCAGGCTCGAGGGCAGTTTCTACCCCTGTTCTAAAGCTACCAACAAACCCCTAATGATGGACTCGACCTCACAATCTACCTCATTATGGCCTTGTACCTTATTCTCTGCCTGCACTCTACTTTCCTTGTAACACTTTATTCTGCATTCTGTTATTGTTTCACCTGGTACAAACTCAATGCCCTGTTGTAATGAAATCATCTGTATGGATGATGTACAATTTTTTCAATGTAGCTTGATGCATGTGACAATAATAAGCCAATTACCCGTCAACACCGGCTTTGTGCCGAGCACTTCATGACTGACTAACTTGGTTGCGTTTTGAGTAGGTGATTGACAAAGGTGGAACAGAGGATATTGTCTATATGGATTTTTGACATGTTTCCTCATGAAAAGCACATTGAGAAGATTAAGATGCGTGGGATCCATAGTAACTTGGCCATTTAGATTTAGAACTGACTTGCCCATAGAACACAGTGGGTAGAGGCCAATGGGTTTCATTCTGGCTGGATATCCATAATGAGGTGTTCCATGTATTTAAGACATATATATGAAATGACTGGATGAAAACATGAATGGGTGGGCAAGTTTGCAGATGAAGCAAAGATTGCTGGTGTTGTGGATAGTGCAGAAGATTATGAAAGAATCCAGCAGGATATAGACCAATTGTAAAATGGACACAGAAATGTCTGATAGAAGTTAATTTATACAAGCGTGAAGTGCTACACTTTGGGATGTGAAATGTAAAGAGAAACTATGACAGGACCATAAAAGCATTGCTGTACAGAGGGGATCTGGGGTTTTAGTCTATAGCTTCCTGAAAGTGACCACATGCATGTATAGAGTTGCTTGCCTTTAGTTGTTGAGGCATCAAGGTCAAAAGACAGAAGATTATGTTGCAACTCTGTAAAACTCTAGTTATGCTACATCTGGTGCATGGCATTCAATTCTAGTCGCTCCATTAATCAAAAGGGTGTGGATGCTTTGGAGAGGGTGAAGAGGAGGCTTACCAGGATGCTGCCCAGATTAGAAGGCGGGTGTTACAACGACAGATTCGACGAACTCTGGAGCGGCAGAGACTGAAGGGAAACCGGACAGAAGCTCATATACAGAAAATCACGCAAAGCATAGAGAGCCAGTGCCTTTTTCCTGCGTTGAAATGTCTAATACTAGATGTGATCTGTACAAGTTGAGAGGGGGAAATTCAAAGGAGATTTGAGCTGCAATACATATTAACAAACTGAGTGGAGTGTGCCAGAAATGTGTTGCCAGGGTGTGTAATGGAGCCAGGTACTACACAGAGGTTTAAAGAGGCTCTTAGATAGACAAATGTGTAGAAATGGTGACATGGACCATGTGCAGGCGAAAGTTATTAGTTTCAGGTTTCTTGTTATTCAACCATACACACGAATACCATCAAACAAAACAACGTTTCTCAAGACCAAGGTACACAACTGACACACATAAAGTAATATTACCACTAATGAATAATAAGGTGCATTTATGATGCAAGTTAAAAAGTAACCAGTATAACACTACTGGCGCTTCATGTGTGATGCGACCCAGGTGGTGGCAGAGACTTCAGTAGTTTTACGGCCTTGGGGAAGAAGCCGTTTCCCATCCTAACAATTCTCGTCCTAATGCTATAGTACCTCCTGCCTGATGGTAGGGAGTCAAAGGATTGTTAAATGGATGAGAGGGATCACTGACAACGTTAAGGGCTCTGCACATGCAGCACTCCTGATAAATATCTCTGATGGATGGAAGATGATCCTCAGCAGTCCTTGCAATCCTTTGTAGGGACTTGTGGTCAAATGCCTTGCAATTCCTGTACCAGATGGTGATGAAGCTGGTCAGGGCAGTCTCAATGGTACTTCTGTAAAAGTTGGTCAGAATGGTGGTGGGGGGTGGAAAGCCTCACTTTACTCGTCTCAGTCTCTTCAGGAAGTGGAGACGCTGCTGTGCTTTGTTGACCAAAGAGGTGGTGTTGAGGGACCAGGTGAGATCATCCATTATGTGCACTCCCAGAAACCTGGCGCTCCGAACTCTCTCCACGGACGAGCCGTGTATATGCAGGGAAGAATGGCCAGCCTGTGCCTTCCTAAAGTCCACAATCATCTCCTTGGCCTTGTCCACGTCGAGGCCAACCACAAGCGTCATCAACAAAGCAGACTGGGTTTGAAATGGATCTAGCAGTACAGTCATACATCAGCAGCATGAACAGCAGTTGGAGAGCACCAGTGCTCAACGTGACGGAGATAGATATTTCTGCCAACACGGACTGACTGTGACCTTTCAGTCAAGAAGTCCAGGATCCATTTAATTAGGCATCTGTAATTTAATCAGCTTAGCACTACATATGGGCCACAAGGCCTGTTACTCCACTGTACTGTTCTACATTCTATACAGATTTTCAAGTCTACTTGATGCATCATATTTGATCCTCTATATCAGTACCATATATCCCAGTCTCCTCATACACTTCCTTAAAATATTGACCAATCAGCTACCATGGCCATGATAGACAATTCTACTGATTCACCATCCCAAAATTCTTATTCCATGACAAAAATTTTTATCATTGTTCTAGAATTCCCAGTCTAGGGAAGAATCAACCAGCATCTCACCCTTTGGCCCATGATGTTGTGCTGACCTTTTAACCTATTCCAAGATCAATCTCGCAAACACGAGGAATTCTGCAGATGCTGGAAATTCAAGCAAAACACATCAAAGTTGCTGGTGAACGCAGCAGGCCAGGCAGCATCTCTAGGAAGAGGTACAGTCGACGTTTCGGGCCGAGACCCTTCTTCAGGACCAACTGAAGGAAGAGTGAGTAAGAGATTTGAAAGTGGGAGGGGGAGGGGGAGATCCAGAATGATAGGAGAAGACAGGATCTCCCCCTCCCCCTCCCACTTTCAAATCTCTTACTAACTCTTCCTTCAGTTAGTCCTGACGAAGGGTCTCGGCCCAAAACGTTGACTGTACCTCTTCCTAGAGATGCTGCCTGGCCTGCTGCGTTCACCAGCAACTTTGATGTGTGTTCCAAGATCAATCTAACACTTTTCTCCCACATAACCCTCCATTTTTTTAATTTTATCCATGTGCTTATCCGAGAGTCTCTTAAATGTCCCTAATGTATCTGCCTCTACCCTCACAACCACCATTCAAGTTTGATCTTCCAAATTGAATCACTTCACACTTTTCCAGATTGAACTTCATCTGCCACTTCTCAATCCAGTTCTGCATCCTATCAATGTCCCATTGTAACCTATGACAACTTTCTACAACTATCCACAACTCCACCAACGTTCATATCATCTGTAAATGCATCCTTCCACTTCCTCATCCAAGTCATTTTAAAAGGAAGGTCACTAAGAGCAGGGGTCCCAGAAAAGAACCCTGTGGAACACCACTGGTCACTGATCTCCATGCAGAACACAATCCATCTACAACCACCCTGTGTTCTATGGAAAAGCCAGCCTGAATCCATGTAGCCAATTTTCCCTGGATGCCAAGCCTCCTGATTTTCCAAATGGGGAACATTGTCGATTCCTTACTGCAATCCATATTCACTACATTAATCACTCAAGCTTCAATTTGTTGGTCACTTCCTTGTGTCATGTGACCAGCAACAATGAATATCAATTGAGTCAGGTTTTATGAAAACAAAACATACATTTATTAAACTCTGCTCAAAAAATAGCAAAATGTATTTAAACGACTAACTTAACCGGAAGTTAACCGCTATACAGCAACTCTGGAACAGTTCTTAAAAGGGTAAATGCGAAAACAGTTCTTAAAGTGGTAAATTCGAACACAGCTCTTAGAATGGTAAATTCGAAAGTCCAAGAGATTTATACAGTCAATTAGGAGAGACTTTCCTGAAGTAAAGAATTCCTCGAAGACATGACGTTACTGCTAATCCCAGCTGGACCCTGCCTTGTCCACAGGATTCACGACGACAGAAATAAAACAGTTTAAAGGAACTGACCTTTTCCTATGGAGAATCGACACTGCACAATCCTTCCTGCTTTAGCAGAGGATATCTCAAAATGCAGGTCACCCGGCAGGAGGAGAAGATGGCAGCGCGAGACAGCTCTCCGGTGAAATGATATCGTATTTGTTAAATAGGGTACTGTGCACAATTCTGATTTGATGGAGACAGCCGTGAGGAGCACGGAGGAACATCTGGAGAAACCTCTGAAATGCCCGGTTCGCTGCCGCTGCTACTGTGCAATCGAGAATCTCCGAAGGGAAGGCCCCAAAATCCTCGGCTTTGCCTGCTGCTGGCGGCCGGGCCTGGGGTCGAAGCGTTCAGCAGAGATGGTGCTCGGTGCTCAGTGTCGGAGGGCTGGTCAGAGGCTCGAAGTTTTCGGACGACTCAGAGTCGGACTGTGGTCGGGCATGGCAGGGAGATTTTTCTTCCTTCTCCTGTCTGCATGAGATGTGGGACTTTCGAGAGACTTTAAACCTTTTTTTTACTGTGCCCATGGCCTGTTCTTCATCAAGTTATGGTATTGCTTGCATTGTTGTAACTATATGTTATAATTATGTGGTTTTTGTCAGTTTTTCAGTCTTGGTCTGTCCTGTGTTTCTGTGATATCACACCGGAGGAATATTGTATCATTTCTTAATGCATGCATTACTAAATGACAATAAAAGAGGACTGCGTGTCCTCATAATCTAATCCATTTCTTGAACGAAGATTCAATAAAGGTCGCTCCTCTCTAAAACCGCCGAACGATATCAGCTTTACTCGACTCGGCAAAGTCCTGTACTTTGGTAAGGTCTTCACTCTCCAATACTACTTACAATAGAAAGTAGAACTCCACGTTAAAATGAAACTGCGTCGTAAGACGAATACGCAGCATAATGGAGTATCTGACAAATTGAATAACGAACTAAACTTAAGACTCAACTGGAAAAAGTAACTGCGTCACACCAGGGGTCTCCCTTTATATACCTGGTGAGAACATGTCATCACATGACCTCACATCGGTGGGAAAATTACATCATGTGACCTCCATTACATCATGCTCATCAGATACTCAATTACATCATGGTCATAAGACAGTCACAAGATACCCATGAGGTATGTAACACTTGAAAAAGCCAATTAGGCTTGTGAAGCACAACCTGCCTCTTAAAAAGCCACGCCGACAATCCCTAATCAGACCATGCTTCTCCAAATACACATACATCTGTCTCTATGGTTCCTCTCCAATAATGTTCCTACCACTGATATAAAATTCACTAGTCTGTAATCCCCAGGATTATTCATATCACCTTTATTAAATAAATGAATAAAATTTGCCACCCTCCAATCTACTGGAGCTACTCTTGTGGCCGGTGAGGTCACAAAGATCATTGCCAAAGGTGCAGCAATCTCTTCCCTCAGTTCTGTAGTAACCTGGGGAACATCCTGCCTGGCACCAGTGACTTATCTAATCTAATGTTTTTCAAAAGTTCCAGCACATCCCCTTTCTCAACTTTGACATTTTCCAGTATATTAGCCTGCTCTACATTGTCCTCATATTCATCAAGATTGCTCTCACTGGTGAATATTAAAGTATTAATTCCCTCTCACTTTGTTAAACTGTAGTAGATACAAGCTTAGTCAACCTGATCTCTTGCTTGACAGTGTTGCCATTCGAGGAATTGGTCTGATGAACCTTCACTGTCCTCCCTCTAAAGGAAAGACAAGTTCCTGCCTGAGAACAAAATTGCACTGAGTATTCCAGGTATGCTCTCACCGAGACCTTGTGTAATTCCATTCATTTTCTCTTTCTCCATCTCCTCTGCTGAAATCTTAAATGTTGCCAATCCTTGGTCTTTTTGCTCTTTTTTGCAACATTTATCTTTGAGCTAACACTGGTCTTAACTACTCTTGTTAACCTATTTTGCTGTTGTGCTTTAGACGTATATTTGCTGTGATAAAATAGAAATAGTTGGGAGCACTCAATATCTCTAGTGTATCTGCAGAGGGGGAAGAGCCTGCTGAAGGGTCTTGGCCTGAAAAATCGACTTTTATTCCTCTCCATAGATGCTGCCTGGCCTACTAAGTTCTTCTAACATTTTATATAATATTATCTCCAGTTCTTGTGCTACAAATCATGTATAATTCTTTAAATATTAGCTACTTTCCATTTAGTCTCACATCTTTTAATGCAGTTCCCACTTTTTATAACCAATTCGTACCTCATATCTTAGTATTCCCACTATTTAGCTTTCAGCCCCTTATCTCAGAGTGAACTAAACTACTTCCAAAATTTCATATAAAATGATCACTGTTCCTTATTGACCAGGTTGTTACTCTTCAACAGACAGAAAATTGTCAATCACGATCAGTTTTTCACAAAATTCCACCCAGTTCCAAATGGATTCGGTTAAAGTAACTCCACTGTGTCTTGCAAGGATGCATCATTAAATTCTTGTTCATCATACACACAAAGTGCCACCAGGATCGCTTCATTGTACTGCAGTCAGAACAAGTAATTAAGTTCAGTAACTGCAACTGAGTGGAGATTTTGAATCACTTCTATGGATTCAATGCAGATAATAGTGGGGATGAAGCCTCAGCTCCAGCTAAAATTCAGCACGGTTGTCATTGGAGGTTCTGTGCTGCAGAGCCAAAAATCAATCCAATATATGTTAGAGCTTTGGTCAGGGACCCAGTGTGGTCAATGACTGGACATTCAGTGTTAGCAACTCAGTGAAGTGACCATCAAGGCACAAGAGAAGCAACTACTGCTGCTTGGGGGCAGTCGCTACCAAACCACGGACTATTTACATCTGCTATCATGCTACTTTGTTATGTCCACTCTTTGTCTGAGTTTGGACAGGATTCCTATTCTATCGAGGGGAACTGATGATCAAATTCATTAGGGTACATTTTTTCTTGATGTCTGCATACCTTTAAATTTATCACTGCAGTCACTGACTGTCTTTAGCAAAGGCAGCTTTCGTGCTGAGTGTAAGATTAGAAGGAACTGTGTTTACTTCACAAGTTTCTGGTCTCATTTTATATTCATTAAGTATTAATAGACCGTTTACCTGAGAAGTCTGTGTACCACAAAGTCCTGATGAGGAAAGTATTGTCAACACAATACCCTTTCCACATTTAACCTGCCAAAGCTTCACTATCCATTACCTGACCATTTGTCTCATGCAGCACGTCAGCATTCTCTAGGCATCAATTGGCTACAGCATTTCCCCACTGAGCTGTAGTTCAGGATAGACAACTGAAAATTAGAAAACTGCAGACACTAGAAGCCTGGCATCAAAATAGAGTCCCAGAAAATCTCATCAGGTCAAGTAGTATCCATGGAAAGAGAAACAGAGTCAATGTTTCTGGGCCAAGAACACTTGTTAACTCAGTTTCTAATTTCAGAGTTCCAAATTTTTGGGGCTTTTCAATGGCTCTTCAGTTCATTGAGATTTCTCTGGTGGTGGAGGGGATAAGATTTTCATCTGCCTCTTTTATCGTCACTCCTCAATGGCTTTTAGTTCACCCCTTGCTTTTGATAAGGTGTTGACCATATTTTCCCTAACCGTAATCACCTTCTTTGGCAAGTGATTTATTCTATGTTATTTTAGCTGAAATTCCACCCTCCAGCATGTTCAAGCTATCAGCTATGTTTATCAAGCAGTAGTAATTCAAGGCCACTGCACTTGCTGTGTTGTCTAGAAGATGTTTTGCCAGTCATCCAAGAGGCTTCTTCAGTTCCGATCCATGGTGGGTAGTTTTCCAGTTTACAAACTCTGTGAGTTGTTTAAAGGTATAGCAATCACATGAGGGTCATTAAGAGTCACTGAGGTAATGGGAGGGCCATTAGTCTTATCTTTGTATGAACGGAGGTGTGAACTGTCGTGGAGATGCCGGGATAGAGATACTAGGACTGCATTGTAAGTATCCAGCCCCTCTGTTCAGGGATGAGTTTCGAGTTTGACAAAGATGGTTTCTTTAACCCCTCTTTCAAACCACCTGTCCTCCCTGTCCAAAATGTGCACACAGTTATCAAAGGAGTGTTCCTTGTCCTTTAGGTGTAGATATACAGCTGAGCAACCCGAGGTGTTGGCCCTCCTCTGTTAGGCCATCCGTTTGAGAAGTGGTTGTTTTGTCTCGACGATATACAGATCTGTGCAGTTCCCATTGCATCAGGTGGCATATACAATATTCTGTTTATGTTTGGGTATAGGATCCTTGGGGTGGACAAATTTCTGTCTGAGTGTTTGTAGGTTTGAAAAACACAGGGACTTGATGTTTGTTGACTGCCCATCATGGAACAGAACTGAAGAAGGCTCTCAGATGAGTGATGAAACATCTTCTAGACAACAGTGTTCAGTTGCCTTGATTTACTACTGCTTGATATACAATGACCTGGATGACCGAGAACCTTCATAGACATATCTGGTATGTTCTCATTGTATCCTGAGATTCATGCATAATGTCTATATTCAATTGCATTTCGATGCCCTTGACCTCTCTGTAACAGTATTAAATCACTCTCAAAGTAGTCAAAAAATACAGTACAGAAACAGGCCCTCCATCCACCACATACACACTATCAACTATCCATTTACACTAATCTCTCCACGTTCCCATCAACTTCCCTCAGGTGCTGCCACATATCTAGGGGCAATTTACAGTGGGGAATTAACCTATTAATATGTTCACCATGGACCAATCCCGACATTGTCATCAAACCTGCTGAGTAGGATGGTGTTCCTATGATCTGTTTCAGCTTTCTCAACCACACCTCTCCCAACCTGCTTCCTGTCAATGATTCTGTCTGACCAGCTGCTCGGTCTCCATTGCATCTGTCCGCTTGATGGGACCTCCCACACAAATGTTTCTGTGATATCTTCCTTCTACTATAACCCTGGCTTCCCCTTCGGCACTGCTGACCGATCTCTCAAACACATTTCCTCCATTTCCCATTCTTCTGCTCTCACCCTAACTTCCAACAGAGTCCTCCAAGTCCTTATTTTCCATTCACATTCAACGAAGTATCCTCCTGCTATTCCATCACCAGCCACCTCCACTCCCTTTTCAGGATTCTGAAACGACCATCATCTCCGTGATTCCTTAGTCTGCTCTTCCCACCCTCAACCCTGTGCAGTCGCTGTTCCCCTTCACCTTCACATTTCCAAGGAGCATTGCCACAAGAAAGCAGCATCCATCAAACACCTCCACCCTCCAGGCCAGACTCTCTTCTCACTACTGCCATCAGGAAATAGGTACAAGAGTTTTAGGTCACACACTACCAGGTTCAGGAACAATTATTACCCTTCAACCATCAGGCTCCTGAACCACATAGATAACTTCACTCACCCCAACATTGAACTAATTCCACAACCCAACACCCACTTTCATTGACACTACAAATCATATTTTCTGCATTATTTATTTATATTATTCTTTTTATTTGCAGTTTGTCTTCTTCTGCACATTGGTTGTTTATCAGTCTTTGCGTGCAGTTTTTCATTGATGCTATTGTATTTCTGTGTTCTACTCTGAACACCTGCAGGAAAATGAATCTCTGGGCAGTATATGGTGAATGGCCTACTCCTGCACCTATTTTCTATGTTTCTATGTACTTTGATAATAAACTTGCATTGAAATTGAACTTTCGTTCTCTAACTATCCAGAAACTCAAATCAACCCTTCCAGATGAAACTCCAATTCGCTTGCATTTCTAATTTACTGTACAGGCTGTTTCCATTATCAATACCCGTTTTATAGCACCTGTACATTTGGACAAGCTCCCATCATTTGACCAAATCCAAAAGCTCCTTGTATGTACATTGATTCAGCCAACAGCAGAATTCGTTTCATCTCTCCCTGCATTTTTAGTTCTTGTGATCTTATGTGCATTTGATGCTATTCATTACAAAACCGGGGAGGCATGGTTATCAGATCAAGTGCGTTTTCCAAATTTAAGGACAAAATCAACTTATGTCTGTAAAAGTTCGCTATCGGGATAGCTTGACGTTCATCTCTGCACTGAGGAAACAAACAGTCTGGATGACCACTTTACAGTATATAGTATACCTTGTTCCATTCACAGGACTAACCCTGAACCTCTCTCGTTAATCCCACATCTCATTCCCACTTTGATTCCTCCGTCTGTGGACTTCTGCACTGTTCCGACACAGCCCAGTGTAACAGGGATTTCACAGATACATCTGAGGGGAAGCTTGTTGGAGCTTGAGAAGCGTAAAAGTACAGGAATGCAGAGACGGTCTCATTCCGGCAGGTATGATTTAGCATTCACCTGGAGTGAATGCCTCCCTGTCTGAATTATATTGCAAGGAAGAAGTTTCCCAATCTGAACGGCAGACAGCAGCAATCTTTCACACAAACCACCTCTACAACCAATAAACGTAGAGCAGAAACCGGTTAGCACACTGTACTGCAGCTTTTCAACTCTTCGTTAACAGGTTCCTACACCAATCTACCCATTAGAGATAGCGAACACCACAACCCCCATGTATTTGGAAAAGTGCAAACACCACAACCACCCGTGTATCTGGCTCCATGTGGCAGTGGCCCTACCCAGCTACGCCGTTCGTGCTCTCGGGTTTAACACAAAGCCCCAAACCCATAAATCGAGTTACCGTGCAATGGCCACAAAACAACCCCGGTTTCCCCATTCCCCACTCCCTCCCCGCCGCGCTCCTACCTGCAGCCACTGGCTTTGGATGTAACAGATGAAACCGATGGTGAGGGCAAGCTGCAGGGCGCTGGCACACAGGACGAGGGTGAGGAGCCCGGCCGCCCTGGGAGCCGCAAAACCGCGGCCATTCAGCCGACCATCCGTCTCAGCCATGGCTGAACGGCAGAGTGAGATGCAAATTACCTGCCGGGAGTGGCGCCCTATCAGCAACAGCCGGCTGCCAACCACACCCCTGCGAGTCCCAGCGCCGCCTTTCTCCCGCCGCCTACCCCTCGCACCGATCGCAGCTGGAACGGGAGCCGATCCAACCACCGTGGGGTTTGAAGAACACTGCGTGACTGTGTGATTGTGATTATACACGTGGTGTCTGATTGCTAACAAACAGGGGATTTGATTAGAATTGTGCTTGTAATTATGATTTATATGTGGATAGTCGGACTGTGTAGTTTATATTTATAACTGTGTGTCTACGTGTGATATATTGATCTGGTTATCGAATAATTATGATATTTTCGTGGTCTCATGTTGCTGTAGCCCGCTCGCCGTGAGTGTTTAGGGATGCTCTTCTACACGCCACACTTGCAACGCGAGGTTACTTGAGCCATGGTCCGCCTTGCTGTCAGTTTGAACCACTCTGGCCGTTCCTCTCTAACCCCTCTCATTAACAAGGTGTTTTTGACCACAGAACTGCAGTGCACCGGATTTTTTTTTCTAAAGTTTTTCACACCATTCTCTGTTAACTCTAAAGACTTGTATGTGAAAATCCCAGATGATCAGCAGTTTTTAAGATACTCAAACCACCCGCCTGCCACCAACAATCATTCTGCAGTCAAAGTCACTTAGATCACATTTCTTCCCCATTTTGATGTTTAGTCTGAACAACAATGGATCCTCTTGACCATGTCTGCATGCTTTTATGTATTGAGTTGCTGCTCTTGATTGGCTGATTAGATACTTGCATTAAAAAGTGGGTGTACAAGTGTATAGATACATAATGTGTGTTTATGTTTGTATTGGGATACATGGGACCAGCAAATTTTGGATCAATTGAGCAGGTGCCCCAATTAGCCAAAACTTCATGGAAATAATAAAGAAGTATAAAGAAAGACCAACACCATTTAACTAAGAAACAAATTATGTATTTAAATGAACTACAGAACAAACTAGAACACTGCCAATGAAGGTACAGTGCAAACTATTGTCACAGGAAAGCTGCGATTATTGTCAGGGACCCCACCACCCAAGTCATGCTCTCTTCTCGTTGCTGCCATCAGGAAGAAGGTACAGGAGCCTCAGGACTCACATCACCAGGTTCAGGAATAGTTATTTCCCCTCAACCATCAGGCTCTTGAACCAAAGGGGATAACTTTATCAAACGTCACTTGCCCCATTGTTGAAATGTTCCCATAACCTGTGGACTCGCTTTCAAGGACTCTTTATCTCATGTCTCTATATTTATTGCTTATTATTATTATTTCCAATGGGAGTATTCAAGGACATTTTCAACCTCTCACTGCTACAGGCGGAAGCTCCCACTTGCTTCAAAAAGGCAACAATTCTGCCAGTGCCTAAGAAGAATAATCTGGGCTGCCTATCACCCAGTAGCACTCACATTGACAGTGATTAAATGCTTTGAGAGGTTGGTCATGACTAGACAGAACTCCTGCCTCAGCAAGGACCTGGACCCATTGCAATTTGCCTATCACCACAATAGGTCAATGGCAGACGCAATCTCAATGGCTCTCCACACGGCTTTAGACCACCTGGACAACACAAACACCTATGTCAGGATGCCTGACAATTAACACTGGTGCACCTCAGGGGTGTGTGTTTAGCCCACTGCTCTACTCTCTGTATACACATGACTGTGTGGTTAGGCATCGCTCAAATACCATCTATAAATTTGCTGACGATACAACCATTGTTGGTAGAATCCCAGGTGGCGATGAGAGGGCGTACAAGAATAAGATATGCAAACTAGTGGAATGGTGCTGCAGCAACAACCTGGCACTCAACGTCAGTAAGACAAAAGAGCTGATTGTGGACTTCAGGAAGGGTAAGACAAAGGAACACATGCCAATCCTCATAGAGGGATCAGAAGTGGTGAGAGTGAGCAGTATAAGTTCCTGGGTATCAAGATCTCTGAGGATCTAACCTGGTCCCAACATATCGATGTAGTTATAAAGAAGGCAAGACAGCGGCTATACTTTATTAGGAGTTTGAAGAGATTTGGCATGTCAACGAATACACTCAAAAACTTGTATAGTTGTACTGTGGAGAGCATTCTGATAGGCTGCTTTACTGTCTGGTATGGAGGGGCTACTGCACAGGACCGAAAGAAGCTGCAGAAGGTTGTAAATCTAGTCAGCTCCATCTTGGGTACTAGCCTACAAAGTACCCAGGACATCTTTAGGGAGCGGTGTCTCAGAAAGACAGCGTCCATTATTAAAGACCTCCAGCACCCAGAGCATGCCCTTTTCTCACTGTTACCATCAGTTAGGAGGTACAGAAGCCTGAAGACACACACTCAGCGATTCAGGAACAGCCTCTTCCCCTCTGACATCCGATTCCTAAATGGACATTGAATCCTTGGACACTACCTCACTTTTTTTTAATATACAGTATTTCTGTTTTTGCACTTTTAAAAGATCTATTCAATATACGTAATTGATTTACTTGTTTATTTATTACTATTGTTATTTTTATCTTCTTTTTCTCTCTGCTAGATTATGTATTGCATTGAACTACTGCTGCTAACTTAACAAATTTCACGTCACATGCCGGTGATAATAAACCTAATTCTGATTCTGATTCTACTTTTTGTACTTGCATAGTTTATGTATTTTGCAAACCAGCTGACTGCCCAAGTTGGTGCAATATTTCATTGATCCTATTATGGTTATTATTCTGTTATGGTTATTATTCTATTGTGGATTTGTTGAGTATGTCTGCAAAAAATTATTCTCAGATTTGTATATGGTGACATATATGTACTTTAATAAATTTACCATAAACTTCAATAGTCATTGATGAGGAATTCATTCACTGTACGCTGCTGTGTTCTTTTGATTGACTGTAAATGAGCAAAATCAGCGCAGAACCTAGTGAGATAATAGACTGCCTTCATACAATGCTTTCAGTGATTGCATCCTCCAAATCTTCACTTTCATTCAAGATAATTGTCAACATATTCAAATTCTTCATCGTTCTCAACTTGTTGAAGTAATAAAATTGTTTCACTTTCATTTCTGGCATCCCCAAGCCTGAATGCTTGAAACCACAACAAGCAAAACAGTTTGGAATTGTCTTACTGCTCATTTCTCGCCAACTATCAACGACAAAGATCACTGCTTTTTGAACACAAGCACTTAACTGACACTGTTTAAAAACTATTTGTTCTAAGCATGCCGTTGTGTCTAATTGTCACACAAGTGTACACAACTAATACGAGTTAGAAACTGTCCGGCAACAGGCTCCTGTCCCTTTAAAAGCTGTCCCATATGACCAACTGCCCTGGTTAACCAATACAATGGTACAATTAACTGGAATCCACTGTGTGTGTGTGTGTGTGTATGTCAAGTCAAGTCAAGTCAAGTCATTTTTTATTGTCATTTCGACCATAACTGCTGGTACAGTACACAGTAAAAACAAGACAATGTTTTTCAGGACCATGGTGCTACATGAAACAATACAAAAACTACACTGAACTACGTAAAACAACACAAAAACTACACTAGACTACAGACCTACCCAGGACTGCATAAAGTGCACAAAACAGTGCAGGCAATACAATAAATAATAAACAAGACAATAGGCACAGTAGAGGGCAGTAGGTTGGTGTCAGTCCAGGCTCTGGGTATTGAGGAGTCTGATGGCTTGGGGGAAGAAACTGTTACATAGCCTAGTCGTGAGAGCCCGAATGCTTCGGTGCCTTTTGCGAGATGGCAGGAGGGAGAAGAGTTTGTATGAGGGGTGTGTGGGGTCCTTCATAATGCTGTTTGCTTTACGGATGCAGCGTGTGGTGTAAATGTCTGTAATGGCGGGAAGAGAGACCCCGGTGATCTTCTCAGCTGACCTCACTATCCGCTGCAGGGTCTTGCGATCCGAGATGATGCAATTTCCAAACCAGGCAGTGATACCTTGGTGTCCACATTTCCGAGGATCTCACCTGGTCCCTTAACTCCTCCATTCTGATCAAAAAGACACAACAGCACCTTTATTTCCTGTGGAGCATGAAGAAAGTTCACCTCTGTCCCAGGATACTGATGGACTTTTACCACTGTACCATTGAGAGTATACTCACCAACTGCATCTCACTGTGGTATGGCACTTGTCCCATAGCGGACCGCAAAGCACTCCAGCGTGTGGTGAAAACTGCCTGGCAGATTATCGGCACCCAATTGCCCACCATTGAGAACATCTACCATAAATGCTGCCTGGGCAGGGCGAAAAGCATTATCAAGGATGCATCTCACCCTAACCATGGACTTTTTACTCTCCTCCCATCCAGTAGGCACTACAGGAGCCTCCGCTCCTGCACCAGCAGGCACAGGAAGAGGTTCTTCCCTGAGGCTGTGACCCTGCTGAACCTCACACCACAGCGCTAAGCAGTATTGCATTCGTATTGTACTGTCTCAGTACTTTTATATTTGTGTGCTGTAGCACTTCTTTTATTCGCAGTTATTTTGTAAATAACACTATTCTTTGTATTTCTGGTCAGATGCTAAATGCATTTCATTGGCTTTGTATCTGTACTCGGTATAATGACAATAAAGTTGAATCTAATCTAATCTAATACAGCTGCTCAGGATGCTGTCAATACAACCTCTGTAGAATGTGGTGAGGATGGGGGGGGGGGCGGTGGTGGGAGATGGACTTTTCTCAGCCTTTGCAGAAAGTAGAGATGCTGCTGGGCTTTCTTTGCTATGGAACTGGTGTTGAAGGACCAAGTGAGATTCTCCGCCAGGCGAACACCAAGAAATCTGGTGTTCTTAACAATCTCTATGGAGAAGTCGTCAATGTTCAACAGAGAGTGATCGCTCCGTGTCCTCCTGAAATCAACAACCATCTCTTTTGTTCACATTCAGAGACAGATCGTTGGCTCTGCACCAGTCCGTTAGCCGCTGCACCTCCTCTCTGTATGCTGACTCATCATTCTTGCTGATGAGACCCACCACGGTCGTGTCATCGGCGAACTTGATGATGTGGTTCGAGCTGTGTGTTACAGCAGTGGACTGAGCACTTTAAAATCCCTCAGTGCAGTGACTTCATTCCATGTGACCACCTGGTTCCAGACTTCCCCAATTTCCACTGAGAATTTTTCCAGTTGTGACCTTACTTTGTGATTCCCTCTCCACCTGATCAGGCCATAGCCATGTAGCTTCCATTTATTCAGCAATTTATTCGTACATTTTCTCTCCCTCCAAATGGAAATTTCCATAGCTACATGGAGATTTCCTCCTTTCATACAATCATTTTGCAATCTGCTTTTGTATCTCTCTGTGAACAACTAAGTTGCTTAATCAAACATTTTTCCTGCTTTCAGTCCTTTTTTTTTGTCATAAACTTTTGATAGCATTTATTGCTTCCATAAATAGGTCTACATATATACATTTATATTCATATATACATCATAATGATGACCAGCTTCATGCCACTGCTTGCCAGCTTTTCTTAACATCTTTTAACAGTCATCATAGGTCTTCAGTGGGAATACACTAGTGCCACAAAGAAGGCTTGGTTTCTTTGAAAATCAAGGAAAAAGCAGCAGATTGTGGGAACCTGAAATAAAAACAGCAAATGCTGGAATCACTTAGGAGGTCAATCTGCATGTGAAGGAAGAGAAGCAGGTCAAAAACCCTTCATCAGGACACGACCTCTGCCTTTTCCTACTCATTCGCAGTTTTCCAAGCCTGTATAATTCAGGTACCGTATGTTCAGATATATTCATTTCAGCAGAGTGGAGTGGGTTTTAATGGCAACATTAGTTTGCACCTTATATGAGTTTCTTGCTACGTGGTTTAGTGGTATGGAAAGAGAAAGGGTTTAAACACACACACAGAACAGGTTGCCTTGGAAGCTGCTCATTTACACCACACTCACCAAGCGGTTATTTCATCATTACCAACTCATGGTTGGTTAGTAGAGGGCATTAAATTGTCCCATGAGAGAATTTTTAAAAAGATGTGATGAGATGAGTGGCTGACAGCTACTTGATACCAACCACAAGTGGGAACGAACACTGCACGATCTGTTTGTGGAGGTCCTTTTTCCTGACCTGGAGATCATGACCTATTTTCGCACAGTAACGTTGATTGTAACAGAACAACACCCACTGATGCCTATAAATAACTGCTTTAACAACACATCTCAAACCAGTCACATCAGATGTATCTGTGCTATTGTCTCATTGGTCCTGCTCCAGGGTTCACCATTCTCATTGGTATCACTTGGATTGTTCATCAATTATCTTACAGTTTTTTTTTTCTTAGCATTACCATGCATCCATTTTGTCAAGGCAACACACAATGGCTCGGAGCCACTATTTCACAGCACCAATAGACTCAGCTTTGATCAGGTGCTGTCAGTATATCCTGTCTGTGGCTCTGGTTACCCCGACTGAGTGGTTGGTAGGTCACTTACTTACTGCCCGTTATGCCATTAGAGCAGTAATGAAGGTCCTCTATTTCTGGCAGTGTTCAGAGTTTCCTTCATCATGTCTGTAGCTTCCACTCAGTTTTAACTACTGTCACTCATGCAAGTCCCAGGTGGAGACTCAGGAATACTGTGGCACTCAGCTGTAGAATTGTTTCCATAACAATTGTGTTTTACCAGTAAGGGTTGTTAGCCCTGAGCTGAACCCTGATCCTGTAGGTCTGGTGGACTGGCCTCTACCCCTTGACCTCTTTGGTATGTGTGACCCTACCAAGAGCCAAAGCATAAAGCCCTGACTCCAGCCAACATAGCTCTCTGGGTCGCTGAGGCACACCAACCTCCAAACCACAACAAGCTTGTGTTCTTCTTAGAGGGGTAGATCAGATGGCCATTGTAAATGTCCCTAGTGTGTAGGTGTGTGGTAGAATCTGGGCAGAGTTGATGACAATGTGCTGGGAGAATACATTGGGATTGGTGTTGGGTTGGTCAGTGGGTTGAAGGATCGTTTATGTGCTATATCTCCCTATAACACTATGACCTTATGGCTGCAAATATTCTGGTTTAGGGAGATGGATGGAACTGGCGATGAAGTGACAGAGGAACTTGTGATGGGCCTGAAGATGAAGGCTTCACTCTTCCCAGCACAGGAGGAAATTTTCCCTCCTCCTGCAGTGGATATGAGAGAAGACTTGTGACAAGAAAATTATGAGATTGGGAAGTGTTGCAGTGCTGAGGTAGAGCTGGCATGATCAGATCACAAGCAGAAACATAAACAGAAACCTTGCATAGCAACATAAGGTGTCAACAAGGTGCCCTCTATTTCCACTCTTTTACTCCTGCACCAATCAGCCACTGCTTTCTCCCTGCTAGAATATTTCCCATGATACCATGGGCTCATAGCTTGTTAAGTAGCCTCATATGTGCACCTTGTCATAGGCCTTCTGAAAATCCAAGTACACAACAACCTTTGTCTATTCTGCCTGTTATTTCTTCAAAGAATTCCAACAGATTTGTCAGGCAAGATTTTCCCTTGAGGAAACCATGCTGACTGTGGCCTATTTTTTGGCATGTGCCTCAAAGTACCACAAAACCACATCCTTAACATCAGTTGACTCCAACATTTTCCCATCCACTGAGAGCAGACTAACCAGCCTATAATTTCCCTTCTTTTGTCTCACTTTGTTCTTGAAGAGTGGAGTGACACTGTGGAGTGGAGTGGAAACAAAGGAGAGAACAGTTACTTAACACAACAAGGTACCAAAGCAACTGAAGGCTAGGACCAACTGGTTGAGGATGGTAGGTTCAAGTGAAAGAACAAGGATAGTGGATGAGAGCTGGGTTTAAATAGACTGCAGGAGATGAGTTATATGCAAGTGGCAGGTGGCTCCTGTTCGCTGGGTGGAGCCCGCATGTACAGACCTGACATTCTTAGCAACCTAACCTCTTCCTAAAACTCAAGCCATTCTCATAGATCTTTGCACTCTTTCCAGCTTAATTATCTTTTCTACAACAGGGTGACCAAAAGTGTACACAATACTGTACGTGTGGCCTCACAAATGCCCTGTACAACTGCAATACATGGGCATCCCAGTCTTTCTGGAGGTAACTGTGAAGAGGTAGAGGCAACCCAGAATGTTGGAGAACAGTAAGGAAGAAGAAAAGAGCTTATGCCCATGGAACTTATCACCCAAGAGCCAATACAAGCTATACCCCCAACCCCACCCCCATCCCCATCTCCCAGAGGCTAATTTTTTCAATAGTGAAAGAAATGGTTGTGCTCTCCTAGACCCTCTTTGCACCCATCCCAGGACTTCCCTGACTGCAAAGGCCAAGTTCACTATTACCTCGAGCACCTAACCTTTGGATCATTCCAGTTGACAGAAATAGATCGACCCCAAAAACAGTCTGAGGATTACTGTCAGAAATATGAGTTTCCCAGGATCACAGAAATGGAACCGTCACATCCACGCTGACCTTGTCCCTATCTGCCAACACGAGATCCTCATCCTCTGCTTTGCCTTACAGTGTGAGGCATGAATTAGTTTTCAGCAACATTACCTGACAGAAACAGATGAGAGAGAGGGAGAGGGGATGTTATATGCTTACTAAATCTGTATTCCAGGTCAAAGTGTTAGATGTGCGGGCGTCTCTATTTTAGATGTGAGATTTACATTCCCACATTCTAGAAAAGCTGATTATTTGTGGTAACTGGGAATTTAAAATTGTCATTCAAATTGTCAACCCAACTCATCCATGCTGACAAAGATGCCGATCTAAATTAGTCCCTTTGCCCATATCCCTCTAATTCTTTCTTACCCTTTAAGTACCTGCACAGACTTCTGTCTCACTACTCCCCTTCTCTTCTGCCTTCATCTCTTTTCACAACTTTCATTCCTGATGCAGGGTCTTGACCCGAAGTGTCAGCAATCCCTCTCCTCCTCACAGATGCAACTCAACCCGCTGATTTCTTCCAGCAGATTGTTTGTTGATCCAGATTTCAGAATCTGTGATCTCTTGTGTCTCTAAGTTGCAAGTGTTGCTTTTCTTAACAAGAATTAGTGTTTAGAGCTCTTTTGGAAAACCTGTTTTTGATGTAATTATTGAGGCTTTGTCTTGTAAAATGCAAGCAAGCAGCCAAGATTGAGGTCATTCCTGTCTCCGAGAATGAAACTGTGTAATGCGCTTGAGATTCAGGGTTGGCCTCATAGGATACCAGTAAGGCTCATCTGGCTGCAGACGGACATAGAGTGCCATCAGACTAGCTAAAGTGAACTCCTGTTCAGATCGAATTTGGATTGCTGGATGAGGTTGTACAAGGATTTTAGTGGAATCCGTAAGAATGGAACTAAGTACATTTGGTTTACTCTGCGTCTGATAATAGTTAGTCACCTACAACACAGCTCACCATACAATATGGCAATGATGACAGAAACTTGGCTCAGAAAGGATAAGATTGGGTAATTAATTCCTGGATACGAAGTGTTTCTGGAGGAAATAATGGAGAAGGTAGCAGGGTCGAGTAAAGATAGTAATAAAGGTAACAGAAGGAATAACACAGAGGGGTAAAATACTCCTAATTAGAACTGAGAAACACTGTATTCTACAGGTCACCAACAAGTGGGGGAAATATGAAGATAGACGTGCATAATACAGGGGTGTTTATAATGGAGAGTCTTTAATTATCGTAATGTAAACTCCAATAGTAATTATAATGGCAGAGTGTGTAAAGAGTTCCTAAAATGTCCAGATGATTTTCTAGAGCAGTATATTATTGGTTCTGTAAAGGGAAGGTGGCCTTCCAATATGGGGCATGTGAATAGTGAAAAAGATAGTACCTGGACGAATGGGGTCCATCAAAAATCAAAAAGGATAACTACACATGGATGCCAAAGGCAGTGCTAAAGTATTAAAAGAATATCTGGCATTTGCCTTCACCAGGGATGAGTGTTTCCAAAGAAAACAAATTGGAGATGCATCCTAGGATTCTGAGGCAAGAATAGGGGAAATTGCAGGGCAATTGCCCTTAATATTTCAATGCTTTAGCATAGGAATGATGCTAAAGGACTGGAGAATGATAGATGTTACTCCTTTCCTTAAAAAAAGATAAACCCAACAACTGTAAGCTAGTCAGTCTGACCCTAGTGTTGGGAAATCTTTCAAAAGTTGGCATCATAGCTGGCGCAGACATTGTGGCCCAAAGGCCTTTTCCTGTGTTGTCCTGCTCTATTTTTAAAAATTGATCAGGGCCAGGATTAATAGGGACTTGAGGGGAAGCAAATGATTAAAGGCAAACCAGCATGGATAAATTAAAGCCAAATTGAGTTTAACCAATTTGGGCACTTTTGAATGAGATGACAAATTTTATGAGAGTGATCCAATCAATGCCACGTATATTGACCTCCAGAAGCATTTGAGAGGATGTTTTATAACAGGCTTAACAGTTGAAACACAGGCCCATGAGATATTGTTAACATGTTACAGACAATAGAAGATTGTTGTGAATGGTTGCCTTTTTTTAAACAGGAGGAAGAATATTACTCTTCCCCAAGATTGTTGTAGTTTCTTTTCATACTGTCAGGACATCCCGAAAGTGCTGTACAAACAAATATGCAGAATTGAGTCATACTATTGGAAGCAGTGACCACTTGGCATGGAGCAATTCCAACCATGTGCTAATCCGCAGGTCACTATTTTTGTGCAAACTCTTCAGGTCCTCCTGAAGAGCGTCAGAGGATGACTTCTGCATTATTAGAGTGTAGATGGATGGTCTCAACTCCATGAGGAAAGTGTTTCTGTAGATTACCACGGTACAGTTGGACAGGCAGCAGAAAACAGACTAGGTGGCTGTATCACTTTAGCTAGTTAAAATGTAAACACTTAGATCTAACATTCTGCAAACTCTTTGCCGTAGGCCACATCTGCGGAAGAGGGCCCAATACCAAAAGGAAGGGTTCATATTTAATGTGCATATATGATAAGTAATTAACTGATAATATTTGGAATTTAAATACAAGGGAAATAGAAATTGCTGGTAATACTCATCATCAGACAACATCTGTGGAGAGAGTAAAGTCGTAAAAATTTCCAAGTAGTGACCTTTCATCAGAGTTGGTCAAGGTTTTTCAAGGGAAAACCAATCAGGACAATGGGATTCTCCTCTTGCGGGATGTGGGAAGACAGGGAGACCTCCAGTGTCCTTGACAACTACAACTGCAGTAATTGCATCTAGCTGCAGCACCATACACAGCGTGTTAGGGGAATGGAGCTGGAGCTGGATGAACTATGGATCATTCGGGAGGCTGAGGGGTTGACTGACAAGAAATACAGAGAGGTAGTTATACCTAAGTGCAGGACACAGGTAACTGGGTGACTGTTAGGTGAGAGAAAGGGCATAAGCACCACTTCAGGATTTCCCTGTGGCATTCCCCTCAGTAGCAAGTACAGTATATCGCTTTGGATATTATTGTGGAGGATGAGCAATGCAGCAATCAGGTCTCAGCCACTGAGTCTGGCTCTGTGGTTCAGAGAGGAAGGGGGGCAAAGAGGAGAGTGGTGCTTGAAGGAATTCAATAATTAGGAAAACAGAGATATTGTGGACATGACATATACTCCTTGATGGTATGTTGCTTCCCAAATGCCAGGGTCGGGGATGTCTCAGCTCAGGTCCACAGCATTCTTGAAGGGGAGGATGAGCAGCCACAAGTCGTGCTACATACAGGTACCAGTGACTTAGCTCGGAAAGGGGATTAACTCCTGAAGAGAGAATATAGGGAGCTAGGTAGGAAGCTGAAAAGCAGGACCGTAAGGATGGTAATCTCTGAATTGCTGCCTGCGCCACGCTCCAGTGAGGGTAAGAAGAGGATGATTAAGTAGATGAATGTGTGGCTGAAGAATTGGAATAGGGGACTGACGTTTGGATTTCTGGTTCATTTGGATCTCCTCTGGGGAATGTACGACTTGTACCAGGACGGGTTACACTTGAAAACCAATATCCTTTGGGCAGGTTTGCTGGAGCTGTTGGGGAGAGCTTAAACTAATTTGGCACAGTGATAATGCTGAGGATGGTGCACTTGTTATACAAGTAGATGTAGTGTACAGTGGGACTGTGAGGATGGACAGGCAGATGACAGGGCAAAATTGCAGTCAGTGGAATGAGTTAAAGTGTAACATGGGAGTATCATCAAAACATGGTGATGAATACAGGACTCAAGGTGTTATGTTTGAATGCATACAGTATACAGAATAAGGTGGACGATCTTGTAGTGAATTAGACATTGTCAGGTATAGTGTTGTGGGCATCACTGAGTCATGGCTGAAAGATAATAGTTGGGAGTTTAACGTCTAAGAGATACATATCATATCAAAAGGATAGGCAGGTAGGCAAAGGGGATGGAATGGCTCTGTTGTGAAAAAATCAAATCCTTAAAAACAGGTGACATAGGATTGGAAGATGTACAGTAGAACCCTTGTGGGTAGAGTTAATAAACTGCAAGGATAAACAGAGCCTGATGTGAGTTATATACAGGCCTCTGAACATTAGCCAGGGTGTGGAGTAGAAATCACAAAGGGAGATGGAAAATGCATGTCAAAAGAGCAACGTTACAATAATCATCGGGGATTTTAAAATGCAGGTAGATTGGGAAAATCAGGTTGATGCTGGATCCCATAGGAAGGAATTTGTAGAATGCCTATGAAATGCCTTTTTAGAGCAGCTTGTAGTTGAGCCCACTAGGGAAAAGGCAATTCTGGATTGGGTGTCGTGTATGAATCAGATTTTATTAGGGAGCTTAAGTTACCTTAGCAGGCAGTGATTACGATATGATAGAATTCACCCTGCAGTTTGATGTGAGTAACTGAAATCAGATGTATCAGTATTACAGTGGAGTAAAGGGAATTACAGAGACATGAGAGAGGAGCTGACGAAGTTGGTCGGAAGGGGACACAACAGAGGTGATGGCAGAACAACAATGGCTGAAGTTTCTTGGTGCAGGATAGATACATCCTTAAGAACATGTATTCTAAAGGCAGGATCATGCAACTGTGGTAGACAAGGGAAGTCAAAGACAAAATAAAGAGAAGGGATGTTCAGAAGGCCCTTGAAAAGGTGCTATATGCATGGCTGCTAAGGCAAGATAAGAGCCCACGGTATTACAGGAAAGATATTAGCATGGATAGAAGATTACTTGATTGGCAGGAGGCAAAGAGTGGGAATGAAGGGGGCCATTTCTGGTTGGCAACCAGTGACTAGCGGTGTTCAGTATTAGTACAGCAGCATAAAAGCCAGAACTAACAGGCTCCAGGACAGCTTCTTCCACCAGGCCATCAGACTGATTAACTCATGCTGATTTGAGTGATGTTACATTGCCTGTTCTATTTATTATAAATTACTATGATTGCACATTGCACATTTAGACAGAGACGTAATGTAAAGATTTTTACTCCTCATGTATGTGAAGGATGTAAGAAATAAAGTCAATTCAATTCAATTCTTTTCACGTTCTATGTCAATGATTTGGACGATGCAATTAAAAGAATAAATCAAGGAAGGTAGTGCACCCGTGGCTGACAAGGGAAATTAGGGATAGTATCAATTCCAAAGAAGAAGCATACAAATTAGCCAGAGAAAGTGGCTCACCTGAGGACTGGGAGAAATTCAGAGTTCAGCAGAGGAGGACAAAGGGCTTAATTAGGAAGGGGAAAAAAGATTATGAGAGAAAACTGGCAGGGAACATAAAAACTGACTGTAAAAGCTTTTATAGATATGTGAAAAGAAAAAGATTGGTTAAGACAAATGTAGGTCCCCTACAGACAGAAACAGGTGAATTGATTATGGGGAGCAAGGACATGGCAGACCATTTGAATAATTACTTTGGTTCTTTCTTCACTAAGGAGGACATAAATAATCTTCCGGAAATAGTAGGGGACAGAGGGTCCAGTGAGATGGAGGAACTGAGCGAAATACATGTTAGTAGGGAAGTGGTGTCAGGTAAATTGAAGAGATTAAAGGCAGATAAATCCCCAGGGCCAGATGGTCTGCATCCCAGAGTGCTTAAGGAAGTAGCCCAAGAAATAGTGGATGCATTAGTGATAATTTTTCAAAACTCTTTAGATTCTGGACTAGTTCCTGAGGATTGGAGGGTGGCTAATGTAACCCCACTTTTTAAAAAGGAGGGAGAGAGAAACCAGGGAATTATAGACCGGTTAGCCTAACATCGGTGGTGGGGAAACTGCTAGAGTCAGTTATCAAAGATGTGATAACAGCACATTTGGAAAGCGGTGAAATCATCGGACAAAGTCAGCATGGATTTGTGAAAGGAAAATCATGTCTGACGAATCTCATAGAATTTTTTGAGGATGTAACTAATAGAGTGGATCAGGGAGAATCAGTGGATGTGGTATATTTGGATTTTCAAAAGGCTTTTGACAAGGTCCCACACAGGAGATTAGTGTGCAAACTTAAAGCACACGGTATTGGGGGTAAGGTATTGATGTGGATACAGAATTGGTTGGCAGACAGGAAGCAAAGAGTGGGAATAAACAGGACTTTTTCAGAATGGCAGGCAGTGACTAGTGGGGTACCGCAAGGCTCAGTGCTGGGACCCCAGATGTTTACAATATATATTAATGACTTGGATGAGGGAATTAAATGCAGCATCTCCAAGTTTGCGGATGACACGAAGCTGGGTGGCAGTGTTAGCTGTGAGGAGGATGCTAAGAGGATGCAGGGTGACTTGGATAGGTTGGGTGAGTGGGCAAATTCATGGCAGATGCAATTTAATGTGGATAAATGAGAAGTTATCCACTTTGGTGGCAAAAACAGGAAAACAGATTATTATCTGAATGGTGGCCGATTAGGAAAAGGGGAGGTGCAACGAGACCTAGGTGTCATTATGCACCAGTCATTGAAAGTGGGCATGCAGGTACAGCAGGCAGTGAAAAAGGTGAATGGTATGCTGGCACTTATAGCGAGAGGATTCGAGTACAGGAGCAGGGAGGTACTACCGCAGTTGTACAAGGCCTTGGTGAGACCACACCTGGAGTATTGTGTGCAGTTTTGGTCCCCTAATCTGAGGAAAGACATCCTTGCCATAGAGGGAGTACAAAGAAGGTTCACCAGATTGATTCCTGGGATGGCAGGACATGCATATGATGAAAGACTGGATGAACTAAGCTTATACTCGTTGGAATTTAGAAGATTGAGGGGGGATCTGATTGAAACGTATAAAATCCTAAAGGGATTGGACAGGCTAGATGCAGGAAGATTGTTCCCGATGTTGGGGAAGTCCAGAACGAGGGGTCACAGTTTGAGGATAAAGGGGAAGCCTTTTAGGACCGAGATTAGGAAAAACTTCTTCACACAGAGAGTGGTGAATCTGTGGAATTCTCTGCCACAGGAAACAGTTGAGGCCAGTTCATTGGCTATATTTAAGAGGGAGTTAGATATGGCCCTTGTGGCTAAAGGGATCAAGGGGTATGGGGGGAAGGCTGGTACAGAGTTCTGAGTTGGATGATCAGCCATGATCATACTGAATGGCGGTGCAGGCTCGAAGGGCCGAATGGCCTACTCCTGCACCTATTTTCTATGTTTCTATGTAGCCAAGTTTGTGGAGGGGCAGGTAGTGTTGAGGAAGCAGGGAGTCTGCAGGACTTAGACAGATTAGGAGAATGGGCAAAGAGGTGGCAGATTCAATATAGTGTCTGGAAATGTACACTCATGCACTTTGGTAGTAGGAACATTTTGCTAAAATGGGAGAAAATCCAGAAATCAAAGGTGCAGAGGGATTTGGGAGTCTTTGTTCAGGATTCCCTTAAGGTTAACTTGCAGGTTGAATCAGTCATTCCATCGTGGCTGATTTACTATCCCTCTCGACCCTATTCTCCTGCCTTCTCCCTATAACCTTTGCTATCTTTACTAATCAAGAAACTATCAACCTCCACTTTAAATATACCAATGACTTGGCTTCCACAGATTAACCACCCTCTAGCAGGAGATATTCCTCTTCATCTCTGTTCTAAAGACACATCCTACTATTCGGAGGCTGTGCCCTCTAGTCACTGTGTCTTTCCCCTAGTAGGCTGGCCCTCCCAACAGAATCCAAATTAATTAAGCAGAACAGTCTCTGAAGTACTCGGCACTGGCTGCATATTCCCTCTCTCTTGACAGTTACCTAGCTATCTGCCTCCTGGAACTTAGGGGTGACAACCTCCCTGTAGCTCCCATCACTTCCTCATTTTCCCTTATGAGCTGAAGGTCATCCAGCTGCAGCTCTAGCTCCCTGACATGGTTCGTAAGGAACTGCAGCTGGAAGTCCTGATTGAGAACTTCGCTTCAGTATTCACTAGTGAGAGGGACCTTGACAATTATGAGGACAACACTGAACAGATTAATATACTGGAAAACGTCAAGGTTAAGAAAGAGTATGTGTTGTAACATTTGAAAAATATTAGGATAGATAGGACTCTGGGGCTGGATGGGATATACCCAGATTACTACATAAAATGAGAAAAGAGATTGCTGTACCTTTGGCAATGATCTTTGCATCCTCACTGACCACAGGAGTGGTATCAAAGGATTGGAGGGTGGCAAACGCTATTCCTTTGTTGAAGAAATAGGGATAACCCTGGGAATTATAGACCAGGGAGTCTTACGCCAGTTATTCAGTATTTACCAGCATTTGAAGAAGCATATTCTTGATTTGGGATAGTCAACGTGGCTTTGTGAGGGATAGGTCATGCCTAATGAGCCTGATTGAATTATTTGAGAAAGTGACGATACATATCAATGAAGGTGGAGCAGTGGATGTTGTGTATACAGATTTTAGTAAGGTATTTGGCAAGGTTCCTCATTGTCGGCTCATTCAAAAAGTCAGGAGGCATGAGATGCAGTGAAATTTGTCTGCATGGATTCAGAATTGGCTTACCCACAGAAGGCTAAGAGGGTGATAGTAGATGGTGCATATTCTGCCTGGAGGCTGGTGACCAGTGGTATTCAGCAGAGATCAATTCTGGGACCCATGCTTTTGTGATTTTCATAAATGAGTGTGATGAAGAAGCAGAAGGGTGGGTTAGTAGTTTACAGATGTGATGAAGGTTGAGAAGATTCTCCTACTTTAGGTTTCACTTTGGAAGGCTGAACTCGAAGGCAGAATATAGGGTTCTAGATGGCATTTGGTTCCTTATGGCAGGATTCTTAACAGTGTGGAGCAACAGAGGGATCTTGGGTTCCACATCCATAGACCTCTTAAAGATGGGATTGTATTACAGATCCACCCTCCAATAGCCACCAGGACGTTGAAAAACGGATATGTAATCAGATTGAGGAAATGTGTGAAAATAATAGGATTGTTGTCATGGGGGATTTCAATTTCCCTAATACAAACTGGGACCTTCCTAGTGCAAGGGGCTTCAATGGGCATGAATTTAATTGTATCCAGGAAGGTTTCTTAAATCAATGTGTGGACAGTCTGAGAGGAGGGGCCGTATTGGATCTGGTGTTGGGTAATGAGCCTGGCCAGGTTGACTCATCTTTCAGTGGGTGAGCAGTCTGGGAACAGAGACCACAATTCCTTAACTTTCAGGACAGCTATAGATATGGACCTTGCAGGAGAGTTCTAAATAAGAGTAGGGCAAATTTCAAGGGCATTAGGCAGGATTTAAGAAGAATTGATTGGGAACACCTTTTCTCTGGCAAATCCAGATATGTGGAGAGTTTTAAAGATCACCTGCACAGTGTACAGGAAAGATATCTTCATGTTAGAAGGAACAGCCGGGATGGAAAGATAAGAGAACCTTGGATGTCCAGAGAGGTGATGAACTTAGTCGAGAAGAAAAAGGAAAAGTATTTAAAACTTCAGAAGTTAGGATCAAATGAAACACATGAGTAGAAAGAAGCCAGAAAAGAACCAAAGAAGGAATTAGTAAAGCCAGGAGGGTCCATGAAAATTCTTTGGCAAGAAGGATTAAGGTGAATCCCAAGGCATTCTATACATACATCAAGAGCAAGACAACTAGGGAGAAGGTGGGACCACTCAAGGATAAAGAGGGGAATATCTGCTTGGAGGTAGAGATTGTGAATGAGGTTCTTAATGAGTACTTTGCTTCAGTACTTACCAAGGAAAGGATACGAAGAACTTGGAGATCAGTGCTGAGCGTATAAATCCATTAGAGCATATAGAGATCAAGGAGAAAGTGCTGGCCCACCTAATGGGTATTAAAGTGGATAAGTCCCCAAAGTCAGATGGGAATTACCCCAGGTTATTGAAAGAGGCAAGAGACGAGATTACTGGACCCTTGACCAGTACCTTCATATCCTCTCTCCACTGGCAAGTGGCTCATGTTGTACCTCTATTTAAGAAGGGAACAAGGGAGAATCCTGGGAACTATAGATCTGTGAGTCTGACATTAGTTGTAGGGAAATTGATGAGGAAAATTCTTTGGGATGGGATATACCAGCATTTGGAAACCCATGGCCTATTTAGGGAAAGCCAGCATGGCTTTGTGCATGGCAGGTCGTGCCTTACCAACTTGACTTAAGTTTTTTGAAAAGGCAACGAGAGAGATTGATAAGGGCAGGGCAGTGGATGTTGTCTGCATGGATTTTAGTAAAGCACTTAAAAATGTCCCTCGTGGGAAGCTAACCCAGAAGATTAAGTTGCATGGGATCCATGGCGTATTGAAGGAACTTGTTTGGGTTGCAAGTCTGTAATTAGTGGAGTACTGCAGGGATCTGTGCTGGGACCTCTGCTGTCTGTCATGTCTATAAATAACCTGGATGAAAATGTAGGTGGGTGGGTTAATAAATTTGCAGGAGATACCAAGATTGGTGGAGTTGTGGATAGTGTAGAAGACTAGCCAAGAATACAGTGCAACATAGATCAGTTGCAGGTATGGGCAGAGAAACAGCAGACAGAATTTAACCCAGATAAATATGAGATGTTTGACCTAGGTAGGCAAATGCAAGGAGACAGTCACTGTTAAGGGCAAGATCTCAACAGTGTTTCTGAGCAGAGATCTTGGAATCCAAATTCATAGCTCCTTGAAAGTGGCTACATGGATCGATAGGGTGGTTCAGAAGGCTTAGCTTTTATTGTAGAGGCATTGAGTTCAAAAGTCAAGAGGTTATGTTGCAACTTTATCATACTTTGGTTAGGCCACATCTGGAGTATCTAGAGCATTGCATACAGTTCTGGTCGCCACACTTAGAAAGGATGTTGAGGCTTTGCAGTGAGTGCAGAAGTTAACCAGGATTCTGCTTGGTTTAGAGGACATGTGCTATCATGAGAAGCTGGATAAACTTGGGCCGTTTTCTCTGGCGAATGGGAGATTGAGGGGAAATCTGATAGAGTTTTACAAGTTTATGAGAGGCATAGATAGTGTGGAGAGAGTACATTTCCCAGGGTAGAAATGTATAATACCAGAGGTTATCCATTGAAGGTGAGAAGGGGTAGGTTTAAACAGGATGTGAGGGATAAGTTTTTACTCAGAGTGGTGGATCCCTGGAATGCACTGCCTGGTATGGGTGATAAAGGCAAATATATTGGAGGTGTTTAAGAGATGTTTGGACAGGCACATAGATATAGGAAAATGCAGGGATATGGACATGGTATAGGTTGGAGGGATTAGCGTTTGGGTGTTTTTTACTTGCTTTTTAGCTGGTTCGGCACAACATTGTGGGCCAAATGGCCTGCTCTGTTCTAACAGCCATGGAAGGTAATAGGGTGGTTAATTCAGAAGGTGTGTGGTGTATTCTTTATTAGTTGTGATTTGAGTTCAAGAGCCATGAGGTAATGCTGCAGCTCTGTAAACCTCTGAAAGGATGTGGAAGCTTTAGAGAGAGTGCTTAGATTTACCAGGATGCTACTTGGATTAGAAAGCATGTCTTATGAGGAAAATTTGAGCGAACTAAGGCTTTTCTCTGTGGTGAGGAGGATGAGAGGTGACTTTATAAAGGTATAGAAGATGATTAACAGCCATAGATCGAGTGGACGGTCAGAAACTTTTTAATAAGGCAGAAATGTCGAAGGCACAGGATTTTTACACTAAGTGGTAAGTGCATGGAACGCACTGCCATGAGCAGTGGTAGGGACATGAAAGAGGTTCTTGGATTAGTACATGGATAAACTAAAACTGAAGGACTATTTGGGAGGGAAGGGTTAGATTGATCTTGGAATAGGATAAAAAGGCAACACAACATCATAGGCCAAAGAGCTTGTGTTTCATGTTCCAAGTGTTAAAGGGAAAAATGAGTCAAAATAAGACAGCACGTGTCCATAGGAGGTGCGATGGGAATAGTAAAATCCTTTTGTGAAACTAGAACTTGATGTTGAGTCTGTTTCATGCATGTAAAGATGAAGTGTTCTTGAAACTTATTCAACTTTACTGGAACTGCAGAAGGCAGAGTACAGGATGAGGAGTTTGGACAATCTTCAGCATGGAAATCCCCAAAAGCCTTGAGCAAATAAAAACATGGACACACAGTAGATGATCTACCGTTTATTTTTTTTAGCCAATGCTTAAGAAATAAACAGACATCAATAATAGTGCAAGTTGCAGCTTATAATCTGATAACAAATTTTACACTTGAAAGAACAGCGGACACCAAATTGTTGTAAATTAATGAACTTCAATGCTCTATTTTTTGGCAAAATTCATATAAAGGATTAGAGATTACAAATATCAGACATCACACACTTAATATTTACCTTAGCATGTGAATTATGATGGAATTAACACTGCACAGTAATAAAATAAGTACTAATAAAGTTAAATTTTAATATTTTCATTCGGTCATCAAAATGGCAACACCAATTACCACTGGGATAAAAACAGAGTCTGGGGATGGAGGAACATACACACACGCATGCACACACATAAAGTGACTGTGTAACCAAGAGCAAACCTTTCATTCAATTAGTCATTTGAATATACTAAAAGCATTGTGTTAAAGGATCTGGTGTTAAATAAAGTAGCGGGGTGGGGGTACCTATTGGCTGTGTTAGTTTCAGAACTGCATATTCGGCTACTCCATCAGCCTCCCTATCCATGGCTTGTTGAACAGCAGAGGGAAAAGCTGGAATACCCCAGCAAATAACAGGTCACATTAGTGGGAAATCTTGGGCAGTGCCTTGTGAATTGTATACAAGTATTTAAATCTACAATGACTATTCCTACTGCAGGTTATTAATGCAATATGCTGGGAATGCTACCAGCTTACAAAGCTGCATGCATACAACTGATGGTGTACTCTGGGAGGATAAAAAGCTGGAAAAAATGACAGTGACATTGAAATGCACTGGTGTAAGGTGAAATCAAAGCAGATGTGACAAATACTGGCAATACCATGTAAGGAGCAGATAAAATTGGAAAATAAATCCAAAAATATGAAAATCCAAAAGTTGGAATGATTATTAATCCTACAGGGAGCAAAGTACTGCTGGGTAGTCTTCAGGAGTTTTGCCAGAAAAATACAGATTACTATCACAGTATGATTAAGGTGATTATGTGCATTATGTTAATAATTCTTCCAAAAGCCGTATTTCTGCAACTAAAGGCAGAAATTGGGTCAAGTTTCAAGATGTGTCTCACCGTGCAGCTGGTAAATAATCCTGCAACCCTCGCACTGAGTCCTGTTCCTGTATAATAGTCAGGTCCTTCCCATCCTAATCAGAAGCAACCTTGGATTTTCAATTCACAGCCCAATATTCAGGCCAACATGATTTCCCTGCTGTCTTGTACAGTTCCCTGCAGAAGATCAGCCTGTGAGAATTTAGTTCTTATAAGCTTATATCATATAAAACGGCAATATCCAGTGGCAAATTTTGTTTCTCTCACAGACTAATTTGATTTACTTGCAGGATGTTAGTTAAAATGGATGTGTGGGTCCATGTTAAATGGAGTTTGCTGCTTCTGAACAAGTCTTAATGCATTGTCACATCTGTTCATCACCAACAGTGGAACTGTATGGGTATTCCTTGTGAAACTGGAGTATTGTGACTGTAGAGGGTGTGATTTCTGGAAAGAACTTGCTCGACTTTCCAATATCATAGTGCCCAGGTCATCCTGTGCTGAGCTCAGAGAGTAGTCTTAAAATTTTTAATTGCAATAAAGTACAACTTCTGCAGTATCTGAATGTGTTGTAGTGAAGTTTTTAACTGGGGAGGATTATGGAGTTATCAATGAGACTCTATATCAGCAAACAGACAAAAAAATCTGTTCTGTGTTCTAATAGATGCAATGATCGAAAAACCGAGAGCTATGTAGGTGGGAAGGGTTAGATTGATCTTAGAGTAGGTTAGAATGTTGGCACAACATCATGGGACAAAGAGCCTGTATTGTGCTTAATGCTCTGTGTTCTATATTTTATGTTCAAACAAACTGAGAGAAATCAAAGGGACAATCTTTGCAAGATTCCACATTGTAAACAGGGAGTACTGTGAACTGGACTTCCAGTCCTGGGATCTTTCAAAACTGGTGTGCAGAGGGCAATCCTGAAACCTTGGTTCTAGAAAGGTTGCCCATGATTCATCAGATTAGTCAGTGAACTTATATTAGCAGCTGGAACACTACATCAATAAATAGGCCGGAATCGTCACACTTGGATAGATATTGGCAATGTTTACCTTGTTAGTGCAAATTACACTGCACAATGTTAACAAAACTAGCTCCCTCATGAGCACAAACTTCATGTTTGTAATTGACTTTTGCCTTCACCGTTAAAGCACTAGGTAAGTGAAGGCCAGGGACAAATTTCAAGATGAATCTTTCCTCACCACACAATCTTTTGGAAATACGTTCTCCTTCAATTCTTCAACTGCCAGCTTATTCTGTGGCTAGGTCCTGACAACTCTTAAAACATGTCATCAAGCCATCAGTCTTTAAGAGTGTTGCAAGTGATACAACCTGGTGGGAGTTTTAAGGTCATTCTAAACAAAGAGCTTAATTTAAGACATTTTGAAGCATAATTTCTAAAGCTTCTTTGACACTACAGATCTTCACATCATCTTGCAGTAAGCTAGTCAAAATCCAAAACCAA
This sequence comes from Mobula birostris, assembly GCF_030028105.1. Classification (NCBI taxonomy): domain Eukaryota; kingdom Metazoa; phylum Chordata; class Chondrichthyes; order Myliobatiformes; family Myliobatidae; genus Mobula; species Mobula birostris. Next base: position 91,034,362 of record NC_092375.1, read on the forward strand.
CCAGAGAAGTGCTAGCATTTGTAATTTAAATTTTGACTGCAACCTCAGCCAATGTTATCATTTCAATGTCCAGAACTAAGACTGCAAGTGTAAAAATCCTGCAAGATTGGTCTTTAGAAAGAACAACTTAAAAAATAAGATTTAGTTGGAAGAACTCAATACTTTTGGGGAAATTACATTATTCATCCTTTAACTATTACTGTTCACACAGTAGAGCCAGGAATTTGTTTATTTAGAGATACAATGCAGGACAGGCCTTCCAGCCCACTGAGCCACACCATCCAGCAACCCACCGATTTAACCCTAGCCTAATTACAGGATAATTTACCATGACCAATTAACCTATCAACTGGTACGTATTTAGACTGTGGGAGGAAACCCACGCTCACATGGAAGAACGTACAAACTTTCTTACAGAAGACACTGAATTGAACTCTGAACTCCAATGCCCCAAGCTATAGTAGCATCGCGCTAACCACTGCACTACCATGGCACTCTATCCTTTGTAATTGCTCTGATCCTGCTGCTGTGAGGTTGCAGAATTCCTGCTTCAATTTGCCTTGACAGAGTAGGTGCAGCTTTGAGGAAAGCCAACACATTTTGCTTATAATTATGTTTAATTTGGTGATATATAGATATTATATCTATATATTATATACAATTTTTATATATATATAGTTTTGCCCTCATGTCAAAATTCTTTCTGTGTTTACAAGAAACTTTACTACCTGCCAAGCCAATCACCATAAAGAACATCATCCACGTCCACCCGGTTATCTCTGTTAAGCAACCTGTACAGTTGGTGATACTTGGCTGGTGCAAAGCTGACAACCCTTCACACACTGACATTCATTGCTCTTTGCATGTGGACAAGGTTTTATGTACTTTCCAGCAGCCAGTCAAAGAGAGGCTTGTGGTTGCAGTGAGCTCCAGCTGGGTCTTGCTCTCTCATGCTACAATATTTCAGCACGGCCTGAAGTAGGTCACAGATCTTCCAGTCCCTCATTTCCACTCTTTTCACCACTGCAAGAAACTAGAAAAACAGCCACACACCATGCAGATGAGTAAAGGGGTACAGTCAAAGCAACGCAAAAATGCAGAAAGCTATTAGGGTATGGGCTCCCTAGGTACTCCACCACGACTTTCAGATCCTTGCCCAAGATGCACAACATCTTGACGTAGAAATATATTGCAGCTGATTCACTATCACTTTTAAATCCTGGAACCAACAGCCCAAGTTTGCTGTGGATGCACTGAAGTGGTTCAGGGTGGCAGCTTGCCAGCAACTTCCGAAGGACAATTAGACTGTAAATACTGGCACTGCCAGCAAATCTTGTACCCCGATAAATTAATATTAATAAAACATGCTGCTTAACCAGTTTTGTAATGTAACGTTTGAATTAATTTGACAAGAGGTTAGACACCTGGATATAGTAGGAGAGAGGAAAGACAAGATACATAATAAACCAGGAGAAAGGACAACCATCAAGTTGAATCAACTTGTACAATCCTAATCCTACCTCAGTAATGGAACATCATTGATCCCCTCTTGCATTAGCATGGACTTGTCACTGCTTCTTTTTTCTTTAATGTCTTGGGTTTTGCAGTTTTCTTTTATTCATTGTCTGGTATAATTTTTGTAAATGTTTTGTGTATTATCTAAACCCATATGCTTGTGATGCTGCTGCAAGTTAACTTTTCTTCATAACTGCACCTCACTGTGGTTCTACATTTAACAATAAACTTGACTTGGGTAGCATCGTAAGGAATTGTACAGAAAAACAGTAATGATCAGAAGGAACCAGTATGCATGGTGTGGTAGTGCAAGTTTGAGAAGTTACAGTCACCACACGGGTTGAATATGGTGGCATTATAATGGAGACCTTGTTTAAACATGGGCTAAAGATTCTGCATTCAGGAGTGATATGGAACAAAAGAGCAATGGTTCTCAAGGAGATCACAGCTCCACAAAGGAACAAATCAGTACAGTTAAGCTTTGCAATTTTTTTTTGATGTTTACTGTAAATTGTTAAATAGCAAAAAAAAACAGAGCACCTAATCTGTGGTAAACATAATAAAAAATGCATAGTGATTAAGGAAGAATTCAATTACCCAATATAGATATGTTAATAATATTATGATTACATTTAAGTAACTATTTAAACAGGAAGGAGGATGAAGAAGAATAATTATGTCCCTCTAATCTGGTTGCCACATCAGAGAAAATAATCTTGTGTTTACTTTAATAAATTCCTTAATCATTTTAACTACTTCAATTTGATTACCTGAACACCTCAAATAAAAGAAAATACAAATCTGTTTCATGTGATCCTTCCTGCTTAATCTACTGTTAAACTCTGGTGATCTCTACCTATTTAAGGTCAACCTATCCTTAAGGTACAACATTCACAAAATTACAATGGTGCAGAAAGGGTCAGCCCAAGATTTTAAGACATTAGCTCCTCACTTTGGATTTCCATTGGGATAAGGCACGATTCATTTACTTTCTGATTACTTCTCTAACTGCGCACTGGCTTTGTACGATTTCTGCAGTGGATGCCCTTTGCATGATATTTGTACTAGTCCTAATAGTGATGCCCTCATTCAGCAGCTGAAAAGAAACTCTTTACTCACCCAGTCACTCAATAAAAAAAAACGTATGGCTAATCTCACAATGTTTAGAATATTTATCAATGAATAGAGATCAGTAATTCCAAGTCTGCTGTGACATTAGCCATACTTTGTTTTTTAACTAAGTGACTGATAGAGTAAAGAGTTTCTTTTGAGTCACTTGTACGGATCCGTGGAAGAAATCACTTGTCTCCTTCTTCTGATTAATAAAGGAATCCTCATCTCTGCTCTCAGTTTCTTACCACCTAGCTATTAGCTAATTCACAGTACAATGTTGCCCCAATTCCATTTCTCATATCTTGCTAACCTAATGACCCTGATAAGTGTCCTCTGGAATTTTTTCGTTGTAACTTCCATAAACACTTCCTTTTGCTATGATGGTGGTTTTCTCAGAACATTCAAGTACACTGGGATGATACAACCTACTTTTCACAACATTACGTTGACGTTCTTTCATTAACTAATACTAGTCCAGTGCCTCTCATAACAGATTCAAATAACATTCCAATAACAGGCAATATACTAAGTTGACAGTAATCTGGTTTCTCCCTCCTTCTATGATTAAATAATGGTTTATTGTACATGCCAATTAGATTTTTGTGCCCTATAACTACACCTACTGTAATTCACTTAAGCTGTTAACACAATACTGATTTTTGATTTTAAGTGCTGATTTTCAACTTTTTCCACAACAAATTTCATGACATATACAAGTAATAATAAACCTGATTCTGATTATTTCACAGATTTCTCCATTTATTTTGCTTTCATTTTACTGATGATATTTGACCTTCTTCCTTCAGTGTGAAAACGGATAAGCATACTCATCTATTTTCTTTTTATCTATCTTGCTTTTGCCCACATCCATTTTTAAATAGTACCATATTCTGCTTTAAGACTACCTATTAACATACATAGAACAATACAGCATATGAACAGGCCCTTCAGACTACGTTTGTATCAACTAGGGTTCCAATCCAAAGTGATCCCATTTGCCTGTACATTATCCACATTTCCCAACTCTCTGTACGCTCATGTGTCTGTCCAAACATTGCTATTGTGCTTTCATAACTCTCGGGCAGCATGCTCCAGACAACTACCACTCTCCATCTTGCCTTGTAACCATCGCTGTCCTCACATTATGACCTCTAATATTTAATATTTCTACCATGAGGAAAAAGACTATTGACACCCCTCAATTTTATATACTTCCATCAGGTTGGCCCCCAGTCTCCAACACTCCAAAAAGAACAATCCAAGTCTTTCCCTAAAGTCAATGCATTCTAATCCCCTGGTGAAGCTTTTCCGCACTCCCTCCAAAGCTTCCACATCTTTCGTGTGATCCAGTGACTAGAAATGCACACAGTAATCCAAACGTGGCCTAAACTGCAAAATGTTACCTTCTATTTTAAAGAACACATGTTATGACAGAGATGTAACGGCTATTAATTCTGGAATAACTGGATAGGAACTGATGACTTTAGACAGAGCAGGATGAATGGCTATTAGATGCTTTGCTGGTGTCAAATTGAGTGGAGATCTGTTTCACTAACAACAAAAAATTAAAATTAAAAAATAACAGTGCAGAGCAACTAAATGCCTTCTCAGTAATTTTTCTGCACATACTTACATTTAATAGTTCATCTTCAAAAGATTCTTTGAAATAAACCAAATGTATTTGAAACTGTGAAGCCGCTATCCACTGCAACAACATTCGCAGCTGAGGATCAAGGTTACTGGGTTCCAGGTCCACGTTCAGAATCAGTAACGCTTCCTTTGCCAATATCAGACCTTCCAATGGGAAAAGAGTGCTTATAGTGCAGATTTGTGTTATACATTTGAGAGACTAACATTGTTACTATATAGAGAAACTGTTCTTTCAAGATCGAAAAAAAAATGAAAATACTACAAAACCCAAAAGAGAGGATAGGGTAGGATCAGTTCAGTAGGCTCAATAGAACTGCTGTATATTTCCAACTGTTTCAGATTATACTTTAGATTTCTGATTTTCAAAGGCATTTTTATTTTCTATTATAATGTTGAGCAGTGACAAGGCAGCTAACAACCTAGTAATTATCTCACTCGAAATCAAATGTCTACACTGGAAAAATTCAGGCAAAATGCCTTCTAGAGTGTTGTGGATCTACAGAAGAGAAACATGTTGACATTTAAGTGCCAGGATGTGACAGCTAGTAACCTGCAGTGTTGACCCTGATGGATTTTGCAGAGCCTATCAATACCCCCTCCCAAATTCTATCACTCATGGACACATGGATCAAGTTACAGTCACAAATTAACATACCAACCCGAGTGTCTTTGGACATGGGAGGGAATGGGAACCCAGTCACAGGGAGAAGGTACAAACTCCACACAGACAGGATTGGGGGAAGGGTGTGAGGCAGCAGGTCTATTAGATGCACAACTGTTCCAAACCCCCTGCCCCACCCTCCAGTTTTGGCACAGTATATGTTTCTTTGCACCTTTAAAGACTGCAGTATTTCCTTCCTTAATGTTGGAGCAGAATGATCCCTCTATTTCGCCGGTGGCAGCACAGCTGCAACTCCAATGAAAGAACTCAAGCCACCATCCCTTGACACTCAACGGCATTACGTTTCCAAGTTCTCCAACATCATGAGGAGGGAGAGTTTACATGTAACCAGAAACTGAACTGAGTATTCACATAAAATTCCTAAGATTACCTTACAGTCCTATCTCTCTGGAAATACTACAGGAATTGCAGACAAGTTTGACTTTTATTGATGCCATGCTTCACAGAGTGGCAGGAAAAATAATTCTTGTAGGTACTGGTGGACCATATGTTCCAGCAGCAATTCTGATCTAAATCTTTGCTGGAACAAGGTGGGTGTCTTAATATCTGATGCTGAACAGTATATGAACACTCAAGGATGCATTGGCAAAACAAAGGTGGCATACAGGGCAACCATACACTGAAGGCTACAACTAGAGGGTCTCATACAAAACAAATACAATGATCCACAGATAGTAACAAACCCTCTGCAGAAAGTGAACTAGTACATAGCTAAGTGGCAATCAAAAGATAAAAAAGTTAACTGAGTATATGGACAAAGGGTCACCACAAAGGATAAATGCCAAGAGTGACTGGTGCTGTATTAGCTGCACTAAAAATGATTTATGAATATTTAGATTTGGCTAGTGCTATGTGCTTTATTTACGTGAAATAAAATAATTGGCTATTTCCAAAAGCTCAGGTGGAATTAACAACCTTGGAATTAGTAATTTACATGGAAGATCAGCCTATACTCATTATTTAAATCTGGGCTTCAGAACTTGAAGAGGGCCTGTCAGATCTGCAGCTTATTGTTACCATCATCCCCAATACTCAGTGGGTATTAATGTTTAATGATTTAAGTGTAAATTCATACTCTACCTTCAGAAACTTCTTGCACCTCCTCCTCTTTATCTTCACTATTATCACTACAGTCATCAAAAAGAAATCATCTATTAGGGCTTACTTTAAAACTGATTTAACACAAACTAATTATTGCTCAAACTTAAAACACAAAACATAAAATAAAACTAATTACAAAGTTAAGTGTAAAGATGTATGCACTACAATTAAATTCTGAATACTTCTCATGCCATTTCACTGTTACCTGTTTTCTATCATCTTCAGAATGATAACCTTAAGACCATAAGATATAGAAACAGAAGTAGGCCATTTGGCCCATCGAGTCTGCTCCACCATTCAATCATGGGCTGATCCAATTTTTCCAGTCATCCCCGCTACCCTGCCTTCTCCCCATACTCTTTGATGCCCTGCTAATGAAGAACCTATCTACCTCTGCCTTAAATACACCAACTGACTTGGCCTCCACAGCCGCTCGTAGCAATAAATTCCACAGATATACCCACCCTCTGACTGAAGTAATTTCTCCGCACCTCTGTTCTAAATGGACATCTTTCAATCCTGAAGTTGTGCCCTACTGTCCTAGACTCCCCTACCATGGGAAATAACTTTGCCACATCTCATCTGTTCAGGCCTTTTAACATTCAGAATGTTTCTATGAGATTCCCCCCTCATTATCCTGAACTCCAGGGAATACAGCCCAAGAGCTGCCAGACATTCCTCATATGGTAACCCTTTCATTCCTGGCATCATTCTCGTGAATCTTCTCTGAACCCTCTCCAACGTCAGTATATCCTTTCTAAAATAAGGAGCCCAAAACTGCACACAATACTCCAAGTGTCGTCTCACGAGTGTCTTATAGAGCCTCAACATCACATCCCTGCTCTTATATTCTATATTTCTACAAATGAATGCCAACATTGTATTCGCCTTCTTCACCATCGACCCAACCTGGAGGTTAACCTTTAGGGTATCCTTGCACAAGGACTCCCAAGTCCCTTTGCATCTCTGCATTTTGAGTTCTCACTCCATCTAAATAATAGTCTGCCCATTTATTTCTTCCACCAAAGTGCATGACCATACACTTTCCACCATTGTATTTCATTTGCCACTTCTTTGCCCATTCCCCTAAACTATCTAAGGCTCTCTGTTCCCTCAACATTACCCGCTGCTCCACCTATCTTTGTATCATCAGCAAATTTAGTCACAAATCCATTAATCCCATAGTCCAAATCATTGACATACATCATAAAAAGCAGTGGTCCCAACACAGACCCCTGTGGAACTCCACTGGTAACAGGCAGCCAGCCAAAATAGGATCCCTTTATTCCCACTCTCTGTTTTCGGCCCATCAGCCAATGCTCCACCCATGCTAGTAACTTCCCTGTAATTCCATGGGCTCTTATCTTGCTAAACAGCCTCATGTGGCACCTTGTCAAAGGCCTTCTGAAAATCCAAGTACACCACATCTACTGCATCTCCTTTGCCTACCCTGCTTGTAATTTCCTCAAAAAATTGCAGTAGGTTAGGCCTCTCAGGAAACTATGCTGGCTTTGGCCTACCTTGTCATGTGCCTCCAGGTACTCCGTAATCTCATCCCCAACAACTTCCCAACCACTGATGTCAGGTTAACAGGTCTATAGTTTCCTTTCTGCTGCCTCCCACCCTTCTTAAATAGTGGAGTAACATTTGCAATTTTCCAGTCATCCGGTACAATGCCAGGATCTACCAATTCTTGAAAAATCATTGTTAATGTCTCTGCAGTCTCTCCAGCTACTTCCTTCAGAACCCGAAGGTGCATTCTATCAGGTCCAGGAGATTTATCCACCCTCAGACCATTAAGCTTCCTAAGCATCTTCTCAGTCGTAATTTTCGCTGCACATACTTCATTTCCCTGACACTGTTGAATGTCTGGTATACTGCAGATGTCTTCCACTGTGAAGACCAATGCAAAATATGCATTCAGTTCCTCTGCCGTCTCTGTGTCTCTCATTACAATATCTCTAGCGCCATTTTCTATTGGTCCTATATCTACCCTCAACTCTCTTTTACCCTTTATATTCTTAAAACAACTTTTAGTATCTTCTTTGATATTAGTCACCAGCTTCATTTCATAATTCATCTTTTCCTTCCTAGTTTCCTTCTGCAAGCTTTTAAAGGCTTCCCAATTCTCTACCTTCCCACTAGCTTTGCCTTCCTTGTATGCCCTCTCTTTTGCTTTTACTTTGGCTCTGACTTCACTTATCAGCCACAACAGTGTCCTCCTTCCATTCAAAAATTTCTTCCTATTTGGAATATGTCTGTCTTGCACTTCCCTCATCTTTCGCAGAAACTCCAGCCATTGCTGCTCTACTGTCCTTCCTGCTAGTGTCCCTTTCCAGTCAAGCTTGGCCAGTTCTCCTCTCATGCCATTGTAATTTCCTTTATTACACTGAAATACCAACAGATTGGAATTTAGTTTCTCCTTCTCAAATTTCGAAGTTAATTCGATCACTGTTCCCTAAGGGTTCCTTAACCTTAAGCTCTTTTATCAACTCTGGATTATTGCACAACACACAACTCAGCACAGCCGATCCTCTATTAGGCTCAACAACAAGCTGTTCTAAAAAGCCACCCCTTAGACATTCTACAAACTGTCTCTCTTGAGGTCCTGTACTGGCCTGGTTTTCCCAATCCACTTTCATGTTAAAATCCCGAACGATTATCATGACCTTGCCCTTCTGACACACTTTTTCTATCTCCTGTTGTAATTTGTAATCTACATCCTGACTGCTGTTTGGAGACCTGTATACAACTGCCATTAGGGTCCTTTTACCCTTGCCATTTCCTACCTCAACCCATAGAGACTCTACACCTTCCAATCCTATGTCATCCCTTTCAAATAATTTAATATTATTTCTTATACACAGGGCCAAACCACCCCCTCTGCCTACTAACCTAACTTTCCGATAAACCATATATCCTTGGACGTTCAGCTCCCAATGGCAGCCATCCTTTAGCCAAGTTTCAGAGATGGCCACAACGTCATACTTGCCGATCTGTAGCTGAATTTCAAGATCATTCATTTTATTTCTTATGCTGCATGGATTCAAATACAGGTCAATCTTCACTAATCCCGCACCACCTGGACCTGAGGAGTGCCAGATTAGTGAAAATGCTGAATTACAGAAGGATCACATTAAGCATTATCAGTGCAGGATTATCGAAGAATCCGGATTACAGGTAGTCGGAATAGTGAAGGTCGACTGTACAACACCTTCAGTCCAGTATTTGTTGCTTTTTGTTTTAACTGCACCACACCTCTATTGTCCTGTAACTCATCCCACTGGCTGTGATTATGCCTCATCTCCGGCCTGTCCTTTCTATCATCTCTGTTGCACGCTATCTCTGATTTATTTCTGTTTTCTCCTTTCTCAGCCCTATCACTCTGGTTCCCATCCCCCTGCCAAATCAGTTTAAACCCTCTCTAACAGCTCTACTAAACCTGCCTGCTAGGATATTGGACCGCTTTGGGTTCAGGTGTAACCTGTCCTTTTTGTACAGGTCGTACCTCCCCCAGAAGATGCCCCAATGATCTAGGAACCCAAAGCCCTGCCCTCTACACCAGTCTCTCAGCTACGCAATAATATGCCTGATCATGCTACTCTTACGTCCGTTAGCACGTGGCACAGGCAGCAATCCTGAGATTACTATCCTGGAGGTCCTGATTTTCAGCTTCCTACCCAACTCCCTGAATTCTCTCTTCAGGACCTCCTCCCTTTTTCTACCTATGTCATTGGTACCAACACGTACCAAGACTTCTGGCTTTTCACCCTCTCCCTTCAGAATACTCTGCACCCGATCCAAAGCATCCCATACCCTGTAACCTTCTACACCACAACACTACCATTCACCAATTTCCCTTGCCAGGGATATAGTCTCATAAAGACCATAAAGTAGCACAGCCTAATTCATTTAAGAGAAAGTTATTTGATTCTATAACCCAGGTGTATTTGCTTTATTTCTCCTCTAGCTGCCACAAGATCATTTGTCAAGACTCATTAAAGCTCCTGTACATCTCTAAATAGATAAACATTTTGTAAAAACATTAAAATGATCACCACTTTACACAACTTATTTGACTTATGCTTGGCAAGGCAACATCTTGGAGATTTTTCTATTTTGCTGTCCCTATCAATGCAGGCACAGACTACCACAGATCACATTGCCAAATATTCTCTCCAAAGAAGTATCCAATAAATGTACTCATCCATTTTCGGCAGGCTAAGCCCCAAAAGGTGAGTGACATTGGGCCAAATTTCATAATAACACTAGAGAGGTCTTTAGCATTGACTGCAATTATGAAGTAAATCAGATAACAAATGATGTCACCCTCACAAAAGCAGAAGAGCTGAGGTTTCCTGTTCCTCCACAGAGTGCAGCTGTATTCCCCTGGAATCACTTCAATACCGAAACAACAAATGGATGAGGTCAGGCAGACAGTTGGTTGGGATGGACAAGTTGGGGCAAAGGGCCTACTTCCGTGCTGAGCAACTCTATAAATAACTGCAATGTCATAAATTTGTTGTAAACGTTTACTGGAAAATTCACAGTGAGGACTGGAACCAATGGAAAACAAGTAAGGTTTAATGCACTGATTAAACTAAAAGCGACAGTGATAATCCAAGGCAGTATTACAACTCAGGAACCTTTAAGAGAATTGAAACATCAGCGATGGCACCTGAGGGAGGGAATACATTCTCCAGTAAGCCACATAGGGTACCCATTATATACAACTGCTATTTTGTGTTCAAATTCATCTGGCCTGGATTGCCTATGGTGTTGGAATAGGATTACGAACATGGTTCAATTCTCTCACTTGATTCCCCTTGGATACACAATCTAGCTGTAAAAACCCCAACTTAGTATAATAATTAAAACGATATTCCTATTTCGCTCTCTCACATTTCACATCATGCTAATTAAACCCTGAGCCAGAAGATATGAAATACCATGAGAAGTAAACTACAGGAGGAATCAAATGGAGTACACAGTACGTCTCTTTAAACAATCAAGCAGAAATGCATTGAGAAATAAAGCAACCAGCTTAAGACGATTTCTTTCGAGGAGATTAAGATCAAAAAATAATCTTTAGAAGTTGTACCACATTTTGAATTTACATGCATTTAAGTCAAAGACATATCTGCAGATCTTTCATTGTTTGCACATGCAATAAAAGTGTGTTACTTCCAAAGCCATGCTCACATGCAGCCAATGAAGCTTCCTAACTCAAACTAGGTTTCTTGATTTTAAGGTCGTGACCAACCTTTCGGATGGTGGAAAGGATATATTCTCCTCATATATATCTCCTTCTAACCCCAGACTGCTCCAGCTACTGCTGTTGCCATTACTGCCGGAAAGGAAAAGAAAGGCTGTGTATATTAAGTGACTTAATATAGATTCACATTCGCACCCTTATCATCATCATATAGTCAAAATGTATATTATCTAGAACACAAAGAGATGATGCAATTTCCATAGTTTTGTACCCATATTCAATACAGCAGGTTTCAAATGCTTCAAGAATTTAAGTTGCAAGTTCCTACAGCATCTTCATTTTTACAGAAAGCAGCTTTGGCTATCTTTGACACAAAGGGGCAAACTCAAGAGGCCTAGCTGCCGGCATGAACTTTCATTTGTAGGGAGAGTGGAGTGGTCCGAAATCATACTGGCTCATCTGCCCCTTTCACTTGGTCCCCTCTCCACCTCCCTGATTTGGTTCTATGCATCTCTCTCTCTCCTATCAGATACCATCATCTGCAGCCCTTTGTCATCTCCAGCTGCCACGTCCCAGCCTCTATCAACATATTCCCCCGCCCATGTGTTGATCACCTCTCCTCCACCTATTAGCTACTAGCTCTTGCTCTACACCTTCCTTCCACCTCTTATACTGACCATCTCCCTTCTATCTTTCACTCTATATGAAGCTCTCAACTTGAAACACCAACTGTCATTTTCCTCCGTAGATGCAGCCTGACCTACTGAGTTCTTCCAGCTTTTATTGTGTGGTTCACTTGCTCCTGAATCTTGATGTTCCAATTTCTGGCCAGTAAAGTTAGTACATTTGGTATCATTGTCCAGGCTTTCTTTCACAGAGAATGGTCAACCTTTGATTAACTTTGTGCACCAGTCCTGGAATTCCAAAAGCATGTGTGTCAATAGGCAAGACTACAAATAATAGATGCTTATGGAGTTACAGCATTCAAAAGAAAAGCTGGGTAGTTTTAACTCTCTATAAGTATTAAAGATCTAGACTAAATGTGCTAACCTTTAAATTCTAATTATTAACTTCATAGTTCCTAGAGAGAGGATAAAAGAGAATAAACAACTTTTGCTTACATTATCTAATAAAAGGCAATGTTGCAGATGATGGAAATGAGAAATGAAAACAGAAAATGCTGGAATTACACAACAGATTTGGCAGCATCTGTGGAGTAAAGAAACTGTGCTGGTTGTGCTGAAATCTCAAACTTGTAAGTGTCTTTCACAATCCCTACGTACAATGGTGCTAGAAAGTTTGTGAACCCTTTAGAATTTTCTTTATTTCTGCATAAATATGACCTAAAACATGATCAGATCCTCATGCAAGTCCTAAAACTAGATAAAGAAAACCCAACCAAAAAAAAAACAAAAACAATTACACTTATTCATTTACTTATTGAGAAAATGATCCATTATTACACGTATGTGAAAAAGTATGTGAACCTCTAGGATTATCAGTTCATTTAAAAGGGAAATTACAGTCATGTGTTCAATCAATCAATGGGATGACATTCAAGTGTGAGTGTGGGAGGCCCTGCCCTGTTTAAAAAACATAAACCTGGCTCTTCACCATACAGGTTTTTGGAAGAGTGCCATGCCTCGATCAAAGGAGATTTCTAAAGAGCTCAGGATAAAAAAAGTTATTGATGCTCACCAGGCTAGAAAAGAAAACAAAACCATTTCTAAAGAGTTTGGGCTCCACCAATCCACTGTCAGGCAGATGGTGTACAAATGGAGAAAATTCAACGTCATTGTTACTCTCCTCAGGAGTGGTCGGCCAACAAAAAATCACTCCAAGAATAAGGCGTTTAATATTCCAGGTCACAATGAACCCCAGGGTAACATCTAAGGAGCTACAGGCCTCTGTTGCATCAGCTAACATCAGTGAACAACAATGGTGTACATGGCAAGATTGCAAGAAGAAAGACACTACTCTCCAAGAAGAACATTGCTGCCTGTCTAATACTTGCTAAAGACTACATGGATAAGCTAGAAGGCTATTGGAAGAATGTTCTGTGGACAGGCGAGTCCAAAGTAGGGCTTTTTAAGCTTAAATTAGAAATATTGTTTGGCAAAAAGCAAACTCTGCATTCCAGCATAAGAACCTCATCCCTTCTGTGAAACATGGTGGTGGCAGTATCATAGTTTGGGCCTGCTTTGCTGCCTTGACAAGGACAACTCGCCATCTTTGATAGGACTATGAATTCTGAATTATACCAGCAAATTCTACAGGAAAATGTCAGGCTATCTAGCTGTGAACTGAAGCTCAAGAGAAATTGGGTCATGCAGCAAGCCAATGACCCTAAACACATAAGTCAGTCTACCAAAGAATGGTTAAAGCAGAAGAAATTTCATGTTTAGGAATGGTCGAGTCAAAGTCCTCACCTTAAACCTATAGAAATGTTGTTGTATACCCTAAAGCAAGCAGTTCATGCTTGAAAGCCCACCAACATCCCAGAGTTAAAGCAGTTTTATAAGGAGGAATGGCCTAAAGTTCCTCCAAGCCAACATGTAGGACTGACCAGAAATGCTTGGTCGAAGTTATTGTTGTAAAAGGGCGTCACACTAGTTACAGAAAGCAAAGGTTCACACACTTTTCCAACAAATACATGTAATATTGGATCATTTTTATAAATAAATAAATGTAAAAGTACAACTTTTTGTGTTATTTGTTTAATTGGGTTCTCTTTATCTAGTTTTAGGAATTACGTGAAGATCTGATCACATTTAGGTCATAGTTATGTAGAAATAGAGAAAAGTCTAAAGGTTCACAAACTTTCTAGCACTATTGTATCTGCATCTATCTGAACTAGATGCAGAGCACTTAACTCCACCGACCCTATGTACCCTGAGATCCACTGGCATAGTCTGGACAGTGTCTGGTCCACTGAGGAGAGTTGTATTATGGAAGGCCTACCAAGAAATGCTCCCAACACCTTTGACAGCCGGAAGAACTGGGGTCTTCTTTCATTGGTGTTAATGGGTTATATATGTCTCTGAAGTTTGGTGGTATTTCAAAACTACTAAAAGTTTAGTAAATAATTTTTAGAAAAATTAAACTCACTAATAAATACAAAACATAAATTATAAAATACAAAACCACTTAGAAATAGCCAATAGAAAACAAAATACATAGCTTAAGTTACTTGCCTCTTACAATTCTCACAGAAAACTATGCGGTTTTGATCATGGCCTGGGATCTAGGTGGCCATTTCTCTGTTTGATGCAGGGGAATTCCAGCTGGAATGGACGGGACTCCATACAGTGTCCAGGAGCAGAGACACCTGACACATCAGGACATTGAATCTGTTAATATTTCCTGGAATCTTGTTTTTCCAGGACTTAGAATGCAAAAATTAGTGGCATCTATCCTCTGATATCCTGAACTAGTAACAATTTTATTTTTTACCCCAAAGTTATAAGACTATTGAATGTACCTCTTGTATGGTAAGATGGATTTTGACCTCACAAAACATGACCTTACACCTTAATGACTGCCTGCATTGCACTTCCTCTGAAATGATAACATTATATTGTACATTCCATTATTGTTTTCTCTTCTACTAACTTGTTGTACTGATGTGGTGAAATCCTCTGTATGGATGGCATGCAAAACAATGTTTTCATTGTATCGCAGAACATGTTACCTTTCACTTTTTAAGTCCCCAGTAAACAAGGTTCCACTCAAACACTGCCCTGCATTATTAAACACACTAAAAGAAAGGTGACTGATTAGATTGTTCACGTATATAATGGCAGGGATGGAACTGATCTTTTGCTTTTATGGACAAATTGACCATCTTACTGCTCAGAACCAAATCAAAAATATGTTATGTCTGTGTTCTGAGGCTAAACAGTTACCTGTACTTCAGTGAATTTGGGCCAGTGACAAACAGTAGTTTGTACATAAGTACCAGTACAGACTTTGATAGGACTTGCATATACTAAAGGGCTTGAAAAGATGACACATTCACTTTCAATGGTTGAAAGCCAGTCGCTCTCTGGACACAGCCAGCAAGATTTGGCCCATTGTTTCTGTTTCTCTTCCATAAATGCTTGGTGGCTGCTAGGTATTTCCAGTATTTTATACTTATAATCACAAATAATTTTTGTTTTATTCCTTCTGGAAGGCAAGCTTTATAACTCTAACCTTCCTAAATTCTACCATACCACAAAATTAGACTGGATAGTTAACAATTAGTTACCTTGCGCAGAAGGCTACTGCTATGTTAATTGGGTATAGATTTCTACATGATTGGTGATGCAGATTTTTCTCTGTACTACAGCTAGTCTTGCTAACAAAAGTCAGCATTTACTATCTACTTGGCAAACAAAAACCCACAGTGTGAACTGGACCTAAATCAACTGCTCTCTGGTTAGTGCAGGATCCAAAACGTTGGAATACAGCTAGAAATCACTATTACTAACAGGCATACAAAACCTCTCTTTTGTTTTATGTAACATCCAATTCACATTTCAAAATTTCTGAAATAACTATGAGTGAGTCTTAAGGAATAACAAACAGGATGATTGGGGTATGTAACAAGATGGATTTAAAGAAACTACCTTCCCTGCAGGGGAGTCCAAACTTGGGAGGGTGCCCATAAAATTAGACTGAATCTGTTTTGTGAGTGCTATCAGGAAAAGTGCTTGGAAATCTGGCACTGCCACTTCCAAAAAGCTGTTAGCGAATTGAAAATGTAAAGATCAAGGCTGCTAGAGTTCCAGAAGATAAGGGTGTTTGATGTTAGACACCAATCATGGTAGTTGGAGTTCAGATACAGATCAGTTGTAATTTAACTAAATAGTTACCTGCTGTTCCTATGTTGCCCTAGAAGACTAAAAATACAATGGCATGTAACCTCAGATGGTACAGTGGTGTAGAAGGATCAATCCAGTCCTTGGTAGCTCCTTGCATGCAATTTGTAACCTTGTAATCTAAATTTTCTGTTTCCCTTCACATCCCAATGATATGTTGGCAGATTAACTGGTAACTTCAAATCGCCCCTAATATTGATGGACATCAAGAGAAGTGGGTTGCAGTTGATGAGTATAACAAAGAGAACAGATTACCAAGATATAAGTGGGGAGATGTGTTTGCTTCAGTTTGGTGGGTCAAGTAGTCTGATCCATGTCTCAAGAAAATATGGGAATAAATAACTCATTACTTGCTCTCCGTCCCTCCCAGAAAGCACCCAAATTCCAAAATAATAAAACGGAAGTGAACAGCCTGTCAAGACAGATTTGTTATTTTTTTTAATACAATGCCATCTTTTCAAAGGTACTGTATATTAATTACAGAAAGCAGTGACAAGAGTCCTCAGGGTGCTTCTAAAGCAGCTCAGAAGTACAGTTAAAAATGATTTCATCTACCCATGTTTATGACAGGAACAAGCTCTAGCATGTCTAAGAATGTGAACCAAGTGGCTTCTATCTAATTTTCTATCTCCATTCATTGCAAATGGAACAAAACAAAAGATGTTGACCGTATGCATGGTAGAAACCAAAATGCGCTTGAAAGTAAAAGGGAAGTCCATTAATATCACAAAGTGCTAAGTATTTCATTTTCATTGCTCAGCTCCTTTCAACTCCTCATTGAGTAAGTCTGTATTCTGACACTGAACAGTATCAGTTAACATGCTAAAGGAGACAGATTAGATTGTTCATTTATATGCAACAGTGGGGCAAGAACAGACAGCAATTTAAGGGTGCACCAACCTTGCAGAGAGACAAATGCAAATAAACAAACGAAAAATGCAGGTGCTGGAAATCTGAAATAAAAACAGAAAATGCTGGAAACACTCAACAAGTCAGGCAGCATCTGTGGAAAGAGAATCAAAGCTAATGTCTCAGGTTCAAGAAGCTTCATAACTCAATGGGCTACATACAATTGTGTGTTGTTTCTGTGTGCATTCAGTCACTTATGACATTTGTTTCTGGCAAATTGAGCTAATGGAAAATAATACCAGCTTGAATAGTACTTCAATCAAACGGTCTTTATCAATCAATTCTACTTGAAAAGCCAGCACATACTATATAGTAATTCGTTAAATTCATGTTTTCTGTTCTTTAGAACAACTTGTTAATTACAGTGAAAGCAAAGGATCCTATTTCAAAATGATATAATGACAGTTAAACCATGAGCTCCTACGTGCATAACTGGTATTTATTCATGTGGTATTAGTTACCTGTCACTGAGATGCAGAAAGCTACTTGTTTCATCTAGGTGCTCATCTTCAAAGCTCAGATTTGACCAGCTGCCAGTACTATCATCACCAGCACTGACGCTAAGTTGCTGGCTGGTTGCAGAATCAGTTGACCTCAATCCATCCTTGAGACTGCCGCTGCACACAAAAATTACGAAGTCCTTATTATCTTGTTTGCACAAAAACAATTTCATTCACTTTTAAAGTAATCAACAAATCAAATATTGTGTCTTTCAGCAAATGCTGCACTCGATAATATAGAGTGCAAATGCATACACTGAAAGCAAATGTATACACCATTTTCTGTGCATGCACAATTTGTTATATTTTTAATCAAAGGACTGTCAGAGGACAATTCCATTAAGATGGTACAGACACCAAGTTTTAATGTATCAGAGACAATCAAGATTTTAACAGGTAGATGTTAAAAATTCAGTGGATATAATTTCAAATTGGATTTACTGACATAAAAATTCACCTGCCCTATCATTTGGACATTATAGCATCCTTGTATGGCTCCCAATATTGTAAAAATATTGAAAAGATCATGAAAATTATCAGCACTAGTTAACAAATAACATCATAGGCTTCCCCACATACCACCACTTTTTTGGCATTGTCTCACTGACCTCATCAGGCAGCCCTTAAATGCACAAGCAAACAAAAATTATAACTGAAGACTACTGTTAAAGTTCAGGTTGCCCTGGTTATTCTGAAAGCAGGTAACATGCTCCTAGGTTTCTTGGTGGGGTCTTCAAGAAACTGGTAGGTTTCCTCTCTTCAAGAGCACCATTATGTTCCCAATATGTTATCAAAGTCAGGATATTGAGTTAGCAGTGGGAGAAAGCTGCTACCAATTGAAAATATTGTGTCTCTTATAATACAGGCCTGTTATCTATCCTGTAAGAAGTGGTTCTGGCGGGTTTGCAAGAGAGGTCTTCACAAGGACATGAGTGTGTTCAAGAGTTCAGGACTTACACATCCCTGTTAAGGTGAAGGGCAAGGCTGGCAGATTTTTGTAACCCTGCTTTGACAGAGATATCTTGTTTGAGAAAAAAGAGGGAGGCCTACTCTGAACATAAGCAATTGGGAACTAGTGAATCTCTTGATAAGTACAAGGAGAGAAAAAGGGTGGCTAGGGAGCGATTAGGTCTCTTAAAGATAAGCAAGGCCATTTGAGTGATGAACCAAATAAAATGGGTGAGATTTTTAATGAATTTTTCTCTTCAGTTTTTATTGTGGAGACAACAGCAGACACGGAGGAAACCGGAGAAATGAGCTGTGGCCCTTGCAGAGATCTGGCCATAGATGAGGTTCTGGAGAGTGGCTAATGTGGTATCATTCTTTAAAAAGAACAACCTAGGAAACTACAGACCAGTGAGTCTGACAGTGGTGGTGAGTAAACTGCTGGAGGATATACTGAGAGACTGTATTTACCAACATTTGGAAAGACGGTGTCTGATTCAGGACAACTGACACAGCTCTATGCATGGGAAGTAGTGTTTGACAAATTTTTGGAGTTGAATTACAAAGTATAGCTAGTAAGTTTGAGGATACTAAAATAAGCATTGTACAGATACTGCAGAAATAATTAAAAATTACAAGGGGACCTCGATCAGCTACATATATGGTCTGAAAGTTAGTAAGCAGTGTTCAATCCAGAATAATGTGAGGTACTACATTTTGGGAGTTCAAACCAGCGTAGGAGTTATACAGTGAACGGTAGGGTTCTGGGGAGTGTTATGGAACAAAGGGATTTGGGATGCAAATACATAGCTCACTGAAAGTGGTGTCACAGGCAGATAAGGTGGTGAAGGTGTTTGGCATGTTGGATTTCATCAGTTAGGACATTTGACTACAGGAGTTGGAAAGTTAGGTTGCAGTTACTTGAGATGTTAATGAGGCCCCACTAAGAGTATTGTGTACAGTTTTGGCTGCTCTTTCGTAGGAAATATGTTATTAAACTAGAAGGAGTATAGAAAAAAACTTACCAGGATGTTCCCTGGTCTTGGAGGCCTAAGTCATAAGTGCAATTAAGATAGTACTGGTGAAGCACACCGATGACTTGCTGGCAGCAAACTCAACTATTAACTACTTTATACTATTGGGTTTCTTTGCTTTGAGGCTGCCTGTAAGTAGACGAAGCTCAAGGTTGTATATAATGTACATACTTTGATAAAAAATGCATTTTGAACTTTTGAGATTTCATAGATTGACTTTACTCTCTGGAATGTAAGAAATTGGCAGTGACCTGAGAGATAAACAAGATTGTGAGGAGCATTGAGAAGGTGAAAACCCATAGCCTTTTTTCCCAGGTAGGGGTTTAAAAAGAGGGCATAGGTTTAAGATTAAAGACATGAGATGTAATAGGAACTTTAGGGGCAGCTTCTTTACGCACAGGATGGTGTGCATTTGGAATGAGCAGTCAGAAATAATGGCAGGCACATTAGCAACAATTGAAGATAACCCACTGTATATGCCATAATAATGCCATATTTAAGTTTGCTGATGACACTACTGTTATTGGCCAAATCAAAGGTGGTGATGAATTGGCATACAGAAGGGAGACTGAAAATCTGGTTGAGTGGTGCCACAACAACAACCTCTCACTCAACATCAGCAAAACCAAGGAGCTGATTACTGACTACAAGAGGAAGAAACCATGAGTACATGATCAGAGGTGGAGAGGGTCAGTAACTTTAAATTCCTTGGGGCATTATTATACCAGAGGATCTGTCCTGAGACCACCATGTAAGTGCCATTTCAAAGAAAGCATGGCAGCTCGTCTACTTTCTTAGGAGTTTGTACAGATTCGGCATGCCATCTAAAATTTTCAAAGTTCAAGGTAAGTTTACTATCAATGTACATATATGTCACCATATATAACTGTGAGATTTATTATCTTGTGGGCATACTCAAGAACCATAACAGGATCAATAAAAGAACACACCCAACAGGGCAAACAAACAACCAAGGTGCAAAATACAAACCGTGCAAATACAAAAGCAAAAAGAAATAATAAATAAATCAATCAATAAATAAATAAGTAATCAAGCAATAAATATCAAGAACTATGAGATGAAGAGTCCTTGAAAGTGAGTCCATAGGTTGTGGCAACAGTTCAGTGATGGGGCAAGTGAAGTTGAGTGAAGTTATCCCCACTGGTTCAACAGCCTGATGGTTGAGGGGTAATAACTGTTCCTGAAACTGGTGGTGTGGGTCCTGAGGCTCCTGTACCTTCTTCCCATTGGCAGCAGTGAGTAGAGAGCATGGCCTGGATGGTGGGGGCCCTTGATGATGAATGCTTTCCTGCAACAGCGCTCCATGTAGATGTGCTCAATGGTGGGGAGGGCTTCACCCATGATGGACTGGTCGTATCCACTATTTTTTGTAGGATTTTCCATTTAAGGGCATTGGTGTTTCCATACCAGGCTATGATGCAACCAATAAATATACTCTCAACCACACATCTATATAAGTTTATCAAAATTTTAGATGTCACACCAAATCTCTGCAAATCCTAAGGAAGTAAGGCGCTACCATGCGTTCTTCATAATTGCATTAACGTGCTGGGCTCAGAGCAGGTTCTTTGAAACGATAACACCAGGAATTTAAAGTTGCTGACCCCCTTCACCTCTGATCTCCTGATGAGGACTGGCTCTTTGTCCTCTGGTTTCCTCTTCCTGAAGTCAATAATCAGATCCTTGGTCTTGCTGACATTGAGCGAAAGGTAGTTGTTGTGACACCACTCAACCAGATTTTCAATTTCCCTCCTATATGCTGATTCTTTAATCTCGCACCTTTAATTTGGCCAAAAACGGTGGTGTCATCAGCAAACTTAAAATGGTATTGGAGCTGTCCTTAGCCACACAGTCATAAGTGTAAAGTGAGCAGAACAGGGACTAAGCACAAGGTCTTGTGGTAGACCTATGCTGATGGAAACTGTGGAGATGGTGTTGCCAATCCGAACTGACTGGAGTCTGTAAGTGAGGAAATCAAGGATCCAATTGTACAAGGAGTTGAAGCTTATTGATTTTGACAAACCTCTATACATGCACAGTGGGGAATATCCTGACTGGTTGCACCATGGCCCAGTATCGAAACAGCAATGCCCAAGAACGGAAAGGCCTACAAAAAGTGGTGCATAGAGCCCAGCCCATTGCAGGCAAAGCCTCCACCATCCAGACCATGCTCTCTTCTTGCTGCTACCATTGAGAAAGTGGTACAGAGACTAACAGCATCAGGTTCAGGAAAAGTTATTACCCTTCAACCATCAGGCTCCTGAACCACCCTGGATAACTTTATTCACTTCAACACTGAACTGATTCCACAATCTACGGACTTACTTTCAAAGACTCCACAACTCATGTCCTCAATATTATTAATTTCTTCTTGTATTTGCACAGTTTGTATTATTTTTGACATTGGTTGTTTATCAGTCATTATTTCTATGTAGTTTTTCACTCATTTTTTTGTACAGTTGCAAGAAAAAGTTAGTGAATCCTTTGCAATTAGC
This sequence comes from Mobula birostris, assembly GCF_030028105.1. Lineage (NCBI taxonomy): Eukaryota > Metazoa > Chordata > Chondrichthyes > Myliobatiformes > Myliobatidae > Mobula > Mobula birostris. Next base: position 91,056,404 of record NC_092375.1, read on the forward strand.
TGGTTTTTTGAATTAATTACAAATAAGATGTGATATGTTCTTCGACCAAGTCACAGTAATAGACAAACACCATCTGCCTAACCTAATAACACACAATTGTACTTTTCATGGCTTTATTGAACACATTGTTTCATCCTTCACAGTGCAGGCTGGAAAAAGTACGTGAACTTTTGTATTTAATAACTGGTAGAACCTCCTTTAGCAACAATAACCTCCACCAAACATTTCCTGTAGCTGCTGATCAGACTTGCACAATGGTGAGTAGGGATTTTAGACCATTCCTCCACATAAAGCAATTTCAGTTCATCAATATTTCTGGGATACCTGGCATGAACAGCCCTCTTCAGTTCATGCCACAAAATCTCAATTGGGTTAAGTTCTGCACTCTGACTTGGCCATTCCAAAACACACATTTTCTTCTTTTTGAATCATTCTGTTGTTGATCTACTCTTGTGTTTCGGATCATTGTATAGTTGCATCATCCAACTTCTGCTAAGCTTCGGGTGACGGACCACTACCCTGATATTCCCCTATAAGATGTCTTGATCAATTTTTAATTCATTGTTCCCTCAACAATTACAAACTGTCCAGGCCCTGAGGCAGAAAAGCAGCCCTGTGATGCTGCTTCCAACATGCTTCATAGTAGAGATGAGGTTTCAGTGTTGGTGTGCAGCGCTCTTTTTCCTACAAAAATAGCCAAAAAGTTCAACTTTTGTCTCATCTGTTCACAGAACGTTGTCCCAGGAGCATTGTGGAACATCCAGGTGGTCTTTTGTAAACTTGAGACAAGTAGCGATTTTTTTTGGGAGAACAGTGGTTTCCTCTGTGGTGTCCTTTCATGAATCCAATCTTGTTCAGTGTTTTTCTTATAGTGGACACACAAACAGAGACTTTGGCAAGTTCTAGAGATTTCTGCAGGTCTTTTGATGTTACCCTTGGGTTCTTTTTCACCTTCAACACTGCATGTTTTGCTCTTGGTGTGATCTTTGCAGCATGCCAACTCCTAGGAAGAGTAGCAATGGTACTGAATTTACTTCATTTGTGGACAATTTCTCTTACAGTGGACTGATAGAAGTGTTGGCACATGGCCAAGTGGTTAAGGCATTGGTCTAGTGCTCTGAAGGTCGCTAGTTTAAACCTCAGCTGAGGCAGCATGTTGTGTCCTTGAACAAGGCACTTAACCACACATTGCTCTGCGACAACACCGGTGCCAAGCTGTATTGGCCCTAGTGTCCTTCCCTTGGACAACATTGGTGGCGTGGAGGAGGGAGACTTGCAGCATGGGCAACTGCCAGTCTTCCATACCACCTTGCCTAGGCCTGCGCCCTGGAAACCTTCCAAGGCGTAAATCCATGGTCTCACGAGACTAATGGATGCCTATGTATAATAAGGGACTGATAAACACTCAGGTCTTTAGAAATGCTTTTGAGGCCTTTTCTAGCTTCATGCCTCTCTACAATTCTTCTTGTAATGTCCTCTGAAAGTTGTTTTGATCAAGGTATGGTGCACATAAACCAATCTCTCTTGCGAAAAGCAGACTCTGTCAGTAACCTGATATTGTGTGAGTTTTTATAGTTCAGGGCACCTCTACAACCCACACCTCCAATCTCATCTCATTAATTGGAACATCTGACTCCAAACAGCTTTTGTAGAAGGCATTACCCCAGAGGTTCACATACTTGTTTGAACCTAGACCTGTAATTGTTTAAACGGTGTACTCAGTATTGACGAGAAGTAGTACAATTGTTTATGTGGTATTAGCTTAGGCAGATTGCACTTGTTTACGATTGTGACTTAGATGAAAATCAGACCACATTTTAATGCAGAAAACCAGGCAATCACAAAGAGTTCACAAACTTTTTCTTGCATCTTTAAGTTTGCTCTACTGTGAATGCTTGCAACAAATTAATCTCAGGGTAGTATATGGTAACATATATGTATTTTGAAAATAAATTTACAAGTTCATAGTTAGGTGAGGTTTAGAGGGTCGTGGGCCAAACACAAGTAGATCGGGCATTCTGCAATGTAGGTAATGCACATTCCTTGCCCACCTGCTTCTCTGCGTTCATGGAGACGTGCAATAACCACCGTGTAATGTAAACAATGATCAGTAGAACATCACAGAGAACAAGGTGGATGATCTTAAAGGGAGACTCATCTACTGCAGGGAGATGCAGAACTGCTGTGTATTCTGACCTGGCTCTCCCCTGCCACCCCTGACTGCGCCATCCCACCGGAGGGATTTTCGATCCATCGGATAGACCGCACAGCGTCTTCGAGCAAGACGAGGGGAGGTGGTGTCTGCCTACTGATCAACACTAGGTGGTGCTCGGGCACAGTGGCACTAACAAACTCCTGCAGCCCGGACCTGGAACACCTGTTGGTGAAGTATCATCCCTACTATCTGCCACGGGAATTCAGCTCGGTCATACTGACAGCAGTCCACATTCCCCCCCAGGCGGACGTGGAGTGTGCTCTGAACATACTGTATGCCAATATCAGTGAACTTGAGACCAGGTATCCGGAGGCTTTGCTCATTACAGCCGGGGACTTTAACCAGGCCAACCTCAGAAAGGCACTGCCAAAGTTATACCAACATGTCTCCTGCCCCACTAGAGGCCCGAATATACTTGACCGCTGCTACACAGCAGTCAAGGATGCCTACCGTTCCGTCCCACGACCTCACTTCGGAAAATCGGACCATCAGGCCGTACTCCTCCTCCTGGCTTACAAACAGAAACTGAAGCGGGAGGTCACGGTGTCAAAAGTAGTGTCGCATTGGACGGAGGAAACGGATGAGGTCCTCTGTGACTGCTTTGAATCGGTGGACTGGTTAGTGTTCAAGGACTTGGCAGCCAACCTTGATGAGTATGCCTCAGCTGTCACTGACTTTATTTGGAAATGCACGGAGAACTGTGTGTCTCCCAAGACGATCCGGGTATTCCCTAACCGGAAACCTTGGATGAATTATGAGGTCAAGTCCCTTTTAAAGGCTAGAGCTGTGGCTTTTAGGTCCGGGGATACCAGTCGCTACACGGAATCCAGGCGTGAACTCCAGAAAGCCATTAAGGGCGCCAAGAGGCAATATTGAGCCAAGTTGGAAGCCCAGGCTAACCAAAGGGATGCCAGTAGACTAAGGTAGGGTCTAAATGAGATCACTGGGCGCTTCTATTCCTGACAAACTTTAACGTATTCTACGCAAGATTCGAACAGAAGAGGAGCATCCCGCTCCCTCTGGATGAACCGGACCTGGTGGCATCGAGATTCATCGTCACGGAGGAGGACGCTAGAAGGGCCTTCCTGAAGATAAATCCAAAGAAGGTGACGGGCCCAGATGGCGTCCCGGGATGGGTTCTCTGGGCCTGTGCAAGCGAGTTAGCTGGAGTGTTTGCTGACATCTTCAACTGCTCCTTGCTTCAGTCTAAGATCCCCTCGTGTTTTAAGAAGGCAATGATTATCCCAGTGCCAAAGAAGAGCGAGGTGGCATGCCTGAATGACTATTGACCTGTGGCTCTGACATCAATTGCTATGAAGTGCTTCGAGAGATTGGTTATAGCACACATCAACTACAGCCTACCGGTCAACCTCGACACTTTGCAATTCGCCTACTGGAGCAACAAGTCAACGGCAGATACCATCTCTCTGGCCCTACATTCCTCCTTAGAACACCTGGAGAATAAAGACGCATACGTAAGGCTCCTTTTCATTGACTACAGCTCTGCCTTTAATACCATCATTCCAAATAAACTGATTCCTAAGCTCCGGAACTTGGGCCTTAGCACTCAGATCTGCAGCTGGATCTTCAACTTCCTCACAGACAGGACCCAGGCTGTAAAAATCCAGGCGTGAACTCCAGAAAGTCATTAAGGGCGCCAAGAGGCAATATCGAGCCAAGTTGGAAGCCCAGGCTAATCAAGGGGATGCTAGTAGACTACGGTAGGGTCTCTCTACGATAGAGCTCTCCTCCACAATCACTCTGAGCACCGATGCCCCACAAGGCTGTGTACTCAGCCCCCTGCTGTACTCACTGTACACCCATGATTGTGTAGCCAAGTTTCCATCAAACTCAATATATAAGTTTGTTGATGACACAACAATTGTAGGTCGTATCTCGGGTAACGATGAGTTTGAGTACAGAGAGGAAATTAAGAACCTGGTGGCATGGTGCGAAGACAATAACCTATCCCTCAACGTCAGCAAGACGGAGGAATTGGTTGTTGACTCTAGAAGGAGTAGCGGACCGCACGACCCAATTTACATCGGTGGTGCGCAAGTGGAACAGGTCAAAAGCTTTAAGTTCCTCGGTGTCAATATCACAAATGACCTGACTTGGTCCAACCAAGCAGAGTTCACTGCCAAGAAGGCCCATCAGCGCCTTTACTTCCTGAGGAAATTAAAGAAATTTGGCCTGTCCCCTAAAACCCTCACTAATTTTTATAGATGCACCGTAGAAAGCATTCTTCTAGGGTGCATCACAACCTGGTATGGAAGTTGTCCGGTCCCAGACCGAAAGAAGCTGCAGAAGATCGTGAGCACGGCGCAGCACATCACACAAACCAATCTTCCGTCCATGGACTCACTTTACACCGCACGCTGTCGAAGCAGTGCTGCCAGGATAATCAAGGACACAACCCACCCAGCCAATACACTTTTCGTCCCTCTTCCCTCCGGAAGAAGGTTCAGGAGCTTGAAGACTCGTACGGCCAGATTTGGGAACAGTTTCTTTCCAACTGTGATAAGACTGCTGAACAGACCCTGACCCGGATCTGGGCCGTACCCTCCAAACATCCGGACCTGCCTCTCGGTTTTTTTGCACTACCTTACTTCACATTTTTCAATTTTCTATTTATGACTTATAATTTAAACTATTTTTAATATTTAGAATATTTAATATTTGTAATTCAGGGAGTGTGAAGCGCAGAATCAAATATCGTTGTGATGATTGTATGTTCTAGTACCAATTGTTTGGCGACTATAAAGTATAAAGTAAACAGTGATGCATGACATGCTCCAGATGTGTGGCAGTATGTGTGCATAGTGATACATGACTATCTGATCATGAACATTTGAAGTGACCAGCCCTTTAATCAATATTTACTGCGTTATTATTCAAAGCTAGCTCTTCTAGGTGTTATTATTAAGACCAATGATGCGGAAAATCTTTCATGTGGCTAATTTTGAGAGTCTGCTCATCCAAATATAACTCCAAATGATGAATGTCAATGGATGAATTTGAAGTTTGAAGAAGAGATAGAAATTAGTAAATTTCCCACGGAAATTAACACATACTATCAATGAGTGGCATGAAGGCGCTCAGAAATTGTTTTATTGTGTCGATAATTTAAAGTTCAATTTGAAACACTGTTGTACAGTGTCTTCATGTCCCACCCCAGCCTAATCAAAATGCATTACAAGAGCAATAAATATTACTGCTAAACATTACTCAGAACCTGACTAGTCTTCAACTGCAAAATGCTTCTGCTCAAATCTAAATGAGAATTTTGAGAACCCCAAAATGATCTGTATCTCTGTGTTAAAGTATACAGAAACTACCAACATAACAATATTGATAATTTCCAGTATCCAGTTAAGAACAATAAATCAAGGTAACAAGGAGACACAATAGACTGTAGACGCTGGAAGCTGGAGAACAAATTTAAACTACTGGAAGTACACAGTGAGCCATGCAGCACTTGTGGAGGCATCCGAACAAAGTAGGGGCCTGATATGCAACCACCCCTTTGCCTTCACAGATGTTACTTGGCCTTTTTTCCAGCAGTTTATCGTAAATTTCAATTATCAGGAATAAGCTTAAAATAATTTTTATTGGTAAGTTCATAGAGAAGATCCTGAGAGGCAGGATTTATGAACATTTGGAGAGGCATAATATGATTAGGAACAGTCAGCACAGTTTTGTGAAAGGCAGGTCGTGCCTTACGAGCCTGATTGAATTTTTTGAGGATGTGACTAAACACGTTGATAAAGGTAGAGCAGTAGATGTAGTGTATATGGATTTCAGCAAAGCATTTGACAAGGTTCCCCATGCAAAGCTTATTGAGAAAGTAAGGAGGCTTGGGATCCAAGGGGACACTGCTTTGTGGATCCAGAACTGGCTTGCCCACACAAGGCAAAAAGTGGTTATAGACAGGTCATATTCTGCATGGAGGTTGGTGACCAGTGGTATGCCTCAGGGATCTGTTCTGGGACCCCTACTCTTCGTGATTTTTATAAATGACCTGAATGAAGAAGTGGAGGGATGGGTTAGTAAATTTGCTGAGACACAAAGGCTGGGTGTGTTGTGGATACTGTGGACGGCTGTCAGAGGTTACAGAAGGATATTGATAGGATGCAAAACTGGGTTGAGAAGCGGCAGATGGAGTTCAACCCACATAATCGTGAGGTGGTTCATTTTGGAAGGTCAAATATGATGGCAGAATATAGTATTAATGGTTTGACTCTTGGCAGTGTGGAGGATCAGAAGGATCTTGGGGTCTGAGTCCACAGGACACTCAAAGCTGCTATGCAGGTTGACTCTGTGGTTAAGAAGGTACACGGTTCATTGGCCTTCATCAATAATGGGATTGAGTTTAAGAGCCGAGACGTAATGTTGCAGCTATACTGGACCCTGGTCAGACCCCACTTGGAGTACTGTGCTCAGTTCTAGTCGCCCCACTACAGGAAGGGCGTGGAAACCATAGAAAGGATGCAGAGGAGTTTTACAAGGATGTTGCCTGGATTAGGGAGCATGCCTTATGAGAATAGGTTGAGTGAACTTGGCTTTTTTCCTTGGAGCGATGGAGGATGAGAGGTGACCTGATAGAGGTGTTAAAGATGATGAGACGCATTGATCGTGTGGATAGTCAGAGGTTTTTTCCCAGGGCTGAAATGGCTAGCACGAGATGGCACAGTTTTAAGGTGCTTGGAAGTACGCACAGAGGAGATGTCAGGGTAAGTTTTTTTACGCAGAGAGTGGTGTGTGCGTGGAATGGGCTTGCGGTGACGGTGGTGGAGGCAGATACGATAGGGTCTTTTAAGAGACTCCTGGATAGGTACATGGAGCTCAGAAAAATAGAGGGCTATGGGTAATGCTAGGTAATTTCTAAGGTAAGGACATGTTTGGCACAGCTTTGTGGGCCGAAGGTTCTGTTTCTAAATATATCATAACCATAAAAACAAAACATAAAAACAGAAACCTTTCAGTGACCCGGAGCAGCAGAATGGCCATCAAGACCCAGGGCCAGTGGAAGTGGGTAAAGATCAAATACAATGGTACACATACCCCTGTAAATGGTGCTAAGGTGGAGAAGATGGAGAACTTCAAGTCCCGAACCAGGGTCAAAGTCAGATTCTATCTTGCTGTTATAAGACCCTTGAACAGACCTCTTGTAGGTTAAAGATGAATTCTTGCCCTCACTATCTACCTCATCATGACCCTTGCATCATATTGTCTACCCGCACTGCACTATCTCTGTAACTATTAATCTGTATTCTGCCTTCTGTTACTATTTTTCCTTTGTACTATCTCAATATACTTACAATGTGAAATTAATTGTGAGAATGACATCCAAAGTCTTTCACTGTACCTTGGCACATGTGACAATAATACACCAGCTCCAATTATGGCAGGGGAGGGGAGGTGAGAGGATATACTAGGACCAATAATAGGAAAGACAGTGGACTTTTCCAGACAACATGCAAAGACTTTTAAGATGGCACCAAGTGGCTGCCTCTTCGAGCTCATCTGCAAAAACAGCTTAAATTCCTCTTTTTCTCTCTCTTTTTCTTTCCTTTTCAAGGTGGTGGGGTTCTATCAAGGTCCTGATCTGCAATGGCACTCAAACTGCGCTTTTTTTTAAACGGCAGTTGAGTTCCTGCTTCTGGAGCTCACCGGCCAACTGCTTTCCAACATTCCTCAAGGCACAACTTGGAAGATGGCACCTCCTGGGAGCGGCCCTGCAGGCGACCAATTCTAGGCTGGTGTTGGTAACTGAGGCATCATGGGATGTACGGACAGAGGTCTCTGTAGCCAAGCAATTGTACCTCCCTCTCAAGGGTGAGGAGGCGGACTCTGCCTGCAGCCTGATGGAGTGACACACATTTTGTGTGGCTGCGTTAAATTCTTCCTTTTCCCCAGTTTAAACTCTGAATTTTTAACTTTTATTTGTCGGATCTTGGAGGGGAATAGTTGTTATTATGTCACAATCTTTACGAAGTGGAAAGCAGCCCTCTGAATCCAGCAATGGAAAGGGAAAAACTTCAAAAGAAAAATCAGAGGATATGCCTGTTTGGGCTGAGTATCGAGAACATGCGTTGATGTTTCTCGACAAGAAAATAGATAACACCACTTCTGAGATGAAGTCATTTCGACAGAGTTTTCAATTTGTAGAGGAAAATATTATTTCCTTGAATTCTGAACGTAAAGAGTTGAAGCGCCAGATAGCAGATATTTCAGCCTGCTTGGAACAATCTCAAAGTAAGATTATCGATCTGGAAGCAAGATCTCATTGGAATAATATTCGAATTGTTGGACTGAAGGAAGGATCTGAGAGTGGGGATTTATTGGACTATTTTGCAACTTTGTTTCAATCTGTTTCCGGATATTTTATCTCAGCCTCCCGATATTGAAGAAAGCGCATAGAATTTTCACTTTGAAATCTCAAGATCCCAATAAACCAAAGTCAGTTTTGGTCTGCTTTCTTTGTTTCAAAGTTAAAGACCAAATCATGAAATATGCAAGGAAACACAGAGTTTTTAAATTCAAGGGTTCCAAGATTCGTTTTTATGAAGATTATCCACAGGAAGTTATGGAACAGCGGTTCAAATTCGTTCCAGCTATGAAGATAGCCTATGATAAGGGATTATTCGTATCACTTCGCTATCCAGCCCGATTAAAATTATTTCCTGAACATTCGACTCCACGTGTTTTTCAGGATCCCAAAGCAGCATTGGACTATGTTAATTCTATTTTGGAGGTGGCCGAGGTTTGAATGGCTTTAGGTCTGCTGAATAACTGCTATTTTCTGAAAGCAAATAAGCTTTGAAGATTTCTGATATGTTGAAGATGTCCTTTCCAAAATCTGTTTGGTATACTAAGTGAATTAATACAGCAGACAGATGGTGTAACCGGTTTGATTATTTGTTTCTATCCTTTTTTTCATCAATTAAGTGATAGTTTTCATAGTTTATAAGGACTTTTCATATTATATAGAGCGAGGAGTGCTTAGTAGATAGATAATTAGTTTCAATTTTTCTTCTAAAAAGTTTTTTTTATTGGGCATGTAAGTCAAATGGATAATAGTGCCGATTTTTCTTCATTAGAGATTACATAGACATTTTTCTCTTTGTTTAATTTTATTGTTTTGACATCTTTGAAGATTGTCTTTGCATTCCCCAGTTTATTTTTAATGATTAAGTATAAACATCTTCTTTCTCCTCTGCAGAGCTTTCTTATTTTAGGGCTGTGTATTTTTTTTTTTGTAAATGGGGGGGGAGCGAATTAAGGAAAACTTTTAAAATTACTATTATAAAATGGGCAGCTCGCGGAGTTGTTTCTTTTTTCTATTTCTATGGGGACACATTCCAGCTTTTTCTTTGCTGGATTTCTGGCTTTTGGGGTGGTGGGAGGATTGGGGTTAGTTTTGAGCTGTAGGATTTATTGTAGGATCAATTTTGGTTTTTTTTATTGTATTTTTTCCCATTATGGAGTTCCTGAGCATACACGTTTTGTATATGGTTATACTTATCAACACCATTTTTGATTAGCCTGTGATGGTATGCATGTATTTATGTGTTAGAAAAATGCTTTTTTTTATGGTAGTTGAACAGATAAACGTTATTAGTTGGAATGTACGTGGCTGGAATCATCCTATTAAGTGACAGGAGACTTTTAAAATTATTAATCGACTCCAACCCGATATAATTTTCGCTCAAGAAACGCATATCAGAACAGGCAATCAAAACGGATTTTTTAAAATGTGGAAGGGCCTTCAATTTCATGCCACTTGTCAAAATAAAACAAAGGGAGTATCTATTTTTATTAAATCTAATATTCTATTTATCCAAGATGACATTGTGTCAGATACTAATAGTAGATTTTTAATTGTCAAAGGAACAATTTGTAATGAAAAATTTTCCTGGTTAATCTATATGGACCTAATGTAGATGATCCTTTTTTTAAAAATGTATTTGCTTTATTGTTGGACTTAAATGAATATATGTTGTTAATGGGTGGTGATTTTAACTGTTGTTTAAATCCTTTGATTGACAAGAGTTCAACCAATCAGCGGCTTCCGAGTTGTTCAGCATCACTTATTAATTTTTTTAATCGATTATGGGCTGGTGGAAATTTGGAGACATCTACATCCTAATGACAGAGATTATTCTTTTTTTTCCGCAAGTTCACAAAAAATATTCAAGAATCGATTATTTTATAGCTGATTTCTGATTTTTGTCCAAAGTCCAGAAATGTGAATATGATGCTATTGTTGTTTTGGATCATGCACTTTTAAGCTTAGCTTTTGAATTGAATGATGTCGGTATTGCAAATTTGCCTTGGTGTTTTCCAGAAAATTTATTACAAAGTTCGAACTTTGTCAAATTTTTTCTTTTTAACAATACGGGAGATGTGTCAAAATTGATTATATGGGATAAATAAAGCATATTTGCGTGGTCAGATAATCTCCTATCTGGCTAAGCTTAGGCACCAGACAAAAATAAAGTTAGATAAGATTTCAAAACAAATTAAGGACTTGGATAATATTTATGCAATCTCTCCTAACATTGATTTATTTAGACAAAGGGTTGAACTCCAATCACAATATAATTTACTATTAACTTATCCTATTGAAAGAAATTTGCTTAAATTGAGAAGTCAATTTTATGTGTTTGGAGATAAAAATAATAAGCTATTAGCATCTCAATTAAAAGCAGCTAGAGCCAAAAGACAAATTTAAAAATTTCGTAAGGGAAACGGTAGTCTAGCTTGTAATTATGAAGACATTAATAAAATTTTTCAAGACTTTTACATTGAACTTCATAGATCTGTTTCCAGCTGATCCTTCTAAAATGAATGCCTTCTTACAAAAGATTGATTTTCTGTTGAAGATCAACAAACTCTTGATACTCCTATTACTGAAAACGAAATTCAGAAAGCTATTCTTTCAATGCAATCTGGTAAAGCTCCTGGATTGGATGGTTATTCTGTAGGATTTTATTAAAAATTTGAAAAATTGCTTTCTCCATATATGTTGGAAAGGCTTAAAGATTCTTTTTTGAGAGTTACATCCCACATTTTATGAAGCTTCTATTTCTTTAATTCCTAAGAAGGATAAAGACCCTACTGACTGCGCTTCATACAGACCTATTTCATTATTAAATGTGGATGCTAAAATTCTTTCAAAAATAATGGCTAATCGACTGGAGAATATTCTAGCTAAAATTATCTCTCAGGACCAAACAGGTTTTGCAAAGGGCCGTTATTCCTCCTCTAATACTTGGAGACTGTTAAATGTTATATACTCATCCTTTTCTAAGGTTCCCCAATGTGTTGTTTCTCTTGAAGCTGAAAAGGCATTTGACAGAGTTGAATGGCAATATATACTTAACATTTTAGAGAAATTCAACTTTGGTATTAATTTTAATAAGTGGATTAGAATGATATATAAAAGCCCTATTGCTACTGTTATTAATAATAATTGCAGATATCCTTTTTCTCCCCCCCGACTCTCACTGGGTACAAGACAAAGATGTCCGTTAATTCCCTTGTTATTTAACTTGATGTTGGAACCCTTGGCCATTGCACTTCGTGAAGCTAAAGACATCCATGGAATTTCCATAAATGGGACTATTCATAAGACCTCCCTTTATGCTGATGATCTCTTAGTTTATGCTTCAAATCCTGAAGAATTCATTCCTAGTTTATTGAAATTATTAAATGAATTTGGAAAGTTTTCAGGATATAAACTAAACCTTCATAAAAGTGAATTATTTCCTCTAAATGATTCTGCTTCTATATACGATGACATTCCTTTTAAAGTTACCTAAATATTTAGGTATTATTATCACTAAAAATCACAGAGACCTTTATAGAGCTAATTTGGTTCCTTTAGTGAATTTTATGAAGCAATTATTTTGTAGATGGAATCCACTTACATTTTTGTTAGCTGGCCAAATTCATGCAGTTAAAATGATGATTTTACCAAAATTTTTATATGTATTTCAAAACATTCCTTTTTTTTAAACTAAGAAGGTTTTTGATCGGGTTGATTCTATTATTTCATCATTTCATCTTTGGTTTGGAATAATAAAAGACCAAGAATTGGAAAATATCATTTACAAAAATTAAAAAAGGATGGAGATCTTGCCCTACCTAATTTAATGTACTATTGGGCTGTTTATATACTCTATATGTGTTCTTGGTTATATTGGGCTGATAAAAATGAACGACCACCTTGGGCTGATTTGGAATTGAAAGCTGTGAAACAATTTTACCTAACCTCATTATTAGGAACTTTTTTACCTGTACAACTAGCCAAAATTGCTAATTTAAATTTATATCCTATGATTAAGCAGTCATTACAAATTTGGTACCAGTTTCATAATTTTTTTAATCTCAGAAAATTTAACCTTCTTAGTTTAATTTATCGAAATTATTTATTTAAACCTTCATTAAGTGATCCCATCTTTCTTCTTTGGAGGAATAAAGGAGAATATTCCTTCATGGATCTGTTCCAAGAAGGTTGATTGATGTCTTTTGATAAATTAGTAACTAAATACTCTCTCTTGTACTCACATTTCTTGCAATATTTTCAGGTCAGACATTTCTTACAAGAATATTTAAGTAATTTTCCATATATACAGGATTCTGACCTGTTACATATTATTTTTAAAATGACCCTTAGTGAATGGTTTTATTGGGAAAATTTATAATTTACTGTTACAACAGTACAATTACCCTTCACTTAAGATTAAGCAAGATTGGGAAAGAGTGTTTAACTTGACCTAGATAACAGAGGATTGGTTGCGAATTTTGAAGTTGGTTAACTCTTCTTCGATCTGTGCCAGTCACTCTTTAATTCAATTTAAAATTGTACATCGTTACTATTTGACAAAGGAGACTGTCTAAAATGTTTCCTAATGTTGATAGTCAGTGTGATAGATGTAAAACCGAGACAGCTACATTGACACATATGTTTTGGTCGTGTTCTGTATTGAAACTTTTTTGGAAATCTATTTTCTCTACAATTTCTAAAGATTTAAAAATTAATTTACAACCTAATAAATTGACAGTTTTGTTCAGTATAAATAAAGGCATCCATTAGTCTTGCGAGACCATGGAACTGCGCCTGGAAAGGCTTCACTCTCCAGGGCGCAGGCCTGGGCAAGGTTGTATGGAAGACCAGCAGCTGCCCAAGCTACAAGTTTCCCCTCTCCGTGACACCAATGTTGTCCAAGGGAAGAGCATTAGGACCCATACAGCTTGGCATGGTATAATCTCTCAATATATTCATGGTATTTCTATATCAGACAACATGTAATTGCATTTGTTACATTATTGGCCAGAAGGGCTGTTTTACTGAAATGAAAAGATGCCTCGGCTCGCACTTTGATACAATGGTTCTCTCAGGTGATGTTATGTCTCAGTTTGGAGAAAATCAGAAGTCGAACTTTTGATCCTCGATTTGACTTTGAGAAAAGGTGGGGTTCATTTGCCCGCTATTATCATCTGATTTGAGTTAATTAAGATGATTTCCTTCTGATTCTTGTTTAAATGGATCCGAGTTGGCAGATTGATGCTTTTCTTTTATGAAAGCTTGTATGGCGTATAGCTCCGGGGTTGTGCTCCCAACGGGTTTTTTGTGTTTTGTTTTTGTTAGCAGGGGGTTTTTTTGTTTTAGTTAGTAGGGGTTCTTTTTTTTTCTCTAAAAACATATTCTTAACACTTTATTTTGTCTTATTATTGATATATTGTTTAGCTTTGTTAATCAGTTATTTGGTAATTTAATTCTTCATTGTACATATTGACATGTTGACTTGATTACCCTAATGTATTTTTTTGTTGATCGTTAATAATAATTAATAAAAAAAGATTTTAGAATGAAAATGAAGGGTGAGGAGAGCTTGCTGCCCATTCTCAAGTTGGAGAATCTCATAATAAGAAGTGACAGGGCAAACTGTAATATTATAACAATGACTGTTTGTTAGTCTCCCCCTTCACTGGGAAATGAGTGACATCTCGCCGTCCCTAGCTAGTGAGAGAGAGAGCCTGTGGTATGCCGTACTGTCGAGTAAACAATAGTCTTTGTTGACTGCAGATCATGGTCTTTCTTTGGGTGCTTGGTGGGTAGTGGGCCCTGACATTTTTTTGCTGTAACAGTGGGGTGGGGGAGGGAAGTTGATGCGTTGATGTTTGTGCAGAGGAGGGGGAGAGGGGCTTTGAGCTTCTAACGTTTTTCTGCTATTCATTCTTTTGGGGTTCTTCTGTTTATCGTAGACAAGTATTTCAGGTTGTATACTGTACACATTCTCTGATAATAAATGGAACCATTTGAATGATCGCTACACTTCACTTGAAAAAAATCAATTCCATAATAGAAACATAGAAAACCTACAGCACAATACAGGCCCTGCGGCCCACAAAGCTGTGCCGAACATGTCCTCACCTTTGAACTACCTAGGCTTACCCATAGCCCTCTATTTATCTAAGCTCCATGTATCCATCCTGGAGTCTCTTAAAAGACCCTATCGTTTCTGCCTCCAACACCACCACCAACCCATTCCACACACTCACTACTCTCTGTGTAAAAAAACGTACCCCTGACATCTCCTTTGTACCTACTTCCAAGCACCTTAAAACTATGCCCCTTTGTGCTAGCCATTTCAGCCCTGGGAAAAAGCCTCTGACTGTCCACACGATCAATGCCTCTCATTATCTTGTACACCTCTATCAGGTTACCTCCCATCCTCCATTGCTCCAAGAAGAAAAAGCCAAGTTCACTCAACCTATTCTCATTAGGCATGCTCCCCAATCCAGGCAATATCCTTGTAAATCTCTTCTGCACCCTTTCTATGGTTTCCACGTCCTTCCTGTAGTGAGGCGACCAGAATTGAGCACAGTACTCCAAGTGGGGTCTGACTAGGATCCTATATAGCTGCAACATTACCTCTTGGCTCTTAAACTCAATCCCACAGTTGATGATGGCCAATGCACCTTATATAGACACATCTCAAATCATTGGTCCGAGCACTTCCCTTCTCTATCACCTGCCTATCCTCCCTCTCGCACTGTCTCCAAGCTTTCTCTATTTGTGAGCCAACCTCCCTTTCCTCCGTCATTTCAGTTCATTCTCACCCCCCAGCAATCCTAGTTTAAACTCTCCCCAACAGCCTTAGCAAACCTCCCTGCCAGGATATTGCTCCCCCTGGGATTCAAGTGCAACTCGTCCTTTTTGTACAGATTCCACCTACCCCGAAAGAGGTCCCAATGATCCAGAAATCTGAATCTCTGACCCCGCTCCAATCCCTCAGCCACGCATATATCCTCCACCTCATTCTATTCCTATACTCACTGTCATGTGGTATAGGCAGTAATCTCGAGACTACTACCTTTGAGGTCCTGCTTCTCAACTTCCTTCCTAACTCTTTGTAATCTGTTTTCAGGACCTCCTCCCTTTTCCTACCTATGTCGTTGGTACCAATATGTACCACGACCTCTGGCTGTTCTCCTTCCCACCTCAAGATATCGTGGACACGATCAGAAACATCCCAGACCCTGGCACCTGGGAGGCAAACTACCATTCGCATTTCTTTCCTGATTCCACAGAGTCGCCTATCTGACCCCCTAACTACAGAGTCCCCTATCACTGCTGCCATCCTCTTCCTTTCCTTACCCTTCTGAGCTACAGGGTCAGACTCTGTGCTGGAGGCGCGACCACTGTTGCTTCCCCCAGGTAGGTCATCTCCCCCAACAGTACTCAAACAGGAATACTTATTGTTAAGGGGGACAGCCACTGAGGTACTCTCTAGCATCTACTTCTTGCCCTTCCCTCTCCTGTCTGTTACCCACTTATCTGTCTCCCCAGGGCCCGGAGTGACTACCTGCCTATAGCTCCTCCCTATCACCTCCTCACTCTCCCTGACCAGATGAAGGTCATCAAGCTGCATCTCCAGTTCCCCAACGCAGTTCCTAAGGAGTTGCAGCTTGACGCATCTAGTGCAGATGTGGCTGTCCAGGAGGCTGGGAGTCTCCAGGACCTCCCACATCTGATACCGAGCACAGAAAACTAGCCTCACACACATACTCCCTGTCTGTATTCTACAAAGATAAACTACCTTGCCTCGACCCGTTATCGCCAAAGCCCCATTGAGCCAAAGCCTTCCTTCTCTGTCTCCCTCTACTCTGATGCCTGCTACTCCAACGCCCGCCGTATAAATTTTTTGTCTTCTTTTTAAATTCTTCTCGCTGTTCTCACTGGCTGACATCCACACACTTGCGCAGTCATGCCCCATTCAAACTACTAAAGAAATAACCGTCACCTTTTGAACTCTTCTCGCTCTTCTCACTGGCTGACCTCCACGCGATTGCGCAGTCGTGGCCTGTTCAAACTGCTGAAGAAATAACCGTCAACTTTCAAACTCTTCAATAATGTAACAATATGCAGAAAGTCTAATGAATTGAATTTTGAGGCACTGTAAAAGTGTAACTGTTCCTGATGAGAGATGTCTGAAGCAGACAGCAGGCATCCAACCTATCAGAGCCTCACACTATAATTGACATTCCTTTTCTCAGATGAACCATCATTCTCATCAATTAACATTCAATTTCTTCCGATGGGTTTACTGATCCAAGTGCTTTTACCAGATGAGCAAATCTGGTTGTAAGAGATTGATAAGTAAGACTGTAAGACATAGGAGCAGAATTAGGCCATTCAGCCTATCAAGTTTGCTCCACCAGTCCATCACAGCTGATCCCGGATCCAACTCAAAGGTTACGGCCTCCTCGCCATAATCTTTGATGGCCTGACCAAACAGGAAAATAACAATTTTCGCTTTAAATATATCGACGGTCTTAGCCTCTACAGCTGTGTGTGGCAGAGCAATCCACAAATTCACTACTCTCTGGCTAAATAATTTCCCCCTTACCCCTGTTCTGGATCGGTTGCCCCTCAGTTTTGATGCTGTGCCCTCTAGCTCTGGATACCCCCACCACAGGCAACATCCTCTTTCCATTCACCTTATCTAGTCCTTTCAACGTTCAGTAGTTTTCTGTAAGATCCCCACTCCCCCCCGCATTCTTCTAAATTGCAGTGAGTACAGGCCCAAAGCTGCCAAATGCTCCTGTTAACCCCTTCATTCCCCAAGTACCTTTTGATGTGACATTGTAAGGGAGATATCATTTATGCAAGGATGTGGTGGTAATGTACAAGATCAGCCAAGTTTTTATTAAACTGTAGAGGGGATTTAAAACTGCTTTTAATTTCAAGGCATAACCACACCATAAACCTTAAAAACAGCTTCTACCCCACTGTTATCAGACTCTTGAAAAGACCCCTAAGCAATAAAATGGACTTTTGTCCAGGCCCCACGGTGTATCGAAGTGACTGAACCCAATGTTTGGACGATTTGGATACTGGGCCAGACTGGCGAAAGATGGGCCGGTTCAGCTCACTGCTCCGCTCTGCACTGAGGCTCTATGGACAGACTCCCTTTATGGACTCCAGTTCAGAACACTATTTGCTTGCGTTTATTGTTTGCATGGTTTGTTTGTTTTCTCTGCACATTGGGTTTTTGACAGTCTTTTTTTTAAGGGGTTCTTTTGGGTTTCTTTGTTTTGTGGCTGCCTATTAGGAGACAAATCTCAAGGTTGTATAATGTATATATACTTTGATAATAAATGCATTTTGAACTTTAGACAATCTACCACATTATAATCTTGCACTTTATTGGTTACCTTCGCTGCACTTCACTCTATAACCTGTCATTGTTTAACCTTGTTCTACACTGTGCAATGATTTAATTTAGATGAAAGGAATGCAAGTTAAGTTTTTCACAGTATCTTGGCACGTGACAATAATAAACCAATACAAAAATCCCTGTAAGTTCTTTGAACAGTTTGCATTCTTAATTATTTACCGATCTTGTGACAACAAGCAACTCTCAAAGGTAACCTGCTGCACAAGAATTATGCTTACAGTGAAATTTTAACTGTACATCATTCTTATAACTATCAAAACTCATAAAACAAATATAGTCAGCAAAACCACCTACATCAACTAGCATTTGAAGATCATGGCATACTAACGGGAAGCTTTCAGTTAAAGGAAAAATGCATTGGATATAGCAGCACATAAAAAGCATTCACCCCCCTTTGGAAGTTTTCATGTTTTATTGTCTTACAACATTGATTCACAGTAGGTTTAATTTGGCTTTTTTTGACACTGATCAAAGACTCTTTCATGTCAAAGTGAAAACAGATCTCTACAAAGTGAACAAATTAACTACAAATATAAAACACAAAATAATTGATTGCATTAAGTATTCACACCCTTTAATATGACACACCAAATCATCACTGGTGCAGCCATTCCGTTTTAGAAGACATAGAATTAGTTAAATGAGGATCACCTGTGTACAGTCAAGGTGTTTCAATTGATTGTAGTAAAAATACACCTGAATCTGGAAGGTCCAACTGCTGGTGAGTCAGTATCCTAGCAAAAACTACACCATGAAGACAAAAGAACACTCCAAGCAACTCTGCCAAAAGGTTATTGAAAAGCACAAATCAGGAGATGGGTACAAAAAGACTTCCAAGTCACTGAATATCCCTTAGAGTACAGTTAAGTCAATCATAAGAAAATGGAAAGAATACGGCACAGCTGTAAATCTGCCCTGAGCAAGCCATCCTCAAAAACTGAGCGACCATGCAAGAAAGGGACTAATGAGGGAGGCCACCAAGAGACCTGTGACACTCTGAAGGAGTCAAGAGACTTCAAGGGCTGAGATGGGAGAGGCTGCGCATACAACTGTTGCCCAGGTGCTTCACCAGTCACAGCTTTATAGGAGAGTGACAAAGAGAAAGCCAGTGTTGGGAAAAAAAAATCACATGAAATCTTGGCTACAGTTTGCCAGAAGGCATGTGGGAGACTCTGAAGTCAGCCGGAAGAAGGTTCTATGGTCTGATGAAACCAAAATTGAGTGTTTTGAACATCAAGACTAAACGCTATGTTTGGCAGAAGCCAAACACTGCACATTATCAAAAACACACCATCCCTCCTGTGAAGCATGGTGGTGGCTGCATCATGCTGTGGGGATGCTTCACTGCAGCAGACCCTGGAAGGTGTGTGGAGGTAGAGGGTAAAATTAATGCAGCAAATTACAGGGAAATCCTGGAGGAAAATCTGCTGCAGTCAGCAAGAGAACTGTGACTTGGGAGATCTGCTTTCCAGCATGACAGTGACCTCAAGCATAAAGCCAAAGCTATAAAGGAATGGTTTAAAAACAATAAAGTTCATGTCAGAGTCCAGACCTCAATCTAATTGAAAATTTGTGGCTGAACTTGAAACGGGCTCTTCACTCACAATCCCCATGGAATCTGACAGAGTTTGAGCAGATTTGTAAAGAAGAATGGGGGAAAATTGCTGTGTCCAGATATGCAAAGCTGATAGAGACCTATCCACACAGTCTCAAGCTGTAATTGCTGCCAAAGGTACATCTATAAATACTGACTTGAAGGGGATGAATACTTATGTAATCAATTTTGTTTTACATTTGTAATTAATTTTGATCACTTTGTAGAAATCTGTTTTCACTTTTACATAAGAAAGTCTTTTTCTGTTAATCAGTGCCAAAAAAGCCAAATTAAATCCACTGTGATTCAATGTTGTAAAACAACAAAACATGAAAACTTAAGGGGGGGGGGGTGAGTACTTTTTATAGGCCCTGTATGCCGGTTTTATTTCATCATTACAGTCTTCAGTATTAACCTTCCCCTCCATTATGCTAAGATCAATGGACTGAAAGAATGGCAAAGTGAGATCCAGTTACCATGCCAACTCCCACAACTGAATTAGTTAAATAAACATGAAAATGTTGGAAACACTCAGTACATCAGGCAAAATCTGTGAAAGGTGAAACATCCACATCTACGGTGATGAAATACTTTGAGGGGTTGGTCATGACTAGAATGAACTTCTGCCTCAGCAAGGACCTCGACCCACTACAATTTGCCAATCACTGCAATAAGTCTATGGCAGATACAATCTCAATGGATCTTCACATGGCCTTAGATCACCTGGACAATACAAACACAAGGAAATCTGCAGATGCTGGAATTTCAAGCAACACACATAAAAGTTGCTGGTGAACGCAGCGGGCCAGGCAGCATCTCTAGCAAGAGGTACAGTCGACGTTTCGGGCCGAGACCCTTCGTCAGGACTAACTGAAAGAAGAGCTAGTAAGAGATTTGAAAGTGGGAGGGGTAAGGGGAGATGCACCGTAGAAAGCATTCTTCTAGGGTGCATCACAACCTGGTATGGAAGTTGTCCTGTCCAAGACCGAAAGAAGCTGCAGAAGATCGTGAACACAGCCCAGCACATCACACAAACCAATCTTCCATCCTTGGACTCACTTTATGCACACTGTCGGAGCAGTGCCAGGATAATCAAGGACACGACTCACCCAGCCAACACACTTTTCGTCCCTCTTCCCTCCGGGAGAAGGCTCAGGAGCTTGAAGACTCGTACGGCCAGATTTGGGAACAGCTTCTTTCCAACTGTGATAAGACTGCTGAACAGATCCTGACCCGGATCTGGGCCATGTCCTCCAAATATCCGGACCTGCCTCTCAGTTTTTTCGCACTACCTTACTTTCCCTTTTCTATTTTCTATTTATGATTTATAATTTAAATTTTAGTATTTACTATCGATTTGTACTCCAGGGAGCACGAAGAGCAGAATCAAATATCGCTGTGATGATTGTACGCTCCAGTATCAATTGTTTGGTGACAATAAAGTATAAAATGATAGGAGAAGACAGGAAGGGGAGGGATGGAGCCAAAAGCTGGACAGTTGATTGGCAAAAGAGATATGAGAGGATCATGGGATGGGAGGCCTAGGTAGAAAAAAAGAAATATATGTAAATTATTTATTATTATTATATATGTATATTCTTTTTCTCTCTCTCTCTCTAGAGATGCTGCCTGGCCTGCTGTGTTCACCAGCAACTTTTATGTGTGTTACCTATTTCACAATGCTGTTCGTTGACTATAGCTCAGTGCTTAATACCACCATTCCACAGTCCTGATCGATAAGCTACAGAACCTGGCCCTCTATACCTCCCTCTGCAACTGGATCGAGTTCCTAACCGGAAGACCACAATCTGTGCGGATTAGTGATAATATCTCCTCCTCGACGACTATTAACCACAGGAATGTGTGCTTCGTCCACTGCTCTACTCCCTCTATACCCATGACTGTGTGGTTAGGTATCGCTCAAATACCATCTATAAATTTACTGATAATACAATCACTGTTGATAGAATCTCAAATGGAGACGAGATACACCAGCTAGTTGAGTGAAGTTGCAGGAAAAACCTTGCACTCAACGTAAGACGAAAGAGCTGATTGTGGACTTGAGGAAGGGCAAGGCAAGGGAACACAACCAATCCCCATAGAGGGATCAGAAGCAGAAAGAGTGAGCAATTTCAAGTTCCTGGGTGTCAAGATCTCTGAGGATCTAACCTGATCCAAACATATCGATGCAACTACAAAGGTGGCAAGACAGTGGCTTTATTTCATTAGGAGTTTGAAGAGATTTGGTTTTTCAACTAAAACACTCAAAAATGTCTATAAATGTATCGTGGAGCGCATTCTGTATCAGTCTGATATGGCGGGGTGCAGGCTACTGCACAAGACTGAAAGGCTACAGAAAGTTGTAAAATTAGTCTGTTCCATATTGAGTACTAGACTCCACAGTATCCATGACATCTTCAAGGAGCGATGCCTCAGAAAGGCAACATCCATTATTAAGGACCCCCTTCAGCCAGGACATGCCCTCTTCTCATTGTTGCCATCAGGAAGGAGGCACAGAAGCCCGAAGGCACACACTCAGTGATTCAGCCTTGTTCCCCTCTGCCATACGATTCCTAAATGGATATTCAACCCATGAACACTGTCACTTTTTTTTTTATTATTTCTGTTGTTGCTCTATTTTTAATCCATGTAATATACATATATATTTACTGTAACTGATTTACTTACGTTTTTTTTTCTTTCTATATTATCATGTATTGCATTGTACTGCTGCTGCTAAGTTCACAAATTTCACGACACATCATAAAACCGATTCTGATTGATGTTCAGGTTTGGGATCCTTCATCAGCCTAACCTGCTTAGTGTTTCCAGCAATTTCTCTTTTCATTTCAGGTGGTATTTAATGCAGAGAAGTATGAGAAAGTTGCACATCAGTGGGCAACCCAGACTGGGACACCGAGGAGTGCGGCAGATCAAAGGGATCTAGAAATATAAAATTCCTTGAAACTAGCGTCATGAGTAGATAGGGCCACAAAAAGAGATTTTGGCACAATGGCCTTCAAAGATCAGAGTACTGAGAATAGGAATTGGGATTTGTTGATGAGGCTTAATTTGCAGTATCGTGTGCAGTTCTGGTCACCTACCTATAGGAAAAATATCAATAAAGTTGAAAGAATACAGAGAAAATTTACAAGGATGTTTATTATTGGGATTTGAGGGCCTGAATTATATGGAAAGGTTGAACAGATTAGGACTTCTTTTCCTTGGAGTGTAGGAGAATACTTGGGATTTGATAAAGGCACAGAAATTTATGAGGAGTATAGATAGGGTAAATGCAAGCATGCTTTTGCCACTGAGGTTGGGTGAGACTAGAACTAAATTCTAGGTGAGAGGTTTTTGATCCATTTTGATAGTGCAGAGTATAAAGACAATTGCATTTCTATGCTATGTAATTTTTAAATCAATGAATCAAGTACCCACCAATTCCTACTCTTCAGTAATAAAACATCAACAACTTGGATTTTTAGAGAGCTAAGAAACTGGAGATGCTGAAATCTGCAGTAACACACAAAACACTGGAGAAACTGTGGGTCAGACAATAACTATAGATGGCAATGGACAGTCATTGTATAGAGTCAAGACCCTTCATCTGGACTGGTCACATCTTCATCCATCTCTTCCCCTCGTTTCTTTATACTACCTATCTCCCCTCTTTTAGTCCAGATGGCCATGATCTGAAATGTCAACTGGCCATTCCCCCTACATGTTGTCTGACTTGTTAGTTTCCTTCAATTTGTTTTTGCTCTAGATTCCAGTATCTGCAGTCTCTTGTGTCTCCATGATGATATTAAATGGGTGACTAAAAGGAGGGAGGAGAAGATGGCAGCGCGACGCAGCTCGCAGCGGCCACTCCGGTGGTGATGTCTGTTATTCGTCAAGTAGGGTGCCGTGCACAATCCTGATTTGATGGAGACGGATGTGAGAGCACGGAGGAACATCTGGTGAAACTTCTGAAATGCCTGCTTCACTGCTGCTGCTACTGTGTGGTCCAGAATCTCCGGAGGGGAAGGCCCCGAGTCCTCGGCTTTGCTTTTTGCTCGGTGGTCGGGGCGGGGTCGAAGCGCTCGGCAGAGGATGGTGCTCGGAGGGGCTGGTAGGAGGCTCGAAGTTTTCGGACTGACTCAGAGTCTGCTGTGGTCGGGTGCTTCCAATGGTGCTGCATCGGCAAGTTTACGGCGCTAAAGCCTGCGTGAGATGATGAGGCTATCGGGACTTTGTGACCTTTTTTAACCACGTCCATGGTCTGCTCTTTATTAAGTTATGGTATTGCTTTGCACTGTTGTAACTATATGTTATAATTATGTGGTTTTGTAAGTTTTAGTCTTGGTTTGTCCTGCGTTTTCTTGTGATATCATTCTGGAGAAACGTTGTATCATTTTTTAATGCATGCATTTCTAAATGACAATAAATGAGGACTGAGTGTCCTCATAATCTAATCTAAAAAAAAATCTCGATTAAACAGTCAATTTAATATGAATTTTAAAGGAGAGGTAGAGTGCTGTAGGGAAATTTGCGTAGGCAATTCCAGGTTTTGGAGCCCATGAAGCTGCAGGCACTGTCATTGTTGAAGTGAAGGAAATTGGGGAGGCACTTGAGGTCACAACTCAAGGACCAGAGAGATCTAAGAAGCCAAGAGAGGTCAGAGACAGACAGGATAATAGAAGCATAAAAAGTTATGAAAACAAAGGTATGAATTTTAAATTGAAGATTTTTGAAACCAAGGAATCAGTGTAAATCAACAGCGTAGAGATGAGAGGTTAAGTGATATGTGGTGCACTTTAGGTCAAGAATAATAGATTTTGGTGACATCAGGTTTTTGCATAGTATGATGCTATAGTAGAAGAGGTAATAGTTCAGGAGGTAAAAAGATGAGGATTTTAGAAGTAAATGAATTCAGAGTGCACAAACAGCAATGAACAGACAGAATCTGAAGTAACTATTGACTGATGGAAAAGACACTTGGCTACATCTGGACTTGTGTGTTGAAGTCAAACCCAGGTTGAGAAGCAATCTGTTTATGGCTTCCCATCCAAAGTGCTGTTTCTTGGGTAATGATGTTCAATGATAAAACAGGGTTGGTGCAAGCAAGATTTCTCTGTTTGATGCCCTTCAATTGTTATTAAGTGTACAGACCTAAAAGGGTAACAACGTAAGTGACGACAAGATAGATGGATTTCCGGAATTCCCGTGAAAAATGAATTGTTTCTAACAGCCAATGGATGTTGACCATAAACTATCATTGAGGAGATGGATGGGAAATCTGCTGACTGCTTGCAAATCTCTTTTAGGGTCTATGTTTTTGAGTGAATTCCACCCCAAATATACCGCACAAGGTGATGATAACACCCTACTTGCAACTGGCCTTTGGGAGGACAAGAAATAACTATCAAAATTCTACTTAATATAAAATAACAGGAGGACAATCTTTATTTACCTTGTGATTGACTGGCTGGCATTGATCATGGCTGAAGTCATTATCTCTGCAGCAAGACTTTCAGTGAAACTTGCACCATCCTGTCCAATACCACTGTCTGCTGCCAGGCTTGTATTGCTCTTGGCTTTCTCAATGGCTACGGACATCAAATCCTCTGGAAAAATTCCCCTTTGATCCACGTCAATATGGATTCTCGGTACACCGAGTTGACAGGCTCCATTGACATAGTACTCTGGCCTTGTAAGTGGTTTACTGGCATGCCCCGTGGCATTTTTGGGGCAGAACCCAGCAGTCTGTGAATTTAACCTGTTAGTGTAATTTCTTGATTCCTTTTCTGCAGAGGAGCACTGTAAAACAACCCCTCTCAACTTTTCAGCATACATTAAACATTCTTTTTGTTTGCTGACATCCAAAACATCCCCATCATCCCCGGCGGCTTTGAGATGGAGAGTTTCACCAGCATTTTTTCCAACATAATGTTCAAAGGTTCGATTGGTGCTGGCAATGCAGTATCCATAATCACTTAAACTTCCCATGCTGTGATAGTGTTTATTCCTCTGGATAATGGGTTGTATCGAGCAGGTCCAGGTCTTCTTAATAAGGTCTTCAGCCATCTGTTCCAGCTGTGACCTTTCATAGAGGCAAGAGTCTGTCAGAGACTTGGATAGGCCTTGCATACCAGAGGCTGTGTTCATTTTCTGTGTGACTTCATATGTGATATTTTGGGCAACTGATTCTGCAAACCTTTCCAGATCCCTGGAATCTCTTCTGCTCATTCTTTGATCATGGCCTCTCCTGTAGGGACCGGTGTCTTGTGTCTCCTCCCTTGCCAGAAACTTGAAAAGTTCTCTGCACCCACTGTCGCTCCTTAATTGTTGTGAGGACAGAAGTCTTCTCTTATACTTCTGCTTTATTCTCCTGGCTGCTTGTTCCAGGCCTACTTTCACAGTCCTAAAGGCGAGCTTACTGGCATAATGATCCACTATTACTTCACCACTTCCTGCTTCTCTACTGATCATTCTCATGATGTATTCTGCATACTCATCAGTCACACTCTCAAAGCTCGAATGTTTGGACACGAGCCCACCTTGGGGAGAATGAAGCACAGAATCCACAAGCTCTCGGGACCACTGATCTGCCATGGTGTTTAGCCCTTCAATCCCTACACTATCCTGCTCTCCACAGCTGGATTCATTGCTTTCTGCCAGGAAGTCGTCCCTCTTCAATTTTCTAACTCTATGTTTCTTGGAACTCAGGACTTTCTTGGCGTCCCGAATAACCTCTCCCGCCACCCTCCCTGCATAGCTCAACAAAGAACCTGCAGTCTCTTCTGGTGCATTCCTTTCAGCAACTGCACGTCTGTTGTGCAGGTCACTCCGAACAGCTACCTTCCGTAGGTGGCTGGGTGACACCCCAAAGCACACAAGCTCCTTGCCATCGCATTTCCTAGCATCCTCCACACAAATTGCTGCGATTTCAGTTGCCATGGAAACGATACCAGAGGCCAGCTGATTGGAATACTGCAGAGCCTGCCTCTTGATGTCCAACTTCAGCTCTTCCTTTTCCAAAACCTTTGTGCCCTGCCTGGGGCTTGGGCTTGGGCTTGGACTTGGGCTCACCTGCTCCCTCGCCTCTGCATGCCCCCCTATGAAGTCGAAGTTTTCATCCTCCTCATTATCCAGCACCTCTTCAGACAGTGACCTCATGAGCTTCAGCACAAACTCAGCCTTTTCCTCAGTGTCTTGACTCAGCCCTGCCATGTTTGGAATGGAATGGTTATGCGGGGTGGATGGAGGGGTTACTGGCATGAATTCTTTAGCCAGCTCCCCCTTAAGCTTCCGAGTGAAACTCTTCAGACCTTTTTCACGGGTCGACTGCTGTGGGGTTGGTGGTGGTGTTCCAGGAGGCCCACTTGAGCTGCCTTCTATACTGGCAAGACCTTCCTCTGGAAACAGTCCATCCTTATTAAGCCCAATCTGCTGCTTTCCCAGCATACCTGTGCTCATCTCTTTGCTTGGTTCACTGATCTCAGCCAAAGAAGTCTGGAAAGTTGGTGCTGAGATGTGACCTTGAAGCTGTGCAGTCAATGACTTTAGAGTAAGAGCAAGTTCTGGGCCACCCACACCATCTACACTTTCTACCTCTAAGTCCTTGAATACCACAGTGGGACTAGGTGGTGGAGTGCATGGAGGAAACTCTTCTGCTAAGTGACCCTTAAGCTCCTGTGCAAAATGCTGTGGGATGGTCAAGCCTTTACTGGGAATAAATTCAGTGGGCGACACAGGAGGTGTTCGCAACATGTCGGGAGACTGAGAATATGCATACTGAGTTGGACCACATAAAACTATTTTCTCAACCGATAGCTGATCGTGTAGCTGGCCCTCTGGTATCTCTCCAAGTCTCATAAATGCTTCCTTACTGCCAGTTGCAAACAGACCTGAACAAAGTACCCCTTGAGAGCTTGAGACTTTCGTTTTTACTTCATCTACTAAATTCATTACATTCCCTTCGGTCAACTCTGTTGTAAATTGCAAATCAGTAATATGCTCAACTAGTGTTTTTTCACCCAAATTAGAAGTAACATCCTTTGCCACACATTCAACTTCAGGTGGGGTCACCAAGTCAAAAGGATTATTTACCACTATATCAATCATTGCTCCTGTTTGCCAATTTTTCTGCAAAGCATCAGTAGTGACCAAGCCGCCATTGTGCTGCACTGTTCCTTGGCCAGTGTTAGCTGCCTCAGAGCACTGAAAGGCGTTGTCACCAGAAGCATGCTCACTACAAGTAACATGGCTTGTAGAATCCTTTTGCTGAGCAACGTAGTGCACAGATTGCACCTCATCTATTTTACTGTTCCCTGAACAGGATCTCTCAGGAGCTGCGTTTGTAGTTTGTGCTGAACTCAGCTTCGATGACACAAGATGAATGCATGACGTCAGAGGGGAGTCCAAAGAATTGCAAGAAAATGCCTTGGCAGCACGAGGAACAGATACACCACCCGCAATGCCGGAAACACAAAGCAAAGCTTTCTGTATGGTATACTCTTTCCCAGTCAAATTCGAATCATCAACAGAATTGCTTGCCATAGCATTAGAATAACACCCTGCAAGATCTCTGAGTAACATTCTCTCTTGGATATCACTTGGGCCATAAGCAGTCTTCATTGCCTGGGCAACGTCTTTTCCAACATTTTTAATATTGTCCACAGAAATGCTAATTGCAGCTTGTGCTGTGAAGCTCACATCCACTTGAGACAATTCAATAAAGGCCTCTTGTAGGACTGACTCCGACAAATCTCTGGCATAGGAGCTCACAATCTTTTCCTCGTCATCGAGTGACCAGCTTGTTATTGATGTAGGCGTTGTTGGGTGGGAGAACTGACAAACCTCCATGATTCCCTCAAAAATAAGTTCCTCGGCAAGATCAGTTGCAAATCGGGCAACAGCATTGTTAAAGATTTGTTTCTTGACGAACTCCAGTTCCCGCAGTGCTCCAGCTATTGCATTGCCCACCAAATAATCTGCTAACTCATTAATAGCACTCTTCTTCTGTAAGAATGCTCGCCTTGCACTAATCTCTTGCAAGGCCTTATGAATGACAGAGGACGTCAACCTTGCTGCCAGGTGGCACAGGGCACTAGTGCAAGAAGAAACACCATTCTGCAGGTCCTTAAAGGCACTGCTAAAACTTTTCTCCACTAGTTCTGTAGCAATTAGCTGGATGCCATCCTTGAATTTGTTTGAATAAGTCTGCTGGGCAGGAGAATGAGCTGTGGGTAGCTTCATGTCAGAATTTTCATTGGAAACTGTTATGTTTTGTTCTTCAACTCTGTGTGACCAACATCTATCCTGAGGGCAAGCTGCCATCCTCTTATGCTCAAAGCCAACAGCGTGAGGATACCTGAAAACAGAGTTGATGATGTTGTGCGAAATATCACCTGCATATTGAGAGTAACTGTCAGAAAGTGCTCCATTGTTTTGTGCTTTAACAATTTCAGTACCAATGGCCTGCATCTTCCCTGAACACTCAGACCCACTCAGAGCTGCAAGGGGACTGAATGCTGATGAATGGATGGGGCTGAAGAGGGGGCTATTCTCTTCTCCTGAACTATGTTGTGGGCGAGGTGAATCTGGAACATCAGACAGGTTATTGTAGGGAGACTCTGCCTTTCGAGCAGTGGGTTTTTTCACATCAGCAGGAAGGACTGGGTGGTCAAACTTCTGCGGGTTCATAGCAGCAACTGCATTAGTGCATTGTTTCAGTAAGGAGTCAGAACACAGCTTTACAGCAGGCTTGTTTTTCTGAGATGGATTTTGAGGGCTAGACCCTACCTTCAGGGTGGTATATGTACTGACCACTTGGTCTAGTTCATCAAACTGATCAAAGCTGTCGAAAAATTCACTTACTTCGGAGTCGGAATCCTCAATGTCATCCTTGAGTATTGGGATCTGGGGCAATTTTAGTTTAGCCTTCAGACTCCTCTGGTAGCCTTCTTCATCCAGAAAGATGACTGGACTTGGACTTGAGCCTTCAGAATCTTCAGACTCTGATAGGGATACAGAGGACCCAGACTTAAGTCCATTGTTAGATCTTGTTTCAGGAGCATTACATGATTTGTAAAAACTCCTTTGCCTCCCAGGACCCGAGCTTAATGTTACGACAGAACTTTTAGCAGATGGTGGTGGTCCCAAAAATGCTGAATTATCAAGCAATGGAGGAAAGATGGGGCTTGGGGAAGAGCCGGCATGAACTGGCAACTCTGCAAAATCCGGTGCAAAGGTCTGAAGACCAACTTCTCGCTGGAGTTTTGGTGTACTTGGATCAAAGCCTACAGTTCACAAATAAAAAAAATACATTTTATATCATTACCAAAATTATCCTTTTAAAATTAACTGGAGCTACTAATATCACCTTAGTGTATTTTCTATCAAAAGATGTGTGTGTGTTATGTGAGAATAGTTTGTCCATCAAGGAATCAACAATGCATATTGTATTGGAACGAAATTTACTTGTGCTCCTCAGCTGATATAACATAAGGACCTTGATAGGGCAGAAACGTTCCCATGAAAGACAGCTGTTGGAACAGCAGAACATGGCAAAGAGAGAGCTTTCATGCCACTCTCTGTTATCAATGTTAATATAAAATTTAAGAATATCCCATACAGGACTGGTTAAACCTAGTCCACTTTGATGATCTAAACTGGGAAATTCATCTGCTTCTGCTTTGTGACCTTGCATCAGATAGCACCAAGCTCATTTACCAGAGAGGAAGAAAGCTGATTGAATTATAATTTAAACACTTAATGTGTTGGTTTTAGTACAGTCCTTGCAACTTGACATGTTTGAAAAAGGCAAAGGCAAAATGGCCCCAGATGTTGGAAAATGAAAAGAAAAAAATTGCTCCAGCAATTTCAGCAAATAGGTGCTGCTGCATCTGTGGAAAAAGACAGAGTGAACATTTCAGGTCAAGATCTTTCATCAAATGTAGTGGCCAAAATTTAATCATGCCCTTTTCAAATTGCAGTTATTTCATTTTTAGTTTGTTTAAGTCAGAAACAGCTCTGTCTTGTTAGTTCCCACTCTGGTACAATGCACTGAAAATACTTAAGGCCCTTTTGATTGCTATGGGCTACAATGTATAAATTGATTGTGATTTAAATAAACCTGCTGGTCAGAGTGGAACATGTCTGCAATTTAACTGAAAAGGACAATATTTGACAAGTAATAAAATAGCACAACCCATTATACCAACCATCTTATACAGCAGGCATATTACATTCCCAGAAGCAACACCACAACATACAATGGAGTCTGTAGTATTATTGGACCAGTTCGATCTGGTCTGCTACAGAAATATGCAAGCTTTAGACATAACTCCCACTTGAAAGATTATAACTGTAGTTCTAAAATTTAATACATCCTTTATCAAAATTAGTCAATATTAATTAGTATTTATAAAACACAGCATCTCTAAACCAAAAAGGAAATTTCCAATAACCTTCATAGAAAGCATTGCTCATAAGAAAAACTGATATTGATAGGAAAACTGGTATGGAAAACTATCCTTATCACAAATTATCTTCAGCTGAATACTAAACTGAAGTTGAATTATTGAAGTAATTGTAAGCCTGCACTGAATTGGCATAACACACCCCCAACCTCCCAAAATAGCTTGGAACAAATTACAGCAATATCTTCATAATGAGGTTACTTTTTGTTCTCAGGATGTGGGGGAGACTGGTACTTCCACTTACCTGCCTGTGCCCTAGTTTCTCTAACTATCTATTTCACTGCTAGACCACTTCAAAGAACATTAAGAGGAAAGCATACAGTTATAGGCAATTCACATACAGACCAGAGCGAGTAAGGGGTGAATTTCCCTTCGTGTGGTCTCAGGGCAACAGGGTATCAAATGGTGTAGAGAGGTGACTCTATCCCAGACATAACCCTGACAGCCTTTACAAATAGCAGAATTGGGATGCGGTTTCACCTGCTGATTTTAATAACATCTAAATACTAAAATTGAAATTAAAAAGAATAAAAATGCACTAAAGCAAATATTAGGAACACTGAAGCAAAGCAAAATAAAGTTTAGAAACTTACTTTCCCCTTGGCTTCCTAAGCCTCATTTAAGTTAGCAGGGTCTTAGAACCTTTCCCAACTCAGGATGCACAGGATCTGACCATGCAATGCTTGGGAATCAGTGCAAGACTGAACTCTGCTGTGGGACTGCTGCCCAAATTACGTACTTAACAATAAAAGTACAATTTCAACAATTTTGGAGGATTAATCTTCGTGACAAAATTGACAGTGGATTACATTTACCTGCTGATCCAAATGCAGTTACTGCTTCTTCATCCAAGTGTTCAAAAGCAGTCACAAAGTCATCCTCAATGGATGATACTGACTGATTGGTGTCATCCTCCTCCACAAGGTATGCATCAGTTTGACGTTTTGATGTTGACTGGGACTCCAAAGAAAACTGAATTCCTGTTGTATATTTGCTAAGCAGGGAGAATACAGAATCATTGCAGTACAGGGATGGAGGATGATTCATTACGCAAACCACCTAGCAAACAAAAAAAATTCAAACAGCATTTCTTCATGATGTAAAAAGCCAAGTATCAATAGGGAGATTATAAATACAACTTATTTTTCACTGTTACATTTTCAAATGGTGATTTTAAATAAGAATATATCATTCAGTGCATGGCATCACAGTTAATGTGACCCAGACTCAATCCTGAATTTGGGTGCGGTCTATGTGGAGTTTTTACATTCTCTCTGTAACCATGTTTCTCCGGGTGCTCCAGCTTCTTCCCGCATCCAAAAGAGGTGTGGGTTAGTAGGTCAATTGGCTGCTGTAAATTGTCCCTAGTGTGCAGGTGAGTAGTAGAATTTGGATGAGTTGCTGGAATAAGAGGCAAGAATAAAAGTAGAATTATTGTACAATGAGTGTAAATGGGTGGTCGATGTTGGTACAGGTTTGCCTGGCTAGGAGACATACTTCTGTGCTGTATAACTCTATGACTTTAAAGGAGCAAATTTTTCAATTCCAATTATCCTTTACACTTTCTGTCTGCATGAAGAACTACCATAAAGAATCAAAGAAATTTCTGATGCAATCTATGTTTCAACTTCTAGCTTAAGAGGGACAAGAGCTTAGTGGTGGTTTTCAAAGCAGGAAATTCAACTAAACACTCTATTAGTAACGTTTCTGATATGGAAAATTGTGGCAAATGATCACCACAAACAATGAAGGCAAGCGAAGGCAAGGCTGATCTGAGAGTCGAGTTGGATCAAGGTTGAGGCATGTTTCAGGAGAAGCTGGAACTTCGTAGGCAAAGATGGAGCAAGTGAAGTGGAGAAAAGTTGAATCAGAGTTGTTTCAGAGCCTGTCCACCTAAGCCAGAAACGAGGCACGACCCATCGCTAATATGGAGAGATAGACTACGGACCATAAGTGGCCCAATGTGTCACTGTGGTGGGGCCTGGGTCCAAGTATGGGGGAGCCACCCAGTGCTTGGACAATTTAAACATTGGGCCAAATGAACTGAAAAGGCAAAGTGTCAGGAACGTAGGCAGGGGTTGAGCTGGCTCTGCTCCGCTCTCTTCGGTGCTAAGGCTGAGATGGTGAGACTGCTCTGGTTGCTACCTGCTTTGTGTCTAAAAGCTTCATGGTAATTTTCCCTGCTATATGATGAACTGAGGCTAAGGCCTGCTCCAGCTGCACCGGGGCTCGGGTCTACTGACACAATTTGGTTCAGAATGCTGTTTTTCCTTTTATTGTTTACGTGATCTGTTTTTCTTCTTTCTCTGCGCATTTGGTGTTGGTCATTTTTTTTAAATTGGGTTCTTGCTTTCTGGTTGCCTGCAAGCAGACAAATCTTTGAACTTTGACCTTTGAAAACATTAAAACAGCAGCATTCACAAGACTGTAAATGACTCACCAAAATGTCCTGGGTCAAGAAAAAAACCCGGGTAATCATATAAACAAGTACTAGGTCTGACCAAACAAGGCCTCTTCTAGTGAATGTATCACTGAATAAAACTGAAGACCATGTTCTATACTTCTTACAATAGATGAAGAACTGTCCTGAGAATATGAGCAACTATGGCTAGGCTGCTCGGAAAGGTGATCAAGGATCATCTTTTCAAGCCAGGGTAGTGCTTGTGGTGATAATTAAACAATTACTGTTCAAGTCACTAATTCACAAAGTTCCTGGAAAGTTCCAGGAAGATAGCCCTTTCTGACACTAGTGATAAGATGGCATAGAACTAGTCCTCAAATAATAACAAAATCTAGCTTCCCTTTTCTTGACTTATTCCTGTGTTTTCAACAGTTTCATAGCAAGCTGCGGAGGGCAACCTGGGGTAAACATGCAATTTCCAGATATTTAGATTGTTCCTGCAGCACAATTCAATCTCACACAACAAACAATCTGCTGGAGGAACTAAGCAGGTCAAGCAGCACTTGTAGGAGGAAAAGAACTATTCAATGATTTTTCAACCTCTAGCATAAGACCATAAGACCATAATACTCTGCTCCGCCATTTTATCATGAGCTGATCCATTTTATCCTATTTAGTCCCACTGCCCCGCCTTCTCACCATAACCTTTGATGCCCTGGCTACTCAGATACCTATCAATCTCTGCCTTAAATACACCCAATGACTTGGCCTCCACTGCTGCCCGTGGCAACAAGTTCCATAGATTCACCACCCTCTGACTATAAAAACTTTTTCGCATTTCTGTTCTGAAAGGGCGCCCTTCAATCCTAAAGTCATGCCCTCTCGTACTAGACTCCCCCATCATGGGAAACAACTTTGCCACATCCACTCTGTCCATGCCTTTTAACATTCCAAATGTTTCTATGAGGTCTCCCCTCATTCTTCTAAACTCCAAGGAATACAGTCCAAGAGTGGACAAACGTTCCTCATATGTTAACCCTCTCATTCCCGGAATCATTCTAGTGAATCTTCTCTGTACCCTCTCCAACGTCAGTACATCCTTTCTTAAATAAGGAGACCAAAACTGCCCACAGTACTCCAAGTGAGGTCTCACCAGCGCCTTATAGAGCCTCAACATCACATCCCTGCTCCTAGACTCTATTCCTCTAGAAATGAATGCCAACATTGCATTCGCCTTCTTCACTACCGACTCAACCTGGAGGTTAACTTTAAGGGAATCCTGTACGAGGACTCCCAAGTCCCGTTGCATCTCAGAACTTTGAATTCTTTGCCCATTTAAATAATAGTCTGCCCATTTATTTTTTCTGCCAAAGTGCATAACCATACACTTTCCAACATTGTACTTCATTTGCCACTTCTCTGCCCATTCTTCCAATCTATCCAAGTCTCTCTGCAGATCCGTTTCCTCAGCACTACCGGCCCCTCCACCTATCTTCGTATCGTCAGCAAACTTAGCCACAAAGCCATCTATTCCATAATCCAAATCACTGATGTACAATGTAAAAAGAAGCGGCCCCAACACTGATCCCTGTGGAACACCACTGGTAACCGGTAGCCAACCAGAATAGGATCCCTTTATTCCCACTTTCTCTAGCAGATTGATTGTTGCTCCAAATTCTAGGATCTACAGTCGCTTATGCCTCAGTCTTACAGAAGCGACTTGAATTGAGATGATCAGTTGATGGGTTGGGAGGGGTGGGTCAGACATATGATCATGCTTGTGCCCAAGACTGTGTGGTCAGACATGCAAACAAGATTCCAAAAGATGTCGGCAACAAATTGTGGCAGGAGGACTGGAAATGGTGGATACAGCAAATATCATTGTAATTATTTGGAAGAATTGTGATGTTTCACATTGCTTTACAGAAACAAGTCAGCTTCATTCCCTTTAAATAACACTGAAGCGAGTCTCAACTTCCAGTTAAGGACTGCTTCAGTGTGAGTAGCTTTCACTGCTAATCGACTTCCAGTATTTAAAGGAATTCTGAGCAAATGCTGTTTTCTCTCACTGTGTATGGATCAAATCTCTAAAAATGTGCGAGGCACACGTAAAGAACAAAATTAATTCCCATAGAGCACAAATTTATTGTAATCTTAGGATTGAAAACAAATAGTAAAATTAATCTTCTTCATGGCTCTTCAAAACTTTTTCTTATTGTCATTCCTCTGAATGAGAATGATGTTTGTTTAAAAAAAAAGAGTAACATTTCCAGATTTTAAGTCAGAAAAAATCAGGTCTTCCAAGATAGCGAAGTAAAATGTCAAACAGCTATTTGTTGGATACACAGAAGTAACAGTCCATTAGATAGACTGTAGTAACTGTACACTATGGAGGGAGTTAGGGTAAATACAAGATTAAGGTAGGAAAATATGTTGTTTGTAGAAAAAATATGACAAGCACAGCTGAGGGAGTGAGATAGAGCAGACAAGCATCCGGAGAGAAGTAAAAGTGCCCAATATTGCAATCCACTCAAATAAGAGATTATGTTTACATCAGAAATAAATAACAAAAGAATCAAGTGCCAACCCTACTGAGGAACAGAGGGGCCATGCTACTACACTATGGGTACATGATGCAGAATCTGTGGTTGGGAGTCTCAAGGGTGATAGAATTTATCACATCTGGAGGCAAGTTTGAAACTGCACACATTTTTCCAAATTGATGACAGCTTCTGTGATCTTAAGTACTGGAAACAAACTGATCCAGTAGTCAGAACATTTTCCAGTGCAGTAAAGAGCCCCAATATTAATATTTCTAAAGCAGCACCAAATTAGGAAAGCAAAGCATCAGTTATCACATCATCATAACATCTTAAGGTATCTACACCAACTTTCTTCTCTGGCAACATTACTACTGTATGTATGAGACAGGATTTTCTGATGTGAGAATAATGAATATGGGTTCAGCTCAATACATTGAAAATGCTAGGCAATGGGAGATTATAGTTGAAATAGTTTGCCTTCCATCACACAGTAGTTGGTTTATTCATAATTTAGATTAAACCTCTGCACTATTTATTCTCAAGAGTCTCCATTGCTTTTCTACATTATTGGATGATTTATTTAAGTGGCACCTTTAACTCAAACACCCTTCTCAGCAATGCAATTGAAGAAAACCCCATGGCAAGTGACAACAGCAGACACTAGAGCACATGATCAAAAGTTTGAGGAGGCAGATTTTTAAGGAACCTCTTCTGCAAGCTTTTGATCAACGGTGTGTGGTCAGCATGCGAACAAGCTTCCAAAAGATGCTGGCAGCAAGTTGTTGCAGGAGGATTGGGGGTGGCTCGTGGTTTATTATTATTGTTACGTATACCAAGTCCAGTGGAAAAACTTGCCTTGCATACCATTCATTCTGATCAATTCAATACAAATGTGCATTGAGCTAGTACAAGGTAAAACAATAACAAAGTGCAAAATAAAGTGTTAGTTACAGAAAAAGTGCACTGCAGGTAGTTAATAAGTTGCAAAGTTATAACAAGATATAGACTGTGAGGTCAAAAATTCATCTCATCCCACTGGGGAACAGTTCAATAGTCTATAATCAGTGGTCTCCAACTACCAGGCCGCAAAGCATGTGCTATCGGGCCATGAGGAAATGATATAAAATTTGGCGATATGAAACGATACGAGTCAGCTGCACCTTTCCTCATTCACTGTCATGCCCACTGTTGAACTTGAACGCGCGTGAGGTCATTAGTCGGTCACTAACCTACAACTACTCGATGAATAAAAAACGTCACTTGAGAGTTTCTTTGGAAGAAGTGGTAGGGGACATAAAAGGCCTAACAATGATGATAACGCAGACAGCTGAGGCCGAGACTGCAAAAAAAAGAAAGCTTCCTTCAACAGAAAATACGACAAGTCGTACATAAAATATGGCTTTATTGCGATCGGCAACTCGCACGCTCTAAGCCCCCTGTGTGTGATATGTGGAGACAAGCTGCCTAATGAGGCAATGAAGCCCTCAAAACTGCTTCGGCATCTTGAGTCCAAGTCATAGTTATACTTTATTGATCCCGGGGGAAATTGGTTTTCATTACAGTTGCACCATAAATAATTAATTAGTAATAAGACCATAAATAGTTAAATAGTAATATGTAAATTATGCCAAGAAATAAGTCCAGAACCAGCCTATTGGCTCAGGGTGTCTGACCCTCCAAAGGAGGAGTTGTAAAGTTTGATGGCCACAGGTGGGAATGACTTCCTATGACGCTCTGTGTTGCATCTCGGTGGAATGAGTCTCTGGCTGAATGTACTCCTGTGCCCACCCAGTACATTATGTAGTGGATGGGAGACATTGTCCAAGAAGGCATGCAACTTGGACAGCATCCTCTTTTCAGACACCACCGTAAGAGAGTCCAGTTCCATCCCCACAACATCACTGGCCTTATGAATGAGTTTGTTGATTCTGTTGGTGTCTGCTACCCTCAGCCTGCTGCCCCAGCACACAACAGCAAACATGATCGCACTGGCCACCACAGACTCGTAGAACATCCTTAGCATCATCCGGCAGATGTTAAAGGACTTACACTGAAAGACAAACCCATTGAGTTTTTTGAGCGGAAAAAACGTGAGCAAGCGGGACAGAAGCAAGTGCTGAGAGGCACCACCTCCACAGATGCTACTGCTCTGAGAGCGTCGTACTTTGTGGCTAGCCGTATTGCCAAAGCTAAGAAGCCTTTCACTGTCGGTGAAGAATTGATTCTGCCTGCTGCCAAGGACATGTGCCGTGAACTGTTGGGAGAAGCTGAAGCTAACAAGATGGCACAGGTTTCTCTTTCAGCTACCACAGTTTCAAGAAGAATCGATGACATCGAAGCACAGCTGTTGGAACGGCTTAATGAGTCACCATGGTATGCTATCCAGGTTGACGAGTCTATGAATGTCAACAACAAGGCAATAATGCTGGTTTATGTACAATATATATTTCAAGATGATGTGCACAAGGATATGTTGTGTGCACTGCCGCTGCCAACTAACACAACTGGGGCAGAACTATTCAAGTCTTTGAATGACTATATGTCAGGCAAACTGGACTGGTCATTCTGTGTTGGAATACGCAGAGACAGGGCTGCAGCTATGACTGGATGGCTGTCTGGTTTCACTACCAGGGTCAAAGAGGTTGCTCCTGAATGCCAGTCTACACACTGTGTCATACATCGGGAAATGCTGGCTAGCCGAAAAATGTCACCTGATTTTAACAACTTATTGAGTGACATTGTTGAAGTTATCAATCACATCAAAGCAAAAGCCCTTAACTCACGTCTGTTTGAGCAGCTTTGTGAGCAAATGGATACAGAGCACAAACGCCTTCTCTTACACACTGAAGTCAGGTGGCTATCAAGGGGGAGAGCCCTGGCCAGGGTTTTTGAGTTAAGAGAGCAGCTACAGAGATTTTGTTCAGGAAAAAAGTCACCACTGGCAGCACACTTCAGTGATGAGGAGTGGATAGCAAAACTCGCTTATCTGTGTGACATCTTCAACCTGCTCAATGAACTCAATTTGTCACTTCAGGGGGGGAATGACAACTGTCTTCAAGTTGGCAGATAAAGTGTCTGCTTTGAAAGTCAAACTGGAACTGTGGGGATGGCGAGTGGATAGAGGCATATTTAACATGTTCCCAACATTAGTTGGGATTTTGGGAGAGACTGAGGCTGCACCGTCTTCTCACAGCTGGTGCACGATCACCTACCTTCGCTGTCGACAGAATTCGAGCGTTACTTCCCAACCGCAAATGACCCAAGACGTGCAAAGGAATGGATCCGGGACCCATTTGTGAATGTCCCCAGTGAATCATCCATGTCAGCACGGGAAGAAGATCAACTCCTCAAGCTTGCAAATGATGGTAGGCTGAAAAGTATGTTTGACATAACATCTCTGCCGACATTCTGGATCAAAGTCAAGGCTGAATATCCTGAGATAGCCACGAAAGCACTGAAAACGTTGCTTCCATTTCCAACATCTTATCTCTGCGAAGCAGGGTTTTCTGCAATGAACATTGGTGTGTTGCAATGATTTTATATGTTCATACGAGGAAAATATGTGCTGTGTGTTTAATATCCAAACGTTACTTAAAATGTTCTGATGCTATTGACTTATAAGTGACTTATAATTGACTTATCACTACATTCATACGAAGAAAATATGCACCGTGTGTTTACTATCAAATTCGTTAGATAAACCCTTTTAGAAACGAAATTGAGTGTATTAGCCACTTATAAGTGACTTATAGTTGACTTATCACCTATATTCCAGTCGTGATTATCATCCTCCCCACCCCCGTCAGCTGGTCTGCAAAACTATTGTCAATATTAAACTGGTCTGCGGTGCAAAAAAGGTTGGGGAGCCCTGGTCTATATGAACAGTAGGACAGAAGCTGCCCCAGAGCCTGGTGTCACATGCTTTCAGGCATTTCTATCTTCTACCCAATAGGAGAAGGGAGGAGAGAGAATGTCCAGGGTGGGTGGAGTCTCTGATTATACTCGCTGCTTTAGTGAGGCAGCAAGAAATATACACAGAGTCTATGGGAGGGAGGCTGGTTTCCGTAATGTGCTGAGCTGTGCCCAAAATATCTGCAGTTTCTTGCAGTCATGTGCAGAGCAATTGCCATGCCAAGCTGAGATGCCTCTGCATGGGATGCTTTAAGTGGCCCATTGATAAAAATTGGCGAGGGTCAAAGAGGACACACCAAACATCTTCAGACTTCTGTGGAAATAGAGATGCTGGTGAGTTTTCTTTTTCATAGTGTCCATGTGATTGTATCAGGATAGGTTACTGGCGATGTCTATCTCTAGCCACTCGAAGGTCTCAACCAGTGTGTCATCAGCACTGTTGATGTAGACAGGAGCATATGCACCAATCACCTTGCTGAAGTCTATGACCTGCTCTTTTGTTTTGCTGACACTGAGGGAAAGGTCATTGTCATGACAACATGTCACCAGCTCTTTATTTCCCTCCTGTACCCTGACTCATTGTTATTTGAGATAAAGCCCACTACAGTGGTGTCATCTGTAAACTTCTGGATGACCACAAAGTTGTGAGCGTATAGTTAAAGAGACAGCAAGAAATTAGATCTTAAAGTTTGGAAAGCTGAAGAGGCATGCTTACCAATTGCAGTGATTAAATCTGAGCATTATCATGACAGCAAAAACTTGATCGTCAGGTATAGAGGACTCTTACAGAAACTGAAGAGACAATAGACAAATGTAAGGGTGCGAGACAGGATGAACCTATTTGCAGTCATCCACATATAGATATTAGGGTGCATGCTAAATGTGTAATGACCATTTCTTTGCATTATTAAAGGGAAAATAAATGAATTCCTAATTAAGATAGCATTAATTTTGCTCTTTCTGTTGCTCTCAGCATGGTTTCCTGCTGCTTGCTTTCCCTAGTGTAGCTGTGCACCAGCTAAATGCAGCAATCATAAGGATCTTGTCTGCATGTAAAATAGACACTTGAGCTTTTGCATTGGTCTCACATGTAACCTAAGCCTCTGACCTCTTGTTTTATTACCTGGCTGACAGTTTTCTCTTTTGTCCTGGAGTGTTTCTTCAAATCATTCAAAAGAGCAATTTCAGTATTCTTTAAATTGAAAAGCTGTAGTGAACTCAGCCAATCAGAAAGCTCCAGGTCATCAGCAGCAAGTGCCTGCACAAGAGAAATACAGATTAGCTGAGTGAGTCACACTATTGAATATGGATTTCAAATGGGTCAAGACAGTCAAAAACAAACTGACTACATAGTCTTAAAAATCTTAAATACCAAACTGCCTATTCCTATACAGTTACTTTTTATTCTTTAACCTTTGCTGCCAAGTGCTGAATAGAGAGCAGAGCACAAACACAGATGAATCAGAAGCAGGTGTAGACCACTGCATGGATATTATACCTCACTACCATTTCCTTAATCATATGTATATCCCTGGCTTCCCTTAACATCTAACTGTCTTGAATAGACTCAGTGACTGAGCCTCCGTAGCTCTGTAGGGTAGAGAGTTCCAAAGATTCACAATCCCCAGGGTTGAGAAAAAAATTCTAATCTGCCCTCAAAGGATGACTTGTTATTTTGAATGTGGACCCTGGTCTTAGATCATGCAGCTAGGAAAAGCAGCAACCCTGCCTCTATTCCGTCAAGCCCTATGGGAATTTAGTATGTTTCAATGAGATCACCTCTCATTGATCAAAGATTTATAATGTATTCTTTTTTGTTGACTTTCCCCTACAGATCTTGTCCCAAAGTTGACCTTCAAAGATAATAAACATAGATTGAGATATTAACTCATGACAGTAGAATTACAAAGATTGGCACTCCCTAAATTGGTATGTTTTTCACCAATAACGAAGCTAGCAAAGCAGGTCCAGCTCACTAATAGCACCTACAGCACACAGAGGAGCTGGTGTCAGTATGTACTAGATTATGTTCTTTAAGGTTAGTGACATTACCTGCATTCCAGCAGAAGTGGCATCTTCAGTTGAACTAGAAAATCCCACAAAAGTGACCTGCAAACCACACAGAAAGTTATGCAGCATTAAGTAATGAGCGTGGAGCATCTAAAGAGTTGCAAGTCAGTTTTCAGTTGATAAAACAAATTATTTAGCACGATGAAACCATAAGCCACAAACTCCCCTTCATAATCATCCATACCTTCCATACACTAAAAGATAAACTCTTTATCTCCTAATCGTTCTTGTCATGGGCCTTACATTTCATTTGTTACCTGCACTGGACTTTCTCTGTAACTATAACAATATACTGTGCTGTTTTCTTTTTATTACCGTGGTGCAATTAAGTATGGAATAATCTGTCTGGATGGCACACAAATCAAAGGTCCTCACTATACCTCAGTACATTTGACAGTATTAAACCAATACAGGTTCCCTCGCCATCCGAAGGTAGAGCGTTCCTATGAAACGGTTCGTAAGCCGGGATGTCGTAAAGCGAAGAAGCAATTACCATTTATTTATATGGGAAAG
This sequence comes from Mobula birostris, assembly GCF_030028105.1. Lineage (NCBI taxonomy): Eukaryota > Metazoa > Chordata > Chondrichthyes > Myliobatiformes > Myliobatidae > Mobula > Mobula birostris. The sequence continues at coordinate 91,098,875 of NC_092375.1, forward strand.
TTTTGTGAGCGTTCACAGACCCAAAAATAACCTACCAAATCATGCAAAATAACACATAAACCCTAAAATAACAGTAAGATGTAGTAAAAGCAGGAATGCTATGATAAATACACAGCCTATATAAAGTAGAAATACTTTTCCACATTTATTGCCGGCACTGTTCTCCGCAGCAAAAATCTCACACAAGCACTCTCGGCAGAAAATCTCACACAAGCGCTGTTGGCAAAAACACTCTCTCCAGTAACCTTTCAGCTATGAAGCTGCCAAATCGTACCAAATAACACGTAAAAATACACAGCCTATATACAGTAGAAATAATGTATGTACAGTGTAGTATCACTTACTGGAATCGGGAAGACAGCGCTGAGCACACTGATGATGGTGTGCTAGACCAGGGGTCCCCAACCTTTTTTGTGCTGCGGACCGGTTTAATATTGACAATATTCTTGCGGGCCAGCCGACCCTGGGGGGGGGGGGGGGGGGGGCGGTAGGGTTGCCAACGGACAAGAGTAGCAAAGTAAGGCTACAACGACCATGAAGCCTTGCTCGGGGCACCAGTGCACATGCGTGACCTGCGCATGTGTGTACCTGCCGATATTATTCTCTGCAAAGCGTTTTTGGCGATACTGTTCGCGGTGGGGGAGGGGGTGTTCATCACGACCGGAATATTGGTAATAAGGGGCTAATACACTCAATTTCGTTTCTAAAAGGGTTTATCTAACGAATTTAATATTAAACACACAGCGCATATTTTCCTCGCATGAAATATAGTGATAAGTCAATCATCAGAGGAGGACAGGGAGCTTGAAGTGTTGAAAGAACTTCCAGTAGAAGTGGTAGAGGCAGGTTCGATATTATTTAAAGAAAAATTCGATAGGTATATGGACAGGAAAGGAATAGAGGGTTATGGGCTGAGTGCAGGTCGGTGGGACTAGGTGAGAGTAGCGTTCGGCATAGACAAGAAGGGCCGAGGTCGCCTATTTCCGTGCTGTAATTGTTATATGGTTATATAAGTCACATTAGTCAATAGCATCCTAACATTTAAAGTAACGTTTGGATATTAAACACACAGCACATAATTTCCCCGTATGAACATATAAAATCATTGCAACGCACCAATATCGCTGAATCAGTGGGAGCCCTGGGCTCGTTTCCCCGCGACAAGACGGTCCTATCGAGGGGTGATGGGAGACAGCGATACTCGAATGGGTTCCTTATGTCCAGTCTATTCCGCAATTTAGTTTTCGTCGCATTCATTGCAGAGATATGTTGGAAATGGAAGCAACGTTTTCAGTTCTTTCGTGGCTATCTCAGGATATTCAGCCTTGACTTTGATCCAGAATGCCAGCAAAGATGTTATGTCAAACATACTTTTCAGCCCGCCGTCATTTGCAAGCTCGAGGAGTTGATCTTCTTCCCACGCTGACATGGATGACGCGCTGTTAATGACCTCGCGTGTGTTCAAGCTCAACAGTGGGCGTGACAGGGAATGAGTAAAGATGCAGCTGACTCATATCGCCAAATCATATCGTTTCCTCGCGGCCCGGTAGCAAATGCACTGCGGCCCGGTGGTTGGGGACCGCTGTGTTAGACTGAGTCGCAGGTTGGGGTGGTGCAGCGGCCCCCACCCTCTGGGCCGCCGACCAATACCGATCCGCGAAGCATGCAGGGGTACAGCGGTAGCCGGGAGGCACCCAGCACATCTTTAAGAAAAAAGCCGAAATAAACGTGCTAATTAATTAGGTGCCGCCCGGCACATAAATGTCGGCCCAGATCAGAGGCGACGCAATCGGCAATCGCCTCTGATCTGGGCCGACATTTACGTGCTGGGCGGCACCTAATTAATTAGCACGTTTATTTCGGCTTTTTTCTTAAAAATGTGCTGTGTGCCTCCTGGCTACCTCTGCATTCTCCGCGAATCGGTACCTGTCCGCGGCCTGGGGGTTGGGGTGGTGGGACACTGGGGTGTTGTCTCATCGTCGTCTGGTTCTATGAGGGTAGGCAGGTCATCTTCTCCTATGGCTGCTCGCCTCAATGTCAAAGGTCGAGGTTCATTGTCTGCTGTGGCTGATGTGGAAGGCTTGCTTGACCGCTTAGCCTCGCATATTTTTCTATCATACAGTTCTTTGAAAGGACTCAAACCACCTTGCAAGTATGCCCTAAAGCTACGTACCCTTTCAAAATTAAAGTCGTACTTTATCATTGCAGTGAAAATCTCATGTAGTTGCCTCACATTCAGTTCCTGGACGACTTCACTTTCGCTACTGAATTCGGTTTTGATTGTTATCCTTTCCTCTTCCAATTGCATCAACTCTTCATCTATCAGTTCTTGGTCACGGGACGCCAAAACCTCTTCAACATCATCTTCGTCAACTTCCACAAGCCAAACTCATTTTGTCCTTACTTCGTTCACCGTGATCGAAACCCTTAATTATGTCTGGTTTTATGCTAAGTGTAACACCCTTACGAGCTCTTTTAGGCTTTTCCGATACTTTAGAACTCACCTTGCTAACGGCTGCTCACAGGCACGTGTTTAAGCAATGCCGGCAAGAATGCCGTTCCGAATCCGGGGGTGTGCACTGCCTTTTATCGCGTGCTGCTTTTCCCCGCGCACTGCCTTTCTTCATAACAGTAAAAACACCTTCAGTTGGCAAAAACAGGGAACTAATGTAGGTCTTTCGTAAAAAGTGAGATTTCGTAAAGCGAACATTCGAAAAGCAGGGGACACCTGTATCCCCAAAAGAAGCAATGTAAATTGTGCCTCAGTAGCATCATTGCTGCTCAAGTTAGAGGATCATAAGTTTAAATCCTACACTAGAAACTTGAATTCTAAGGTCTAGAGCAAAGACCAATGACACACTGTGGAAGTCTTAATCATGGCTCCATCATCCTGTATATAAACAAATACAAGATATATCAGGGCACTACCTTAATTTCCCCCAACAATCAAGTGGTTATATTGTCTTCACATTTCCTTACAACATTGTTTGCCAACTGAGACTTTGCCAATGCTCAGAGTATTCCTGCCCTCCTCTATTTCCCTGCAACCTGTTCTGTCTCACTCCACCCTGATTTTTCCACCACCTACATTCAGCAGGGGTAACTTACAGAAACCAATCAACTTCCCAACCAGCACATCTTAAGTAGTATGACAGGAAACCAGTTCAGCTGGGGAAAATGCACATGGTAACAGGGAGAACATGCAAACTCCAGTACTGGAAGTCAGCACGCAACAGTCACAGCAGTGCCAGCTGCTGCACCATGATGCCACCCTATAAATAAAGGAATGGACAACTTGTGATCTGGCTATACTTATCTCTCAAACCACACAACTAAAAACTAAACATTTTGTCAGTTATCTTGATACTTCATTGTTCATAAATTAGTTACCACATATACTCATATCACATTAGTGATTATACTACAGCATCCCAAAGCTATCAAAGATAATACATAAACCACAGTTTATTTTGTTCATGTGCCTGGCAATGGCTTATATATAACCACAGATTTTAGTAGTCTCTGCCAGTGAAACTACAATTGTGATCTTCTCAATTACATCATCAGTAGCCAAAGAAGGTACACTTTCTGCTTGCTGCTTTTATTACTACTAACATTTTAAAAAGATAAAATATTAACAGTAAAATTTCCATTATATGATGTACTATTTTAAGAAAGCAAATTCTTCCATTAAGTTACATGGTCCTTAATTGCTCAATTGTCACAGAACTACCATTTTCTTCATTGCCAAATTAAACAAAGGCTGTGCTAAATCTGGTCAAAAGTCTTTACTTTTCACAATTAAACTGTAAACAAAGGGAATAAAGGATCATTGGTCAGATACTTTAGCTCTTTGAATTAAGATGCAGTGCAAGCAGAACTTTCAAACTCATGAATTTAATCTTTAAACTTTGGCATCATTTTGTGCATTTTAACATACTGCTTCCAAAGTCAATGCATCCTTCATAGGGTTGCAGTGTCCCATACTGAATGCCACACTCCATTTGCGGTGAAAATGATGAAAGCTTTCTGCAAACAGAACCTTCTCACACCAACTCCACAAAACTGCTGAATACTTTGCTTCCCTAGTCCTCCCTCCCTCCACCCACATTTTGGTTTGCCCTTTTTTCATTCGTTGATATCTGCCATTACGTCAATCCTCAAAAAATCTGGAAATGATCATATCCAAAGCTTGATCCCCAGTTTTTCCCCTGGCAAAGTTGCAGAAATTTAATCTCCATGCACTGTGGTTGAACCCTGATGCCTGTTAACAGCTGAGGTTTGCTAGTTGCCTAAGAATCGATTCAGTAAACATGTTTCCTTTATGCACTCAATATTCATATTTGGTTGTTAAAGGATGACTGAATTAGCCAAAAAAGATCCAAAAGTCTCAGGGCATGATAACGAAACTGCAATAAAGTGACATTCCCACTCCAAATTGACTGAACTTCTGGAAAGGAAAAAAAGCAGAGAAATCTCTCATAGCTGGGTAGAAGACATTTGGAATTAGGTACATTTTAAGCAGCTAATGGTTGCCTACAATTTTGTATAGGTATTGTGATCCACAATAGGATTTTTTAAGGAAACTCCGAACTCTTTGAGTAAGTTCCAAGCTCTGGTTAAAACCTGCTCCCAACCCTAGTCAACCAATTGGTTAACATCGGACAAAGAGAGGGTTGAAAGGACAGTAAGACCTCATGACTGGACCAAACGAACTTAAGCCAGGAAAACACAACTGAGCTGAAGGCATAAACTTTCAAAAGATTCACTGTTTAAATGACCAGAATCCACTTTGCAATTAACAGGGCAGCATGGGGGAATAAAGAGTAAGGATATAATACAATGTCAGTTTCCAGTAGGAATTCCATCATGAGGGCTATGGAGTTCAGCTACTGAGGCTCAAGATTTTAAATATCTACAGAGCTCTGCTGTAAGGAAACATGCTGAACTAGGAATTATACCATAACATACTTCTGAAGTGATTACAATTCCATTATGCCAATAATGTTCACTTTGGAACATGTAGACTCCCTTCTATGAATCTGCAGATCGCCTCTTGGTTTACTGAAGACACTCAATTCATAGCCCAACACCATTTTTTTTGATTCTTTTGTTACTTGATTTTTCACGCTGCTTTTCTAAATATTCCTTGAATTAAATACTGGGAAAATTGAGGACCCTGCCACTGGCTGCCACGACAAACCTCATTCCTGAGTCATTGGGTCGCTCTCTCTCCTTGTGATTAACTAAAATTGAGGCATAGTGCTCATAGTCTTGGGGCCATATTTGACCAAGGTCATTTTTGCCCCTTCACCCATCTGTTCAGCTACCTCTGATGGCATACTGAAAAAATCACTCAACAATGCCTTAAATTACCTGTAGACTTGACTGGTCCAATGAGTCATCCAAAACTCAGCTGGTTCTATCTCAATCTGGACCCACTATCCACTGTAGGCTCATTAACCTACAGAAGCCATATTCCTCATTTTAGAAATATGTATTATCATATTCCAATCCTCTCCTTATTGCTATAATCTTATCCAAATTCCGCAACCTCTTGAGATAAATGCACTCTTACAAAACTGACTTTATTTCTAAACCTACTCAACATGTCTATATCATAATGAGCACTACTTAGCTGTGAGAAATTTGCATCAGGAAGGCAGCTAGGTTACTAGATTTGAGCAACACTGGTGGTCTTATTGGAATTACGCTCATTCTGTGAACACAATTCTGTTGCCTCAACAGAGGTTACTGCACCACTTTAGGAATTAGAGATAACCATATGAAAAGTGAGCCGTGGAGAAAGAACATGACATGTGATTAGCTTTGAAATGCTCCAGCATATAGCTATCACAACCTGGACAAACTCAGTGAGAAGCCTAATGTTTCAAACAGAGATTTAGTTTTTAGTTCAAAATTTGTCAGCAGTATATGCAATTTTTTACTTCTAATTCAACACAGAAATTCTTAATTAGTTTTTCATATTCCTGAGGTATTGCAAATTGCTCAACATCATGCAGCAAAAGCATATGCCTAAAATATTAGAGGGTTAATATTAGCTTAAAACTAGCATAGTTGAATTAATTACAGCAACAGTTGGTAATAATTACAGTGTGAGTGATTTTCCCAAGCACAGGATGGCAAAAGCAGGAAACTTATTGCTTGTAAATCTGGCCTCAAGTGAGCCAGAGACACAGCTGATGTCCTTAAAAAGATACCGTCCACAGCCATGTGTTACTCACCAAAATTCACTGCTTATAAAGCAACAACTTGAATTTATTTCAATAAAAGCAAACAGAATGAACAGTCATTTATGAAGAGCCATTTAGGGCTTAGGGACAGTGCTTTGTTGCAACCACTGAAGTGTTGTCACTGTTGGAATACAAAGAACCATGAAGCCAGCTGGTGCAGTCAGCTCTCTTAGCTCTCTCTGGGGTAAATTTCCATCATCGGTTTCGGTGGTGCTTGTGAAAGACTCTACGTTGACCTTGGCAAGGGAGAGATTATAAAGCACTATTTACGGTATATTATAAGCAAATAGTCACACAAGTTCTTTTACATCCAGCTCTGTGGACACACAACGAAGGGCTCAATTCAACATCTAATTAAGGGGACTGAAGAGAATGGTGAGATGCATTACCTGAGAGTGTGGTTGAAGTTGGGCTGCTGACGGTGGTTAAAAAGAGTCTAGATGTGAATTTGGATCCCTGAAGCACAAAAGCCATGGCCAAGTGCTGAATGTGAGATTAATACAGAAGGATACCCACTGATTGATCTGAATGTGGAGGGTCAAATGCTGCATGATTCTAGGGCTCTAAGTTTAAGGCTATGGAGGGTATGAGGCAAAAGGATTGACATTGACTCGAGGTATTAATAAGCAAGCAGAGATATGATGCATGCTGGATCTTTTCAATCAAATTAAGCTAGGAGACAATTTGAAATTATGATGGTGAGAGACAGATTTAGGTCGGCTACAGAACTGCTATCTCACAACTTCAGCAACCTGCCTTATCCTCTGGTCCTACTTGTACGGATTTTGTATATGCTCCCTGTGACAATATGGATTTCCTCCAGGTACACCTGCATCTTCAAACATCCCAAAGTCACATGCGATGGTAAGCTAACTACACACTGTAAATTGTCCTGAGCACATAAGTGCACATGGCATCCGGGGGAAGTAGATGGGAAAGTGGAGAAAAATAAAATGGAATTAGTGTAGGATTAGAGAAAATAGATACTCAATTTTGTCAGCATAGACTACCTGAGCCAAAGGGCCTAGTTCCATGTTCTCCTGCTCTATGACTCTGTTAGCTAGAGGAAAACTGCTTCTATGGTTGAGGCACCCTCAGAAGAGAATAAAAATATATTGCTGGATGCTTGCAGCATTCATTCCATATTCCTCTATGCCTTGCCCTGCTCATTCAAGTACTAGTCCAGCTACCTCTTAAATGTCAATATTCTGATTTATCACATGTACATCGAACCATACAGTGAAATGCAACTGTGAATGTCACTGCTTTTGTGCCACCATCTTCTCTGGCAGCTCATTCCAGATAAAACAAACCTTTGTGAAAGGTTTACCCCTCAGATCCCATTTAAACCTCCTCTCTCTCACTTTAAACGTATGCCCTTTAGTTTCAGACACCCTTATCGTGAGAAAGAGTCTGGCTATCTATGTTATTATTTTACATACCTCTAATGTGTTACCTTTCATCCTGCTTTGCTCGAGCAAAAACAGACCCAGCCTTTCTAATCTCTCCTTAAATCTCAAGCTCATCAATCCAGGCAACATCATTGTAAATCTTTTCTGCACACTTTTTCTGGCCTTAATTACACTTTATGTCCTGCTTTATAGGGAGCAGAAAGAAAAATCTCTAATGAAGTGTTCAAATTGGTACAGAGCTGCTTAGTTGTGAATTCAAGTTGATAACTTTTCATCATAACCGAGAAAAGCTGAGATAAAAACAAGTTCTAATTTGGGGTGGCTGGAGAGAAAGTGGGGAAGGTGAAGAATAGTGCAGAATGAAGTAGTGATGGAGACAGCTGAAAGGTGGTGGTGGAGAATGAGAGACAGCTGAAAGAATGAGAGGTATAGCAAGGTGATAAGTAAGAGGAGACAAACTAAATCTAAATTTACTATTTGAGACAAAAAAGCACTATGAATGTCGGAAACATGCTATACTATGGATGAATTAGCAGACCAGCTTCTAATGGGAAGAAAAAACACGAACAACACCATCTTGTAGGATTGGTCTATCACTGATATTACCCCTATACTACACAATCATGTACAATGGAGAACTTCATTCATACACTTTCTCTTGCTCATACACTATGTTATCATATGCTCCCTATTAGATTTTGGAAATTTTTCCTGTTCTTAAATTTTCTAATTCAGTGCACCTTCACACGGTATATTCAGTTCATTCTACTGGTATGGATGTTACTTCTGATTATTTCAAAAACTAGCACAGGAAGTGATCATTTCTCTGCATTTGCAGAAGAATACAACATGCCACATATTGGAGAGAGATATTCTGCAATAAAAAGCTCAATGTACAATGAAAAAGGGAAAAGAGAAGAGATTTCAGTTGCACACCTCAGTTAAATTGTTGCCTCCTTTCCAATGTTGGTCAAGTGTTACACTGCACAGTGGCCTTGTGCTCTGCAGTAAGGTCTTCACTGAAAGTTGCTGCTGGCCACTGAGCACCTAGACAAACAAAAAAATTACATTCTTTAGCTTATCTGATAAATACAGGACAGGTCACTTTCAGAAAAAGTATTGTAAGAGCACACATATGGAGGCAAGGAGCGACGAACAGGGAACAATTAAATTTAAAGTCCTGTGCTGGTTCCAGTTTTTCACTATCAATGGGAAAGTAAGCTCCGGCTAACAAAACCATTGGGTGGACATCACAATAAGCTGGAGGTAGATGGGCATCTGGAATCACAGTTGAGGTAAGGAGGGTGCTTGGGATCATGATTTGAAAGACAGGTAAAAATTTAAAAGGGACTTGGTGTATGAAGTGCCATGTGACAGGTTAGTAACGAGTACCTTGGCCTCAGACCTGGTTAGATAGGTGTGCTTTGTGAAGCCCTACTTCTGCACAGCTGATCTGTGCTGTTCATAGCCCAGGGATGAATTTAACAGAAAATTGCACACAATTTAAAGCCTGACAGAATTTGACAGCAAAATGCCCTTTGCACACTATTTAAATCATTGCACACACTCGGATGTCCGTGTCTGCCACAGCATCGAGTGCACGCAGGTCCCAAAACAAGTCTGAGATTGTATGCAAACCACAAATTGCACAATTCTAGATACTGTTAAGGTTTTTGATGAAGTTCCTTTTGTTGGCCTATACAAAAAGATTTCTAGGCAATTTCATCTAGTATTACTGCAACAGGGACCTTTATTTACTTAATTTATGAGAGAGAATGTCAGTAATAAAGCAACTATGAGTAAGGAAGTGTGCCTGTAAAAAGTTACCATCGACACTCCTGATATTTGCCAAGTGATCCTTACCATAAATAAGAAAAGTTTTCATTAGGATTTTATTATCAAAAGATAAAGCAAAATGGAGAAATGGAAAATGGGTCCAACTGTATAAATGATCATAATCAGATTAGTTGGCAGCATAAATCTGCTGGAGGAACTCATCGGATCAGCAGTATCTGAGAAAGAAAAGGAATTCTCGATGTTTCTCATTGTGACCCTGCACCAGAATTAAGTGTGGAGAGGCAAGATAGATGCATTGCTTACCAAATTCTAACAAACCTTTAAATTCTGCCAACTCCAGATGAAGTGGACTATATCCACTGTGTATTACTTATTTTTTAAATTGCTAGATAATTGCCAGCTCATTAAGTACTATAGAGCACTGCATTTCACTTCTTTGATTCTATTGTGAGATTTGTAGACCATGACAATGATATCGCATGCAAAGCTGAAGTCTTAGGACGAGTAGGCAAAGCCACTGAGAGAAACAAAAGTTGGTACAACTTGAATTGCCTGGAACCAGCCACGGTTGCTGGCACTGCAACTGATTATATGAAACAATTCTTTACCAGAATGGCTTGTTAGACTAACCAGCAACCCCATTCACCAAGAAATGCCGGATAGTAGCTTTTTTAAAATTTTTATAAGTTTCTACAATGCAACAAAAAAAAAGTAAAAAAAAGTTTATACAGTGCAAAACAAACATATCAAATGTACAGTTCATAACAGTTAAGGAAAAGCACCCATAGTAGAATTGTATATAGTTACCACCCCACCCTCCCACTACCCAACTCCAAGCCAACCTTATGATATATAGAAAAGTTAATCAGAACTTTTATCACCAGAGCTGTATTTATAAAAAGGTATATTGCCTACTACCTGAGCTATAATATGTTTACACATGAAAAAAAATCCGTAAATCTTAACTGAAAGAAGCTGATAGTAAGGGATTTAAATGTAAAATAAAAAAAGGAGGGATGAACCCTTAATCTAAACGGGAATTATGAAAATATTCAAGAAAAGGTCCCCGTCACCTTTTGGAACTTTATGTCCAAATTAAGAAATGAATAATGAATCTTTTCAAGGTCTAAGCAGGACATAATGTCTCTGAGCCATTGAGCATGAGTGGGTGGGGCAACATCTCTCCACCTAAGAAGGACTGCACGTCTGGTCAAAAGAGAGGCATAAAACAATGTACGACATTTAGTCAAACTCAGCTGCATGTCAACTTCTCCCAAGGTGCCGAAAACAGCAATCAGAGGGTTAGGTTCCAAGTAGCAATTAAGTATATGGGATAAAGTTAAAAAGACATCTCTCCAGAATTTCTCCAAGCTAGGACAAGCCCAGTACATATGAATAAGGGAAGCCTCGCCCCCTTTACAGTTGTGGCAACAGGGACTAATGTCAGGATAGAACCACGATAATTTAGTTTTAGACATATGAACCCTGTGTACAACTCTGAACTGTAAAAGGCAGTGGCGAGCACATCATCATCAGGTGCCATGCCTAGTTTGAGCTTTGACTGCCATGGGCCCACACACTCCTGTTTCGGGTCAAGTGGATCAATTCATTGGTATTCATTTCCAATTCTCTGGTTACAGTCTCCATCATCATTTGTCTTTGTCTTCCTCATACTTTCTTCCCTTCAATCTTTCCCATAATTACCGTGCATTCTAACTCCTCTTTCCTAATCACATGCCCAATGAAGTTACGTTGACTTTTCATGACCTCATACATTATTTCTCTTTTTGTGTTTGCTCTCTTCATGACATCCTCGTCAGATATTCGTTTCGTTCATGGTATTCTTTGCATCCTCCTCAAAACCCACATCTCTGCTGCTACAATTCGTTTCCTCATGTTACTAGATATTGTCCAACATTCTGAGCCATATAACATAACTGGATAAACATAACATTTCAGTACTCTGCGGCGGGTTGTCATGCCTAGTTTAATATTGGTCAGTATACTCTTCATTCTCGTAAAGGTGTCTTTTGCCATCTCTATTCTTCTTTTGATGTCCAAGTTGCAAGTGCCATCTGATGTCACCCAGCTTCCCAAGTAGCAAAAGTTCTGTACTTGTTTTATGTCTTCCCCATTTATTCTCAGCCTGCAGATACGATTCTTCTTCTTTTTGGGTATCACCATACATTGTCTTTTTGCAATTGATAGATAGACCCATTTTTGCACTTTCTTCAACAATTACATCAATTAAGTTTTGTAGTTCTTCCTCCGTACTTGCAATTAACACAGTGTCATCTGCATATCTGAAATGATTGACGTTTTCACCGCCAACTTTGATTCCCAAGGTGTCTCTTATTTTTTGTAATATTGTTTCACCGTACACATTAAATAAATCAGGGGAGAAAACACACCCTTGTCTAACGCCGCTCTTGATTTTCATAAACTGACTCACTTCTCCATCTATTCTTACAGCGGCAGTTTGTTCCCAGTACAGATTTCTGATTAGGCAGAGGACTTTTAAATCTAGATCTAGAATTTTCTGTAATATTTAAAATAACTTATTGTGCTTCACTTTATTAAATGCTTTTGTGCAGTCGATAAAACAAACAAATCATTTTGCACTTGAATAGCTCATTCTGATAGTATCCTTAACATCAATACTGCATTTCTTGTACCTTTGTCTTTCACAAAACCACACTGTTCTTTGCCTATTTCAGCTTGTATCTTACTTTTATCTCGTCATCAAAATTCTTAGAAGCATCTTGGTGATATGACTCATTAAACTTACTGTCCTATGTAATTCACGTTCTATTGCTCCAGCTTTCTTAGGAAAGAGTCATAAATACTGATTTTTTTCATCTCTTCTGGTGTTATTCCAGTCTCATAAATGGCGAGCACATAAAGAAGTTGAATTAACTGACTTGAGAATTGAATCACAAACCTCGTCGGACAGAGGAAAAATTAAATCATGCTCCCAGGCAGTTTTAATTTTGTCAAAGGAGGCTCGCCTCAAAATCGCTAACGTATCTCGAATAGTGGATATTAAACCTTTAACCAATGGGTTCATACGAAGAAGCAAGTCCACAACATTTTTATCGGGTACCTCAGGAAAGTTTGGTATTAAAGGGTTGATAAAATGTCTAATTTGGAGATATCTGAAGAAATGAGTGTTGGGTAGGTTGAACTTTACAGATAGTTGTTCAAAAGTTGCAAAGAGATTGTCTACGAAAAGATCTTCAAAGCACCTGATGCCCTTTCTGTGCCAGTCTTGAAATGTGAAATCCTGCATAGAAGGCTGAAAAAGATGATAATGTAGAATAGGACTAGTCAGAGAGAAACCGTGCAGACCATTATATTTTCTGAACTGAGCCCATATTCTCAGAGTGTGTCTGATGACAGGATTAACAATTGGTTTAGACAGATGGCAAGGAAGTGTGGATCCAAGAAGTGCGGAAATGAAGAAGTTCTTGTAAGAGTTCAACTCCACTGCCACCCATATTGGGCAGTTAGACTGATTATAAAAGTAAGACCAAAAGATAAGACAATATATATTGGCTGCCCAGTAATATAAACGAAAATTGGGCAAGACCGTACCACCTACCCTTTTGGGTTTTTGAAAGTGAGCTTTATTTAGTCTGGGACGTTTGCCCTTCCATAGATAGGACAAAATAATAGAATCTAACAAGTCAAAAAAAGCTTTAGAAATAAAAATTAGTAAAGATTGAAATAAGTATAAAAATGTAGGAAGGATATACATTTTAACAATATTAATTCTACCTATCAGAGACATAGACAGGGGTGACCACTGTACTAGACTCTGTTTTGTATGGTTTAAAAGATTAGTGACATTTTCTCCAAAAAGACGCTTATAATTCCTTGTTACTGTAATGCCAAGGTAAGTAAATTGATTATTTACTACTTTAAAAGGGAGGTTATGAAATTCTAATATTTGTGCTTCTCTGTTTATTGGAAAGAGTTCGCTCTTATGTAAATTAAGTTTGTATCTGGAAAGCTGGCTAAATTTGTTAAGGAGTGAAAACATTGGGGATAAGGATGTAGTCTGATTTGATATAAAAAGTAAAAATTATCAGCATAAGGAGAGAATTTACGCTCAACACCCCCCCCCCTCCAAATCCCCATCAATTCAGCACAGCTACGAAACACAATCACCAATGGCTCTATGACCAGATCAAAAAGTAAGGGACTTAAAGGGCACCCTTGCTGGGTGCCACGTTTAAAGTTGAAAAGTTGGGATTGCTGAGAGTTGGTCAAGACAGAAGCAGCAGGGTGTAAATACAACAATTTAATCCACGTAATAAAACTTTGTCCAAAATCAAATTTTCCTAAAATTGCAAAAAGATAATACCACTCCACACGATCAAACGCTTTCTCCACATCTAGAGAAATAACACATTCAGGAATCCCAGCTGAAGGTGAGTGCACAATATTAAATAGACGCCACGTATTAAAAAAAGGAGATGATTTTTAATAAAAACCAGTTTGGTCTTCAGAAATAATTAAGGGTAGAATGTTCTCCAATCTGCGGGTCAAAACTTCAGCAAAAATTTTAACATCGACATTTAGCAAAGAAATCAGCCTGTACAAAGAACACTCTGATGGATCTTTGCCTTTTCTCGCTAAAAGAATGATACATGCCTCATTAAATGATGCTGGAAACTTACCTTGTTTAAAAGAGTTGAATAAAACTGAACTCAGGTGAGGCAAAAGCAGTGAGGAAAATGATTTATAGAATTCTGCAGAGAACCCATCAGGTCCAGGAAATTTACCAGACTGCAGTACAGAAATAGCTGAGGACATTTCCTCTAATGATAATGGCTCATTCAGGAGAAATCGTAGGAATATTTAAACTATTTAAGAAATGCTCGACAGAAATATTATCATTTAAAGATTCAGAAGTATAGAGTCAAGAATAGTAATTCTTAAATGTGTCATTAATTTCAGGATAATTCAAGGTAATGTTCCCATTTCCCATTCAAATTTTTGCAATATGTTGTTTAGCTTTAGAGCATCTTAGTTGGTTAACTAAAAATGTACCAGATTTATCACCATGGATATAAAACCGTCTCTTACTTTCCAAAAGTTGGCATTCAATTGGGTGAGTGGAAATAAGGTTAAACTTAGTTTGAAGTTCCACTCGTTTCTTATACAACTCCAGATTTTTGGTCTGGGCATATAGTTGGTCTGTTGCTTTAATTTGATTGACCAGATCTAATCACTCTTTATGGGTCTTTCTTTTCAAATTCACAGTATATGAAATTATTTGACCCCTTAGATATGCTTTCACAGCATCCCAAACAACCTGACTTGAGGTTTCAGATGACGTGTTAGTATTTTTTTTTAAAAAGTTATCTGGTCCTCCATAAATTTTACAAAATCATTATCCGACAACAAGGTTGGATTAAAATGCCAATGCTTATTCACTGGGGGGAAACCAGGAAGAATTATAGACAGGGTGACTGGGGCGTAATCTGAACTCAATATACTCTGATAGTGTGAAGAGCGAACAGATGGAATCAGCTGATTATCAACTAAAAGTAATCAATTCTAGTAAAAGTGTGATGGACATGTGAAAAAAAAGAGTAATCTCTCTCATTTGGATGGACAAAATGCCATACATTGGAGATACCATAATTGGAAAGGAAAGACTGAATTGATAAAGCAGATTTACTTGGTAGTCTAGGAATAGAGGACAATTGATCCAAAACTGGATCTAACCAACAATTAAAAAACCGCCCCATATGAGAGAATATGAACTCAGCTCAAGCAATAAGGAGAAGAAACTATCAAAAAACTCCACATCATCCAAATTCGGAGCGTATAAGTTAGCCAAGACTATCAGTGTGTTATATAATTTCCCTGATACAATAATAAAACGACTTGTAGCAGATACTTTGTTATGAAGCTCAAAGGGAACATTTTGATTTGTAAGAATTGAGACCTCCCTGGCTTTAGCCTGAAAAGAAGAATGGAAGTGCTGCCCCACCCATTTTGACATGAGATGAGAGTTATCAGAACTGCAAATGCGTGTTTCTTGTAAAAAAGCAATTGCTGCATTAAGCTGTTTAAGATGTGAAAACACATTCCTTCTTTTAACAGGATGGTTCAATCCCTTAACGTTCCAGCTTACAAAATTTAACGGACTAACCATCATCCTTTAAAAAAAAGATAGAGGATGGTAGGCATAAGCATTGTCAGAAATTCAAGTAACAGCTCTGGGGCAAAAGTATAAAACAAGAAAAACAGGACAGAAATACTTCCTGAATAATACAAGTATCTAAAGGTTCTATGAATAATATTGGTGTTAGAGTTCCCTCCCCTACCCTCACACCCTACTAAAAAGCAGCAAGCTCTTCAAAAAAAAAAGTCACCCCATAACCCAACTTCCTGTCTCTTAACATCATCAGCTCCATCTTTTACCAATTAAAAACCAGAAAACTTTTAGCACTACAAATTAAAGTTATACATAGTAAAAAGAAAAACAATTCCACTAAAATTTGTTAAGCTTAACTCAAGGTAATAATCCAAAAAACAAGATATGAACTAGTATTTAAGAAAAAATATAAGAACAAGTAAACAGACTTTTCCCAATGACCTACCCGCGAGAAACTATGAAAAAAAATTTACTGACTTAAGAAAGAAAAATCAGGGAAAAAAAAGTACTTCTCCACCAGTATAAGTAATCAGACCAAATCTGAGGGACTCGAAGTAACAGGGAGGCTAACGATAAATTTCTGAGCTTCTGTAACCGAGTTAAACCACTTTTTGCCTCCACTAGTAAAAATTATTCAGAGGCAAGCTGGAAATCGAAGGGAAGGCCTGAATCCACGATTATATAGTTCTTTCATGACTCCTTTATACTCAGCTCACAGACTCAGAACTTGGGAAGCATAGTCCTCGAATTGGCTGACCCTTGTATTCCAACTTCCCTCTCCAACGGGCTTCTTTAACCAAAAGATCTTTAATCTGGTTGCGATGAAAACGAATAATTACTGGGTGTGGCCTGTGCTCTGGCTCCGGTTTAAGTACAATTTATACTTCTGCGTCAAATGTACGCCGTAGGTACCGTGTACCCTACGCCATAGGGTGACGTGTACCTCCCCAAAAATGTAACTCACGCATCGCGGCAACGCAGACTGCAAAAACTGTGGTAGCATGGTAGCATCACATTTCCGGTTGCTTTTCTCCGCCCTGTCTGTACACTGATGCGAAATAAATGGAGATGATGTACCAAATCATCAAATCTACCTGCCGACATCCGAAAATATTTGAAATGCATTTCCTCATCCATGTCTCTCATGAAGAAACTCAACACAGTGGCACAGAAACCCCACCACCAACTAGCGTTTTGGCTGTGAACTGCAGAGCAACGCAGACACAACTACGCATGCTTGCTACGGCGTACAGCTACACAAAACTATAAATCAGCCTACGGCGTAGCCCCTACGCACAAGTATAAATCAGCCTTTAGCGCTAAGGTGCAATGAGCTCTATCTCGGGCGTGGTCGAAAGTATATCGTTACCAAAAATCTCACATAGCAAAGTGGAGAAAAATTCAGTGGGAGATCCATGTTCAATAGACTCTGGCAAGCCAAGAATACGTATATTTTGATGTCTGCTCCAACTTTCTAGGTCAGTAACTTTGGATATTAGCTTGCTGTTATGATCTCTCAAGCTGGAACAAACACTTACCAATGCTTTAAAATGGCAGTCTAAATCATCTGTGGCAAACTCGAGATGCAATAAATGTTGGGCATGATCCTCCACTTTGGATTTAATTTCATCCAATTTCAATTCCAATGAACTGAAAGACCTAAATTCAGTTATAGTTATTATCTCCTGTCGATGCTGTTCTAGTATCAAGGTAACGTTTTTGCCCAAGAGGCTGGCCACTGGAACTTCTTTTTTCCCCATTTGGTGGTCTTTGAAGCCATTGTAAAACAGGCGTATTCGCAGGCAGAAGGGAGATAAAAAGTTTAACAGTTTGGAGTAAAAAAAAGAGAGAAGGAGTGCAGAGATAAGAAATAGAACGGAGCGATAGCTTTCAGCAACTAAACCATCGCCATCTTGACCAGAAGTCCTGGATAGTAAAGCTTTACTGAATGTTAATTTCTATTCTATCATTTCAGTTATTAATAAATGTGGTGAAGAGTTACAGTCAATATAGACACTTGCAGATTATGAACAACCTATCAAAAAGAATATCTGTCCATTATCCTACTGATCCTGGCTGCTCAGAAAAGATTACTAAAAAGGTATCTGCTGTCACTTTAAAGGTAGCACTTTATAGGAGTGCTAGGGCAGAAACCATCTGGTTCCGCGATTTTGTCACTCTTTATGCTACAATTTTCTTCAACACTGTTATTTTACTGGGATGACAAAGTTCTATTCATGGGTTTGCTGAAAGCAGTGTCTCAGATAGATAGGGTGCTGAAGGAGATGTTTAGCATTCTGGCCTTTAATCAGGACATTGAATATAGGAGTTAGGACATTATCTTTTGTTGAACAAGATACTGGTGAGACCACACTTAGAATATAATGCATAGTTTTGGTTGCCCTGTTGTAGGAAAGTCATCATTAAACTGTAAAGAGTGCAAAAAAGATTTACGAGGACGGTGCTGGAACCTTGAGTTACAGGGTTAGATTGGACAAGCTAGGACTTTATTCCTTGGAAAGTAGGAGACCTGAGTGGTAACCAAAAGGAGATGTATATAATCATAAGGGACGTGGACAGAGTGCACGCACATAGTCTTTTTCCTCAAGGAAGGGAAACTAAAAACTAGAGGGATCAGGCTGAAGGTGAGAGGTGAAAGATTTAATAGGAACTGAGGGACAATTTCTAATCAGGGTAGTGCATACCCGCCAGAAAGTGGTTGAGACAGGTACAGCAACAGCATTTAAAAGACATTTAGATAAGTACATGGATAAAAGGGGTTCAGAGGTGTGTAAGTCAAATGTGGGGAAATGGAACTAGCCTGGTGGACACCATGGAGATGCTGGGCTGAAGGGCCTACTTACTTGCTGTATTATTACTTTATGACTTTAGTCATGAAGTAATGATGGTTCAAAGTCATGCAACTCACCAAGTCTATTTTGGTTCTTGGTAGAACAATCCTAGGGGTGTCATTACCCACTCTTGCCACACCCCAAAAATAATATCCTCTCCATAGTTTTCTCAATATCAGACATGCTCTCTTTCTCTGATGTAAATTCTAAACATGAACATTTGATTTCTCACTTTTCCAGGATCCTTGTCCCGGTTTTCCTCTCCACTGATGTTACTTAACCAGAAAAAGCTTCCAACATCCCTGTTTGTGTATCAGATTTTAAGCATCTGCAGTTTGTTTTATCCCAATTATTATTCAACATTATTTACTTATTTTAATTTTCTTACAGTTCAGTTTACTTTGTTTTTCTAAATCACAAGCAAGTGATCTTAACATGAGATATGATGTAGTACATAGTACACATCTACAGCACATTACAATGTTGTGCCAACTATGCAACCTTCTCTAGAAACTGCCTAGAATTCCCCCATTGCATAGCCCTCTATTTTTCTAAGCTCCATGTACCTATCTAAGAGTCTCTTAAAAGACCCTATTATATCCGTCCCTACCACCATCGCTGACAGTGCATTTCACTCTCCATGTAAAAAACTTACCCCCAACATCCCCTCTTCCAAACACCTTGAAACTACACCTGTAATAACTATGGCTCATCAGTCTAAATCAGAGGTTCTCAACCCGGGTTCCATGAACCTCCTTGCTTAATGGTATTGGTCCAAGGCATTAAAACCAGGTTGGGAATGCATGCTCTAGAATCACCCACTAGTGCAAATGTTTCAGCATCTGCCCTGTCATGACCCATAAGGATCTTGTATGTTTCAACAAATTCATCCCTAGTAAACTCCAAAATCTAATCTGCTCCCCATAGGATAACCATCCCTTTGCAGGAATCTCTTTCAGATTGATTTCAATGCTAGCATACATTTTCTTAAATAGGAGCTAAAATTATGTTTACCAACTGTGTTTCCAGTAAACAAATATGACAGCCAGTCTTAAGAGGTTTGAAAAACTCATCAATATCCTGAAGTGAAAATTTTTACAGGTTACAGCGAAGTGAAAACCAATGATTATTTGAAACATACAACTAAAAGAGACACATTCCATTACCTCTTTCTTGAGAGATATTCTGGACTTCCAGCCACTTCTTAGCCTGTTTTTTTCCATTTTTTCCATTGTAGCTTGATTTTTGTATTGCAGCATCTGATGCTGGTAATTCAACTAGAGGCTACTACGAATAAACAAAAACATAATGAAAGAGTTATGGAAGGATGGATGGTGACATGGAATAGGTGACAGGAAAAAAACAGAATTGCTTTGAAGCTGTAAAATTCAAATCTTTAGTCTTATTGCTCTGAATTATGTATTTTATCTCCAAACATCCCAGTGTGTGAGATGAAACTGCAGTTTGCTTGGTCGGCACCACAGTTCACATGGATGAGTTGGGCCAAGGGGCCTGTCTCCATGCTGTATTTACTTCATAACTCCTCTAACAAGGGCGCAAATGAGTGTGTATAGAAAATTAAACACTTACCCAAATGTGTTTCCCTTCTATTTTTGACGAGTTTTAGAACATAGAATAGTACAGCACAGTACAGGCCCTTCGGCCCACAACGTTGTGCTGACCCTCAAAACCTGCCTCCCATATAAGCCCCCACCTTAAATTCCTCTATATACCTGTCTAGTAGTCTTTTAAACTTCACGAGTGTATCTGCCTCCACCACTGACTCAGGCAGTGCATTCCACACAACAGCTACTCTCTGAGTAAAAAATCTTCCTCTAATATCGCCCTTGAACTTCCCACCCCTTACCTTAAAGCTATGTCCTCTGGTATTGAGCAGTGGTGCCCTGGGGAAGAGGTGCTGGCTATCCACCCTATCTATTCCTCTTATTATCTTGTACACCTCTATCATGTCTCCTCTCATCCTTCTTCTCTCCAAAGAGTAAAGCCCTAGCTCCCTAAGTTTTGAAAGATAAATGTTTCAAGAAACTACCATGTAAACAGGAACAATATGAAATATGCAAGAGCAGGAAATGAGATCCTTCCTCTTCTATAAGCATGGCATGAGTCAACCAAGAACATTGAGAACTGAGAAACCTAATACATACTGTAATGTCAATTCCATTTTCACAGCTGAAAAAGTGACGCATCTGATGGCATAAAATTCTGCGGACATGTGTAAACTCATCAACAGTCAACCACTGCAAAAACAACCCTCCCCCCACACATACATGAGTAGATTAACAGTGTTTTTATATGTGCTTTACTGCAACATTAGTACCAACCTCTCCCTCTTACAAAGTTGCTGAAATACACTGAATTAGACTAACCAAATTCAAGCACAGGTCCATCTCTTTCTTCAGTTATGTTCATTCTTAATATGGTATTTGATAACATTTATAAACCATGGTGCAACTAGTAGGCAAGAACTTTCCTCAAACACATGAATATCCCAAAAGAAAACTACTAGCATCTAAAATATTTGGCATCTACACATCCAAGAACAAGAACTATCTCTGTTTCATTTTCTGTCATCCCAAAATGATGCTGAAGGTGCTGATGACTGCAATTATCAACCTCCATAAAATTGTGCACAACAGACAGGAAAGGAGTTAAGAAAAGCCTTGGTGAAGAGAATTACAAAATAAAGATATGTGCAGTCAGAATTGGTATGACAAGCTAAAGGGCCAGCTTCTATCCTGTGTGACAATGATAAGAGAGGTCAGAATTGTCGGAACACATGGATATTGAAGATGGAGAGCTAGAGAAGAGATTTATGTCAGGATTAGAGATATGTGAAGCCAAAGAAGGTTTTGAAAATGAGAATGGCTGTTAAAATATGAACAGCTGACAAAACAGGAAGCAGTAGGAAAATCAGTGAGCACAACGATGAAGGCGAATGGAAATTAAGTGTTAGGAATTATTTTAATGGGCAATCCATACTGGCTATGTTTTAGATGATAGGAACTATTTAATAAGTTTCATACAACTTGACTCATACATTTCAAAAAATTATTTTTTAGTATTTACAAAACACAGAGAAGTGCTTCATCACTGTGGAATATGACATCAATTCAAATCACAATCCAAACCTTTTCACTTAACTTGCTCTTACTAACTCTTATATACTTACTGTTTAAATGTACACGGGGCAGGAATCAGAGGCAAAAAAGTCTGGATTTTTGACATAATCAGCTCAGTTTTAAATATATATTAGAACTTGAATAGCTCATTACATCACATTACTGATGGATTTTGTCTCCACTGTTCACATAGTGGGAAAATGTTAATCTATGAAACAACACTTTGGTAGATTATTTGTTCATTATCATTTTAATGCTTGTGGGATATTTTGCGCAAAATGCAAACTTCTGTTATGACACTTCTAAAGTAAACTGACCTCAAATAAGTGCTTCTTTTAAAACAACAATGCAAAACCTTTGACTGAAAATAATATCCAAATCTACCTAACTGAAGCATTGCAAAATTAAACAGCATAGTGACATTGTAAAAGTGTTCCAACATTGCTTTAACCACAATAGCAAATCATTAATATTTACTTAGGAAAAAGATTATTGAGAAATGACACTTTAAAATTGTAAGCACAGCTGTAAAAGTTTAGATATTTATCTACATTGCTAAAAATGATTAAGAGCTATCAGAAGTTATAGTGTCCATGACATGACTTAATTCCGATAAAGAAACATTCAGTTCCTGATTGCCCTTGGAAATATCAGCAATCCCTACTCAACCAGATCTGGATGCAATTCCATATCTCTGGCAGTACTCTGTGCAAGGACAGTGATGATCAGCAGCGAACAGTGAATAAATAAAAATATTCTTGAGTGTGTGTAGAACAAAATTATCCAAGTAAATACTTAATGTGAATTACACTAGTACTTTATATTCACAAACCAAACACAAGCAGTATCATGTGAAATCTATAGAGCTGTCTAACACAAAGTTACTGATACAATACACAGCAATTAAAACAGTACTAACATACTTCAGATATCCATCAGTTTGGTTTAAGAGGTTGTCCATTTGCCAACGAATACCATGATACCACCGTATTTTATGTACAAAGTAACAACTATTTGGAGAACTACCAACCAGTCTCCTGGCTTGAGATCAACAAATACCAGAATCCATTCACTTAGAAAATCCTAATTTGATTAGTCAAAGATAGTATTGCAAGTATAGAGGAAAGATATGTCACATCCAGAGTTTTTCCAGTTAACGGACGATTTCCCTCCACGTCTGTCTAACGTAGTGGGGAACCGTGTACGAGGCAAGTTACAGCAGTGGTTTGCCATTGCCTTCTGCCGGGTGAGTTTCTAAAGTGATCACCAGCTCGTAACCCAGCATGGATGGAAAGCGTGCAGGGGAGCCGGCTGGATTAGAACTCAGGACCTTTCATCCCGAAGTCCGACACTGATGCCATTACGCCACCAGCTGGGTCCATTGCAAATATAGTGAGCTAATATGATGAGCATGGTAGATAACAATTTTTAACCCTGAAGTAGGCCACCCTATATTTTGAAACAATGTCTCATTTCTAGACTCCCTGATGAGAGAACAAATAAATTCTTAGTACATCCACCCTATCAAGCCTTCCTCTTCTAAACTCTATCAAGCACAGGAGAGGAAATTGTGTTTGAAAAAGCTCATAATTATGTTTTTCCTGAGGATGTAACCACTAGAGTAGAACATGTTGACAGGAAAACTAGTAAAAGTAGCTGGTATACAAGGAATTTTAAAACGCTTGATAAGATGCAACAAAAGAGAAAGGAATAGATTTGCAGGGATAGACACTTATAGTCAGTCATAGAGTACTGCAGCACAGATCACGCTCTTTGGACCAACTTGTCTATGCCAACCAAGGTGCTCACCTAAGCTTGTAATGTGAGCCAACAGAGGTGAGGTGTAGAGGTTTTGTTGGCTACTCACTGTGCAGAACCTACTCTCTCCTTGGCATTACAGGGAGCTGCAAAGAAAAGAGCCATCAGGACCGTCACAGAGGCTGCCAAGTGAGCCTTCAGATGGTTATGAATCAAGAGGTGTGACATGAGGACCAGTGCTGCTGAGACATAAGCCAGGGCTTGATTAAGCCTGGCTGGGTCACCTGGGTGACAGTGTCTGACACTGAAAGACCTAAAACACCTGATGACCTGAGGTTACATCATGATGATGTGTCCCAGCTCATCCTAGGATATATCTCAGTATCATCTATTCCATTTGTAAGTGTTTGGAACCTATGTGTAAATCCTGCTCATTTCAAAATAAATCAGATAGAACTATATGAATAATTTCTGTATCATTATTAGTAGCGTGGCACAAAAGGAGCCTCAGCCTGCTTATATTCACGGTTGGATGAAGGCACCAAGTCTACCTAAGATTCTAAGAAGAAATGACTGGCACAGCTTCCCTTGATTTGAGCTTTCAAATGGTGAGAAACCTTTTAAGTATTCTCCGTGGGGAGCTGAGGATACTCAGTCATAAAGAGTATTCAAGATAGAAATTGACATATTTCTGGGATCTTAGGGAAAATGGAGTTGAGATCAAGAATCAATCATGATCTTACTGAATGATGAAACTGAGTTCAAACCAGTGCCTATTCTTGCCTTATGTTCATATTCGGTCCAGATCTCAACTGGCAGTCATTGCAGTGCTACCACTTCTATTCATAGTCAACAATTCAGTATTGCAGAGCTGGAAAATATTCACACCCCAAATAAACAATATAAATAGGACAAGGATTATATGAAGCAGAAACAGTGCTGGGAACTTCTGTGTCTGCTGGGCTTGTTAGATACTATAAATTTACATAATACAGAAAACTCCAAGAGTTTGTTTTAAGTAGCTTTATAGGTATTAACAGCTTTAATTTCCAATCTTATCAAAATTAGGTTTAATTTACATGGGTCCAGTTACCATTCTGGAGTTGTTTTACTCTTTAGGAGGTGTTTTGAAAATTTACCTTCATGTAGCTATCAGAGCTTAAGAACATCTGTAATCATTGTTAAACATGAAAGGATCGTTTAGAATAAGTATACTTTCTTTCACCTTGCCTAAAGTAACAGCATCTTAGCATGCTTTGACATTTGCCAGTCACCACCCAAACCAATCTTTTCCAAATAACCATCACTCTACTCTGAATTCCTAACGTCTACAGTAGGTTATTCAATTTTCATTATTTGCACACTGTTTTACTCCACTAGCTTGTCTTCTTTATATATTCCTCCTCAGACTAAAGCCACCGTTTTAAATCAGACAAGGTAACAAAAAAGTTCCTTCAAACCCAGCATCCTTGGTAACATATGGATTACCACCAACTTATTCACTCCCTAGTTCCTGGACATTTTCAAGCCCACTTCCTTTCACATTATTGCACTGCAGGGTGAACTTGGAAAGCTTAGCATCTGCTAGCTCATGGGGATACTTGCTAAGTTAAGGTGAAAGGTCAACAACTCAAAGTGTGACCTCAGTTGTTCTGTCAACAGATGCAGCATGACCTTCTGAATATTTCTACCATTCTCCAACTTTTGTTTCAGATTTCCACCAACAGTATTTCACCGTAGCAGGATAATTTCACATTCGTTCCTACTACTGATGTGTATATGTACATCAGTAGGCATATACTGACAAACAACTTGCAATAATTTCCTTTGCCAAAGATTGATCCACAGAGAAGTATTTCTCATTCTATTCTCACGATTCTTTCAAAAAGTAATTTATTGAGTTTGTAACAGCCTTTACCTCCCGCATTTCACCTGCTTAAATGCATTAAATGCGAGGTGCAGGCCCATAATTTATACTGGGAAATAAAATGGAAGCATAGAGGAGAGAGAGTCTGTCAGCAGACAAGCCCATTTTAGCATGAGAATAGTTGGTTCAATGCAAAAAAAAACTGACCAATGTATTTTTCAGAAGTGATACAGTTGTACAAGGCTTTGCTGGAGACCAAATTTGAAGCATTGTATGCAGTTCTGGTCACCTATCTACAGGAAAGCGATCAACAAAATTGACAGAGAACAGAGAAAAATTACAAGGATTCTTGCAGAAATTAAGGACTGAAGTTACAGAGGATGGGTGAATTAGTTAGGACTTTGTTCCCTTGAGTTCAGGAGAATGAGAGGAGATTTGATAGAGGTATACAATATTATGGGTCTTCCGAGTATGACTGTAAACTGCAACCGGTGATGAGGCTCTGATTGGGAACTTTCAGAGCTTTAGGGAAAGTGCAGTTACCCTTAGTCATTCATTGCTCCCAGGGCTGCTCTGACCCAGAATGGTAGCACCTGCCAGGGTTCCTGCTCAGGATACAAGCGAAGGCCAACGGCAGATCCGGCAGGTTCAGTAACTGAACTTATGACGGAGAAGGCGGATGAGCTACAACCTCAAATGACAACAGCTACAGTACAGGCAGATGAACATTTGGGAAGAGAAATAGCGATTTTCTCTTTTCGCCCAACGCAAGGCAATAGAAAACCACCGTTGCTAGATATTAGGTTTCCTAGAATCTGGTGAACGCAGCAGGCCAGGCAGCATCTCTAGGAAGAGGTGCAGTCGACATTTCAGGCCGAGACCCTTCTAGTCCTGACGAAGGGTCTCGGCCTGAAATGTCGACTGCACCTCTTCCTAGAGATGCTGCCTGGCCTGCTGCGTTCACCAGCAACTTTTAGGTACAACAGAAAGCTTGTAACCTAAAGAATGTGGAAGGAAGTCAGGGGTTCCAGCAACTCATTACTGCCATGATGTATTCAATACAGTGGCACAATAGCTTACCCTGCTGAGAGGCAAAAACAGGTAATCTTATTGAGAACAAAGAGGTAATCAGGATCCACTGGAACACCTGCAATGAAGAACTTTATCTTTGACATGGCTCTACCCTTGACACAAGCACCCTTGGTTCCATTTCATAAAATGCTGCCTGGCCTGCTGCGTTCACCAGCAACTTTTATGTGTGTTGCTTGAATTTCCAGCATCTGCAGAATTCCTGTTGTTTCCTAGAATCTACTTGCTAAGAAAATCATGGCCAAACTCACAAAATGTATAGCACAACAACAGCGTCAAGAGGATCTTCAAGACAATTCTGAAGACGGTTCGCTTGGTAGGATTGATTCTGGGCAGCAGGAGATCCCCGACCGTCATCAAGCTACTGCTCATAAAATTCAAGTAACACAAAAGAAAATTATTGCCACTTGGAATGTAAGAACCCTATACCAAGCAGGAAGATTGGACAGTGTGATAAATGAAATGGAAAAACTAAAAATTAACATCATGGAATTAGTGAAGTTTGTTGGACAGGTGCTGGAACATGTCAGAATAGAAATAAAACACTAATTATTCTTGTGGAACATCCCATAAAAATGGAGTAGGAATTCTTATAGATGAAAACATGGCAAAAAGTGTTTTAGGACATTGGGCAATATCAGAAAGAGTGCTCTTTGTTAGATTCAGAGGACAACCATTTGATTTAGCAATTATACAGGTATATGCACCAACAACAGATGGAACAAATGAGGATTTAGATAAATTCTATGAAGAGCTTGAACAAGCAAAGAATGGATGCAAATCTCAAGATATTGTCATTGTCATGGGAGATCTAAATGCTGAAGTACAACAAGGTGCTGATGGAAATACCATAGGAAAATTTGGACTAGGGGAAAGAAATGAAAGAGGCGAGAAATGGGTAAAAATAGTGCAAGATGAATAATCAGGTCATCATGAATACCTACTTTAAAAACCATCCAAGATGCTTGTGGACCTGGAAAAGCCCAGGTGATAGCACCAGAAATCAAATTGACTTTATTACTATAAACCAAAGATTTGGAGACTCAGTGCAAAACATATCCAGGTGCAGACTGTAATAGTGACCATAACCCAGTAGTATGTCATGTAAAAGTAAAACTTAAAAAACTAAGGTAGTAAAAACCTGAACAATCCCTTGACTACTCGCAATTAATTAAAGAAAAAAACTTTGAAGACAAAAATTTACAATTGAAGTAAGGAATAGATTTCAAAGTCTAGAAATAGAATCTGTTGAAGATGATAGCAATCATGTAGAAATGAAGTTTAACTCACTGAAGGATGCCTTGGTAGAATCAGCAAAGTCAGTGATTCCTAAAAAAGAAAAAAGCACAAAGAATAAATGGATGACAGATGATATCAAAAATCTAATGGAAGAAAGGAGACAGAAGAAAACAAATCTTATGGAATACAAGTTCTCAGATAAAAAAGTTAAAAGCTTATGTCAAAAAGCCAAAGAAGAATGGTTAAACCAGGAATGTGAACAACTAGAAAGAATCCCTATTATTGATCCAAAAAGAGTACATCAACAAATCAAGAATATCACTGGTAAAAAGCCCCTCTGTTCTTCAGATGGATGCTTGAAAGCGAAGGACTGTACATGGAAATCATGGAAAAAGATGAGATTATGAACAGATGGACTGAGTATATTCAGGAATTGTTTGAAGACGATCGAGGTGAAAAACCAGAAATTAAGAAGAAAATTGAAGGTCCAAGTATTTTAAAATCTGAAGTTCGTAATGCAATAAATAAGATGAAGAAAGGAAAGGCAGCAGGTCCTGAGGAATTAGTAATAGAACAAATTAACGCCCTTGAAGATCATGGAATTGAAAAACTTACTGATTTAATCAATGACATTTATGAGACTGGAATAATACCAGAACAGATGAAAAATATCAGTATTTATCATTCTTCCTAAGAAACCTGGAGTAACAGAATGTGAATTACATAGGACCATAAGTTTAATGAGATATCATCAAGATACTTCTAAGAACTTTGATGACAAGAGCTGAAAGTAAGATACAAGCTGAAATAAGTAAACAACAATGTGGTTTTGTAAAAGACAAAGGTACAAGAAACGCGATATTGATGTTAAGGATACTATCAGAACGAGCTATTCAAGTGCAAAAAGATTTGTTTGTTTGTTTCATCGACTACACAAAAGCATTTGATAAAGTGAAGCACAATAAGTTATTTGAAATATTACAGAAACTCTAGATCTAGATTCGAAGGACCTCCGCCTAATCAGAAATCTGTACTGGGAACAAACTGCCGCTGTAAGAATAGATGGCGAAGTAAGTCAGTTTACAAAAATCAAGAGAGGCATTAGATAAAGGTGTGTTTTCTCCCCTGATTTGTTTAAAGTGTACAGTGAAACAATATTACAAAAAATAAGAGACATCTTGGGAATCAAAGTTGGCAGTGAAAACATCAATAATTTCAGATATGTGGATGACACTGTGTTAATTACAAGTACAGAGGAAGAACTATAAAACTTAATCGATATAATTGTTGAAGAAAGTGCAAAAATGGGTCGATCTATCAATTGCAAAAAGACAGAATGTATGGTGATATCCAAAAAGAAGGAAAATCCTATCTGCAGGCTAAAAATAAACGAGCAAGACATAAAACAAGTACAGGACTTTTGCTACTTAGGAAGCTGGGTGACATCAGATGGCAGGTGCGACATGGACATCAAAAGAAGAATAAGGATGGCAAAAGACACCTTTACGAGAATGAAGAGTATACTGACCAACACTAAACTAGGCATGACAACCCGCCTCAGAGTACTGAAATGTTACGTATATTCAGTTATATTATATGGCTCAGAATGTTGGACAATATCTAGTAACACGAGGAAACGAATTGAAGCAGCAGAGATGTGGTTTTTGAGGAGGATGCAAAGAATATCATGGACAAAACAAGTATCTAACAAGAATGTCATAAGCAGAGCCAGCACACAAAGAGAAATAATGTATGAGATCATGAAAAGGCAACGTAACTTCATTGACATGTGATTAAGAAAGAGGAGTTAGAATGCACGGTAATTATGGAAAAGATTGAAGGGAAGAGAGCAAAAGGAAGACAAATGATGATGGAGACAGCAGCCAGACAACTGGAAATGAATACCAATGAATTGATCCACTTGACCCGAAACAGGAGTGCGTGGGCCATGGCAGTCAAAGCTCAAACTGCCATGGCACCTGATGATGATGATGATGATGATGATACAATATTATTAGAGGTATAGATAGGATAAATGCAGACAAGCTTGGGTAAGACTAAAACTGGAGGTTATAGGTTAAGTCGGAAATGTGAAATAGTTCAGAGAAATCTGAGGGGGAACTTCTTCACTTAAAGGGTGCTGCGAGTGTGGAACAAGCTGCTAGTGGAAGTGGTTGATGCGGGTTAAAATGCAACATTTAAAAGGAGTTTGGTAAGTACATGGATAGGAAGGGTATAGAGGGTGATGGCCCAGCTGTAGGTTGAATGGACTAGGCAGAATAACAGCTCAACACCGATGAGATGGGCAGAATGAACCGTTTCTGATCTGTCACGCTCTTTAACTATGCTGTGGCCATGAATGCTTCCTCTGTAAACCACAGAAATCTGCAAGGTCAAGATTGCAGTGCATCGCAAAATATATTAATCAATGTGTCTGCGTGATTCTTGATATTTCCCAAACTGATCCAACACTGAGTAAAAATATCTAAATCCTCTTAACTTGATCATTTTTTTATTTTAAGTAACATGGAGCATTTATACAGGACCCAGGTCCAGGGTCTTCTGTATGGGAAGCACCAAAATAAAAATCACATTAACCTCATCTTTAGGAGCATATTTGTATTTCTCAGGGTTGAGAATTATTTTTGTGAATCAGGTTGTCACCTGAGATCGAAATGATGGAAAAATGGCCTTCTGGATCAGTTATTTTCTGTGTATCAGTTTTTGGACAGATGAAAACTTGTTTCCAACTTTCAGCACTAAAAATGCAGCACTGAAGGTCAAGCCTCTTCAAGATCATACTAAAGTACTGCTGAATGTCAGTGCATCCTTTCTTAGATAAGGGGCCCAAAACTGCTCACTGTACTCCAAATGGGGTCTTGCCAATGCCTTACACAGCCTCAGCATTACATCCTTGCTTTTATATTCTAGTCCTCTTTAAATGAGACATTCCCCTTCCTCACCACCGATTTAACCTACAAATTAACCTTTAGGAAATCCTGCATGAGGACTCCCAAATCCCACTGCCCAACTTCACGCAGTATGTGAGCTGTACAACCAGAGGGGAGAGGACTCTGGATTTGATGTACGCTAACATTAAGGATGCATACAGCTCCTCTCCCGTCCCCACACTGGGAAGGTCAGATCACAACCTGGTGCATCAAGAACCCTGCTACATGCCTCTGGTGAAGAGAAAACCTGCAACCTCGAGGACAGTGACGAAATGGTCGGAGGAGGCTTATGAGGCGCTCCAGGGTTGTTTTGAGGTGATAGGCTGGCAGGCACTCTGTGAGCCACATGGAGGATATTGATGGGCTCACAGAGTGCATCACTGATTACACCAACCTCTGTGTAGACTGCAATGCTCCGACAAGAACTGTCCTTTGGTATTCAAATAACAAGCCATGGGTGACAAAGGACATTAAGGACATCCTGAACGCTAAAAAGTGGGCGTTTAGAGATGGAAATAGGGAGGAGCTGAGGGCAATACAGAGGCACCTGAAAGCCAAGATCAGGGAGGCTTAACACAGGTACAGGAGGAAGCTTGAGTGGAAACTCCAGCAGAACAACATGACAGAGGTCTGGAGGGGGATGAGGACCATCACTGGGTTCTGGCAAACTTGCAACAGAGGAGCTGAAGGCAGTGTGGACAGGGCCAATGAACTTAACCTGTGCTTTAACAGATTTGACATTGTGTCCCCTGCCCATCCCACACGAGCCATCTGTTGTCGGCCCCCAACCAACACATATTCCACTCTCCCCTCCTACCCCTCCTCACAGTCCCCCACCCTGCTCTCATGACTATATCCCTTCCCCACACGAAACCACCACGGTGGGCTTCACAGCTGAACAGGTGAGAAGACAGCTAAAACATCTCAACCCAAGCAAGGCTGCAGGACCGGATGGTGTCAGTACCAGGGTGCTCAAAGCCTGTGCCCCTCAGCTGTGTGGAGTATTTCGCCATGTATTCAACATGATCCTGAGGCTCCGGAAGGTTCCTGTACTGTGGAAGACATCCTGCCTCATCCCTGTGCCAAAGATGCCGCGCCCCGACTAGGAGTTGAGGATGCCATCATCTACCTGCTGAACGGTGTCTACGCCCACCTGGACAAGCCAGCGAGCACTGTGAGGGTCATGTTTTTTGACTTCTCCAGTGCGTTCAACACCATCCGCCCTGCTCTGCTGGGGGAGAAGCTGACAGCGATGCAGGTGGATGCTTTCCTGGTGTCATGGATTCTTGATTACCTGACTGGCAGACCACAGTACGTGTGCTTGCAACACTGTGTGTCCGACAGAGAGATCAGCAGCACTGGGGCTCCACAGGGGACTGTCTTGTCTCCCTTTCTCTTCACCATTTACACCTCAGACTTCAACTACTGCACAGAGTCCCGTCATCTTCAGAAGTTTTCAGATGACTCTGCCATAGTTGGATGCATCAGCAAGGGAGATGAGGCTGAGTACAGGGCTACAGTAGGAAACTTTGTCACATGGTGTGAGCAGAATTATCTGCAGCTTAATGTGAAAAAGACTAAGGAGCTGGAGGTAGACCTGAGGAGAGCTAAGGTACCGGTGACCCCTGTTTCCATCCACGGGGTCAGTGTGGACATGGTGGAGGATTACAAATACCTGGGGATACGAATTGACAATAAACTGGACTGGTCAAAGAACACTGAGGCCATCTACAAGAAGGGTCAGAGCCCTCTCTATTTCCTGAGGAGACTGAGGCCCTTTAACATCTGCCAGACAATGCTGAGGATGTTCTACGAGTCTGTGGTGGCTAGTGCTATCATGTTTGCTGTTGTGTGCTGGGGCAGCAGGCTGAGGGTAGCGGACACCAACAGAATCAACAAACTCATTCGTAGGGCCAGTGATGTTGTGGGGATGGAACTGGACTCTCTGATGGTGGTGTCTGAAAAGAGGATGCTGTCTAACTTGCATGCCATCTTGGACAATGTCTCCCATCCACTACATAATGTACTGGTTGGGCACAGGAGTACATTCAGCCAGAGACTCATTCCACCGAGACGCAGCACAGAGCGTCATAGGAAGTCATTCCTGCCTGTGGCCATCAAACTTTACAACTCCTCCCTTGGAGGGTCAGACACCCTGAGCCAATAGGCTGGTCCTGGACTTATTTCATAATTTACTGGCGTAATTTACATATTACTACTTAACTATTTATGTTTCTATTACTATTTATTATTTATGGTGTAACTGTAACGAAAACCAATTTCCCCCGGGATCAATAAAGTATGACTATGACTTTGCACCTTGTTTTTTTTTATAATTTTCCCCTCTTTAGAAAATAGTCTGTGCTTTTATTCCTTCTATCAACGCATATGCCTATGCACTTCCCAACACTGTATTCTATCGGCCATCTCTTTCCCCTTTCTCCTAATTCGTCCTTCTGCAGCCTCCTTGCTTCAGCAACAATACCTATCTTTGCATCATCAGCAAACTTGGTCACAAAGACACCAATTTCATCATCCAAATCGTTTACATGCACAAAGCAGTCCCAACACAGACCCCTGTGGAACACCACTAGTCACTGGCAGCCACTCCTAAAAGGATCCCTTTATTCCCAATCTTTGCCTCTTGCCAATCAGCCAATACTCTATCCATGCTAGCATCTTTCCTGTAATACCCTGAGTTCTTACTTTACTTAGCAGCCTCATATACAGCACCCTGTCAAAGGTTTTCTGAAAATCAAACTACACAACATCCACCAATTCTCCTCTGCCTATCCTGCTTGCTATTTCTTCAAAGAATTCCAACAGATTTCTTAGTCAAGACTTTCCCTAAGGAAACCACGCTGACTTCAGCCTCTTTTGTCATGCGCCTCGAAGTACCCAGAAACCACATCCTTAGCAACTGACTCTAACATCTCCCAATCACTGAGATCAGGCTAACTGGCCTATAATTTCCTTTTATTCTGCATCCCACTCTTCTTGAAGAGTGGAGTGTCATTTGTAATTTCTAGTCCTCCAGAACAATTCTAGAATCTACTGATCATCATATATCATGAAGTGTTTTTTTGTGGCTATACAATGCAAAACATAAATGACTACAGTACTGTGCAAAAGTCTTAGGCAACCTAGCTACATACGTGTGCCTAAGACTGTACGTGTTACTCTAGATTTCCAACATCTGCAGAATCTCTTGTGTTTTTTTCTAGTCACTGAGTCTTAGTCTCGCCTCAACCTTTTCTGTTCCACAATAAATAATCTAAGCTTTTCCAATCTTTCTTCCTAGACAGAAATTTACAGTCCTGATAACACCTTTATAAAATTCTCCTGCACATTCACCAAAGCAAACACAATTTTCCTGTAATCTTGTGACGAGAATTGTAAACTGTATTCAAACTGTGGCCGAACCAGTGCTGTATAGTTTAGCATCACCTCTCTGGACCTGTATGTAATGCCCAAGTTAATAAAATGCAGTATCTGTTAAGACATTTAACCATTTTATTGACTTGACGTGGTATTTCAAAGATCTATAGACACACATTCTGTTCCACACCACTCAATATCCTTCCATTTATTCTTTAACTTGCTGCATTTTTCCAAACTTCTCTCACACTTCCCTGGACTACGTACATCCAATTTACTACTTTCCTGGCCCACTAACCAGAATACATGCACCTGCCATGTTGCAGCTTTTCCCCTGACTGCAAATCAGTTTTTCTAATAATTTTTATGCAAAATAACCCTAACTCTAATACATCACTAGGAAAAAAAGTGAGCAATTTAAAAGATTGCGTTGATATAATATTGTATTGATATGCAGTAGTAGCCAGTGAACAAATATATCAGCTGTATATCATCAAAGAAATGGAAGGAACAGGAGGCTTCTCAGGTAGATGTACAGACAGACTTACTCAAACAGATTGCTGTATTAAAGAGCTATCTTAAGTCAGGGAAAATAGTGTAACTGTTCCTAACAAAATTTTAAGAAGTGCTTTTCCATATTGGAGGTGCAACAATATACTCAGTCAGAACTTCCACATGGAAGAGACTTGATTCTTGAGTTATCGACACTTACTCTGGATTGAAACTGTTTCCTACTCCTCTGCTTCCATATCTGCACACACTCTCTATCATAGGTTCAATTTCTCCATTTCTTCCTCCCACCTGTGCCTTTCATTTCTTTTTTTCCCACTTCCAATCTCTCATCCATCCTCAAGTCCATCCATTGCACTCATTCACTTGTTTTCCCCCTTCACTGTATCACTGTTGATTTGTTTGCCTGAATCTGCCTCACTGATTTTTTTTTCACGCTTCTGAACCGCTTTTTTTTTAAAACTACTCTCCTTCTCCTTACCTTTGGTACATGGTCCAACCCTTCCAGCTTCTTGTTTTTGGGTGTTATACCCAACATCTCAGTTTCTTGAACTCTGTATTCCTCTAGCTCACTGTTTCTGTGCATCCTTGTCTCTCTTATATCCTTTCTCTCTCACACACATCTCCCCTATACTTTTTCTTTGGTCTTTCCCATGTCTTCTGCCTGTCATCTTACTTCTGTCTCACTCTCACTTTGACATGACTCTACCATTCTCCTTAATTAACCCAATCTATTTTCTCTATCTGTCTACCCTCTGTCCTCACTCTATTCCACAGTTCTCTGACTCCCTCCAGCCACTCCCCATCCCAACAACTTTCAATGTGTTCATTCCATTGATCCTTTCTACTTCACCATCGTTCTCACATTCTCTGTCTCGCTTTCTGATTTTCTCTCCAATGCCTCTCCCTTTCCCTCTTTCTTTGTTGTGTTTCACTATATGCCTGTCTGGTGACAGCCAAGACACCTCCTCCATGTCCTAGCATCAGGATCCCACAACCCCATTCAGAACTGATCCAGAATTCCCTAAATTCTAGATCAATGGAATTAGATCTATATTCTCTAGAGTTTAGAAGAATGGCTGGTCTTATTGAAACATACAAGATCCTAAGGTGACATGTCAAGGAAGAGCTTAAAAGTTTCCACAAGTGCAAAACTTTCAAGTCAAGCAACATAGTTACAAGATTTAAGACTGAGAACAAGGAATGTCTTCTCACAGAGTGGTCAAACTCTTGAATTCTCTAAACTAAATAATTGTGAAGGCCAGATCACTAAGAGGTGGAAACATGTTTGGGAGAATTTAGAGATATGAGGGAAATGACATATAGGAAAGGAGTTGAGACCTAGGACAGATATGCCATGATCACATTGAATGGCAGATCCGAAGGACCAGGCAACCTACACCTGCTTCTAATGTCTTCTGTTCTTGAAAGGAAAGTTGTTGATAGGGAAGTAGTTTGAAAGGATTAAAGGACCAAGGTTAGTTTATCTTTGAGGAGAACAATGCTGACAACAGATTACAGTATAAGGGGCAACATCTGAACAAAACAAAGTTAATACCAACGTCCAGGTGGTCAGCTTTCCATGAGAATAGAACTGCAAGTGAAGGAAGTGGGTTTCCAGCAAAAGTTCAGCTGAGAATGGGCACCAGGAAATAGAAGGAAAATCAAGATCCGATTCTGAATCACCCAATTTTCGAATCTGAGGACCTCCCTCCACAACCAGCTATCATTCTTCCTATCACACTACCCCCAATCTCACCGCAACCAACCCAACCCGACCTCCTCTCAAATGCCACATCAAAAATCTGAATGCCGCAAGCCCCGACCTACCTCCCGCACCCAATTTTCTCAACCCCTCGTTCTCCTCCATATTCCACTACCCTCTTCCCCAAGCCCCAGGCTCTTTCCCTCGGAACCCTGACTCCCGCCTCCGAGGCCCCGGAGCCCTTCCCATCGCCTTCCCTCAGGGCTCCGGGACCTCCCTCATCGCCTTCCCTCAGGGCCCCGGGACCTCCCTCATCGCCCCGGCTCCCTCCACCATCCCACAGGCCTCCGGCCCTCCCCATCCCATTCTCCCACGTCAAGTCCCCGCTACCCTGGTCCCCACCATTCCGGGCCTCCGCTCCCCTTCCAACATGTCCCCGAGCCCTCACCGTTACGCTTCGGAGCCGCTTCATGCCGGGTTGTGGGGGTGAGAGGGGGGAGAGCGGGGGAGGGGGTAACAATAGGCCCCGCAATCCAGCGCCGACTCACCATCAGCTGGGATTGGGAGAGCAGCCCGCATCAATCGAGCGAAGAGCGGCTCCAAACGTCGCAGTGACGCGACGCAGCCAGAGGGGGCGCGGGCGGGGAGAGAGTGAAGGTGGTGGCTCGGAATGGCTGGTGTGAGAGGGAAGGGGTTGGAGGAGCTGAGGCGATTTCTGGGTGGCAGAAGGAGCCGGTGCTCTGAGTCCCGTCAGTGAGGGACTCTGGGTTGAGGCAGTGAGGTGTTGTTCAGAGGGTGACTCCGTCTTGAAGGAATGGCAGCATCAGTTCCCTGGAAGGGTCATCCACAGAGAGCAGTCCCATCCCATCACTGGGTCTGAGGAGTTTAAATTCAGTCAATCACATAATCTGAATTTAAAATCCCATATTAGTTCAGGTGATGATGGATTGACATGAGGATTGTCCTGGTTTCTGTGTGAGGTTATTTGTTCTTTTCAATGACTTGCTTCCTGAAGTGGCTTGGCAAGTTGTAAATACGAAAGGAATGGGGATATGATGTGGAGCCTGTTTGGTTATTTCAGCTGATCTACCACGCTTCCACTTTCCAGTAATACCCCTTCTGCCCAAGAGTGCAAGAAGGTGGAGAGCTGTGAATACAGCCCAGTCCATCAGTTTTCTCTTCATCTACTCCGGCTACACTGCTTTGAGAAAGCAGCCAACACTACCAAGGATCCCTCCCACCCCATTCATTCTCTCTCTTCTTCCTCTTCTTTTGGATAAAAGATACAAAAGCCTTAGTGTACGAACCAACAGATTCAAGCTTCCATCAGACCTTTCATAGGCTACAGAATGAACTCTTGGATCTCCAGTCTACCTCGTTGTGGCCTTTTTCATTTGTGAACCTACACTGCACTTTCTCTAACACAACCTGAAGCATTCTGTTCTTTATATAACCTTAATATAATTGTATATGTCACCATTGGTATGGATGGCATGCAAAACAAAAGAGTTTTATCATGTCTTGGTACACATGAGAATAATAAATCAATACCAACACTAATA
The DNA here is from genome assembly GCF_030028105.1 of Mobula birostris. Classification (NCBI taxonomy): domain Eukaryota; kingdom Metazoa; phylum Chordata; class Chondrichthyes; order Myliobatiformes; family Myliobatidae; genus Mobula; species Mobula birostris. The sequence goes on from NC_092375.1 coordinate 91,136,561, forward strand.
TCTTGATTCTTGTAATATCCAAGAAATGCATCAATCTCTTGGAGTACACAATTCCAAAGTTTCATGACCTTTGCCATTCTCTCTGTCTTAAATGCCTTTCCCCCTTACTTTGAGACTGTCCCCCCAAGTTTTAGACTCTGCAGTCATGGAAAACATCCCCACCGTGAGAATTTCAAAAGTTTCAATGAGATTGCCTTTCATTCTTCTGACCTGAAAAATCCTGGCCAAGAATGCTCAATCACCGCTCAAGCAGCAAACATGTCCCTAAGGAATCAGACTGATGAATCTTTGTTGCACTTCCTTTCTGGAGAGATTTTTTTCGGTAAGGAGACCAAAAACTATACTGTGAGTATAGTGGGTGAGATCTCAACAGGCTATAATTATAAAAGCCATCATTCTCTTGTAATGAAGGCCAACATTCTGCTTGCCTTCATAATTGTATGCTGCACCTGTGTTTTAGCTTTAATCGACTTGTGCACGTAATGGCCCCTTGAACATCGACAGTTAACAATGTTTCACTATTTAAAAAGGACTGCTTTTCTGTTTCACCGAAGTCGAGAACCTCACAATTTTCCACATCACTATTCCCGTGAAGCTTTTTTACGCCTTCTCCCTACTCTCACTCTCACCCTCACCCATTTTTGCATTTGCAGCAAAGAGAAATATGACATTTAGTCTTCAAAGCCAAATTGTTGATATAGATTATTGAAAGATGGGACTCACAGAACAAACCTTACCATACACCATTAGTCACAGACTGACAATCTAAGCAAGACCAGTTTATTTCTACTCTTTGCTTTTTGCCTCATAACCAATTCTCATTTCACCTCAGTACAACACCAAAAATGTAGGTGCAAGAGATTCTGAGGATGCTGGAAATCCCGGGCGATGCACATAAAATGCTGAAGGATCTCGACAGACCAGGCAGCAGCTATGGAGGGAAATGAACAGATGACGTTCGGGCCAAGACCCTTCATCGGCACTGAAAGGAAGAAGGGAGACGCCGGAATAAAATGGTGGGGAGAGGGCCAGGAGAGTGAGCTGGCAGGTGATAAGTGAGACTCACAACACGCTGGAGGAACTCAGCAGGTCGGGCAGCATCCGTGGAAAAGATCGGTCGACGTTTCGGGCCGGATCCCTTTGTCAGGACTGTAGAGGGAAGGGGCAGAAGCCCTATAAAGAAGGTGGGGGGAGGGTGGGAAGGAGAAGGCTGGCAGGTTCCAGGTGAAAAACCAGTAAGGGGAAAGATAAAGGGGTGAGGGAGGGGAGGCAGGGAGGGGATAGGCAGGAAAGGTTTGGGGACCGCTTTGTCAAGCACCTCTGCTCCATCTGCCAAAACAGACAGGATCTCCCAGTAGCCACCCACTTCAATTCTGCTTCCCACTCCCATTCAGATATGTCCATACATGGCCTCCTCTACTGCCATGATGAGGCTAAACTCAGGTTGGAGGAGCAACACCTCATATACTGTCTAGGTAGTCTCCAGCCCCTTGGTATGAACATAGAATTCTCCAACTTCCGGTAATTCCCTCCTCCTCCCTTCCCCTATCCCTATTTCACTCTGCTCCCTCCCCTAGCTGCCTATCACCTCCCTCTTGGTTCCGCCTCCTTCTACTACCCATTGTGTTTTCCCCTATTCCTTCTTCACCTTTCCTGCCTATCCCCTCCCTGCCTCCCCTCCCCCACCCCTTTATCTTTCCCCTTACTGGTTTTTCAGCTGGAATCTGCCAGCCTTCTCCTTCCCACCCTCCCTCCACCCTCTTTATAGGGCTTCTGCCCCTTCCCTCTACAGTCCTGACAAAGGGTTCCAGCCCGAAACGTCGACCGATCTTTTCCACGGATGCTGCCCGACCTGCTGAGTTCCTCCAGCGTGTTGTGAGTGTAGCTTTGACCCCAGCATCTGCAGATTATTTTGTGTTTAGGTGATAAGTGAGTCCATGTGAGGGGCAAGGCAGGTGGATGGGGAGGCAGATGAAAGGGAATGATGTGAGAAGCTAGAAGGTGATAGGTGGAAGAGGTGAAGGGCTGAAGAAGAAGGAACCTGATAGGAGAGGACAGCAGACAATGGAATAAACAGAGGGGAGTGGATGCCGTTTAGAGAAATCTACGATCATGCTGTCAAATTGAAAACTACCGAGATGGAATATGAGATATTGCTCCTCAGTCCTGAGTCTGACCTTTTCGTTGCAACAGAGGAAGCCTTGGATAGATTTGTCAGTGCAGGAATGGAGAGTAGAATTGAAATAGGTGGCCAATAGCTTTAGTCCAGAAACATATTTTAGAATATATAAGTCCATGATTGCTTTGCTCATTCATGTTGTATTTTAGGTGTTCTGTTATTCCATCTTGAATTTTAAATTCTAGCGTTCTCCCTACTCCATACTTTAAACTAACAGGTCGGTCGTTCTCTGCTTTTTTCCTCTCCTCTTTCTCAAATCAAGGAGCCACGTTTGTTACCTTCCAATCTTTCAGGTGCCCAAGAAGAGAAAGGTTAATGGCCTTAATGACTTTCGCCCAGTTGCAGTCACATCTACTATAATGAAGTGCTTTGAGAGGTTGATGATGGCAAGAATTAACTCCTGCTTAAAAAACGACTTGGATCCACTGCAATTTGCCCATTGCCACAATAGGTCTACAGCAGATGTAATCTCACTTGTTCTCCACTTGACTTGGATCAGCTATACAACAGCAACACTTCTGTATTTCTGTTGTATATGTACCTGTTATGTTTTGTAACTCCAAATGTAAAACTAATCGAATGAAAAGCAAGGGAGCCCAAGAACATGTGTAAACCTTGGTTTTACTTTTTATGACGTAGTGGCGTGATGACATATGCCATTCACGTACTTTTACATATAACCCATAGAAAATTATGTAAACAACAAAGAAAATTTCATCAAATAATATATTTACAAAGCCTACAATATTACTGATATATTTCATTTAATTTTTTAAATCTTTTTTATTAATTATTATTAAAGATCAGCAAAAAATACATTAAGGTAATCAAGTCAATATGTCAATATGTACAATGAAGAATTAAATTAGCAAATAACTGATTAACAAAGCTAAGCAATATACCAATAATAGTAAGAAAAAAATAAAGTGTTAAGGATATTTTTTTGAAAGAAAAAAAGAAAGAAAAAAAAGAACCCCTACAAGCTAAGAGAAAAAACCCCCTACTAACTAAAAAAAAAACAGATTGGGCGCACAACCCAGGAGCTATACGTCACGCAAGCTTCCATAAAAGAAAAACATCAATCCACCAACTCAAATCCATTTAAACAAAAATCGGAAGGAAACCATATTAATTAACTCAAATCAGATGATAGTAGCTGAAATATTAAACTCTAATTCAATGTAGAATGCATCTCAACTTACACACACACACACATATATAGTATACTATGTAATACAACTATATACTATTTAATACAACAGTATACATAATAGACATCCACAGCATAGTAAATTTTAAACTGTCCCATTCAGGCCTAAAGATTTAATCGCTGTGGAGGATTTCTTTACTATTGTGGTATAATGTCTTTCCTGACAAGGGGCGGGGGAATCACTCTGCCTGGCAGGTCAGGCTTGTGGCTGTGAATTACAGGTTCTGGGACCTGTAGGAGTTGACTCTGGGACTGCAGGAGGTAGTTCTGACACCTCTGGTCACCTTTCTTCTCTAACAAGTGACTCTGTTCTCCTCAGCTGATCCAATCCGTCGTCTCCAGACACTAGCAGACATAATCTCCACTGTGTAGGAGAGCGGTCCAGTGGATGTACAATAGGTGCTACCGGATGGTAGTCATTGAGGCAGATCACCACATTCTTCTTAAGCTCCGGTATAATTGAAACCTGTTTGAAGCACAGGGGAACTTCAGGCTGCCAAAGCGAAATGTGAAAAATCTCTGGTCAGTTGATCGGCACAGGTCTTTAGTGTGACAAGAGTCCTTGACAAGGATGGTTTGGACCCAAATGCTGGGGTATCTGAAGAAAGGTTTGAGCCATGGTATCAAACTGGATCAGAGCACTAACCAAACACAAGACAATATCACTAGTAGGCTTACAACTGAGCACCAAACCACAGTTTGAGTGTTCCTAAAATACTCGATTCTTGGCACCCAAAACATGATTATCAATTAGCGGGACCATCCTGAACCCTTAAGGGGGTTGCAACAGCAACCTGTACTCTGGGGAGTTTGAGCATCTAAATCCTGGAAGCTGGCACAGTTGGGAGTGTCTTGTAACAGGACTCTCTCCCCTACGGCCGACTCCTGATGGCCATGGCTGCCTGGAGAGGCGGTGTTGGTCCTCGTGGATGAGAGCTGGATCCAAGATGTCTCCTTCAGGCGCCCAGCACCTCACTTTGGATTCGAATCCTTCCCAGTCCATGAGGTTTTGCTGAACACCCCAAACAGGACATGAGTTCAAAACTTCTCTCACCGTGAAGACCTGCTTCCCCATTGATAAGCCTGGGAGACAGCAGGGTGGATGGTGGTGGGGTTAAAGGGGCTGGTGAAGACAGGTTTTAGATGTAGAAGGTGGGATTGATTTTTAAGGTCTTGGGGAACAAGGTTACTAACAAGGGAACTTAAGCAAGGTTAACAACATAGTAATTCAGTAAAAAGGCACTAATTTAGAACTAAATAAATAAAGTTGGGACATGGGATCAGGTGATATGTCGAGTGAGCTCATGGGCCCGATTGGAGTTCCTGGTGACCACATCTGCTGTACACGTTGGTGGCTTGAGGAATTTAGGCTCAAAGCTGATGACCTGGAATCCGAGCTTCAGCCACTGATGCATCAGGAAGGGGAGAATTACCTGGACACTATGGTTCAGGAGGCAGTTACATATATTACATTAACCTCCTCAAGTTTGGTCTTCAGTCAGAGACAAGAGGGTGTGACTATGACTGAGGCAGGTCGGGGGAACAAAAAGGTAGAGATTGAGGAAGCTCGGCCTTGAGCTTGTCCAATAGGTCTGAGGTTCCCGCTTACTCTGCGGGGTAGTGTGGGGGCTGTAGGAAAGACGAGCAGCAGCATGATCCTGGTAGCCATTTAGGATGGGGGAGAGAAGAGGAATAGAGTTATAATTGGGGATGTATCGTCAGTGATATAAACACAATTCGCTGTCTCAAGGATCAAAAGTCCTGAAGGCTGTATTGTCTGTCTGGTGCCTAAATTCAGGACATCTCATTTGACCTGCCTAGGGATTTGGAGTGAGAGGGGAAGGATGCAGTTGTGGTCCACGTGGGTACCAATGATGTAGGTAGAACAAGGAAAGAGAACCTGCTGATGGAATTTGAGAAGGTAGGGACTAAATGAAAAAGCAGAACCAAATAGGAAATAATCTCTAGATTGCTATCTGAGCTACGTGTGAATTAGAGTCAATAAGAATAGAAAATTAAGTGCATAGCTCAAAGACTGGTATGGGAGAAGTGAATTTGAATTTGTGAGTACTGGGGAAGGGGGGAGTTGTTCCGAAGGGATAGGCTCCACCTGAACATGTAGGGACCAGGATCCTGGCAAATCACATAACTACTGTATGTAGGGCATAAAAACAAATAGTAGGGGATGGGTTCAACAGATTAGAAATGTATGGATAAAGCAAGAGAGAGGAGCATCTATGGAATAAAGAGAAAGTTTAGAAAGGGAATTCAGAAAGTTTGAGGAGGTGGGTGGTGAGTACAGGACTGAAGGTGTTACATTTGAATGCATGCAGATTATGAAGCAGGATAGACAAGTTTCTGGCACAGAAATTGGTAGGTTTGATGTTTTGTGTTTGACAGAGTCATGGCTGAAAGAAGGTCACAGCTGGGACCTAAATACCACCCATACACGTCCTGTTAAAAGGAAGTGAGTGGGCATAAGGGGTGGTGTGGCTCTATTGGTTTACAAAAGAAAATCAAATTCTTAGCAAGGTAACATGGGATCAGAAGATGTAGAATCATTGTGGGTAAAGTTAAGAAAATGCAAGAGTAGATAGAAGTTATCTACAGGCCTCTGAATAGCAGTCAGAGTATAAATTCAACTTCAAGCTTAGTTTATTGTCATTCAACCATACACATGTATACCACCAAAAGAAATAACATTCTACCAGACTGAGGTGCACTATACAGTCTGTCTAACTCACACACACAACACATAAAGTAAAATTACCACAAATAATTTAACAAATAATCAGGTGCATTTACAACACAAGTTAAAAAGTAAACGCTATAACATTACTGGAGTATAAATGATAGTGGCGGGAGGTTCAGCTGTCTTACGACTTGGGGTTAGAAGTTGTTTCCTATTGTGACAAAAGACCAAATTATCAGAAGATTGATGCCGATAAGAGGACAATGGAAGAACATTCAGAAATGATAATGAGAGACGAGAGGGATTAACAAAAGGAGACATGGTTCCGAGTATTGTCAGAGACCGGTTGCTTTGAACCTGAACTGTTTGAAGTTTGATGGACAGGCAATCCCAGCAGGGGGATAAAAGGGACAGGTTCGCTAAGGCAACGGACACCACGACACCACGAGGTAACGAGAGCCTGGAAGCGGTGTGCCCCCACAAGTTGGTGCGAGTTTTGGAGGTCTGGCGCGGGACCAGCCATAGACGCACAGGGTGGAAAGATACGGTTGGCGGGAACCTGGTGTGTGTGTCCACCCTTGCCTGGGTGCCGGGTTCACCTCAGAAGAACGATCGTATCTGGAATGGAGGGGTCACAGTCAGTGACCTCAGAAGACATTACAAAGGGCTCCCCCGAAAGCTAACTGCGAGGAATATCGAAGGTCTGTTTGGAATCCGATTTGCATATTCATTCGTTCTCTCTCTCTCTCCCCAACGGCACAACAGCGATTACTGCGAACTGAACTAAATTGAACTGAACTCTGTGTCACTTGAGATTGATCATTTTACCCTTAGACTGCGATAGAGCTTGATTGATCCTATTATCCTAGTTCTGTGTACATGTGTGTTTATTCATTGCTAACCTGTTGCATTTATATCCTTACTATTATAGTACTGTGTTGCTTATTTCTTTAATAAAACTTTCTTAGCTCCAGTAACCCAGACTCCAACTAAGTGGTCCATTTCTGCTGGTTTGGCAACCCAGTTACGGGGTACGTAACACTATCTTAATGCAGTAGTTCTTGTCCGGACACTATGGTACCTCCTGCCTTGAGGGTCAAGGAGACTGTTGAACAGATGGAAGGGGTCATAGACAATGCTAAGGGCCCTGAACACGCAGTGCTCACAATAAATGTCTCTAATAGATGGAAGAGAGACCTCAATGATCCTATCAGAAGTCTTTGCAATCTTTTGGAGGGATTTGTGGTCAGATGCCTTGCAATTCCCATACCAGACTGTGATGCAGCTGGTCAGGACACTCTGGACGGTGCTCCTGTAAGGATTGGTTAGAGTGGGGGGAGGGGGCCTTGCTTGTCTCAATCTCCTCAGGAAGTGGAGACATTTCTCCAAATATAAAGATGTATTACAACAGGAGATTAAAAAAGACATACAAGAAAGACAATGTTACAGTGGCTATGGGAGACTTCAATATGCAGATAGACTGGGAAAATCAGGTTGATACTGGATCCCAAAAGAGAGAATTTGCAAAATGCCGAAGAGGTGGCTTTTTGGAGCACCTTGTGATCAAGCCCAGCAGAAAAAAAGGCAGTTCTGGATTTGGTGTTGTGTAAGGAACTAGATTTGATCAGTGAAGTAAAGGAAGCTTTAGTAGGAAGTGATCATAGTAGGATGGAATTCACCCTGACATTTGAGAAGGAGAAGTTAAAAGTGAATATATCTCTATTACAGTGGAGTAAAGGTAGCTACAGAGGCATTAGGGAGGAGCTGGTCAAAGATGATTGGAAGGGGACCCTAGCAGTGCTGACAGTAGAGCAGCAATGACAGAAGTTTCTGAGGGCAATTCAGAAGATGTAGGATTATTTCATCCCAAAGAAGAAGCCTTCTAAAGAGAGGCATGGCTGACAAAATAAGTCAGTGACAGCATTAAAGCAAAAGAAGGCATACAATATTACAAAATTTAGAAGGAAGCTAGAGGATTGGGAAGCCTTTAAAATCCAACAGAAGGCATCTAAAAAAAGCCATAACGAGAGAAAAATGAAATATGAAGGTAAGCTAGCCGATAAAATAAAAGAGGATAGCAGAAGGTTTTTTCAGATATATAAAGAGCGAAATAGAGGCAAGAATAAATATTGGACCACTGGATAATGACACTGGAGAGGCAGTAATGGAGGACAAAGGAATGGTGGACGAACTAAATAAGTATTTTGTGTCAGACTTCACTGTACAGCAGTATACCAGAAATTTGAGAGTGTCAGGGGCAGAAATGAGTGCTGTTGCTATTACTAAGGAAAAGGTGCCTGGGAAGCAGAAAGGTCTGAAGGTAGGTAAGTCACCAGGACCTGATGGATTACACCCCAGGGTTCTGAAAGAGGGAGCTGAAGAGATTGTGGAGGCATTAGTAATGCTCTTTGTAGAATTACCAGAGTCAGGAATTGTTCTGGAGGACTGGGAAGTCACAAATGTCACTGTACAAATGTCCTTTAAGAAGGCAGGAAGGACAAATTAAGGAAATTATAGGGCGGTTAGAGTGACTTCAGTGGTTGGTAAGATTTTGAAGTCCATTATTAGGATGCAATTTCAGGGTACTTCGAAGCACATGATAAAATAGGCCAAAGTCAGCATAGTTTCCTTAAGGGGAGACTTTAGTTGACAAACCTGTTAGATTTTTTGAGGCAGTAACAAGTAGGATAGACTAAAGGGCATCCATGGACAATGTTTACTTGGATTTTCACAGGTCTTTGACAAATAGCTGCACATGAGGCTGCTAAACAAGGTAGGGTCCCATGGTATTATATAAAGGTACTATCAGAATCAAAAGACTGGCTGACTACCAGAAGGCAAAGAGTGAAAATAAATGTTTTTTTTTCTGGTTGGCTACCAGTGATTAGTGGCGTTCCGTAGGGGTCAGTGTTGGATCCGATACTGTTTACATTCTGTGTTAATTATCCTTATGATAGAGTTGAAGGCTTTATGACTAAGTCTGCATATGATACAAAGTTGGGTGGTGGATCAGGTAGTGCTGAGGAAACAGAGAGTTTCTAGTAGGATTTTGAACGGGTTGGGAGAATGGGCAAAGAATTGGCAGACAGAATACAGCATAGGGAAGTGTTTGGTCATGCATTTTGGAAGAAGAAAGGTGTAGACTATTTTCTAAATGGGGACAAAATTCAGAAATTGGAACTGCAAAGGTATTGGAGAGACCTAGTGCACGATTCCCTAAAGGTTAACTTGCATGTTGAGTTGGTGGTGAGGAAGACAAAACAATGTTAGCATTCACTTTGAGAGGACTAGAAAATAAAAACAAGGATGTAATGCTGAGGCTTTATAAGGGTTTGGCCAGACCACATTTGGAGGGTTGTGAGCAGTTTTAGGCTTCATGTGGAAGGAAGGTTTTGCAAGCATCACAGAGGGTCCAGAGGAGGTTTATGAAAAATAATCCTGGAGGTGAAAGGTTTAATGTATGAGGAGCTTTTTAGATAGCTGTAAGCCTGCACTTGCTGCAGTTCAGAAGGATGATGGGAGATCTCATTGAAATCTACTGAATACTGAAAGGCCTGGATAGAGTGGATGTGGGAGAGTCTATAACAGATAAGGAGGAATTTCTTTAGCCTGGGGGTGATCTATGAAATTTATTGCCACAGATGGCTGTGGAGACTGAAGCACCTTCAATAACTCCAAAAGACTGAAGTTGGGTAAAATACTGAAAGACTTTTATTCGCTGTACAATACGACTTCCATGCTGAGTGTCTGCCCCTGGACTGAGGGGGAGGGGCAAGGCGAAACACCTTTATTCAGGAATCTGTGGGAGGAACCACACGAGCAGTCAGCAGAGGGGCGTGTCCAGACAGTTAACGCAGTTACAACATACATATAGTTTACCACAGAGACAAAGTCATCGGGTATAAAGCAGAGATTGATAGATTTTTTATTGTAAGGGTATCAAAAGTTATGGGGAGAAGGCTGGAGAACCAGGTTGAAAGGTATAATAAATCAGCTATGATCAAATGGTAGAGCAGACTCAATGGGCCATTATCCTAATTCTGTTCCTATGTCTCATGGTTTTGTTTTGTTTCCTTGTTAAAATCATCTCTTTGTTTTCTTTTTCTAATGAATGCTGTTTACATGATGCTATGTGCTGCACGTAAGATTTTCATTTCACCTGTGCATGTGACAATAAACTCACTTTGACTTTAAGGGTTCTGAACGAGTGTCTCCACTGCTCCCCAATATATTTGTGTGCAGTACTAACTAATACACATTGCTCACTCGTGCACAACTAGGTGTTGTGACAGCTGCAGCAAACCAGTAAAGGAAGGGAAGTGTAAGTGCTTCCCTTAATTAGAGTGGTTATGACAGGGACAGAGTGAGGTCTTCGAAAATACCCATTCATAATCCTCCAGCTTTCCCTTGGGTTTCACATCAATGATCCGATCACCTCTTTTACAGTCCCTTCCTTATAGTCCAAGAACCCTAATTTTAACTCTTGGTTACTGGTTATTTAATTTTTGTCACTAAGTATTTCTAGTTGGCCGGTGGTGTAGTGGCATCCACACCGGACTTCGAGGTGAGTGGTCCCGGGTTCAAATCCGGCTGGCCTCTTGCATGTTTTCATCTGTGCTGGCTTGAGCCTCATATAAAACAGACGGAGACGCTAAAGGAACAGCAAGGTTGCCACCCAATGTGCCACAAGGCACGGAAAGTACTCCTACACTACACAAGGCACGGAAAATACTTCCACACTGCACAAGGCGTGGAAAGTACTCCTACACTACACAAGGCACGGAAAATACTTCCACACTGCACAAGGCGTGGAAAGTACTCCTACACTACACAAGGTGTGGAAAGTACTCCTACACTACACAAGGCGTGGAAAGTACTCCTACACTGCACAAGGCACGGAAAGTACTCCTACACTACACAAGGCACGGAAAGTACTCCTACACTGCACAAGGCACGGAAAGTACTCCTACACTACACAAGGCGTGGAAAGTACTCCTACACTACACAAGGCACGGAAAGTACTCCTACACTGCACAAGGTGTGGAAAGTACTCCTACACTGCACAAGGCACGGAAAGTACTCCTACACTACACAAGGCACGGAAAGTACTCCTACACTGCGCAAGGCACGGAAAGTACTCCTACACTACACAAGGCGTGGAAAGTACTCCTACACTACACAAGGCACGGAAAGTACTCCTACACTGCACAAGGTGTGGAAAGTACTCCTACACTGCACAAGGCACGGAAAGTACTCCTACACTGCACAAGGCGTGGAAAGTACTCCTACACTACACAAGGCGTGGAAAGTACTCCTACACTACACAAGGCGTGGAAAGTACTCCTACACTACACAAGGCGTGGAAAGTACTCCTACACTACACAAGGCACGGAAAGTACTCCTACACTGCACAAGGTGTGGAAAGTACTCCTACACTGCACAAGGCACGGAAAGTACTCCTACACTACACAAGGCGTGGAAAGTACTCCTACACTGCACAAGGCGTGGAAAGTACTCCTACACTGCACAAGGCGTGGAAAGTACTCCTACACTACACAAGGCGTGGAAAGTACTCCTACACTACACAAGGCACGGAAAGTACTCCTACACTGCACAAGGTGTGGAAAGTACTCCTACACTGCACAAGGCACGGAAAGTACTCCTACACTGCACAAGGCACGGAAAGTACTCCAACACTGCACAAGGTGTGGAAAGTACTCCTACACTACACAAGGCGTGGAAAGTACTCCTACACTACACAAGGCGTGGAAAGTACTCCTACACTGCACAAGGCGTGGAAAGTACTCCTACACTGCACAAGGCGTGGAAAGTACTCCTACACTGCACAAGGCGTGGAAAGTACTCCTACACTACACAAGGTGTGGAAAGTACTCCTACACTGCACAAGGCACGGAAAGTACTCCTACACTGCACAAGGTGTGGAAAGTACTCCTACACTACACAAGGCACGGAAAGTACTCCTACACTACACAAGGCGTGGAAAGTACTCCTACACTACACAAGGCGTGGAAAGTACTCCTACACTGCACAAGGCGTGGAAAGTACTCCTACACTACACAAGGCGTGGAAAGTACTCCTACACTGCACAAGGCGTGGAAAGTACTCCTACACTGCACAAGGCGTGGAAAGTACTCCTACACTACACAAGGTGTGGAAAGTACTCCTACACTACACAAGGCACGGAAAGTACTCCTACACTGCACAAGGCACGGAAAGTACTCCTACACTGCACAAGGCGTGGAAAGTACTCCTACACTACACAAGGCGTGGAAAGTACTCCTACACTGCACAAGGCGTGGAAAGTACTCCTACACTGCACAAGGCGTGGAAAGTACTCCTACACTGCACAAGGCGTGGAAAGTACTCCTACACTACACAAGGCGTGGAAAGTACTCCTACACTGCACAAGGCACGGAAAGTACTCCTACACTGCACAAGGCGTGGAAAGTACTCCTACACTGCACAAGGCACGGAAAGTACTCCTACACTGCACAAGGCACGGAAAGTACTCCTACACTACACAAGGCGTGGAAAGTACTCCTACACTACACAAGGCACGGAAAGTACTCCTACACTACACAAGGCGTGGAAAGTACTCCTACACTACACAAGGCGTGGAAAGTACTCCTACACTGCACAAGGCGTGGAAAGTACTCCTACACTACACAAGGCACGGAAAGTACTCCTACACTGCACAAGGCACGGAAAGTACTCCTACACTGCACAAGGCGTGGAAAGTACTCCTACACTACACAAGGCGTGGAAAGTACTCCTACACTACACAAGGCGTGGAAAGTACTCCTACACTACACAAGGCGTGGAAAGTACTCCTACACTGCACAAGGCGTGGAAAGTACTCCTACACTACACAAGGCACGGAAAGTACTCCTACACTACACAAGGCGTGGAAAGTACTCCTACACTGCACAAGGCGTGGAAAGTACTCCTACACTACACAAGGCACGGAAAGATCTCCTACACTACACAAGGCACGGAAAGTACTCCTACACTGCACAAGGCACGGAAAGTACTCCTACACTACACAAGGCACGGAAAGTACTCCTACACTACACAAGGCGTGGAAAGTACTCCTACACTACACAAGGCGTGGAAAGTACTCCTACACTGCACAAGGCGTGGAAAGTACTCCTACACTACACAAGGCACGGAAAGTACTCCTACACTACACAAGGCACGGAAAGTACTCCTACACTACACAAGGCGTGGAAAGTACTCCTACACTACACAAGGCGTGGAAAGTACTCCTACACTGCACAAGGCGTGGAAAGTACTCCTACACTACACAAGGCGTGGAAAGTACTCCTACACTACACAAGGCACGGAAAGTACTCCTACACTACACAAGGCACGGAAAGTACTCCTACACTACACAAGGCGTGGAAAGTACTCCTACACTACACAAGGCGTGGAAAGTACTCCTACACTACACAAGGCACGGAAAGTACTCCTACACTGCACAAGGCGTGGAAAGTACTCCTACACTGCACAAGGTGTGGAAAGTACTCCTACACTACACAAGGCACTGAAAGTACTCCTACACTACACAAGGCACGGAAAGTACTCCTACACTACACAAGGCGTGGAAAGTACTCCTACACTGCACAAGGCGTGGAAAGTACTCCTACACTACACAAGGCGTGGAAAGTACTCCTACACTACACAAGGCACGGAAAGTACTCCTACACTGCACAAGGCGTGGAAAGTACTCCTACACTGCACAAGGCGTGGAAAGTACTCCTACACTGCACAAGGCGTGGAAAGTACTCCTACACTACACAAGGCGTGGAAAGTACTCCTACACTACACAAGGCGTGGAAAGTACTCCTACACTACACAAGGCACGGAAAGTACTCCTACACTGCACAAGGCGTGGAAAGTACTCCTACACTACACAAGGCGTGGAAAGTACTCCTACACTACACAAGGCACGGAAAGTACTCCTACACTACACAAGGCGTGGAAAGTACTCCTACACTGCACAAGGCGTGGAAAGTACTCCTACACTACACAAGGCGTGGAAAGTACTCCTACACTACACAAGGCGTGGAAAGTACTCCTACACTACACAAGGCGTGGAAAGTACTCCTACACTGCACAAGGCACGGAAAGTACTCCTACACTACACAAGGCACGGAAAGTACTCCTACACTGCACAAGGCGTGGAAAGTACTCCTACACTGCACAAGGCGTGGAAAGTACTCCTACACTGCACAAGGCGTGGAAAGTACTCCTACACTACACAAGGCACGGAAAGTACTCCTACACTACACAAGGCGCGGAAAGTACTCCTACACTGCACAAGGTGTGGAAAGTACTCCTACACTGCAAAAGGCGTGGAAAGTACTCCTACAATGCACAAGGCGTGGAAAGTACTCCTACACTACACAAGGCACGGAAAGTACTCCTACACTACACAAGGCACGGAAAGTACTCCTATACTGCACAAGGCGTGGAAAGTACTCCTACACTACACAAGGCGTGGAAAGTACTCCTACACTGCACAAGGCGTGGAAAGTACTCCTACACTGCACAAGGCACGGAAAGTACTCCTACACTGCACAAGGCACGGAAAGTACTCCTACACTACACAAGGCGTGGAAAGTACTCCTACACTACACAAGGCACGGAAAGTACTCCTACACTACACAAGGCGTGGAAAGTACTCCTACACTACACAAGGCGTGGAAAGTACTCCTACACTGCACAAGGCGTGGAAAGTACTCCTACACTACACAAGGCACGGAAAGTACTCCTACACTGCACAAGGCACGGAAAGTACTCCTACACTGCACAAGGCGTGGAAAGTACTCCTACACTACACAAGGCGTGGAAAGTACTCCTACACTACACAAGGCGTGGAAAGTACTCCTACACTACACAAGGCGTGGAAAGTACTCCTACACTGCACAAGGCGTGGAAAGTACTCCTACACTACACAAGGCACGGAAAGTACTCCTACACTACACAAGGCGTGGAAAGTACTCCTACACTGCACAAGGCGTGGAAAGTACTCCTACACTACACAAGGCACGGAAAGATCTCCTACACTACACAAGGCACGGAAAGTACTCCTACACTGCACAAGGCACGGAAAGTACTCCTACACTGCACAAGGCACGGAAAGTACTCCTACACTACACAAGGCACGGAAAGTACTCCTACACTACACAAGGCGTGGAAAGTACTCCTACACTACACAAGGCACGGAAAGTACTCCTACACTGCACAAGGCGTGGAAAGTACTCCTACACTACACAAGGCACGGAAAGTACTCCTACACTACACAAGGCACGGAAAGTACTCCTACACTACACAAGGCGTGGAAAGTACTCCTACACTACACAAGGCGTGGAAAGTACTCCTACACTGCACAAGGCGTGGAAAGTACTCCTACACTACACAAGGCGTGGAAAGTACTCCTACACTACACAAGGCACGGAAAGTACTCCTACACTACACAAGGCACGGAAAGTACTCCTACACTACACAAGGCGTGGAAAGTACTCCTACACTACACAAGGCGTGGAAAGTACTCCTACACTACACAAGGCACGGAAAGTACTCCTACACTGCACAAGGCGTGGAAAGTACTCCTACACTGCACAAGGTGTGGAAAGTACTCCTACACTACACAAGGCACTGAAAGTACTCCTACACTACACAAGGCACGGAAAGTACTCCTACACTACACAAGGCGTGGAAAGTACTCCTACACTGCACAAGGCGTGGAAAGTACTCCTACACTACACAAGGCACGGAAAGTACTCCTACACTACACAAGGCACGGAAAGTACTCCTACACTGCACAAGGCGTGGAAAGTACTCCTACACTGCACAAGGCGTGGAAAGTACTCCTACACTGCACAAGGCGTGGAAAGTACTCCTACACTACACAAGGCGTGGAAAGTACTCCTACACTACACAAGGCACGGAAAGTACTCCTACACTGCACAAGGCGTGGAAAGTACTCCTACACTACACAAGGAGTGGAAAGTACTCCTACACTACACAAGGCGTGGAAAGTACTCCTACACTACACAAGGCGTGGAAAGTACTCCTACACTGCACAAGGCGTGGAAAGTACTCCTACACTACACAAGGCACGGAAAGTACTCCTACACTACACAAGGCGTGGAAAGTACTCCTACACTACACAAGGCGTGGAAAGTACTCCTACACTACACAAGGCACGGAAAGTACTCCTACACTACACAAGGCGTGGAAAGTACTCCTACACTGCACAAGGCGTGGAAAGTACTCCTACACTGCACAAGGCGTGGAAAGTACTCCTACACTCCACAAGGCACGGAAAGTACTCCTACACTACACAAGGCACGGAAAGTACTCCTACACTACACAAGGCACGGAAAGTACTCCTACACTACACAAGGCACGGAAAGTACTCCTACACTGCACAAGGCACGGAAAGTACTCCTACACTACACAAGGCACGGAAAGTACTCCTACACTGCACAAGGCGTGGAAAGTACTCCTACACTACACAAGGCGTGGAAAGTACTCCTACACTACACAAGGCGTGGAGAGTACTCCTACACTACACAAGGCGTGGAAAGTACTCCTACACTACACAAGGCGTGGAAAGTACTCCTACACTACACAAGGCGTGGAAAGTACTCCTACACTACACAAGGCGTGGAAAGTACTCCTACACTGCACAAGGCACGGAAAGTACTCCTACACTACACAAGGCACGGAAAGTACTCCTACACTGCACAAGGCACGGAAAGTACTCCTACACTGCACAAGGCACGGAAAGTACTCCTACACTACACAAGGCGTGGAAAGTACTCCTACACTGCACAAGGCGTGGAAAGTACTCCTACACTACACAAGGCGTGGAAAGTACTCCTACACTACACAAGGTGTGGAAAGTACTCCTACACTGCACAAGGCGTGGAAAGTACTCCTACACTACACAAGGCGTGGAAAGTACTTCTACACTACACAAGGCACGGAAAGTACTCCTACACTACACAAGGCATGGAAAGTACTCCTACACTGCACAAGGTGTGGAAAGTACTCCTACACTACACAAGGCACGGAAAGTACTCCTACACTGCACAAGGCACGGAAAGTACTCCTACACTGCACAAGGCGTGGAAAGTACTCCTACACTACACAAGGCACTGAAAGTACTCCTACACTACACAAGGTGTGGAAAGTACTCCTACACTACACAAGGCACGGAAAGTACTCCTACACTACACAAGGCACGGAAAGTACTCCTACACTACACAAGGCGTGGAAAGTACTCCTACACTGCACAAGGCGTGGAAAGTACTCCTACACTGCACAAGGCGTGGAAAGTACTCCTACACTACACAAGGCGTGGAAGGTACTCCTACACTGCACAAGGTGTGGAAAGTACTCCTACACTACACAAGGCGTGGAAAGTACTCCTACACTGCACAAGGCGTGGAAAGTACTCCTACACTACACAAGGCACGGAAAGTACTCCTACACTACACAAGGCACGGAAAGTACTCCTACACTGCACAAGGCACGGAAAGTACTCCTACACTACACAAGGCACGGAAAGTACTCCTACACTACACAAGGCGTGGAAAGTACTCCTACACTGCACAAGGCGTGGAAAGTACTCCTACACTGCACAAGGCGTGGAAAGTACTCCTACACTACACAAGGCGTGGAAAGTACTCCTACACTGCACAAGGCATGGAAAGTACTCCTACACTACACAAGGCGCGGAAAGTACTCCTACACTGCACAAGGCGTGGAAAGTACTCCTACACTACACAAGGTGTGGAAAGTACTCCTACACTGCACAAGGCGTGGAAAGTACTCCTACACTACACAAGGTGTGGAAAGTACTCCTACACTGCACAAGGCGTGGAAAGTACTCCTACACTGCACAAGGCACGGAAAGTACTCCTACACTACACAAGGCGTGGAAAGTACTCCTACACTGCACACGGCGTGGAAGGTACTCCTACACTATACAAGGCACGGAAAGTACTCCTACACTACACAAGGCGTGGAAAGTACTCCTACACTACACAAGGCGTGGAAAGTACTCCTACACTACACAAGGCGTGGAAAGTACTCCTACACTACACAAGGCACGGAAAGTACTCCTACACTACACAAGGCGTGGAAAGTACTCCTACACTGCACAAGGCACGGAAAGTACTCCTACACTACACAAGGCGTGGAAAGTACTCCTACACTACAGAAGGCGTGGAAAGTACTCCTACACTACACAAGGCACGGAAAGTACTCCTACACTGCACAAGGCACGGAAAGTACTCCTACACTACACAAGGCGTGGAAAGTACTCCTACACTGCACAAGGTGTGGAAAGTACTCCTACACTGCACAAGGTGTGGAAAGTACTCCTACACTGCACAAGGCGTGGAAAGTACTCCTACACTGCACAAGGCATGGAAAGTACTCCTACACTGCACAAGGCGTGGAAAGTACTCCTACACTGCACAAGGCACGGAAAGTACTCCTACACTACACAAGGCATGGAAAGTACTCCTACACTGCACAAGGCGTGGAAAGTACTCCTACACTACACAAGGCACGGAAAGTACTCCTACACTACACAAGGCACGGAAAGTACTCCTACACTACACAAGGCGTGGAAAGTACTCCTACACTGCACAAGGCGTGGAAAGTACTCCTACACTGCACAAGGCGTGGAAAGTACTCCTACACTACACAAGGCGTGGAAAGTACTCCTACACTACACAAGGCACGGAAAGTACTCCTACACTACACAAGGCGTGGAAAGTACTCCTACACTACACAAGGTGTGGAAAGTACTCCTACACTGCACAAGGCGTGGAAAGTACTCCTATACTACACAAGGCACGGAAAGTACTCCTACACTACACAAGGCACGGAAAGTACTCCCACACTGCACAAGGCACGGAAAGTACTCCTACACTGCACAAGGCACGGAAAGTACTCCTACACTACACAAGGCGTGGAAAGTACTCCTACACTACACAAGGCACGGAAAGTACTCCTACACTGCACAAGGCGTGGAAAGTACTCCTACACTGCACAAGGCGTGGAAAGTACTCCTACACTGCACAAGGCGTGGAAAGTACTCCTACACTACACAAGGCACGGAAAGTACTCCTACACTACACAAGGCGTGGAAAGTACTCCTACACTACACAAGGCGTGGAAAGTACTCCTACACTGCACAAGGCGTGGAAAATACTTCCACACTGCACAAGGCGTGGAAAGTACTCCTACACTGCACAAGGCATGGAAAGTACTCCTACACTACACAAGGCGTGGAAAGTACTCCTACACTGCACAAGGCGTGGAAAGTACTCCTACACTACACAAGGCGTGGAAAGTACTCCTACACTGCACAAGGCGTGGAAAGTACTCCTACACTGCACAAGGCGTGGAAAGTACTCCTACACTGCACAAGGCGTGGAAAGTACTCCTACACTGCACAAGGCACGGAAAGTACTCCTACACTACACAAGGCGTGGAAAGTACTCCTACACTACACAAGGCGTGGAAAGTACTCCTACACTACACAAGGCGTGGAAAGTACTCCTACACTACACAAGGCACGGAAAGTACTCCTACACTACACAAGGCACGGAAAGTACTCCTACACTGCACAAGGCGTGGAAAATACTTCCACACTGCACAAGGCGTGGAAAGTACTCCTACACTACACAAGGCACGGAAAGTACTCCTACACTGCACAAGGCGTGGAAAGTACTCCTACACTACACAAGGCGTGGAAAGTACTCCTACACTACACAAGGCGTGGAAAGTACTCCTACACTGCAGAAGGCACGGAAAGTACTCCTACACTACACAAGGCACGGAAAGTACTCCTACACTACACAAGGCACGGAAAGTACTCCTACACTGCACAAGGCACGGAAAGTACTCCTACACTGCACAAGGCGTGGAAAGTACTCGTACACTGCACAAGGCACGGAAAGTACTCCTACACTACACAAGGCGTGGAAAGTACTCCTACACTGCACAAGGCGTGGAAAGTACTCCTACACTACACAAGGCGTGGAAAGTACTCCTACACTGCACAAGGCACGGAAAGTACTCCTACACTACACAAGGCGTGGAAAGTACTCCTACACTGCACGAGGCACGGAAAGTACTCCTACACTGCACAAGGCGTGGAAAGTACTCCTACACTGCACAAGGCACGGAAAGTACTCCTACACTACACAAGGCGTGGAAAGTACTCCTACACTGCACAAGGTGTGGAAAGTACTCCTACACTACACAAGGCGTGGAAAGTACTCCTACACTACACAAGGCGTGGAAAGTACTCCTACACTACACAAGGCGTGGAAAGTACTCCTACACTGCACAAGGCGTGGAAAGTACTCCTACACTACACAAGGCACGGAAAGTACTCCTACACTGCACAAGGCGTGGAAAGTACTCCTACACTACACAAGGCGTGGAAAGTACTCCTACACTCCACAAGGCGTGGAAAGTACTCCTACACTACACAAGGCGTGGAAAGTACTCCTACACTGCACAAGGCACGGAAAGTACTCCTACACTGCACAAGGCGTGGAAAGTACTCCTACACTACACAAGGCACGGAAAGTACTCCTACACTACACAAGGCGTGGAAAGTACTCCTACACTGCACAAGGCGTGGAAAGTACTCCTACACTGCACAAGGCACGGAAAGTACTCCTACACTACACAAGGTGTGGAAAGTACTCCTACACTGCACAAGGCGTGGAAAGTACTCCTACACTACACAAGGCACGGAAAGTACTCCTACACTACACAAGGTGTGGAAAGTACTCCTACACTGCACAAGGCGTGGAAAGTACTCCTACACTACACAAGGCGTGGAAAGTACTCCTACACTGCACAAGGCGTGGAAAGTACTCCTACACTGCACAAGGCACGGAAAGTACTCCTACACTACACAAGGCGTGGAAAGTACTCCTACACTGCACAAGGCGTGGAAAGTACTCCTACACTACACAAGGCGTGGAAAGTACTCCTACACTACACAAGGCGTGGAAAGTACTCCTACACTACACAAGGCGTGGAAAGTACTCCTACACTACACAAGGCACGGAAAGTACTCCTACACTGCACAAGGCGTGGAAAGTACTCCTACACTGCACAAGGCACGGAAAGTACTCCTACACTGCACAAGCGTGGAAAGTACTCCTACACTACACAAGGCACGGAAAGTACTCCTACACTACACAAGGCGTGGAAAGTACTCCTACACTACACAAGGCGTGGAAAGTACTCCTACACTGCACAAGCGTGGAAAGTACTCCTACACTACACAAGGCACGGAAAGTACTCCTACACTACACAAGGCGTGGAAAGTACTCCTACACTACACAAGGCGTGAAAAGTACTCCTACACTGCACAAGCGTGGAAAGTACTCCTACACTGCACAAGGCGTGGAAAGTACTCCTACACTACACAAGGCGTGGAAAGTACTCCTACACTGCACAAGGCGTGGAAAGTACTCCTACACTACACAAGGCGTGGAAAGTACTCCTACACTGCACAAGGCACGGAAAGTACTCCTACACTGCACAAGGCACGGAAAGTACTCCTACACTACACAAGGCGTGGAAAGTACTCCTACACTACACAAGGCGTGGAAAGTACTCCTACACTACACAAGGTGTGGAAAGTACTCCTACACTACACAAGGCACGGAAAGTACTCCTACACTGCACAAGGCACGGAAAGTACTCCTACACTGCACAAGGCGTGGAAAGTACTCCTACACTGCACAAGGCGTGGAAAGTACTCCTACACTGCACAAGGCGTGGAAAGTACTCCTACACTACACAAGGCGTGGAAAATACTTCCACACTGCACAAGGTGTGGAAAGTACTCCTACACTGCACAAGGCACGGAAAGTACTCCTACACTACACAAGGCACGGAAAGTACTCCTACACTGCACAAGGCGTGGAAAGTACTCCTACACTACACAAGGCGTGGAAAATACTTCCACACTGCACAAGGTGTGGAAAGTACTCCTACACTGCACAAGGCACGGAAAGTACTCCTACACTACACAAGGCACGGAAAGTACTCCTACACTGCACAAGGCGTGGAAAGTACTCCTACACTGCACAAGGCGTGGAAAGTACTCCTACACTACACAAGGCGTGGAAAGTACTCCTACACTGCACAAGGCACGGAAAGTACTCCTACACTGCACAAGGTGTGGAAAGTACTCCTACACTGCACAAGGCACGGAAAGTACTCCTACACTACACAAGGCACGGAAAGTACTCCTACACTGCACAAGGCGTGGAAAGTACTCCTACACTACACAAGGCGTGGAAAGTACTCCTACACTGCACAAGGCACGGAAAGTACTCCTACACTGCACAAGGCACGGAAAGTACTCCTACACTGCACAAGGCACGGAAAGTACTCCTAGACTGCACAAGGCGTGGAAAGTACTCCTACACTACACAAGGCACGGAAAGTACTCCTACACTACACAAGGCACGGAAAGTACTCCTACACTACACAAGGCACGGAAAGTACTCCTACACTGCACAAGGCGTGGAAAGTACTCCTACACT
Source organism: Mobula birostris (assembly GCF_030028105.1). Taxonomy (NCBI): domain Eukaryota; kingdom Metazoa; phylum Chordata; class Chondrichthyes; order Myliobatiformes; family Myliobatidae; genus Mobula; species Mobula birostris. The sequence goes on from NC_092375.1 coordinate 91,159,270, forward strand.
GCACAAGGCGTGGAAAGTACTCCTACACTACACAAGGCGTGGAAAGTACTCCTACACTGCACAAGGCGTGGTAAGTACTCCTACACTACACAAGGCACGGAAAGTACTCCTACACTACACAAGGCACGGAAAGTACTCCTACACTGCACAAGGCGTGGAAAGTACTCCTACACTACACAAGGCACGGAAAGTACTCCTACACTGCACAAGGCGTGGAAAGTACTCCTACACTGCACAAGGCGTGGAAAGTACTCCTACACTGCACAAGGCGTGGAAAGTACTCCTACACTACACAAGGCACGGAAAGTACTCCTACACTACACAAGGTGTGGAAAGTACTCCTACACTGCACAAGGCACGGAAAGTACTCCTACACTGCACAAGGCACGGAAAGTACTCCTACACTGCACAAGGCGTGGAAAGTACTCCTACACTGCACAAGGCACGGAAAGTACTCCTACACTACACAAGGCGTGGAAAGTACTCCTACACTGCACAAGGCGTGGAAAGTACTCCTACACTACACAAGGTGTGGAAAGTACTCCTACACTGCACAAGGCGTGGAAAGTACTCCTACACTACACAAGGCGTGGAAAGTACTCCTACACTGCACAAGGCACGGAAAGTACTCCTACACTGCACAAGGCGTGGAAAGTACTCCTACACTACACAAGGCGTGGAAAGTACTCCTACACTGCACAAGGCGTGGAAAGTACTCCTACACTACACAAGGCGTGGAAAGTACTCCTACACTACACAAGGCACGGAAAGTACTCCTACACTGCACAAGGCGTGGAAAGTACTCCTACACTACACAAGGCGTGGAAAGTACTCCTACACTACACAAGGCGTGGAAAGTACTCCTACACTACACAAGGCGTGGAAAGTACTCCTACACTGCACAAGGCACGGAAAGTACTCCTACACTACACAAGGCGTGGAAAGTACTCCTACACTACACAAGGTGTGGAAAGTACTCCTACACTGCACAAGGCACGGAAAGTACTCCTACACTACACAAGGCGTGGAAAGTACTCCTACACTACACAAGGCGTGGAAAGTACTCCTACACTACACAAGGCGTGGAAAGTATTCCTACACTACACAAGGGTTGGAAAGTACTCCTACACTACACAAGGCGTGGAAAGTACTCCTACACTGCACAAGGCACGGAAAGTACTCCTACACTACACAAGCGTGGAAAGTACTCCTACACTACACAAGGCGTGGAAAGTACTCCTACACTACACAAGGCACGGAAAGTACTCCTACACTGCACAAGGCATGGAAAATACTTCCACACTACACAAGGCGTGGAAAGTACTCCTACACTGCACAAGGCACGGAAAGTACTCCTACACTACACAAGGCACGGAAAGTACTCCTACACTACACAAGGCACGGAAAGTACTCCTACACTACACAAGGCGTGGAAAGTACTCCTACACTACACAAGGCGTGGAAAGTACTCCTAGACTGCACAAGGCGTGGAAAGTACTCCTACACTGCACAAGGCGTGGAAAGTACTTCTACACTGCACAAGGCGTGGAAAGTACTTCTACACTACTTTAGATTGCACTATAATCTTTGGACCATTCCATAGTTTGAACTTGTTGCTGTATTGTATTTATTATTGCAATGGTATATGACAATAAACTAATTTGCATTCAAATCTAATCTGAACAATGTATAATAGATATATCCATGCAGTTTCCATTGTCTCAGCCCTCCCCTCTTCTACCACCAACCTTCTGCCTTCATTAAACCAGATCATGGCAGAAGATAAGTACACTGACATGATTTAAAAGTCATAGCCACTAATGCAGATTCTAATTTAAGGGTAGGATCTATGGTGAGTCATTGGGCATGAGTGGCAAGTGTTCAGTAGCCAGGGTCCTGCCTCTGAAAGTGCATTTCAACAAACTGTGAGGTCACGCACTTCTGTTCTGGAGGACTTGTATGAAAACTATAATGGGATTGCTTATTGGCGAGGCTAGATGGCTCTGTACTGAACTATTTGTGTCAGGCCTGCATAAATATGTACTTCCCAGTACCCACGCAGTTAACAGGAATCATCTGCTACTCATTTCCAAATCACCACCTGCAGCCTATTTAAACCCAGCTCTTAGCCACTGTCCTTGTTCGTTCCTACAGACCAACCAGTCTCAACCAATTGTTCCTATCTTTCACTTGCCTTGTTGTGTTAAATATCTGTTCGCTCTTATTTTGTGGCCTTTGTGGTTTGTTATTTCGCAGTTTATTCGTAAAATATCATTTACTGTTAAATCTTCTCTGCTGCTCTGCTTTTGGCTCAAGCCTCCTCGATATTCCCTGACAATTTGGTGCTTTGCAAGGCTTGCCAGTCAACCCGAGCACAATGTTGACAAAACTTGCTGTTGCAGGAGTTCAATGTGTGCCAACTGACTTTGCCACAGTGACTACGTTTCTGAGCTACTTCACTAGTTATAAATGTCATGAAAGGGTCCCTATAAAATTGTCTTTATTTTAAAGGCACAGGTAGAAAGCAAATGAGTGGGAGGTTAAGATGAAGGTCTGCAGTGAGATAAGACTAGATGAAGTCAATTGATGAGGCATTGTACACAGACAGTGGAATATTGAGACACATCCATTATTTATTGTTTCTCTCACTGTAAACATGTCATTCTACAGAGGCACATCCTAATGAGCTGGATCACTACTTCGTACAGTAACAACACTGCGGTGAACAGTAATGCCCTACAACAGGTGGTCAAAACCAGCACCAGCCTACCCACCAATGACATATATACAGACATTCTGCAGATGCTGGAAATTCAAGCAACACACATCAAAGTTGCTGGTGAACGCAGTAGGCCAGGCAGCATCTCTAGGAAGAGGTACAGTCGACGTTTCAGGCCGAGACCCTTCGTCAGGACTAAGGGTCTCGGTCTGAAACGTCGACTATACCTCTTCCTAGAGATGCTGTCTGGCCTGCTGCGTTCACCAGCAACTTTGATCTATATAGAAAGGTGTCAGAAAAGGGCCAGTAACATTGTGAAGGATCCCACCCACCCTGCTCATGGACTGTTTGTCCCACTCCCATCAGGGAGAAGACTACATAACATCCATGTCAGGACCACTAGACTCAAAGACAGTTCTTCCTTTTCTCCGTCTTGTTTTATGGCGGTTGGCACCAGCTTAATGGTGCACTACCACCACCTTCTGCTCCAGTGTGTGCAATAAACTTACATTCTAAATCCCTTCACCCAATCACACACACACACACACATACATACCCTAACCTATACTTTATCCTCCCATCTTTGGCCACCCTAGTACCCTATTCCTGCTTATCCGTCATATCCTATAAAAAAAACCCTGTACCCCTTAAGAAAGCTAAAAATACCCTGACCTGTGCTCTCTCACCCATGCTCAGCAACCCTTTTAATGTGAATTCCTGCACCCACAATTCCCTTAGATTAATTCTCATCATCTCTCTCTGTATCCCATACCTCCTGCAACTCAGAACTACATGTTCTACTGACTCCTCTTCCTGACATTCCTCACACAATCCTGTCTGGTGTTTCCCTATCATTTTCAATGTTTTGTTTAATGTACAGTGCCCCAGCCTTAACCTAGTCCACACAGTTTTCTCTCTTCTGTATCCACTACCTACCCTAGTACCTGCAACACTCTTTTGTATTTGATATAAGTGCCTCCCTTTCCCCTCCCTGTCCCATCTTTCTTGCCACATTTGGTTCTGTCATAAGGAGGCGGTGGTGGCGGACCCAAATGCAAGACACAGACACTGAAGCACGAGGATCTGGATTAGAGTAGGGATGGGACTGGATGCAGACTAGGAGCTGGGACAAGAACAGAGACTTGGGCTAGGACTTGTCTAGGAAAGTGTGGCCTGGACAAAGAACTGGGAACTTGGAACTTGGAACTTGGAGTTCGGACAGGAACAATCCAGAAACTGAAGCTGAACCAAGGAGCTATTTATGTAGCCAGCCCAAAATGTGAATCAGCTGCCTCAATTAGAGCACCCAACAGAAAAAGGGAAAACCAGAAAATCTGGAATAAGGAACAATGGACTGGACCGTGAACCGGAATCTGGTCTTCACAGACTGGATCATGACAGGTTCATTTTTTCCCAGATTACACACTTAACCTCTGCTTTACTGATACTAATGCGCATTTCTATATTTTCTTTCTTTAACGCCCTCTTTGCCAACTCATCCACCCTCTCATTCCCCTTCACCCCTACATGTGCTGGAACCCATAGAAATTTTACCTGACCTCCCTGATTTGCAATTCTTGTGACTGACTGAAGGACTTCATAAAGTACATCTGGCCGACTGTTTGAGTGAAAAGACCTTAAACTTGCTAGAACTGAGGATGAATCTGAGCATATCAACACTTCGATTTGTCGAGCTTTCTCCATCCATCACAATGCAAAAACACTACCAGCATCTAGAAATAATGCCTTTGGAACTAAGAAGGATGCAATTCATGGCAAACTACTGGGCTAATTTGCAGGGGCACAATGATTCTCACCCTGCAAAAGGAGTGCTGCAGGAGTGCTGTGAAAATGGGAGGTTTCAGAGGGATAACTTTAGTCGGGTAGGTGATGATATTGCTAGAGAATGTGGAGTGTTTGATTTAAGGATAAGTCCTTCAGTAGTTTATCCGGTTGTATCTCCATGGAAGCTTGTATGGCCTGACATAGACTGGCATTTGTTAGAGGTAAAAAGGAAAGGAAAATATAAAACTGATTTGGTAAGTGCATTTAACTGTCATGTGATGGAAAAGTATAGATTATACTCAGGTAGACTTAAATGAGCAACTGTTTAGTATTCCAACAGTGGATGGTACACATTGCGCCCGTGGCATGCAGTAATGAAGTGAATGAATGTTTTGTGTGTGGGGACAGGATGCTAATCAGGTAGCAGCTTCTCCTGAATGGTGTTGAACTTCAGTTTTAGTGGAGCTACCCTCCTTCTCTATACATGAATGTCAGGAGATGTTGTCTGACATATTCATTGCCTGCACCTTCGTGACACACCCATTATGTGCCACCTATCAGCCCATGTCTGACTGATCTAGACCTTGCTGCATGCAGGCATGGACTGTTTCATGTGCTGAGTTGAAAATGGAATTAAAGTGCATGCAATAATCACCCTGTGATTCAAATCACATATCTAAAATTGCTGCTCCACAACGTGGTTCTTTGCTGAACTATGGGACTCTCTCTTTGTGGACTTCAGTTCAGAATGCTATTTGCTTGCAGTTACTGTTTTCATGATGTGTTTTTTTTCCTCTCTGCACATTGGGTGTTCAACGATCTTTTTAATGAGTTCTTTTGGGTTTCTTTGTTTTTATGGCTGCCTGTTAAAAGACGAATCTCAAGGTTGTATAATGTATACATACTTTGATAATAAATGTACTTTGAACTGTGATATGTCCCTACTTTTGACGTTGTGGTGGATAGAATGTCAATGACAAAACAGCTGAAGATGGTTAGGCCCAGGATACAGCCCTAAGAAACTTCTGAAGAGATGTCCTTGGCCTGACCACTCACCTCTAAAGGAACTGCCACCTTTATCTGTGATGTACGTGCTTCCCTCTGGGAAGGATGCTCAGGAAGACCTGATAAAGCTAAATTGATAGACATAAAGGAGAAAGCACTCCCGTGGCTGAAGCCTCATTCTACAGAAAGGAAGATGGTCTTGGTTGTTGGAGATTAAACATCACAGCCTCAGAATGTCACTGGAGTTTCTCAGGGTAGTGTTCTATGTCCTACCATCTTCAGCTATTTCACCAGTTACCTTCCTTCTGTTACTAGGTCAGAAGAGGGGATGTTCACTGATGTTTCATAATGTTCAATTCCATTTATATTTCCTCGGTGAATAAAGCTGTGCCTGCATGCAGCAAGAACCAGCCGACAATCAAAAATGGGCAATTAAGTGGCAAGTGACATAAAAACAACACAGCTTTCTGGGGGAATTCAGCAAATCAGGCAGAATGTCAGAATGTTTCAGGCCAAGGCCCTTCAAGTGTGAAATATCAGTTGCTCATTCTCCTCCAGAGGTGCGTGCACATGCGTGTGTTTTCTGGGTCTCCCCTTTGACCAGAAAACCCAGCTGAAACAGCCACATAAAACCTTTGCCTTCAGAAAGGGGACAGAGATTGGATATTCTGTGGCAAGTGACTTCCTGACATCCCAAAATCTTTCCACCATCTATAAGTGTGGTAAGTGAAGAGGGTGATAGAGGGTATGAATGAGTGTCGCTCTGACAGCACTCAAAGGAGTCCAACACCATCTAGAATAAAGCAACTCAAATTAACACTCATTCACTATGCAACAGTGCACCATGTTTCTGGTATGTTACTACTCACAAAACGCACTGCTGTTTCTTCACCAGTCCACCTCTGCCTGAGAACATCACTGTCTACAGTTTTCCCTCAATGTTTTGTAAATAGATAATCAATCCTTTATCATGGATGGGTGTAAATGTTGGTGCTGTCTTCCAAATGTCTTAGGCAGAGTCAAATTCCTTCTTCAACTCACTGGCAGAAACTGTGCTGTCAAAATGCATTCTATAAACGTACATTATGGAAAAGCATGTGTATTTGTTTATTTTACAGAGCCTCGAGAAAACATTCAGCCCCCACAACTATTTTCACATTTTGCTGTCTCACTTTCTAAATTTAAAATATATTGAAGTAGGATTTTTTGAGTTAATCTACAAAACACTGTGCATCATGTCAAATCAAAAGAAAAATTCCAAACCTATCAACAATTAACGGAAAATTAAAAACCAAAATTCTGAGGCTGAAGAAATGTTTACCCCCTTTGTAATTACTACACTAACTTTTCTCAGATGAAATACTGTGTATTACCTTACCAATCATCCATTTGATGATGTAGAAAATTGGAGGATCACCTGTTTTCAATGAACTCATAAGAGTATACACCCCTTCTCTCTGTAAGGTCCAACAATGTTGTAGATTTTCAACAGACCAAAGCAAAACGAAGACTAAAGAGCATTCAAAACAAGTCAGGAAAATAGTAGAGAAGCACAAATCTGGGAAAGGGTACAAGACCATTTCAAAGGCACTGAACATACCTCAGATCTCAGTGCAGTCTATCATGAAAAAGTGGAAAAAATATGAAACGATTGCCACACTGCCCTTCTAGTTCCTCTAAATTTAGTCACCAGAGAAGAATGGCACTTATAAGGGAGGCTACTGTGACGCTATCAGTCACTGAGTAAGCTGCAGAAGTCAGAGGCTGCAAATGGAGATGAAGTTCATGGCTCCACAACCTCTAAGGCCTTGCACAAAAAGGGTATTTATGGAAAAGTGGCAAGGAAGATTCCCTGGCTAAAAAAAAAATATTCTTACCTGTAAAGACTTTGCAAAATATCACTTAGAAGATACTGTTACAATGTGGAAGATGGTCTTGTGGTTGGATGAGATTAAAGTGAAACTTTCTGGCCTCAACACTGAGCGGTACGTGTGGTGTAAATCTAATACTGCACATCAGCCAGGTGACACCATCCCTACTGTAAAGTATGGTGGAGGTAGCATCATGCTCTGGGGATGCTTTTCAGCATCAAGGACTGGAAATCTGGTCAGGATTGATGAGAAGATGAATGCTGCTAAATACAGAGAGATCATGGGTAAAAACTTGCTAGCCTCTGCCAGAAAGCTTAAAATGGGGAGGAAGTTCGTCTTTCAGCAGGACAATGACCCAAAGCACACAGGCAGAGCAACCACTGAGTGGCTTCAAATGAAGAAAATTGATGTCCTTGAATGGCCTAATCACAGTCCTGAACCTAACCCAATCAAACATCTCTAGATTGCTGTCCACCACCGCCCCCCAACTAACCTGGCACAGCTTGAACAATTTTGTAAGGAGGAACAGGCAAATCTTGCTCTATCACATTATGCAAAGCCAATAGAGACTTATGCAGAAAAACTACTGACTGTAATAGCTGTGAGAGGTGGTTCAGCTATGTATTGAGCAATGGGGAATGAATACTTTGAACTGCTGACGTTTTTGTTTTTGAATTTTTACTTTTTCATGCTTTACAATTTCCTGGGGTTTTTTAGGGCTCTTCTGGGAGGAAAGGAGCAGGTGATTCACGAATTAAAAATTGTCAGTTAAATTGCTCAAAATCCCTGGTTGGTATACTCATTTATGTGAACAAAGGGTTGGGGTTGAGCACTTTTTCAAGACACTGTATTTTATTTTAGAAATACAGTGTGGAACAGGCCCTTCGAGCCGTGCCGCTGATCACCCACCAATCTGACCCAAGCCTAATGATGGGACAATTTACAATGACCAATTAACCTACTACTCGGTATGTCTTTGGAGTGTGGGAGGAAACCCACACATTCCACGGGGAGGTTGTACAAACACCTTGGAGAGGACACTGGTACTGAACTCCGACACCCCAAGCTGTAATAGCGTTGTGCTAACTGCTACATTACTGTGGCGCCCCTGGATGATAAGAACATAGGAAATGAGAATAGGCATTTCTCCCATTCAGCAATATTGTTGTTCATCTTTGGCCTCAACTTCAGTTTTGTAATCAATCTCCATATCTCTTGATCCCTGCGTGGTCTGAAAATCTATCTCAGTCCTTAACATACTGTGTCACCCAGCAGACAAAAACCCCATGAATATAAATGGACACTTTGAGCAGAGGATGCATTTGAATTTATTGAGTAATGTTAGGAAGAGCTTAACAGACTGCCTTTCTGTAAGGCAGATTCGTAATGTACAACAAAAATGAACCACCAATTCCAGCAATATATAAAAATACACATCTGAGTAACCTCCTAAATAATAAATATTCAACCATGCATTTAAACATAAAAGGCACAGAAAACAAAATCTATTCTAGTAGTCATAAAGTTACCAACTACATAAATAAATCACCCAAATATCTATATGTAAATGTAACATTATATTCAAAGGGTGAATTACATAAACATCTTTAGTTCCCCAAACAGTACGCAATAAATACTCCAAATTTTGTTTATTAAAAATAAAACTGTGCTGTTGTAAACAGTATGTAAACAAAGACATTTCACTTTTGCCTTACATGAAGACAAATTGTTGCCTATAGGTTGGCTTTTAAATGACACTGGAAGGGTATTGGGCAGTTTAAAGCTTTAATTGTTTCCAAAGCAGAATTAGTCCACAAGTTCAGCACCACCATCTCTCTGTTCAATATCTGGCTTTGACAATGTTATCTTTGAGGAAAATAAAGAAAAATAGCAAGAAGCCAAACATACCAATCAGGAAACTGACAGGAACAATTCACACAAAGGATTTACCTTGGTGATATGAGCGCCCTGATTTTGTGTAAAAATCCATCACCATGTTTAACAGCCTGTATGGAAAGCTACTAATCAATTCACAGGCTATATTCTGCTTGTCCTGACGTGGAGAGTACCCTTTCTTACAGGAGGGTCAGTGCCAGTTTGGAAAGTTTGATATGGGTTGGCTGAGCCAAGGAGAGAAGGTAGTACTAATCAAAGCAAAATAAAATGTTGTATACAGTTGATGTGGGAATTATATAACATTTGCATAAACTTCCTATCAAGTAATAAACTTAACTAACATATTGATTAGGACAGAAACTGAGAGCACAGGCTGCTCAATGAAGCTGTGGTTTCTATGTTGTCCAAATAACGTAGTACACATTTGTTACCATGTTTTCTCTCAGTACCACAGGCTTGTCCTTTCTCTTTATGTTAGAAATGTGCAACTGCCTCTGAAAATTCTAAACACCCTATTTCATGCCTTAATAATCACTGACAGGATAAGAAAATATTGTTCAGGAATGTATAAAACAGCCTCCATATAAGGCGAGGCTTGGAAGTATAGCACTGCTTTTGCTGCGAAGAAAGTAATGATTTAGCAACACCAATATAGATTATAAATTTTCATTTAAAGACAACCATAAATAGAACTAGAAAGCAGTTTGTAAAAAATAACAAAATCACAATTTTTTAATGCTTCACTACCACAAATACCAGCACAATTTAATATATTCACAAATATAAGAATGGAGAGTCCAAACCATATAAAATACGTCCTAGGCAGAAGGAAATACTCGAGGTACGTTTACTCATTACAGTGGTAAGTTGTATTAGTGCAACGTAGCCCATCGAAGATCATAAGCAAAACTTTTGACTTTACATGCACATTTTGCTTGTAAACACATTGTGAAAAAGCAGCTGTGTCAATCATTTCCCACTTCAGGTAAATTCAAGAAGTGACTGGCCACTGCTGGCTTTAAAAAAAACTGTCTCTGCCCTGCCGAATAAATATAAACTTGAGTTTGTTCCCAGTACATAATAGATTTCTTATGACATAGTCTTCCCTGTCATTTTTGATGTGCATCCTAAGCTAGGTTTTGTTTGGCATTCTCAGTTCCTGTGTACTGAACAACCTTTACAGCAGAGACTTGGGACAGTGGCTGGGAAAGCTGACTTTAATTAAAGTAAAAGGACATAAAGGATCATCTTATTGTTGCTTTTCATTTCTCTTCCTGAGGGAGCAAAAAAGTTGTTATTTTGACCTTTGGGAGTCAGGTAAAAACTGCTAGTAATAAGGCTTCATTTTTCAAAATGACTGCATAGAATAGTAAAAAGATCATTTTTTTATTGACGTAGATAAGTGCAAATTTGATGGAGAACCATCTGGGTACAGTTTCTTGCTGTGTGGTATGAAAATTCAGTGCAGTTATCTGCTTCTGACCCAAGCAAAGCTGGGCACAGAAATGTCTGTTTATTTCTCGGAATTTAGTTATGAATGTGTTGCTATATTATGAATACATAGTATCTGGACCAGGTAGATTGGGGTTCAAAAGATTTAGGGTCCATATTCTCCATGGGTCTCCTCTATGTGTTCAGCAGCAAGTTACACTTCAATATACATTCCCACTCAGTACCATAATAGCCTGGCTCTCCCTTGTCCAGTTCAGCCTGGAAAAAGTAATCTCAGACAGTCTGGGGCCATAGCGTTTGATCCAGGTTCCTGGAGAGTTGGGGTTGAAATGGTGTACATTTAGGATTAATTATAATTGTGCTTCTTTTATTAATATGCCACCTACTGTTTCATTCTATCTTATTCCTAATCCCCTGAGCTACACCTTTTAATGTTGTAATGATGGATCAATGCTGTAAACACTCATCAAATAAATTCCAAGGATTACAATGTCAAATACTAATCCCTTCTGGTGCAACAAACTTTCTAACAGTTCATCCTTTTCAGCAATGTGTTTTGGAAAGACAACCTTGCTAGCAGCAGGATACTATGTGGATCAATCAGGTGATTCATTTAAAAAAAAACTGAGCAGCACTAATGTTTGAGATTCCTACTCAGTTTAAAACATTAACCAGAACTGTACAATATTTTGTCCTTTACCCCAGGGTCCACAGGTACTGTGGATCAGATAGCAGATAGTTAGGCTCTGATTGCCTCTGAAACAGAAGGTTTTCATTCAAATCTCACTCCGGAGTTAAAAGCAGATAATCTCAATTGCTACTGTCAGTGCAGAACCAAAGAAATGGTGTTCCATTAAAGATGCTTTTTCAGGTGGGACATTAAATGGAAGCTTTATCTCCTATCTCGGGTGATTGTTAAATCCCACAGCAACATCTGAGGCTGATTTAGCCAATAGTTATCTTCCAACTAGATAATTATATGACTATACTATTGCATAAATTGGCTACCACATTTCAACAGTAGCTGGACCTCTATACGTTTTTGTATGATTTTAAAGCACTTTGGGACACCTTGAGGTCATAAAATGTGTTAAATTGCTTTCCTTTCTCATGAATGATACAAGGACTTACTCTCACATCAAATTCACTATTCTTACTTGTCACATGGTGCTAGTAGCAGAACATCAAAATATTCCAACAGAGCAAATGGTTAAAGTAAAACTCCTGCCTTAAATGGAGACATCAACTATTTCTTTCAAGTGGGTCTGCAGCTTTATTAGAAACGTAGAAAGCAATAGAAGGATAATGTGTGGTGTCCACTATCTCCACTGCACACACAAAATAGAGTTCCATTTCAGAGTCCAGCTTTGCACAACTTTACAGCATGGAGGAAGGTTATTTCTGATTGCCCAATTGTGCTTACTAAGGCTTTCTGAAGTGGCTAACCAAGTAGTCCCACTTTTTCAAAAGTGCCCATTGGTTATTGATCCCAGTCTCCTTGTTAGTAGAAACATTGTTCCTTATCTATTCCATCAAACTCTTGGGTAAATCACATTTTAATCACAATCATGGTGCTATTTTAGCAATTTTTAGGTGTCTAGAATTGAAAGTAATATTTCAGCTGAATCTCATGGAAGGATTTCTATTTGCCATAATCTTTTCTTTTGTTCCTTATTCATATACTTATCAAGGTAATGATCCCATATCAGTGGCCAACTTCAAAGATCTATGTGTATGCACTCTCCACTCTGTTCCTGCACCCTTTTAAAATGTAATTTCCATTATGCTGACTCTTCTCACTGAACTTCTCAACACTAACTACCATTGAATATCTGATAATTTCCCAGAATTTGTCCTCAAATCTGCCACTATCTAATTATTTTGTCTGGATTATTGTTTGATGATAATATGATTGGCAGCAACCATTTACAGTATTTCTTATTTTAATATCAACTGTAAATTTTGAAAAAATTCCTTTTATACACAAATCTAGATCAAAACATACAATGCGTTCTGTATCAGCTCAAGGGCTATACACTGTTACAGAAAGCCCATCAACAAAATTGTTCTCTCCTTTTAGACAATTATATACTGTAACTTTTAGTCATAGCTCCTTCAATTTCACCTACAAATCTATCGTAAAATACTTTATGAGGTGCATTCTGAAAGCCCACATACACATTAACTTACATTAAGTTAATGTATTAATTCATTAACTTACTCTGCTATTTCACTGAAGATTGCAATTGTTTGTCATATTTATCAGCACTTTATCAGCAAAAATTAATTTTATCCTGGATTATACTTTTTGAAATTTCCCATCACCAGTGTTAAGACTAATAGGCCCATAGTTCATCTCTCCCTCCTTGTTTTGAACAATATTAATGCAGTGCCGGGGGTTGTAATGGTCTTGCTCTCTGGCACTACTTTCACACTAGGATAATTGGAAGACTGCAGCAGGAGCCTTTATTTCCATTCTTATTCTTGCCCTCTATCAAGTAAATTTTGATGCATTCCAATGGACCAAATGATTGCTTTTTCCCCTACAAGCATTATTTGCAATTCAACCACACCCGTCTTTATCAGGGCTGAATAGGAACCACTTGGAGTGCTGTTCAATCAGTTTATAGAAACACTCACAGTATAACAGTATGACAGGGATTTTTTGTGTGCAGATATTCTGAACTCCTTTTTTCCCCATGTGTAAATATTACATTAGCCATTGGATGAAATCTAGGGAAATCCTTGAAAGAGATGCAAATTTTGTGATAACTGGATTTGGTAATGACTAAAGTCTTGATGGCAAAAGTAGATGGGATAGTAGGTCCCACTGTTTGTTTGGCACACTGTTCTTACCACATTTACATTTTTCTTTGGCATGGCAATTTGTAAATGATATGCTCGCAAGGGATTTTGGCTCCAGATTCTGACATTGCCATGTTTCTTTGCCTACACAAGGTATCGTCGACAGTAGTTTGGTTAGTCAGGTAGGATTTACTGCATCTAGGAGATGCAAAAGCTTGAGATTTCTTGTTAATAAATGGGCTGGTGAAATTCTGAGGAGAGGGGCAAATGGTGCCATGTTTTGTTTTCTCTGTCCAGCAATATTAAGGTTGGTGTTAGAGTGCTGAATTATGCACTACTCTACACTATCCACAGGTGCTATATGCCATCTACTTGATGGAGGATTGGATGAGATTCAACACTGGTACTGAGATTTGACCACATGTTCACACAAGATGAAATCCAATACTTTTCTTTGAAAGGTAAACACTTCTCACAGATATGGTCCAAGCATATTCCAGTCTTCACCCTACTTAACTCAATACCTAATGCTCTGAAAATATCCCTTTGCACATGGATTTCTGCACAACTTCTTTGCCGCAGAAACGTCCAGAAACCATTAAGTGGAATGCTTGGTGACAAGACCTTGTGCAGAAGGAGCTTGTGTACTGTAGTGGGATAAATGTTGATGGTCAAGATGAACCTTGCCTCCAAATGGCCTCTGAGAATCAGCAAAGTTGAAATCTTTGTTCTAGCCCCATCAAACCATTTTAAAAACTGAGTGTTTCTGAAAGTCTCAGGGATTTCAAAATCATTTGAAGACTTAAAACCGCAGAAGATAGTTAAAAAAAAGCTGAAATACTCCAAAACACTAATACTCAACATCAGATAAATACTCCAAAGTTAGTATAAATAGACCACGAGATCTAAACATGTTTAGAAAGATTAAAAAGAATAAACTTAAACCAAGAGTGGCTAAAATTCTTTTTTTCCTATTAAATAACAGACCTGAGGCACTCTAATTTCCTTCCATTCAAGTGCCAAGTGGCACCTTTTCTCATCCAGTTCAAGGCTCCTCAGTGAGTGCAAGTACAAGGCATTTGGAGCAGGTTTGTGTTTCCACACCACACCTAGCTCCAGCGTCAGAATGCAGATTACAGTCTATAGCAAACTGCCAACGGCAACAGCTAGATTTCCCACTGAAGTGTAGAAGCTGCTATCAATTAAAATCCCAACAGTATTATGTTGCTCGGGTTTGTTGCCTCCTTTCAATAACTGTATATTCTACTGGGTTTCCTTTTCCTTCAGTTTTTTTTAGGGAGGATAATCAGATCAAGTTTCATCAATAATACTGACGAACACTGAGCTCACAGCAAGCATCAATTTCAATGCTGGCAGATGTTCAGACTACAGTGATCCCTAACTTGTCCTTATTCGATCTATAAACATGAGTACTTCCAGCACGTTTAGATTGCAAAATGTCTATTCTCTCTTTCATGACTCTGGGTTCTTGAAGCTGATTGTAACAGCGGAAACATGACTTTTGTCCACCTCCTCCCAATCTCTGCCCTGAGGAAAGCCAAGGTTCTATCGCTCTTGTAAGTTTAAGTTTCAGTAGATATACAACTAATATTTCATGACCACAACTTTGACTGTTAGTGCCCAGTTGCCAATGAGGATGGATACCCTTATAATGGTTCAAGCTCTGTCTAATCAAGTGACCTTCTAGTGGTAAAGAACACAAGGAACAAGAGATGGTCTTTGAATAGGATCTGAGTCTGGAAAAGGGCTGAACAACTGAAATTGATTCAGCTATATGCTTTGCATGATATATTTTGAGACTAGAATAAAATCTTTTGTCTAGTAGTGTAGGGGACACCTGCAAAAAGGAACTAATTTACAGAATGAGCATAAAGTGTTTAGAATTCAGTCACGGGGAAGAGACTTTGAACATGGGTGAGTATAAATTATTCAATATTAAGACCAACATTCATCTGGCTTCAGCTTCCCATTGTCCTTTCTATGTAAATTTTCTATAACATCTATTAAAGAGGGCAGTACATCTCATTAAATATGGTGATGTAGGTCAATACATTTTATATGTTAAAGTTCTATACAATCAAGCTTTGTAAGAAGATTAGTTAATATAATAATGAGGATTTGCTATTCTTGTTGAAAAACCCATATTCCACTCTACAATTTGGTTCACATTAGAAAATCAAAGTCTTGCTTTCTCGGATCCATGTAGTGTCTCTAAACCAACAGGGCACATTTTCAGTTCTGCCCTTCCTGGTAAAGAACTTCCCAAGCCATTATTGCAAGATGACCTCATTGCACATTAGTAGAAATGTGAATAATGGACTAAACTACTGTCATTAATGTGCAAAACACATGTACGTACTATAGGGACAACATAAGATTAAACCTGATGCTTAGAACAAATGTATATTTTTCGGAGGCATAGTCTTGGAATAGAGTTGTAGTACAAATATTATAAAAAGAGAAATAGAGGGATTCGGTAAGGCAATTTGAGGGACCAATCCTTGACTGCTGAAAGTAAAACTGCAAGTGCTGAAAATCTAAACCAAAAACAGAAAACACTATAAATACTCAGAAAGTCAGGCGGTATCTGTGGGGAAAGAAACAGAGTTATTGTTTCAGGTTGATGATGACCTTTGTCAGAACTGTTGCAGGTACATTGCTCATGATGGAGCAAAGGGAGGTGTGGAAGGACACACTGGAAGTATGAATCAGTGGAATTCGTAGTGCATTTTATTGACAAAGGATGTTACAGAAATAGGGAGAAGTGAAGGTATTAAAGGATGGGAACTTTAAATGTTTGATGAGCAACAGGAAGGTAAAACGTAGTGTAGAATAGGATACAGGCTACTATTCTGGAGACCACTTGGAAGGCTTGTATCAAGAGGTTTTAGTGAATGATGAACCTGAACTGGAGAGGAGTTGGCATTTGACATATAAGGCTTTATAAGGCATTGGTCAAACTGCACTTGGAATATTTTGAGTATTTCTGGGTCCCTTATCTAAGAGAGGATGTGTCGGCATTGGAGAATCCAGAGGAGATTCACAAGAATGCTTCTGGGAATGAAAGGTTTGAAGGTTCTGACCCTGTACTCAGAATGGGGTTGAGGGGGGTGGGGGTATCTCATTGAAACCTATCAAACATTGAAAAACCTAGAAGGAACAGATGCAGAGAGGGTGTTTCTTATAGTGGGTGAGTCTAGGACCAGAGGGCACAGCCCCAGAATAGAAGAACATCCCTTTACAGGAGGAATTTCTTTAGCCAAGGGGTGGTGAATCTGTGGAATTCATTGCCACAGATGGCTGCGGAGGCCAAGTCATTATGTGTATTTAAAGTGGAGGTTCTTAATTAATAAGGTGTCAAAGGTTATGGGGAGAAGGCAGGAGAATGTGGTTGAGAAGGATAATAAATCAGCCATGATGGAATGGCAGAGGAATGGATGGGCCAAAAAGGCCTAATTCTGCTGCTATGTCTTATAGTCTTCTAATTTAGGGACGTAAGCTGGTGGTCTTTGTGATGGAAGATCAAAAGCTCTCTACCCTAATAAGAGAATTACAGAGAATTACAAGTGTTACAGAGAATTTTATTCTTCCGGTGACGGCAGCCAAGCTGTTTGATGGAATCAATGGGTTCAGCCTCCTAATACTAACCAGGAAGAAGTGTGGGCTCATTCGAGATCAGAGCTTAGGCAATAGTCAGAATTTGAGAGCATATTGAAAAAATTTGAAAATTACAGGGATAACAAGAACAATGATAATGAAAATCTGGTAGGAAGATTAAACACACCTAAAATATTCTTAAGATTTCCAATTTAAGATACTTGACAAAGAGGGGGGAAGATGAAAGAATTTTCTCTTTTTAAACTAAGACAAATCTGATTTAACAATATTCTGACTGATAGGGCAGAAGATGTGGATACAATAGGAACTTTAAAAATGGCAGTTGAATATTGATGTCAAAAAGAAAAAAAATTGGGCAAGTTGAACCAATTGGATAGTTCTGTCAGAGAGGTAGACAGATATGAATAGTCACCTTCCATGCTGTGGAATTCCGATTGCACAAATTTACATAGGTTGAATCAGGTCTCCAAATAATCATTTAGCAGAGGTTCACAGAGAATTCGTGTTTAAGAAGATGTTACTTGTTGGCAATGAGGGACAACTCAAGTGCTCTTGGGAGCCTGTATGGCTGTCATGGCCAGAAATGCAATAATTCCTTTTCATGCCCATGATATTCCAAAATCATGCATTGCCAGTGAACTTGTACTCTCACTCATACCATCACGGAGACACTCCAGATAGGTCTTGCCCTATCACTACTACTCCTGTTCATCATTAATCATACAGCCACTGAATTCCCCTCAAACAAGAAGGCGCATTGATTGCCACTTTCTGGATAAGGTGGCATAACTCCTGTGAACCAGTCCTTGTCAAAGAAATGTGCTCATGCAAAGTTTAACACAGAGCAGCAGAAATAACTTTTCATTAACAAACACATCAGTAGTAATAAGTTACGAACTATTAAACAAATATAAAACTTGTTCAAGTGTTTCTCTTTTAAAAAGCATTAGGCATATATCATGCAATCCTATAGTGAGAGTTCAAGCAGGCACACCATGCGGGAGAATCTACATGCATGCTGAACTGCATGTCTTTCCTACTTCAGTCGTCTAAATTAGACACCTTGGCCATCAAGTGATATGTTCCATACGCCATATTCACGGGTCAAGAAACACTGATTATGAGTCCACTCCAAAAAAAACATATAGGATACAAATCAATTCTGCCTCCTAAAGCAATATAGACAATTGTCTGCGTTAAATTGATATGTAATGTGAAAAAACAAGCCGTTTTTGGATCTACGGCCCTCGCAGAAGGAAGTCCTGAAATATTTTGCACCTGTATTTACCATTTTGCAGCATCCTTGTTTCCAGGAGGGTTATGCAGTTCATTGTAAACTCAAGTTTACCAATGCATATTAGGACTTGTCGATGTTGAGGATTCATTGCATTAGCACACAACCCTCAGCAAAACTCACAACAGTTTAAGTTTAGAAAAGAACACATTAATTGAAGCAAACAGCTGAACATTGCACGCAGTGACGGCTGCGAGATCACAAATCCTGCGGAGCGGAAATCTTGCAAAACATAATACGATTGTGAGACCTCTTAGGGAAGTCCAGACAGCACTCCACTATTTTCTGAGATAGCACCAGAATAGCTACACTTCTGGCATGGAAGTGTTTTTGCCAAGATCCTTAATTCCCTGGAGAATTCGCTTCATGTGGCCCACTTTCGTTATCCCCAGATCCTGAAAAAAAAAGTAATAAACTCATTAGCATCATGGCTTTGTTAAAGTGTATTCGCTCTTGAGCAACTCCATGACAAACTCAAGCCAGACAGCAGTGATAACGTGGTATTTAGAATCAGAATCTGGTTTAATATCACTGGCATATGTCATGAAGTGTGTTGTTATGCGGCAATAGTACATAGCAATGCATAATAATTAAAACCATAAATTACAGCAAGGTGCATATATAAATGAATGAGTGTGTGTGTGTGTGTGTGTGTGTATGAAAATTTAAATTCATAGTGCAAAAAGAGAGCAAAATTTAAAAAAATAGTGAGGTAATGTACATGGGTCAATGTCCATTCAGAAATCTGATGGCAGAGGGGAAGAAGCTGGTCCTAAAACGTTGAAAGTGTGCATTCAATCTCTTGTACCTCTTCCCTGATGGCAGCAATGAGAAAAGGGCATGTCCTGGGTGATGAGGGTCCTTAATGATGGATGCCACCTTTTTGAAGAGGTCCTCAGTGCTGGGGAGGCTAATACCCATGACGGGACTGACTGAGTTTTCAACTTTCTGCAGTTTTTTCTGATTCTGTGTGGTGGCCCCTCCATACCAGACAGTGATGCAACTAGTTAATATGCTCTTCATAGTACATCTGTAGATATTTGTACGACTCTTTGGTGACATACCAAGTCTCCTCAAACTCCCAATGAAACATAGCTGCTGTCATGCCTTCTTTGTAATTGCAGCAATATATTGGCCCCAGGATAGATCTTCAGAGATGCTGACACCCAGCAACTTGAAACTGCTCACCCTTTCCATTGCTGATTCCTCATTGAGGCCTGTTATGTGTTTCTTTGACTTCCTCTTTCTGAAGTCCGTAATCAATTCCTTAGTCTTACTGACATTGAGTGCAAGGTTGTTGTGACACTACTCAACCAGCTGATCTGTCTCACTCCTGTACGCTTCCTCATCACCATCTAGAATTCTGCCAACAATAGTTGTGTCAATGGCAAATTGATAGGTGTCATCTGAGTTGTGCCTAGCTACATGGTGGTGGATGTAGAGAAAGCAGAGCGAGTGAGCTAAGCAGGCATCCTTGAAATGCGACTGTGTTGACTGTCAGCCTGGAGGAGATGTTATTTCCGATCTGCACTGACTGTGGTCTCCCATTGAGGAAGTCAAGGACCCAGATGCACAGGGAAGTATACAGGCCCAAGTTCCAGAGTTTGTTAATTCGTACTGAGGGTATGATGAACTGTAATCAATAAACAGCAGCCTGATATAGGTATTGTTATTGTCCAGGTGATCCAAGGCTAGGTGGAGAGCCAGTGAGACTGCATCTGCTGTAGACCTATTGGATGCTTTCCAAGAACTTTAAATCCAGGATGCTCCAGAATTCCCCACTCCCTCAGGAGGCACAAAATACTGAGCTTGGGATCTTTAGTCAGCTGACATGCATATTTACAATTGACTTTAGGTACATGATGAAGTGATTAACTCTACCACTATCAGAACCTAGAGAGGAGGAAAGGTTGAACGTACTTCTAGATCCACTTTCACATTTTAAAAAGAATTACTGTCGTGATTTAGGAAATGCAGCAGAGAAGGTGTGCACAGCAAACTCCCACAAGCAATAATTTGCTATAGACCAGACAATCTTCTTTAGGCTGAGATAAATATTGTAGCCAGGCATCTGAGGGAAGTGCTTTTCTTCTAAATAATATCACAGAGTTCCTTTACGTCCATCCAAAGATCAGGTCAGACATTGATTTTATAAACAGTATCTTTAATAGTAAAACACGCTCTATTTGGGAAGGAGATGATGGCGGCATGACGTAGCGCACGCAGCCGCTCCGAAATGATATCGTATTTGTTACATAGGGGCCGTGCACAATCCTGATTTGATGGAGACAGATGTGAGAAGCACAGAGGAACATCTGGAGAAACTTCTGAAATGCCTGCTTCGCTGCTGCTGCTACTGTGCGATTGAGAATCTCCGGAGGGGAAGGCCCCAAATCCTCGGCTTTGCCTATTGTCTGTTGCCAGGGCCGGGGTCAAAGCACTCGGCAGAGATGGTGCTCGGTGCTCAGTGTCGGAGGGCTGGTCGGAGGCTCGAAGTTTTCGGACAGACTCAATAGTCAGCTGTGGTCAGGTGCTTCCTGGGTGCTGCATCGGCAAGTTTGCAGTGCTGGAAGCTCATGGCAGGAAGAGAGTTTCTCTTCCTTCCACCGCCTGCGTGAGATGATGGGACTTTCAAGAGACTTTGAGACTTTTTTTTACTGTGCCCATAGTCTGTTCTTCATCAAATTACAGTACTGCTTTGCACCGTTGTAACTATATGTTATAATTATGTGGTTTTTGTCAGTTTTTTTAGTCTTGGTTTGTCTTGCGTTTCTGTGATATAATTCTGGAGGAACATTGTATCATTTCTTAATGCATGCATTACTAAATTACAATAAAAGAGGAGCGTGTCCTCATAATCTCATAATCTAAAATTATTGCAGTTAATTTTTCACCCAAAGATCAGGTCAAGCATTGATTTTATAAACAGTATCTCTAATAGTACAGCACTCTCTAATTGTCACAGTTTTCCACCCAAAGATCAGGTCAGGTGCTGATTTAACAAACAGTATCTTCAAAAATACAGCACCTTGTCATTGCTGCAATTAGTCTTCTGCATTTAAGTCACTGGAATGTGTCAAACGCAATACTTGTTGATTCAAAAGCCCTTTCGTTACCAAGAAGGTATGCAGGAAGTGCAATCAGAGTTTGGATGCTGAGCAGAGGACGATTTTGACTTTCCTTTCAATCATGTGAAACTATACTTAGGTGGAAGATATAGCTTTTACTTTAACTGTTGGTGAGGATCTTGATGAGAAGTCACTGGGCGCAGTACATGTTACAAGCACACAAGAAAGAATGCTGTCCAGCTTCTTTTTCGTTACGGAGTTTAAACCCAGTTGAGGTTTCTGGGTAAATACAATCTCAAATGACTGCTGAATGTTTGCAATGGCACAAAGTACTCAGTAAAGTTACGACATGAAAAACAGACAAAAAACATTGTTACCAAAGGAACACATGAACATTGCATCCTGTGATGCTAGCAACTTTCTGGATACTGTCAAGCAAAAAATCGGTACAAAATTAAGTACAATATTTATATTCTACTGTAAACAGAAACCTGAAACTGCACTTTTAGTACATCCTTCATAAGCTGAGATACCAGTGTCAATTTACTCAGCCCACACAAGCCTTGATGAGCTGGAGTACCTACCCAACTTATATTGAACCCACACAGAGACAGCACTGAGATAATCCTTTGCTTGAGTTTCCTCCGGGTTTGGCAGATTTGTTGTTAGGTGTAACATGGGTTGAAAACTGGTTATCACACCCAGATAGCAGTTGAAGTAAATTTAAACGCAAACAACAGGAATTCTGCAGATGCTGGAAATTCAAGCAACACACATCAAAGTTGCTGGTGAACGCAGCAGGCCAAGCAGCATCTGTAGGAAGAGGTGCAGTCGACGTTTCAGGCCGAGACCCTTCGTCAGGACTAACTGAAGGAAGAGTTAGTAAGGGATTTGAAAGTTGGAGGGGGAGGGGGAGATCCAAAATGATAGGAGAAGACAGGAGGGGGAGGGATAGAGCCAAGAGCTGGACAGGTGATAGGCAAAAGGGGATACGAGAGGATCATGGGACAGGAGGTCCGGGAAGAAAGACGGGGGGGGGGGGACCCAGAGGATGGGCAAGAGGTATATTCAGAATGTTTTTTTTCAGGGTTGCAAAGATGTAGAAAGAGGAGTACCCCATGGATTGAATCTTGCCTTTCAATTATTTACTATTTATATAAGTGACTTGGCAAGGGGAGCACAATACAAGGTATCCAAGTTTGAAAATAGGTAGCAGGGCATTTAGTAATAAGAACATTGTGATCCTGCAACAGATTGAGTGAGTGGGGAACGACCTGGCAAGAGCAGTTCAGTGTGAGGTCATGAACTTCAATAACAGAAATCAAACAGTGGATATTATCTGAATGAAGATAGGCTGCAATTGGGTGAAGTACAGAAGGATCCACGTGTTCTTATATAGAAACCACAAAAAGTTAGCTGGCAGGTGCAACAAACCGTTAAGTAGGCAAATGGCATATTGACCTTTAGTGCAAAGGGTTTGGAGTTTAGGAATAGGTTAAGTCCTATTATACTTGTACAAGGTGGTGAGAACACACCTGGAGTATTGCACACTATTTTGGTCTCCTTAGGTAAGAAAGGATGTAGCATTTTGGAGGCTATCCAAAGAATAATTATTGGGAAGAGTGGATTGTCCTATCAAAGGAAGGCAAAGTAGTTGGGTCTGCATTCTTTGGAGTTTAGAAGAACAAGGGGTGACCCTATTGAAAAATTTAAAATCCCCATAGGGTACGACTGGGTAGATGTTGACGCGAGATACTGCAAATGCTGGAAACCGGAGCAGAAGTTAAGACGTTTCCACTAGACAAAGGGGAGATTACTTATAACTGACGTATGTAGAAGTGTCCCCTTGCACAGTGTGAATCTCTACAACCCTCCACCTCAGGGAGTTGTGGTGGTTGGACTGTTTAAACTATTTAAAGATGAGGCAATAAATTTGAAAAGATTGAGGGCGGTGGGGATCTGGTACAGAAGGAGTTGAAGCCTGAGGTTGATTAGCTGATTCATACTAGATCACTGGACAGGCTTGAGGGCTAAGTGGCCTATTCTTGCTCTTATTGCACACTTGTGATCTGAGAGGATCTCTCATTTTCAGAAGTAGTGAAGGTAAGCTCATCTTAAAAGCTTCTCTTTGGACGTCTGCTGGTCTTCCAGGTCTGAATGTGTTAATGGAACATTGGCTCCTTTGAAAGACCAAAGTTGAGGTTTTACAGAGCCAGGATCTGCTTTTCAACAACTCGGATTGTGACAGCTTGGCTCAGTTGGGCGTAAATGTGCCTCGAAGCCAGAGGTTAAAGCTTCATTCCAAGCATTAGACAGACACTTCAAGCAAGCGTGGTTAAATGTTTGGTGCCAAAGAAGCAGCAGAGGTGCCACCTTCAGTCAATTTTAAATTATTGGCTCAAGTTCTTGTAGAGATAATTGTCAAGGCTTTAATGGCACTGTTCTGAAGGAAGGCAGGGGGATCTGGTACCCATTCCCTGCTAAGAACAGGTTAATTGGCCACTTATCTGCATACTACTTGCAGGATCGTGTAATGCTCGAAATGATTGCTGCAGTACCTACATGTGGGAAAATGCAGGTTATCTATGCAATATTCAGTGAAACCTTGCTGGAGCAGACCATCTTGTGTTTGCTCTTTTACTCTAGGCTTTCCCCCTCACTCCTTAGCTCAAAAATACTTCTCATTGTCACTACAACAATTACAGGTTCTTGAAGTATGCAAGAAAATGCTGGAAAGCCATTTCCCCTGCACCAACACACTTGCTTCTTTATCTGAAATGAACTTGATTTCACATTCTGTATAACTTCTCTTTCAAGTCTGCTCACATTATTTAAATCTAAGGCACGGGACCAGGCTACGAGTGCTTTGCTTTAGTTCTGCCTGGAACTTCTCCCTTACTGATGGCTACCAATTTCCACCCCTCTCAGATCTTCACCTTCTCTGACTCTTCCCTTTCCAAATCTCTCTGTTCCCATCTCAGACTTCCTGTAAGGACTTTCCCATTCTCTCTGTCTTTTTACACAGGTGCCTCTAAGATGCCTTCCCTCTTCCTGAACTGTGGCTCCCCTTGACTATTATGGCAGGTCTCTTTACCACAGCTCACCTATTTCTCACACGTTTTCTCTCACTCTCCTAGAAAAAAGATGCAATACCCCTGGTTCTCACATTCTGTCCCATCAGCTTGCACATTCAAACCATCATCCATCACAATTTCAGCCACATTCAACAGATTCCTACAAGAAAATGCATCTTCCCCACCCCCCTTCACCATTCTGAATAGGAACGCTTTTTTTTGACTCTCGAGTTTGCTCTTCTATGTCCACCAATTCCCCTGCGTAGGAGAAATCAAACACAGACTGGGCAATTACTCAGCAGACATCCTGTGCATCCTATTGCCTGCCTCTTTAGTCCCCCATCCCACTCTGACATCTGTCGGTGGCCTCTAGTACTGTCATGAGATGCAACACAAGAAGATATCAGTCCTGCCGAGGGATCTCAGCCCAAAACGTCGAGAGTACTTTTTTCCATAGATACTGCCTGGCCTGTTAAGTTCCTCCAGCACTTTGTGTGTGTTGCTTGGATTTCCAGCATCTGCAGATTTCCTCTTGTTTGTGATATAGAACAGCTCCCTCTTGATACGAGAATGGTACAGACTTCCGGACTCTATGGAATTTGACTTCAAATGACTTGCTTCCTCCATCTGCCTCAAGGCTCACTGGTTCATCTGCGATGTTGACTCATGGATTCACTATGTACTAGCATGCCTGATTTACTGGCTACGTTCTATTACTCTGCAGTTTGCTGCCTTTACATTCCTTTGTTTGTGCTCTCACGCTCACTGAACAGATTTTATATGCCTTTGTTCAAATGCTGTCTCTCTATCCCACAACAGCTATGGCCTTACCCTTTCAGATATCCTTTTTGTCTTATCCACACCTAATACCACCCCCCCACCAACCCCATAAAAAACATTTTCTCACTTTCCTAGTTCTGATTAAACATCTCCAACCTAAAATATTCATCATTTCCCTTCCACAGTTGCCGCCTCAACAGAGTGTTTCCAGCATTTTCTGAATGTATGGGTTTGTTATTAGCTCATAGTGTGACCCAGGGCATCACTGAATGGCAGGACCAACTCTCTATCTTCTTAACCAATAGGATTCAAGGCATCCATGGCTTCAAAGGAAAAAGTCGAGTTAGAGTAAAATCATAAAGAGAAGTGTGATAAAGAGAAAACAAAGAGACAAAAAGATGTAAAAATATAGATAACTATTAAATATGCAATCTTTAGCATCAACAAATCACTAACAAAGGAATAATACTTCCCATTTTTAAGTGTTTTCTTTCTAGGTGACAGATTGATTTGAGTCATTACCAATTATTACTGTGGAATAGTATGGAAGCTCTTATCAAGTCAAATTAACCTTCTGTGTCAAATTAATTGAGCAATTATAATTGAAATGCTTCAAGAGACTGAGGGCAACATGTTTTCTTTGTTATGTGAATAGTGCATGTTGGCAGTCAATAAGTAATTCATGCAAGTCCTCTTCCTCTTTACAAGCTGATAAACAATTTGTGTACTAATTGCAGCATGTTCAGTGCGCCATTTTTAAAAACAAATTCCAGCCCAATTTCCAGTCCCATTCAGTATCTGTCATATGTTGGGAATATGCCAAACCAGACTCAGTATGGAACTCTATCTCAGGCTAGCTCAGAGAACAGAGAAATATCTAACAGACAGACAAATCCATTAACTCCTGAAAATAGCTTTCCCACACAAATTAAACACAATTGTGAACCTAAAAAAATTAGTAAACTATTTAACATGAGATATGCTTGAATCTCATTCCAAATCTAAAGAAACATCCGTGCTCCTCGTTAATTTCCTATCTACGGAGTCTAGACTGACTTTACAGAACTCTGAGTACTTGCTCAGCTGGAAGGACAGGCCAACTGTTGTGCTTGGAATCAGTGAAGACTTTAGTTTCAAAAGAATGAAAGTCAGTGGGGATTCCTAGTTTCTGTGTGGTATAACCTTGCGGGCCCAGCACTG
Source organism: Mobula birostris (assembly GCF_030028105.1). Lineage (NCBI taxonomy): Eukaryota > Metazoa > Chordata > Chondrichthyes > Myliobatiformes > Myliobatidae > Mobula > Mobula birostris. Next base: position 91,185,858 of record NC_092375.1, read on the forward strand.
GAATTGAATTGGATAGGAACACAAAGGAATCAATTACTAAGTGGGATCTGTGGCAACTGTAGTATCCAGAGTCATCAAGCTGCATGTAAACCAAATCAATCTCACACAAATTATCCCACAGCCAGAGCTATATGACAGCCTGCAGCACATTTTAAAAAATACAACTTGTAAATGTAAGGATATGTACCTGGGGACTAGATAGTCCATTCAGCTGTTTAAGCCAACACTGCCACCCAGTTAAATTATTGCTGCTCCCTACTCTATTTGCTTCACCCTTGTTTTATAGACGTCAATAGCTTTACTTGATCCACATCAATGAGTTACAGTCACAAATAATTCACCTCCTCGGATGGACAATTCTAAATGTTCTCTGCCCTTTCTGCTTTCTGTCATCACCCCTGAACAGTCTGGGTCCCACCAGAAGTAAAAGAAAATCCTAATTACCTTATCAAATCCTGGAATAATGATGTAAGCTCTCTAATTAAATTATCTACTATTCTACATTCAAAGAAATAAAATTGGTCTATGTCATGTGTCGACATTACTCTTTTATCTCGGGTCTTAAAATAACTCTAACAAGGCTCTGCAAAGACAAAGTTAATGGGATAACAGTTGAGGATTTAGTGTCACAGTTATAAACGTGCATTACAATAAATATAGGAACAGCTCATAAATGCCTGACTTATTGTATGACAGCTCATACGTGCAAACAAGATTTTGGGAGACAGGCTGCGGGGGGGGCTGCACAATCTTCAGGACGGTTTGTGCCCGTATTTCTGCCTTGCAAATTATCCGGGTTATGAGTAGTTCACAGGAATGGGACCTTGCTGAAACCTGGGGAGGACCTATAAGTGAAAATATAACCATCTAATGATTCATTCTCAACTTCCCGGGACAGATTGAGGGGTGTAGTGATAATGTTCATTCAGCCCCACCGATATCTCTGTATTCTGCTGAAGACTGGATGATTTTGCCTTGTAGATGACTCATTTAATCAGAGGAGCCAACCTCTGGTCAGTCAGGAAAATAACATTATGAGAATAAAGCTGCAGTTCACCAGAAGCAGCACGCGTCCCAAAATGGACAGAGAAACCAAACCACTGAAAAAAAATTAATTAGGATATACCAGCTACAGACAGCAACTCTTCCCCTGAAACAGCTACAAGACACATGGCCTTATTAAGTTTTCACTTCCAGTGGTAAGTACTATTTCATTATAATATGATAGATTTTGCATTAATCCAGAGTACAATTTTACCTGACACTGATACTGAATTAACAAGCAGTGTATTGTGGAGACATAAAAATACTATCTATACCTTGATATGATGAAGATGTTATCATTATAAAGGAAGAGGTGTAAACATTGGAACAAAAAATTAAATTTTACAACTGAACATTGGAAACATATTGACTTGCTTATCAAAATGCTATTTCAAGCATTGTCTGATGCAAGATGAGTGTCATAATGATCCACAAGGTGTAATTCTGAGGCACTAACTATGGCTATTGGAATATGTTTTGCTGTGCCTATCGAGCTTCCTTGCTCCAATTCACTCCATACACTGTTGAAAGGCACGACTGAGTAAAATCCCATCTACCTAGAAACTGAACTGTGCAGCAATACATCATTGTGCATTGCACTTCCAATTATCATGGAAGCGGAAGTGTTGATGAAAGGTGGGTTTACAGAGTAGGTTGTGTTCTGTTTTTGATTTAGGTCATCCACGTCTGACATGCTTTTATAAGTAGGATCCAGGACGTGTGCAGTGGCATTTAATATGAGGACCAGTAATTTTCAGTCGCCGGTATTTGGTGCATGAGCCACCTGTGCAGAAACAACCCTCCATAAACATTGCAAAGCCCAACTCACGGGCAGGTCCCAAGCCAGCTCTGGGAACACATCAATATTCTTGAAGTGATTCCTGACCAAACTCTTCCTCAATGTCTAATCTCCATCCCACATCTCCAAGCACACCCTCCCAATATCTAATAATCACAATTGCCTCTCCCACCATGGACAACCAATAACCAAAGGCCTCTGATTGGCAATCACACTAACAACTAATGACCCAGCCCTAACTCTTCTTGTAATCTAACTAATTACAGCTATATGACCAACCATGATCATATCTACCTCACCTTCTTATAATTCACATGGCCATTCCTCAGCCTGATGACTCCACTTTCTGGCACAATCCCAGACCTCTCTGACCTACAAACTGGAACTTCTTCTGGCACCTAGTCCTGACCATAGTTTCCCCCTCTGGTTATTGTCTATTTACACATGCTACTCCAGAGATCACATACCCTTTGCTTCCTTATTTTTGTCAACCTTTTGTTATGGGGGAAAAATGGAGTCAGTCTCCATTTACATGATGGTATTTCCTACAAGTTCCATTTGGTTACTCCTTCCACTGAGCTATACCTTCAAGTAGTCTGATTTGAAGGTGTTGATGATGCAGAACTTGCCATATCTAAATCACAGAGAGGCTGAGACTGTGATTCATTGAGCCACTGGCCTCAATTCACATAAGCTCCTTGGGTACCTTCTCAATATGAGCCAGAATAAGATGGAAGGAGTACACATGGTCTATTGTCCTTTCCTGTTAGCTTCCTCCTTCTTCCACCATTTACTTCTTCCACCGATCGCCTCCCTGTTTCTTATTTCATTGCCCCTCCCCTGCTCTCACCTACTCCTTCCCCTCTCCCCACCTTCATATTCTGGCTTCCGCTCCCTTCATTTCCAATCCTGATTAAGGGCATCAGCCTGAAATGTAGACTGTTTATTCCCTCCATAGATGCGACCTGACTTGCTGAGTTCCTCTAGCATTTTGTGTGTTGCTCAATCTCCCCTAGTCTTGAACTTCTGAAATTGTCTCTCCAACACATTGTTGGAATCCTACTCCATGCCTTCAATACCCAAACTCTCAATTTCTCTAATGATGTGTTTGCTTGTCTATTGAGGTGCAGGTCATATAGATTATATTCCAAGCTCCTATCACCTCACATGGACCGTGCAGTATCCACAGCGTGTTAACTGCAGGATTCACAACTGCTTCTTTTCAAATATCACCATAGGCTTTTCTACCTTTAAACTGACTAATCTGATGAAAAAATTAAGATGACAAAAACATTTTGTTGGCATAATAGAAGAAAATGTTTTCTTTTGATGGTGAAGGTCACACACAAGAAAACATTATGTCAATTCTAGACTATATTAGAATTTTTAAAAATCTCAAGGAACACTTCTTTACAATAAAGAATCTGGAACTCCTTGAGGTCACATCACTTCTAAACTGGGATTATATACTTTTGTACCAATGACAATCTGCAGTTAAATTACAGATTAACCATGAACTAATTAAATGTTAAAGCAAGTTTGAAGAGTTGAATAGCTTGACCCTCTTCTTGACATTTCCGATCAGGCAGATACAAAAGCCTGAAAACAAATATCACCAAGCTTAAGGACAGCTTCTGTCCTGGTGTTATAAGACTACTGAATGGTCAAGAGATGGGCTCTTGATCTTACAGCCTACTTCAATATGGCCTTACACCTTACTGGCTGCCATTACTAGACTTGACCTGTAAATGAAACACTACATTCTGCATTCCCTTCTACTATCTCAATGCACAGCTGTAATAAAATTATCAATATGGATGCCATGCAAATCAGAGTTTTACACTGTACCTCCGTACCAATGATAATAATAATCCAATTCACCATTTGTCCTTGCATTCAATGAATGAGCAGTCTTGGGCACCACCTTGGAGATGGCATTGCTAGTAGGACTTCTACCAGCAACCTGAGTTAAATCCCGATCTTTGGTTCAGTCAATAAGAAGTTTGTGCTTTCACCCTATAGAATTCCTCTGGGTACTTCGATTTCTTCCCTTGTCCCAAAAGGATTGGGATGCAGAAGGTAACTGTAAACTGACCCCAGTATGTGATAGAATCTGGGGAAAACTGATGGGAACATAGGGATGTAAGTAATTGTGTGAGCTGCCCTGATCTCAGTGGGCTGATTGGCCTCCTCTTACAGTACCGCGCAAAAACCTTAGGCATATATATATAGCTAGGGTGCCTAACACTTTTGCACAGTACCGTAGTAATTTTACGTTTTGCACTGTACTGCTGCCACAAAAAAATGAATTTCATGGCACATGCGAGTGATGATAAACCTGATTCTGATATGGGTCTCTTTTGTGGACTGAGAGTGGGAAGGGGGCAGGGAAAGGGGAATCATGGTTGGAAAAAGGGAAAGGAAGAGGGGTGAGAGTGGGAAGCACCACAGAGACATTCTTTAATGATCAATAAGCCAATTGTCAAATGATCTTGCCTGGTCGCTCAGGGCTGAGTGTGTCTACACCCATGCCACCAACCCCCCCATCCCATTCATGGCACTCCATCTCTGCTACCCGTCCCACACTCCTCCCACTGTGTTCACCCTCACCATTTCCATCATCCTTTGCTCCAAACTTGCTTTCCGCTTCACATTGATAAATACAGTACTGTGCAAAAGTCTTAGGCACCCTAACTATATAAGTGTGCCAAAGGTTTTGCACAGTACTGTATGAAGAAAATACTGAATATATGAGGATATATTGGTCTTGCAGAACATACACTGAAATCTTCACAAAGTGGCATTTCCCTCCAGTGGTTCCATTACAAGAAGAGATTATTGTGAGGAACAGATTTGAGAAGGTTAAAGAGGCATTTGAGTGAAGTTTTCATTGTTAGGGTAAATAATACAATCGAGAGAAGCTATTCAACTCCCCTGAACAGCCAAAATAGTTTCCCTAAAGATTCTCTAAAAAGATTTTTTCAGTGTTGTCTGGGAAACACTTCTACTCAGAAAAGGTGGCAGATATTTGGAACTCCATTCCATAAATGTTAGCTAAGTGGGTCAAGTCTCAAGTTTAAATCTGAGGTTAGTAAATTTTTAGCGGACACACACAAAATGCTGGAGCAACACAGCAAGTCAGGCAGCAGCTTTGGATGAAAATATGCAGCTGACAGATTGGGCCAAGACCTTTCATCAGAATTGGAAAGGAAGAGAGTAGAAGCCAGAATAAATTGGGAGGGAGTGGGAGAGCCCTGAATATTCCTTCCAGGTGAAGCTGTACTTCACATGTGAATACATCAATGTCATCACGAGTGGCCTCCTCTGCATCAGTGAGATTCAACACAGACAAGGGATCACTTCATCAAGCACCTTTGCTCCATCCATCACAAGAGTGAAGATCTCCAGGTGACCAGCCATTTTAACTCCAATACTCGCATGTTTGACCCCGCCTCGTCCACTGCTACACTGAACCCAACACAGAGAGCAGCAATACCTCGTATTCTGTTGTGGTAGTCTTCAACCTGACTGCATCAGAATTGATTTTTGTAACTTCTGTTCTCTGTTCTCACACCACTTTTTGTTTTCTCATATCCTTGTGGCACCTATTTTAGTTCTCTTTCTCCTCCCTGCCCTCACGACCTTCACCTTCCTCCCTCTGGTTCCTCACTTTCTTTCTTATATACCACGATCTACTGTTTTCTCCCATTAGATTTCTTCAGCTCTTTGCCTCTTACACCTATCAACTCACAGCTTCTAACACCATTTCCTTTCCTTCCTCCCCCCCCCACCCTCCTGTCTTCCCCTTTTCATTTGGATATATCTATCACATGCATCTATGATAGGACACTGCCCTAAGGGTACTTTCATTGATAACTTGGGGAAGGAGGGAGCAGTTAACCTCCAACAATCACAACTGTCTTCCTTTATGTGAGGTAGGATTCCAACCACCAGAAGATATAGGAGCAGAATAAGGCCATTTGGCCCATTGAGCTTGCTCTGCCATTTCATCATGGCTGATCCATTTTTCCTCCTATCCCCAATCTTCTACCTTCAGCCATATCCCTTCCTGCCCTGACCAATCAAGAATCTATCAGCCTCTGCATTAAATGTACAACTTAAAATCCCGAAAATCCCAGGAGATCAGCAGTTTCTGAGACATTCAAACCACTCTGTCTGGCACCAATAATCATTCCATAGTCAAAGTCACTTAGATCACATTTCTTCCCCATTCTGATGTTTGGCCTGAACATTAACTGAATCTGTTGGCCATGTTTGCATGTTTTTAAGCACTGAGTTACTGCCACTTGATTGGCTAATTGGCTAATTAGATATTTGCATTAATGAGCAGTTGTACAGGTGTACCTAATAAAAGTGCCACTGAGTGTATATTGTTTTCAAAATAAATTGGATGTATGAGTCAAAAGTTATATGACCTCCAACTGGCATAACATCATCGATAATTTTCTCTCAGTTAATGAATTAGGTTCCTAAAGAACCCTGATGATGTGAAAATTCACAAGGGCTGTATTAAGAATAAGTTGATGCTAGAGTTAATATCAAGAGAAGCAGCAGAGGCATTTTTTAACCTTAGAGGTCTTTAAAATTTACAAAGGGATTTGATAGTTTGTAGAAATCTTTCCAACTTTAGTGAGTGTTGAAACAGAAGTTATATGTAGAAAAGCATCACTAATAAATCTAGTGAGAAATTCAGTGACTGGTGGTTGGAATTTGCTATGCAAGTTTAGATGTATTATAGAAGTTGGAGGCAAGGAAGGGAGAAAATTAGGGAAGTATATTAGTGGAATTAGATGGAGAGGTGAGAAGATTTGTTTGGAGAATCATTTTGCAAGGTTGGGACATAGAATTCTTGCTGTAAATTCAATTGAATTTTACATATATTAATTTTAAAAGATCAATTGATTTTTTTGGCTTGTATGGCAGACATTGAATCTCTCGCTAAAAATCTGCATAGTGGATCTTAGATAGAGAAGCATTATTTAATTTCAATATGGGAAAATAGCCCAAGACGTTCTATCATGATGACTTTCTCCTGTAAATGTACCAGCGACTCCTGACCATTCAGGCAGACACAGCAGGTATTGTGGACACAGTCAGGGGATGAGAGACTACAAAACAAAAGGAGAGTGAGAGGTAGGGAAAGTACAGACCACAGGTAAAACACACAGCAAAATAAACACATTTTCTTCTTCTATGCCCCATTAAATGGAATGTCACTATAGGACATTTGATGAATTTCTTACACATATAATGTGGAGTACAAAGTACTTTCAGGTAAGATGTATAAAATGCCTTGTTCAGCTGTTTTACATGCAAATACCAACATCACTGACCATCTGTTTTGCTGAACTCAATTAGTTACATCAGATGACTGAATACAGCAAGCCAAGCCAAAGCAGAGCAGAGAACAGAAAAGGAAGAGTTGCAGGGGTGAGGGAGGGCAAGGGAAGGGTGGTGGGGATGGAGGGAAGGGCACAAACGCAAGGGGAAAATATAGCAGAACAGTCGTTAAAGGAAGTACCTTCAGATCACGCCTTTCCAGGTGCAATAGCTCAGAACCTCGGATGTCATGACGGATGAAGCGTTCTTTGTATTCTCCCAAGCTGAGCAGCTCCAGCCAAGAAGCAACTTCATCTGTGCCCCATTTCTGAACTACCAAAGTCAAGAGCAAAAGCCCCTTAATTCCTCCATGCTTCATTAGCAAAGGTTAAGCAAGAGTGGGAAAAGAGCAGAGGAGCGAGCAATGCTGGCAAAGAGGGTGAGGACAATAACAGGTACATTCATCTACCCCATCACTAGGTCCCTCTTCCATGCAAACAGTTGCTATTGCATTTACCCCTTTAGCACAAGGCATCCTTGGACCTCTGAAGACACATTCTTGACAAGGTCATGTCAGCCAAGCTGTAATCTGAAGTTGAATCCGGTAGTTCCTCATCAAAATATAAAGCTCGTCTAACTGGACAAGCCAAATAAGACGTTATATACAGATAGCCGTGAAGGGAAAATCTGATTGTGGATTTTCAGCAAATGGTAGCACAACATCCTGGTTGAAGCTCAGAACCCTAACTTGTGCTTAGTGACTCTTTGTATAAGGAGTTGTTTGTCACAATCTACTCTTACAATGAAACTCTAGAAGGTATTGTATTTTCAGGGGTGGTCTGAAAATCACTGAGTGAAAGGCAGCTGGTGTGTGTGCGTTTGGCCGAGCCTAGTGGTGTTCCGCAAGGTTTGGTATTGGGACCGCTTCTTTTTTACGTTATATGTCAATGATCTGTATTGATGGCTTTGTGGCCAAGTTTGAGGATGATATGAAAATAGGTGGAGGGTCAGGTAGTGTTGAGGAAGCAGGGAGGCTGATTAAGGTCTTAGCGAGATTAGGAAAATAGGCAAAGAAGTGGCAGATGGAATACAGTGTCGGGAAGTGTATGGCTCTACACTTTGGCAGAAGAAGAAAAAGCATGAACTATCTTATAAAAGGGCAGAAAATTCAAAACTCTGAGGTGCAAAGGGACTTTTGAATCTTTGGGCAGGATTCCCTAAAGGTTAACTTTCAGGTTGAGTCTGTGGAGAGGAAGGCAAATGCAATGTTAGCATTCATTTCAAGAAGACTAGAACATAAAAACAAGGATGTAATGCTGAGGCTTTATAAAGCACTGTTGAGGCTTCGCTTGGAGTACTGTCAGCAGTTTTGGGCCCCTTACTGAAGAAAGGATGTGCTGACATTGGAGAGGGTCCAGAGGAGATTCACAAGAATGATTCCAGGAATGAAAGGGTTATTGGATGAGGAACATTTGATAGCTCTGGATCTGTACTCACTAGAATCTAGAAGAATTAGGGGGGAATCTCATTGAAGCCTATTGAATATTGAAAAGTCTAAATAGAGTGGGTGTGGAGAGGATGCTTCCTGAAATTGGGGAGTCTAGGACCAGAGGCCACAGCCTCAAAATAGAGAGTCATCCATTTTGAACAGAGATGAGGAGGAATTTTTTTAGCCAGAGGGTGGTGAATCTGTGGAATTCATGGCCACTGGCTGTGGAGGCCAGGCCACTGGCTGTATTTAAGGCAGAGGTTGATATGTTCTTGATTTGTCAAGGCGTTAAAGGTCATAGGGAGACAGCAGGAGAATGGGGTTGAGAAGGAAAGCGGAGCACCCATGATGAAATGATGGGAGTAAACCAGATAGGCTGAATGGCCTAAGTCTGCTCCTAACATTACGGTCTTATGGTTTGACCTGCGATATGAGCTCTAATTCTTTTCCATCCAAAGGATCACTGTTTAAAAATAACACTGATATCTTAAGTCCTTTTTATTTTAAGAAAGGACAAGAGGAGATGCTAAGAGAACCACAGATTGCTTGTCAGGAAGGTTCCACGTTTTGAATCTTGCTGACAAGTATTGCAGACTCAGGGCTAAGTGTCTGTAGAAGATGCAGGACAGTGTAACTTGTGAATCATTCATGATGTGACATTTAGAGGCAAGAAGAAATTATAAAAAAAGGCCAGCATCTTAATTACTAATACTCTCAGCAGAGAAAACCTTGAATATTACTTTGGACTTGAGTCAGACGATTCTGACATTCTGTACTGTGATAGACAAAGCCAGCAAGGAATGAGGAAACAGGTGATGAGGACATGAAGATTGTGTAGACAGGAGCAAGACGTTACAGTCTTAGTTACTGAAGATAACCTGGAATACCAAAATCAAATTTCAGTAAGACAATTTTGATGATTTTTCTCACAATGGAAGGCTGACATTTGTGCAAGGGAGAAAAATATTTTGTGTATTTAAGACTTCATTAATGATCATAGACTAGTATATTGATAGGAACAAAGTACAACTTGCAAACTCTAATTATAATGGGCATACAACTGCATTCAGGAGGAAACATAAAAAGGAAGAAATGCTGTCATTAATTTGCAAAGTACCATTTTGAGGAATAATCAGCCTTTTTTGACCCAATCAGATGTTACATTTTCAGAATGTTTTACGTGCAGGAAATCCAGAAAAAGAACAAGATGCACTCCTGTAATTTAAACTGTGAGAAAAGACCCAAAGGGTAGAAAGGTCTGAACCCACCTTGTTGTTTACTATCTAACTGAGGGAAGATGTGTCACTGCTTAAGCTGTACCGAGGTTACATATTAAACGTTTTCTGAAATGGTTATATTATGCCATGAGCTTCTACGGGACCAGAATATAAAAGCAAGGATGTAACACTGAGACTTTATAAGGCACTGGTGAGGCCTCACTTGGAGTATTGTGAACAGCTTTGAGCCCCTATCTTAGAAAGGATGTGTTGATATTAGAAAGGGTACAAAGGAAATTCATGAAAATGATTCTGGGAGTGAAAGGCTTGTCAAATGAAGAGTGTTTGATGGCTCTAGGCCTGTAATTACTGGAATTCAGAAGAATGGGGGGGGGGATCTCATTGAAATCTATTAAATGTTGAATAGCCTTAATAGAGTGGATGTGGAGAGGATGTTTTCAATAGTGGGGGAGTCCAAGACCATAGGACACAGCATCAGAATAGAGGGACATCCATTTAGAATGATGAGGAGGAATTTCTTTACCCAGAGAGGGGGGAATCTGTGGAATTCATTACCACAGGCAGCTGTGGAGACCAAGTCATTGGGTATATTTATGGCAGAGATTGATAGATTCTTGATTAGTCAGGACATGAAGGGATATGGAGAAGAAGGCAGGAGACTGGGGCTGAGAGGAAAAAGGGATTAGCCATGATGAAATAGCAGAGCAGACTCAATGGGCCAAATGAATTCTGCTCCTACCTCTAATGGTCTTATCACAATCAGATATCTTATCAGGTACTACAGAAGATATTACAGGGAAAAATGGATATAACCTTGCAATATAAGTTGGTAAATAGTTAGGAAACTGGAGACAGAGAGTAGGGTTAAAGAGAAGATTAGGTGGGACATGACATATAATATTCTGCAAGGATTTGCACTACAGCCTTTATGAAGGAATGAAGTTTTGTGGAAGCAAATTTTCAGATGATTCTAAGTTTTAAAGGACAGTAACTTGTGTAGATTCAAGCAGGAAGATTCAGCTTGGCAGAAGATCAGTTAATGGAGAAAACCTGAGTTATCCACTTTGTGAAACAGTTAGAGAAATTCTCACTGTAAATTGTGGGAAATAAGGGGAAAAAAGCATTTGGGGAATATTGAATAGCAAGTCACCAAAAATGAGGGTACAAGAACCAAAAAGAAGTATCTTACAGAATTAATTTACAAAAGGCACATATCTGTAGTCAGGAGAAAATTTAAAATGGAAAGCTTCCATTAATCTTCAAAATGCATGATGTGATGCAGAAGCAGTCAAACAAATTCAATAAAGACACTAAATGTTACTTCATGTAAGGGAGTCTCAGATAACATTTGGCTCTTTGCAAAATTTTGAGTTGCTAGCCCACTCCCATTTCTTGTAGATCTTTGGATAATATCAATGTCAAGTTCAGTTCACAATTTTGTGTTTTTGTTGAACAGAACTATTTCAGCTGGACCTATCTGGCAGTCCACACCTCTGCTGGCACCCAATCCACATTCAACGTCCTGAAAGGAATTGATTACTTTCATGCCCCATTTCCAAACCTTGGTATTACACTTGTGATCATTTAAAATGCTGAACTGTGGATCCAAAATGCAATCAGCACACACACACAGACACAAAACTACACACGTATGTATATTTGCACCCATAAACACATGGAAACAGATGCACATATGGAGAAACACACACATACAAATATAAATATTATAAACAGAAAACATGCACATACATATACAGAGAAGCACACAGACGCACTGGTATGTATGTGTGAACGCACGCACAAGGGGAAATCATACAGCTAAGGTGTCCATGTACCAACAGAGAACTGATCACACAAAACCTACCACCACCACTCATTTAGCTGAACTACAGCTGAACTCTATTTACTTGCTTTTACTCAATATCCTTTGAAACCTACTGAAAGGCAATGGGCCTCTGTCTGCAGCAATAATTTGGGGAGAGGATTTCCACTTTCCACTGTTCTTTGTGGATTGGTGGCATCTGCAAAGGCACTTGAATTTAGCAGTGAAGGAGAACCAACGAGCACTTTGTTCAAGAGGATATTGCTGCAATATTCTACAATGTAAAAGCTAAAATCCTCTGCCACTGCAGCCTCTCACAGAAAGTGGGGTAGGTGCTGAGGTGGGTGATTGGCCTCAGAATTTGGGTGAAGTTGGAGACGATTGGTGAGGGTGCTCCAGCCAACTAGGGGAATAGAAGAGTGGTGAGAGGTTGAGAAGGATCAGCCGAGCAACTGAGAGGGGATGGTAGAGAATCAAGGTATAGTTAGTTTGGGGAGAAGGGGCAGGTTTGCACTTGTCACTGAGATGGGGGGAGTTGACTGGATGGAGTGGGTTGGCTTATAAATTGGAGGGGGTGATGAGGGGTGAGGGTGAAGACTGCACTAGTGATTGATGAGGAACGCAAAAGATGGGAAGGGAGAGGAAGATAGGGATAGGACCATAAGACATAGGAGCCCATCAAGTCTGCTCCACTATTCCATCATGGCTGATCCTGGATCCCACTCAACCCCATACACCTGTCTTCTTGCCATATCCATTGATGCCTTGACCAATCAGGAAACGGTCAACTTTCACTGTAAATATAACACGGATTTGCCCTCCACCACAGACTGTGGCAGAGCATTCCACAGATTCACTGCTCTCTGGCTAAAAATATTCCTCCTTACCTCTGTTCTAAAGGGTCGCTCCTTAATTTTGAGGCTGTGCCCTCTAGTTCTGGATACCTCCACCAGAAGAAACATCCTCTCCACATTGACCCTATCTGGTCCTTCCAACATTCGGTAGGTTTCAATGATATCCCCCGCATTCTTATAAATTCCAGTGAGTACAGGCCCAAAGCTACCAGAAGCTCCTTATATGTTAACCCCTTCATTCTGGAATTATCCTTGTGAGCCTCTTCCAAATTCTCTCCAATGACAACACATAGTCTTGAGATATGGGGCCCAAAGCTGTTGACAATACTCCAAGCGCGGCTTGACTAGTGTCTTATCAAGGCCTTGCTTCTATATTCCATTCCCCTTGAAATAAATGCCAACACTGTATTTGCCTTCTTTAACAACCTGTAAATTAACTTTCTGGGAGTCTGGCACAAGGACTCCTAAGTTCCTCTGCACCTCTGATGTTTGAATCTTCTCCCCATTTAGATAATAGGCCGCACTATGGTTCCTTTTACCAAAATACATTATCGTACATTTCCCAACACTGTATTCCATCTGCCACTTTTTTGCCCATTCTACCAATTTGTCTAAGTCCTGCTACAATCGCTTTGCTTCCTCAGCACTACCTACCCCTCCACCTATCTTCGTATCATCCACAAACTTTGCCACAAAGCCATCGATTCCATTATCCAAATCATTAACAAACAATGTGAGAAGCAGTGGTCCCAATATTGACCCCTGAGGAACACCACTAGTCACCAGCAGCAAACCAGAAAAAGCCCCTTTTACTCTGACTCAACGCCTCCTGCCTGTCAGCCATTCCTCTATCCGTGCCAGTATCTTTCCTGTAACGTCACAGTTCTGCCTAAGGGTTTCGGCCCATAACATCAACTGTACTTTTTTCCATAGATACTCCCTGGGCTGTTGAGTTCCTCCAGCATTTTGTGTGTGTTGCCATAGGACTTTAGCTTTTTAAGCAGCCTCGTGTGTAACACATTATCAAACACCTTCTGACAATCCAAGTAAATGGCATCTACTGCTTTTCCTTTGTCCAGCCTGCTTGTTACTTCCTAGAAGAGCTGTAGCAGATATGTCAGGCAAGATTTCCCTTTACAGAAACCATGTTGATTTTGGCTTATTTTATCATTTGTCTCCAAGTACCTCGAAACCTCATCCTTAATAATAGACTTCAACACTTTCCCAACCACTGCGGTTAGGCTAACTGGCCTATAATTTCCTTTACTTTGCCTTCCTCCCTTCTTAAAGAGTAGAGTGACATTTGCAATCTTCCAGTCCTCCAGGACCATGCCAGAATCAAGTGATTCTTGAAAGATCATGACCAATGCAACTGTTATCTCTTTAGCAACCTCTCTCAGGTCTGTCGTATGTAGTCCATCTGGTCCAAGAGACTTATCTATCTTAAAGCCTTTGAGTTTGCTTAGCACTTTTTCCTTTGTAAAAGCAATGGCACCCACTCCTGCTTCCTGTCACTCACAGACCTCTGGCACACTGCTAGTGTCTTCCACAGTGAAGACAGATGCAAAGTACACATTAAATTCATCTGCCATTTTCACCAGCATCATTTTCCAGTGGTCCAATATCAACTCCCACCTCCCCTTTACTCTTCATATCACTGAAAAAACATTTGGTATCCCGCTTTATATTACTGGCTAGTCTGCCCTCATATTTCATCTTTTCCCTTCTTATAGCATTTTTAGTTACCTTTTGTTGGATTTTAAAAGCATCTCAATCATCCAATTTCCCACTCACTTTTGCCCTTATATGCCCTTTCTTTGGCTTTTATGCAGTCCCTAATGTCCTTTGTCAGCCACAGTTGCCTACCCCTGCCATTTGAGAACTTCCTCTGTGGGATATATCTATCTGGTCCTTGTGAATTATTCCCAGAAACTTCAGCCATCTCTGCTCTGCCGTCATCCCCACCAGTATCCTCCTCCAATCCACCTGGGCTAGCTCCTCTCTCATGCCTCTGTAATTCCCTTTCTTCCATTGCGATACATCTGAGTAATGTTTCTCCCCCTCAAATTGCATTATAGATTTAATCACATTATGATCAATGCCTCCTCAGGGTTCTACCGCAGAATTGTTTGGTTTTTGGCCTTTTGCACCTCGTTGGGGTTCCTAGTCTCATGGTCCTCCAACTGGTTCCCCTATCTGCTTTCTTTCCCGTCCCACACCCGATTTCACATGGACTAGACAAAGGAGCTCAATTTCCCAGCTCTCACCATATGCAACAATAACCCAATCCGTTTCTACCAGTTGACCAAAAGTGACCTGTACTACGTGGGACAGCGACTGGAGCTTCTCACTGAGAACCGTGCAGCCTGGCCCCTGGTCATTGAGCTCATTAAGGAAGACAAGCAGCTGTGGTTTCAGAAACTCTCCGATTTCTGCCTCTTTTTGCCGCCCCACAGTTGTGAGGGAAGCAGCCTGAATTTCATGGACCGCTGGAGCCACTAGTTGGATAACCTGCTTCCATCTTGCAGATACCAAGGGGACATGTGTGGGCCATGGAATTTTACCTCCGTGAGTTTTGCCATTTCTTTGTTTCTATTTTTTACCTACTTTTGGAAACAGGTTGCTCCTAGGAGGGAAGGTTTAGGCTATAGAACAGGGAGTAGATGAAGAGGGAGATTCAGACTTAAAAAAGGTGAAGGATACAGAGGTAGCAGCACAACAGAACCCTAAAGGGAACATGATATTTACATGACAAATATACTTAGCTCAGACAGATTTCCAGGGTCTAGTTATCACTGTACCCTATGAGTCATAAAGTAAAAGAGCATGGAAACAGGGTCCTTCAGCCCAACACATACATGCAGACCAAGATTCACATCAAGGGCTAATCCTATTTTTCCACATTTGTCCCATTTCTTTCAAAACCCTTCTTATCCATGTATCTATCTAAAATAGACTCTTAGAGTAGTGATTATGCAAAAACCATGGACTTGAAACAAAAACATAAAGTATGGAACTTCCTCTCCTATATTTATTTTATCATATTTTTATGTATATTACCCTTTAATGCAACCTCATATTGTGCAAAAAAATCCAATTTTAACCTTCTGGCTTTGGTTTAAATAAGCTTAACTGTCCACCAAAAGAAATAATTTCTGTCTACCCTATCAAATCCTTTGAAGAGCTCAGATAAAGATTAATCCTTAATCTCCTCTGCTAAGGGAAGATATCCAGTCTACGTTCCCGTAATTTAACCACTTCAGCTCCAGCGTCATTAGAATGAATTAATACTGAACTCTCCCAAGACCAATATTACCCAACACTATATGCAGTATAGTAAATTTTAAGCTTTTTACATCTGTCCCAGTATCTGCTTGATGGGATCAGTGCCAAATGTTGCCTGATAATGCTTCTTATGGAGTTTCTGGAACATTTTGCTACATTATAAGTAATTCAGTTTAGTGTACTTAATTACTTTGTTCTGTACCTGTCTATTAATTCTGACAGAATTATATTTATGGAACACTAAAGCTCTCCACTCCTGTAGCTTCTCTCCAATTAGAAAATTCCCATACCCATCATTTCTAGATTCTTCGCCATTACAAGCCTCCATGAAAATTAGAAACTTATTTCCTAAAAATCTGTGGTTCATTTGAACGTTTCAATAGTAAAAGTAATCTTATTTTTTTCCAGAGTAAGTATATAAGGGATAGGGAGTAAAATATTAGCAAAACCAAAGAGCTGATTATTTACTACAGGAGAAAGAAACTGGGGTTCATGAGCCAGTACTCATTAGGGGATCGGAGGTGGAGAGGAGTCAGTAGCTTTAAATTCATTGGCATTATCATTTCAGAGGATCTGTCCTCGGACCAGCACGTAAGTGCCATTACAAAAAAGGCACAGCAGAACCCCTATTTTCTTGGAGGTTTGTGAGGATTTGGCATGTAATCTGAAACTTTGACAAACTTCGATAGATGCACAGTCTATCACAGTAAAAGCCCTCCACACCATTGAGCACATCTACAAAGAGCACTGTCACAAGAAGGCAGCATCTATTAAGGACCTCCACCATCTAGACTATACTCTTTTCTCGCTACTGCCATTAGGATGGAGGTACAGGAGCCTTAGGTCCCACACCACCAGATTCAGGAATAGTTCATGAACCAGAGGATAGAACTTCACTCACCTCTAGGTTGAATTGATTCTACAACCTATGGACTCACTTTCAAAGACTCTACAACTCATGTTCTCAGTATTTATTTATTTGTAGGATTTGCAGAGTTTGTCTTCTTTTGCATATTGGTTGTCTGTCAGCCTTAGTATGTACTTTTCCTTTGGTTCTATTGCATTTCATTGTTGTACTGTGAATGCCTGCAAAAATGAATCTTGGTGACATATACTTAGATTGATAATAAATTTACTTTGAACTTTGAAGGATGGGAAAGAGTTGAGAAATGAGCAAACTCTGGCTCTAGATGTTGAGAAGGTCACTTGTATTTCTAACCACATTCATTTACGAGAGAGTTAAATATGCATTTCACAAGAAAGTAAATTAGTGAGAGGCATCTTGCAAACAGTGCTGTCCTTCCAAAATTGGGATTTGTTGTCTAGAAATGAACTAATGTGCATGTCTGTGAGGGTTCTCAGTCATCCAGGTTATTGTATATCAAGTAGTAGTAAATCAAAGCAACTGGACTTGCTGTGTTGCCTCTCATTATCTCCACGACTCTTTAAAAACCCTCATGTGATTGCTATACCTTTAACCAACTCAGAGTTTATAAGCTGGAAAATGACCCACCATGGATCGGAACTGAAGAAACCTCTCGGATGACTGGCAAAACATCTTCTAGACAACACAGCAAGTGCAGTTGCCTTGATTTACTACTGCTTGATATAACTAAAGTGCATGTTACTTTAAGGTGGGTCTGAGATTAGGTGCTTTTTGAGGTGTTGAACCCTTTCAAGGTTCTTTGAAGACCCTGGCCTGGAGTTACACTCTGACTTCGGTTCTTTGTGGGAATGGGACCCGCTCTCAGGGCCTCATGACCGGTTGCTTTTCGATATGCCAAGGACGCGGCCTAGAAGACTAGCGTGCCTGCAGGGTGCCAGATTTTCGTGGGTCTGGAGGCGGGTGGATTCAAGGCCGGTGCTGCTGCAGGCGACTGATATGTCGCAGGAGAACAAGGAAGGTCAGAAGAAGTGGACTTGCTGGTGGCTGTGTGCCCAGAGGCACAGAGTTCAGGAAAAGAGACGCAACAGACCTTTAACACCATAACCAGCGAGCTGTTTTGTTATGTCTCCCCTCTTGCTGTGAAACGGGGACACCCCTTTTTCCCCTTATTAGGGAGAGAGAGAGCCTGTGGTATGTTGAATACCGGGTGAACCAGTAGTCTATGGGGTACTGCAAGTCTGTGTCTCTACTGATGCTTTGCTGCATGCTTGAATACTTGGTGGGGGGGCACCGATGCTTTTTTTGCTGGTGGGGGAGGGGGGTCATTGCCTTGTTGCTGCTCGTACATAGGCGGCGGGAGTTGGGGGGGGCTTTGGGGTTCTAACATTTAACTGTCATTCATTATTTGGGGCACTCCCCTGTTTTTGTGGATGTTTGTGAAGAAAAAGAATTTCAGGATGTAAATTGTTTACATTTCTCTGACATTAAATGTACCTACTGAAACCTACTGTAAGTGTTCCTTAGAACTTCTGCTTACTGCTTGAAGCTACCAGAACCAGTATATCCATTGACACTTTAAAGATGGTGGATTTTCCAGCGAGAGAATGCAGATGTTTTAGGTGACAGAAAACTCCTGCCTCCAGCAATAGAAGTTCACCTTGCAGTACAGCATTGGCTGCCATGGTCGTAAAGACTAAAAGTGACTGGTAGCAAAGTTGGCAGATCAGCTTTGGAAACACCAGGACAAACATTCCTGAGGTATGAATTCAAATTGCACCCCAGTAGCTAGTGGATTTAAAGGCAGTTTATAAATGATCCGTTATTTATAAAGGAACACATCAGGAAAGGTGACCATGAAGCTCCAGGTAAAAACGCAGCTACTCACTAATCAGTTTTTAGAAGTCTGGTCTATATGTGACTCCAGACCCACAGAAATGGTGATTGCCCCTTCATTGTCTGGTTTGTCTACTGTTCAAAATGGAATAAAAGGGCAGAAAACCAGCTGGTAGGGAACAAACAAGAGAAAATCTGCAGATGCTGGAAATCTGAGCAACACACACAAAACACTGGAGGAACTCAGCAGGCCAGACAGCATCTATGGAAACCAGTACAGTCGACGTTTCGGGTCAAGACCCTACTGAAGGGTAACAGCTGGAATTGTTGACTGTACTCTTTTTCATAGATACTGCTTGGCCTGCTGAGTTCCTCCATCATTTTGTGTGTGTTGTTAGGTAACAAATCCAGTTGGCAAGAGTCTGTCATAATAATACTCACAGATTCATACTTTGTCTCAGACCCCTTCAGTGCCTTCGCCCAGAGGTGGCTGCAATGTGGCTTATAGTCAGGATGAGAGTGATTACAGAAGTCCTCAGAATTTACTCAGATCGAGCTTCCTGCTTAGGACATCTGTTAGGTGCCTCCTTGAGGTGATGCACCATTCCTCTTTCATTAGAAAGAACCTCCTTTTTTTCTCCTTATGCAGTTCTTTAGAATTGAGGCCGACACTTCCATTCCGGTTTGAAGGTGTTGAACTGACTGATGAAATCCAGGGAGGAATTGCAGGTTCTGCCACAGGTGAAGCAAAAGTACTGTCAGGGCAGGTGGTGAGTAGTTTGGGAAGTAGTACACTCCTCCTGTCATTTATACTGGGCTTCTGTGTGCTCCTCCACAAGGGCTGAAGTTCTCTGTGCTGATCTAAATGCTCCTTCTCCATTTTGAGCAGTTGAGACAAGGGATTCTCAGAAGTCAATGTTGGGCTTTTTCAAGGAGTCTTGAGAACATCAGTGAATCTGTTCCTATATTTCTCTGCTGTGACAAGGAGGAAGCACTGGGAAAACCAAGGGCACAAATGTGAATTGCCTAGTTTTGGGTGATATCACTGTCACTTATAGAGGTAGGCAGGTATTGAAGGCGATTTTAACTCTGCAGCAGGTTATGAAAGAAGCCACATAAGAAAAATTACCTATCTGACCCCGTCCTCACTAATAGCCCTTCATAATTGCACCACCTCCATTCTAAATGGGATAGATTCAGAATGGATCGGACAGTTAGACTCTGGGTATCTGCGAAGGCCATGAGCCATCATCTGCAGAATTCATGACACAACAGTCAATCATTTTCAAGCATGGCCTATCCTTCACAGAGACATTTTCAAGCCAACTGAAGAATTTAATAAAAGTATACAGCAGAAGCAGCAAGAGGCTTACCACTGAAGATTGCAGAACTAGTGAAGCTCATCAATCCCACATACAGGGGATGAAACCAAAGCATTGATCATGCCAAAGCATTGATCATACCAAAGCATTGATCATACCAAAGCATTGATCATGCCAAAGCATTGATCATACCAAAGCATTGATCATGCCAAAGCAGTGATCAAACCAAAGCAGTGATCAAACCAAAGATTGATCATACCAAAGCATTGATCAAACCAAAGCATTGATCATACCAAAGCATTGATCATACCAAAGCATTGATCAAACCAAAGATTGATCATACCAAAGCATTGATCATGCCAAAGCAGTGATCAAACCAAAGCATTGATCATACCAAAGCATTGATCAAACCAAAGACTGATCATGCCAAAGCATTGATCAAACCAAAGATTGATCATACCAAAGCATTGATCATGCCAAAGCAGTGATCAAACCAAAGCATTGATCATACCAAAGCATTGATCAAACCAAAGGCTGATCATGCCAAAGCAGTGATCAAACCAAAGCATTGATCATACCAAGGCAGTGATCAAACCAAAGCATTGATCAAACCAAAGGCTGATCATGCCAAAGCAGTGATCAAACCAAAGCATTGATCATACCAAGGCAGTGATCAAACCAAAGCATTGAACAAACCAAAGCATTGATGATACCAAAGCAGTGATCATACCAAGGCAGTGATCAAACCAAAGCATTGAACAAACCAAAGCATTGATGATACCAAAGCATTGATCATACCAAAGCATTGATCATACCGAAGATTGATCAAACCAAAGCACTGATCATACCAAGGCAGTGATCAAACCAAAGCATTGATCAAACCAAAGCAGTGATCAAACCAAAGATTGATCAAACCAAAGCACTGATCATACCAAAGCATTGATCAAACCAAAGCATTGATCATACCAAAGCAGTGATCAAACCAAAGCATTGATGATACCAAAGCATTGATCATACCAAAGCAGTGATCAAACCAAAGCATTGATCATACCAAAGCAGTGATCAAACCAAAGCATTGATCATACCAAAGCATTAATCAAACCAAAGCATTGATCATACCAAAGCATTGATCAAACCAAAGCATTGATCATACCAAAGCAGTGATCAAACCAAAGCATTGATCATACCAAAGCGGTGATCAAACCAAAGCATTGATCATACCAAAGATTGATCATACCAAAGCATTGATCATACCAAAGCATTGATCATGCCAAAGCAGTGATCAAACCAAAGCATTGATCATACCAAAGCATTGATCAAACCAAAGATTGAGCAAACCAAAGCATTGATCATGCCAAAGCATTGATCAAACCAAAGACTGATCATGCCAAAGCATTGATCAAACCAAAGATTGATCATACCAAAGCATTGATCATGCCAAAGCAGTGATCAAACCAAAGCATTGATCATACCAAAGCATTGATCAAACCAAAGGCTGATCATGCCAAAGCAGTGATCAAACCAAAGCATTGATCATACCAAGGCAGTGATCAAACCAAAGCATTGAACAAACCAAAGCATTGATGATACCAAAGCAGTGATCATACCAAGGCAGTGATCAAACCAAAGCATTGAACAAACCAAAGCATTGATGATACCAAAGCATTGATCATACCAAAGCATTGATCATACCAAAGATTGATCAAACCAAAGCACTGATCATACCAAGGCAGTGATCAAACCAAAGCATTGATCAAACCAAAGCAGTGATCAAACCAAAGATTGATCAAACCAAAGCACTGATCATACCAAAGCATTGATCAAACCAAAGCATTGATCATACCAAAGCAGTGATCAAACCAAAGCATTGATGATACCAAAGCATTGATCATACCAAAGCAGTGATCAAACCAAAGCATTGATCATACCAAAGCAGTGATCAAACCAAAGCATTGATCATACCAAAGCATTGATCAAACCAAAGCATTGATCATACCAAAGCATTGATCAAACCAAAGCATTGATCAAACCAAAGCATTGATCATACCAAAGCAGTGATCAAACCAAAGCATTGATCATACCAAAGCGGTGATCAAACCAAAGCATTGATCATACCAAAGATTGATCAAACCAAAGCACTGATCATACCAAGACAGTGATCAAACCAAAGCATTGATCATACCAAAGCAGTGATCAAACCAAAGCATTGATCATACCAAAGCATTGATCATACCAAAGCAGTGATCAAACCAAAGCAGTGATCAAACCAAAGCATTGATCTATCAAGGGTGGTCTTGAGTGGGCCTTCAGTCAACAAGAATCATAGAGTTTTTTTACAAAATGAAACAGGACCTATGTCACAACTTGTCAAGGCCAATCAAGATGCTCATCTAAGCTAGTCCCATTTGTCCATGTTTTATTCCTATCCCTTTAAACTTTCTTATCCGTGTAACTGTCCAAATGTTTTTAGCTTGATTCACTTCATGCAATAGTGAAATAGACTAGAATGTACTGGATGTCGACAATGGCCCTGGCAATGTCACGTTGTTATGCTGAAGACTTCAGCTTCAGGACAAGCCACATCTCCAGTAAGTTACAACTATCTGTTGCCTTCCTGACAAAATTAAAAATACTCAAGTCTAACCTGACCACAAAAAAAGAAAATAAATCAAAACTGTATAATTCCACCTCCTCATTTGGCTCTCTGTCATTAACAAGGACTTTGACAGCATTAATATTTGGGCTTATATAAAGCAAATAATATCTGCAACACACCAATGACTCTGACCGTCTCCAGGTATTCACTGATATCACAAATGTCAGATTCACTACCATCACCATTCATCTACGAATCAACCAGTTTAACTGGATCAGTCACAGGTCAGAGGCTTGTGTTATGCTGGGGCAAGTGACTCACAATCCATTTTCCCCAGAACTTTTCCCATTATCGGAAAGATGAAAATCAAGCTTGTGATAGAATTCTCTGCTCTTGATGGATGAGTGCAGCTCCAACAACTGAAGGAACAGGTCCAACCGAGATATCCATCTTCCACCTTAAGCATTCACTATCTTCCTAGCAGCATGTTGTTGTAGCTGCAATGGATACCCTCTTCAACATGCACTGTGGCAAACCACAAGGCTTTATCAACAGCAACTTCCAAACTTCCAGCCTCTGTCATCTTGAAAGGGTGGCTGGCACTCACTGCAAATTGCATGATTGCCTACAAGTCACCTTTCCTTCATGTTCAGTATCTTGAACAGACATAACTCAGGAATAAGTATTTTCAATCTGCACCTGTAGCGGATCAGGAAGAAAACGCACCGCCGCCTTTCTAAAGGCAATAGATAATGACCTTGTCAATTACACAGCTCCAATGAATGAGAATATCTGCACATGAAAGCATGGCGATGATTGTAAAGTGATCCAAGACCTGTTGTGAAATAGTGAAATATAAATTCAGGATCTTTAAGGTTTTGTTCAGATTTAAATTCTGCAAGGTGAAGATAGAAACTTTAGATAGAAGACAAGATGTATTTTGTAATACCTTATCCGATCTTTGCAATTCCTCAACAATTCATAAAAAAAGTGCATTATTTCTGAGGTATAGTCACTGTTGTCAAGGTGAATCAAGTGTACAATCAACATGATCCCAAAACAATTAAAATAATCTTGTCACAGTAGCTTGCCAGAATGTTGGAATACATTTCTGCTAGGAGACCTGGATTATTCACTTGGGCAGGCAGACAGTTCCAATAAAACAAAGATTCAAAGAATATTTATTATCAAAGAATATATAAATTATACAACCTTGAGATTTGTTTACTTACAGGCAGCCACAAAGCAAGAAACCCGAAGAACCCAGTTTTTTAAAAAAGACCATAAGAGGGAAGAGAAAGAGGGGGTAAAAAACACATCATGGAAGCAATAAAAGCAAATAACAGCATCCTGAACCAGACTGAGTCCTTAGGTCCGCTCCCCGAAACAGCCCAAGCCTCGATCTCAGTTCACCATATTAGCAAGGCAAAAATGCCACAAAACTCACAGAAATAACAGCCGGCAGAGAGAGGAATGAACAAAATCAGCCCGGCCCACACCTTCCGTCCCAACACTCGGACTTTACAGTCTATCTGCGCCAGCATTTAAGTAGCCCAAGCACTGGGTAGTGCCTTGCTCTAGGACCTGGATCCTGGCATGCTTGGGTCACACAGCCTGAAGCCGTACTCGATCTCACCAAATCGGCTCGACACTTGGAGCAATCCAACTTTGCATCCGTCTTGGACTGATCCCAAAAAGTGATGGCTGAGTGTCATCAAGCATTATAACATGACAAAAATGGAGATATGTATTGTTATACTGTATACTTTATATACTGATGGACCTTGTATAGTATTGCTTGTGGTTTATCAAATTGACAGAAGGACTTGTGGCATCATGGTGATGAGCAGTGAATCACTTCAATGAGGCAGGAGCTGGTCCAACAGAGATAATGTCTACTTAAAGTGACCCCACTCAAGCATGGCAGAAGAAGTTTCTAGGTGCCTTGGAAAAGGCAGTGACCAGAGGAGTGATCGCCAGAAGATGAGAATTCATCAGAGTATAGAAGTGAAGGCTATGAGATGGATGGAATGCATCAAGTGTGGGAGGTTGAGGTTTTCCAGAAGAGGAGCAGGAGGGTTTATGGAGCAGAACTGCACTAGCCTCACAGGGTTCTCTAGAGACATAACTGTTTGTTCAGATGTCAATCAGTATGTTCTTGATCCACATCAGTTACATAACCTACTAGAAGATGCAGGCAAGAGGAAGACACAGGGCAAAGGGTTGCTACAGCAAGATCTCTAGAGAACAGTTGTCCAAAGGTGTTCATGTGTGTATGTATGAGTATAAGAACTTGAAATGTAAACCACATTCAAATGTTTTGAATTGGGCATCCAAATTTACAAATGACTTGTGCTGATATTGACGTGTGTAAGACTTTAATGTAAGAATTTTACTCGTGCCTATTATCTTTGCTGGAAGTAGGCCAGAAATTTCTGTCAGGGTCAAAAGTATCCCAAAGATTAATAGTAGGTCCTCAAGCAATTCCTTGAATCCCTCCAACATCAGGCCATTATTTCATTGGGTTTGGAAACTGCTAAGCAAGTACCTCACCTACATTGTGCAGAAGCTGAAAGCTATCAGATCACATGGCCAAGTCCTCAATACTCCAGATCCAGCATCAGTGTAAAGTACATTTGATATTACCTCTCACAACATTATAAACTGCCACATAGTCTATTCAATATTGCCTCATTAATGTCACCGTTGTCAACTATTTAAGGGTATCCACTGCAGGGATACTTAAAAGCCAAATGTGTCTCCTTACAATGTTTTGAAAGGCATTTTTGGACTCCATTCCCCTTCCTGATGGAAATATCATGTTTGTGTGTGTGTGTTTCTTTGTGCTTACACGTGTATGCCCGACCGCATATGTGTGCAGAAAAATAAGTAGACTGTCTGCGTAGATTTGACTTCAGGCCAGCAATGGAGCCAAATGCTCCCTTTTCAGGAGACTGAGCAATATCCAGGGGGGAGACTTGTAATTCTATATGGACAACTATTTTCCCTGAAATGTAGATTATTCTGGTGCAGAAAACACTCCAGTGTTAAAACAATAAATTGAATGTGGTAGAACCTTTGTGTACACATATTTAATCATGGCAGGGTTCTGCACAGCATCTCTTTGGGGAAGGTCAGCTTGTTTCCTTTATTAGTGAGGAGCTGTAGGTGGGTTCTGCGCATGTCACACGTCATATAGAAACAAGAGGCTGAAGTTACTTATATACTGTATATGTTATATATACTGAAGAGGACTGTGCAGGGAATGCTACTCATCCTGGTTCACTGGAATGTGGTGTTCTGTCTGCTCCTCACCACATGGGCATTATTATCAAACATCATTTCCCTCTGACAATGATCCTGTGCTAATTATCACCCTGGTTCAAGCTTTAATGTGGAACTGACCACTAATGCACATCATTGCAGGAAGTCGTACTGACTTTATGTCAACACAGGGAGCGTTCAGCCTATCAGGTTCATGCTAGCACCCATCAGTTTCATATTCGTTCTCATTTCTCTCATGCTTATTCTCTCTCACATGGCCATCTTTGATCCATTTACATCAGGGGCAATGCTTAACTCATCAGCATACCTCTGGGTTTTGGGAGGCAACTGTCACAGGGGCAACGTGCAAGCTCAACTCACAGACAGTGCCGGAGGTCAGGAATGAACCAGGTTCTCTGATGCTGTAACACAACAGCCGTGCCTGCTGTGCCACCGTGCTGCCCTGTTAGTAATTCTGTCGCTTACATAGCTCAGAAAGGGACAGTAACCTCAATGTCCTGATGCCAGGGTTCAGAGACTTCACAGCAGGCTTGCCACCCCTCCTTTTCCATTCCCCGCAAGCCCATGTTGAAACTAAGCAGCACAGGAAGAAGGTAGCTAGAAAGATCAGGGGCAAGACAACCATAGTCTTGGGCTCAGCACAAGAAAATATCTCACAGCCTTACCCTTGGTCTGAGATGGTACTGCGAGCCTCAAATCAAATCTAACGCCACAGGCCATCACACAGACAGACAAACACGGATTACCATCTGATGAGGGAGCCATCTCCTGTCATTTCTTGCAAAGTAAAATGGGACAGAAATGCTGCCTGACTCAGGAGATCAAAGCAGGCCTATACTACTTCCAATGCCGCTCTAAGCTGGAGTGGTACTTGCTCAGGTGCCACAGAATTACTACCTTTTTTGAGAAATCTGGTTTCACCATAAATGCAGATAGGCAAACAACCACTGTTCTCATTTTGATATATTGTCCCTCACTGCACTGTACTCTTCCTGCCCATTCCCATGTCTTTTGACTGCACTTTTCACCATTAGCCTATCCTACTTATGATTGAAGGATAACGGGATATAAACTTGGGGAGCTACAGTGTAGCTTCGAAGACAACTCATGAAGCTCAACACCGAAGGCAGGACATAGCAGCCCACTTAAGAGGCATCCCATCCGCTACCATTACTCACTCCACCACTGACGCACAGTAACAGCAGTTTGTAGCATCTACTCACAAGAGCCTTTAGACAGCCCTTTCCAAACTCATGATGTCAACCAGCTGGAAGGACAAGGGCAATAAAAGCATAGGAACACCACCACCTGGAAACTGCACTCCAAGTCATACACCACCCTGGTTTGGACATATATCGCCATTCCTTCACCATTGCTGTGGTAAAAAACCTGGAACTTTCTTCCCTAAACGTGTGGGTCTTTCCACACCTCAAGAACTCCAGTAGTTGAGGAAAGCAGCTCACCACCATCTTCCAGGCCATGTTCTGTTCTTGCTACTACCATCGAGCCAGAGGTACAGGAACCTTAGGTCCCACACCATCAGGTTCAGGAACAATTATTACCCTACAAATAGTTTCACTCACTACAACTCAGAACTGATTCCATAACCTATAGACTCACTTTCAAGGACTCCACCGCTCACGTTCTCAGTTTTATTTGTCTTTTATTTGCACAATTTGTCTTCTTTTGCACATTGGTTGCTTGTTAATCCTTATTTTTGTAAATATTTTTTCATATATTCTATTGTATTTCTTTATTTTCCTGTAAATGGTTGCAAGAAAATGAATCTCAAGGTAATATATGGTAACATATGACAATAAATTTTATTTTACTTTGACTCATAAAAATGTGGCTAAGCACAGCTCAAACCCCATCTACCTATTCAGCAATGACACCGCTAGCCTCACATGGCGAGGAAGAGAAGTATAGGAGTGAGATAAATCAGCTGGTCGAGTGGAGTGCCAACAATAAGACACAGGAGCAGAACTAGGCCATTGGACTTGTATACCCACTGCCCCATCCTCAACCCTATCATTCTGGTTTCCATCCTCCTGCCAACTGAGTTTAAACTCTCCCCAACAGCTCCAGCAAACTTGCTCACAAGGATAACCAACCCCTCAGGTTCAGGTATAACCTGTCCATTTTGTACAGGTCATACCGTTCCCAGAAGATGATCCAAAATCTGAAACCCTACCCCTTGCAGCACTTCCTCAGCTACTCATTCATCTGTACCATCATCCTATTTGTGTCCTGACTAGCATGTGGTACCAGGAGTAATCAAGAGTCTAGTAACTTGGAGGTCTTATTCTTCAGCCTTTTCTCCAACTTCCTATACTCACTGAGCAAGACCTCTTCCCCTTCCCCTTTTCTACCCATGTCATTGGTGCCAATGTGCACCATGACCTCTGGCTGCTCATCCTCCCTCTTGAGAATCTTCTGTAGCCACTCTAAGACATCCTGGACCCTCGCACATGAGAGGCAACACACCATCCTAGCTTCTCCTTTGCAGACACAGAATCTACTGTCCATCCCCCTAACAATTGAGTCTCCTATCACTACCGCTCTGCGAGACCCTGCTGAGTGTCAGAGCCGGCCACAGTGCCACTGGCCGGGCTGCTGCTGTGCTCTGAGAGGTCATCCATTCCCAAAGGGATATTGCTGGAGAGGACCTTGCACTCAACGTCAGTAAGTCCAAAGATTTGATTATGGACATCAGGTAGGGGATATCTGGAGGTTATTCCTCACTGAGGGGTCAATGGTGGAAAGGGTGAGCAGCTTTGAGTTCCTGGGCATCAACATCTTGCAGGATCTATCCTGAGCTGAAAACATTGATACAATTACAAAGAAAGCATGGTAGTGGGTCTACTTTAGTAGGAATCTGAGGAGATTTGGTATGTCTGAACAAATTAAGAACCTGGTGGCATGGTGCGAAGACAATAACCTATCCCTCAACGTCAACAAGACGAAGGAATTGGTTGTTGACTTTAGAAGGAATAGCGGACCGCACGACCCAATTTACATCGGTGGTGCGCAAGTGGAACAGGTCAAAAGCTTTAAGTTCCTCGGGGTCAATATCACAAATGACCTGACTTGCTCCAACCAAGCAGAGTTCACTGCCAAGAAGGCCCACCAGCGCCTTTACTTCCTGAGGAAACTAAAGAAATTTGGCCTGTCCCCTAAAACCCTCACTAATTTTTATAGATGCATCGCAGAAAGCATTCTTCTAGGGTGCATCACAACCTGGTATGGAAGTTGTCCTGTCCAAGACCAAAAGAAGCTGCAGAAGATCGTGAACACGGTGCAGCACATCACACAAACCAATCTTCCGTCCTTGGATTCACTTTACACCGCACGCTGTCGGAGCAGTGCTGCCAGGATAATCAAGGACACAACCAACCCAGCCAACACACTTTTCGTCCCTCTTCCCTCCCGGAGAAGGCTCAGGAGCTTGAAGACTCATACGGCCAGATTTGGGAACAGCTTCTTTCGAACTGTGGCAAGACTGCTGAACAGATCCTGACCCGGATCTGGGCCGTACCCTCCAAATATCCGGACCTGCCTCTCGGTTTTTTTGCATTACCTTACTTTCCATTTTACTATTTTCTATTTATGATTTATAATTTAAATTTCTAAATTTTTAATATTTGTAATCCAGGGAGCAGAAAGCGCAGAATCAAATATCGCTGTGATGATTGTATGTTCTAGTACCAATTGCTTGGTGACAATAAAGTATAAAAGTATAAGTATGTCACCAGAGACTCTTGCAAATTTCTATAGATGTATGGTGGACAGTATTCTGACTGGCGGCATCACAGTCTGGGATGGAAACCCCAATGCAGAGGACTGCAAGAAGCTACAGAGGGTTATAGAATCCGTCACTGGCACAACCCTCCTCATCATCAAGGGCATCTTCAAAAGACGGTGCCCCAAGGAGGCAGAATCCATCATGAAGGACCCCCAACATCCAGACCTTCCCTCTTCTCGTTGCTACCATTAGAAAACCCTTACTAGCTGAGGAGTCTAGAACCAATGCTCACAGTCTCAGACTAAGCAGCAGCCAATTTGGAGCTGAGAAAATTCCTCAGTAAGAAAGATAGACCATTCAATCCTGGACACTCAGTCATTAGTTCATTCAAAAACCACATTCACATTGTGAGTCAAGGAATATTGGGATAGTGCAGGAAAATGGTGCTAAGATAAAAAATCAGCTATGATCTAGAAAAGTGGCACAGAAGACTCAAAAGAGACAAAAAAAACTCCTCCTGCTTCTAATTCTTATGTCTGTAGACATTGAAGCACCAGACAATCGCAAAGCCACTGGGGTCAAGCCAATGTTAATATTACTACCTCCCTGAGTACAATGCTCATTGGGTAGGGTTCTGAAGTGAGTGTCTGGGATACGAGACCCTCCCTGTCAGTACCTCTAAAGAGAGCCTGCCTTCATCATCATCTGTTGACATGTTCTTCCTCTGCTTTTTCTTCCCCTTGAGAAAATCACTGAGTACTCAAGATGGCATAACCCTCTCTAGACAGAACTACAGAGTGCCCTCTGCCTGGTCCAGACTTTAGACTGTTGTTGAGGTTCCCCTTATCCCTCTCATAGGCTGCTGGGCCAGGTTGTTGGTGCAGCTGCACCTGCAACAGGCGAGAGCAAGAGAGATCAGCCCTCCACATTATACAGTGTCTGAAATACAGCAGATACTGCAGTCTGCCTGAGAATAATGAAGCTAGACAAATTCCTAGGAAACACAGCACTGGCCAAGAGAAATTTCACGAAGACACTGAATTCTTAGATGGTGATAATATCATTTGTGATTCACTTGGATCTCCTGGCTTCAGTGAAGAACCAGGAGCCGGCAATCTTCACTGGTGCAGCACAGATAATATTCCCCCTTCTTGAGCAAGCAGCGACATGTTGGATGCTGTTAATGATGAGATACTTACTGCCACATATCACGATGTCTGTACCTACTACTACAACTAATGAAGCTTAGCATGGAGAAGACATCACTGAGAGCTTGCCTGCAGAAAGTTATATACCTCTGACACCACTGATTCTGAAAATTTTAGCTTCTACAGTCACTACTCCAAAGGAACTCTATCAGACCATAAAACGTAGAAGAAGTATTAGTCATTTGGCCCAAAGAGTCTGCTCATGTTTGATCATGGCTGATTTATTTCCCCCCCTCAACCCTATTCCCCTGACTTTTCCTCGTAACGTTCGATGCCCTTACTAAGCAACTGAACCTTTAGGGAATCCTGCACTAGGACTCCCAAACTCTGTGCATCCCTGATTTCTGAATTCGCTCCCCACTTGGAAAACAGTCTATGGCTTTACTCCTTCTACCAGAGTGCATTCAATCATACACTTTCCTAAGCCGTATTCCATCTGCCACTTCTTTGCCCATTCTCCTAACCTGTCCAAGTCCTTCTGCAGACTCCCTACTTCCCCAACATTACCTGCCCCTCCACCTACCTTCATATCATCTGCAAACTTGGCCACAAAGACATCAATTCCATCATCCAAATCATTGACATATAACACGAAAACAACTGGAGCCAACATCAACTCCTGCGGAACACCACTAGTCACCAACAGCCACTCAAATAGTAAAAACCCATTTATTCCTGCTCTTTGCCTTCTGCCAATCAATCAACCTTCTATTCATGCTAGTATCTTTCCTGAAATACCACTGGCTCCTATGTTGTGCAGCAGGTTGTCAAAGGCCTTCTGAAAATTCAAGTGAACAATACCTACTGACTCTCCTTTGTCGATCCTGCTGAGAGAATTCCAACAGATTTATCAGGCAAGATCTTCTGTTGAAGAAACCATGCTGACTTTGGTCTATTTTATTATCTCCTTTCAATAGCCCTAATACTCTAACATCTTTCCAACCATTGAAGGCAGACGAATTGGCCTATAATTTTCTGACTTTTGCCTCCTTCTCTTCTTAGAGTGGGGTGACATTTGCAATTTTCCAAACGTCCAAACCATCCCAGCATCTTGCAATTTCTGAAAGATCACTATTAATGCTTCTATAATCTCGGGCAAAATTTCTAGCCCAATGTACGTCATCAGGAATATCCTTCTTAGAATCATTTGGAATTATTTTTTGTTGTTTTCAATGGTGATTTAAGTTGCAAAACTATCTAATTCAAATCAGAGCAACACCCCAAAAGGTGAGTGCCTGTGATTGATCCATGCTGTTTCATCTTCTAACCAAACACAACAGAGTGCTGGAGATTGGCTAAATCCATACGTACTCTACACATGCTGCGTACTTCGTATCACGTGCGTGGAAACGGATGCAGTGCAAAGTCTGCTATTTACTTGATGATAGCATTACCATCTATTTACCTGATGCTCAGAGATTTAAATGTTTAATGCACAAAAATGTTTCATGATGCGATAGAATTTCTGGTTCAAAGTACTTTACTGGCAAAATCCTTCTTCGAATCCTTTAGATTTATTTCTCTTTTGTTTTACAATGATGATTTAAGTTGCCAAATGATCTAATTCAAATTGGAATGACCCTAACAAAAGATATTCCAAACCTTTGGAAACTGGAATCTGGAACAACAAACACCCTACTGCAGGAACTCAGTGAGTCAAGCAGCATTTGTGGAAGGAGAGGAATTGTTGATGCATTTGTCCTGATGCAGAGTTTTGACCCGAACCATCAACAGTTCCTTTCCTCACACTGATGCTAGTCAATCCACTGACTTTCTCCAGCACATTGCTCATCATTTCAGAAATAATCAACTTTTCCAGTTTATGAGGATAAAAAGAATGAAAAATCAAAAGCAGAAAATCAGATGCTATAAAGCTAAATCAAAACAGAAACTTCTGGAAATAACAGATATAGCCACATCACTGGGAAGAGCAACAGAGCTAATATTTCAGGTTGACGGCTTTTTGTCAGGACTGGGAAGGAGACAAAAGACAAGGTTACTGGAAGCCCCTTTGGCAGTTAGATTTCACATTCAATCTTCATAAAATGCTAAGTTTGAAACACCCAACTTGCTTTCTGATTGTGAACTGAGTGGGGTGGGAGGAATCGCATTCCACAGTGTGCAATGCTGCTGTTGGTATGAAGACTCACTGGGCATAGTCCACATCAGGTGGACCCATGGGTGTAAGATCATGTGGTGGATGCTGGATCAGGGAGATAGATTACACTCTTTGCTGGGAATACTGATCAGTAAACCAAACCAGTTATTTATTTTCAACTTCATCCCCCTAATAACCCAGACATTTCTGGGAACAATGAAAATTCCTTAGAAAGAGATCCAGTGACTAGAAAATAGAATCTGCTGTTGAAATGACAACAACGACCAATAGTCAAGAAACACAACACCTTACCTGGCTGTGGGGCTGCCTTATGCCTTTGGGTTTTCTCTTTCTTAAACTTTGGCACAATTCGGAACATAGCACTTCGACTGTTTCTTTTGGCAAATTCCAGTGAGTGGTCCTGTTAAAAATTAGATTACAAGCTGGATTTCATATCACTTGAATGCTTCATGAGCAGTTAAATCTTTGCATTCCAGCCTCCCAACTATAGATGGCAAAGCGCATCTTCAAACTAGTGACTGTTTCTGTTGTTGCCAGATGAATAGATCACAGAAGGAGGCATTTCAGCCCATCAATTCTGTACTGGCTTTGTGTAAGAGCAGTCACTATCACAACCTCTTCCACATGGCCCTGCAATATTTTTCTTCTCAGAAACAAATCCTACTTTTTTCTCTGAATGCTACAGCTCAATCATTTCAATCTCTATCCATGATAATCTCTGACAGTACATTGCAGACCATAACCACTTGTTGTAATAAAGAATTTTACTCGTGACAGTTCTCTCGTCAATTATATTCATTCCATGTCCTCTAGGTCCTAGTTTCTACCTGCTGCATTTATTCTTTTTCCTGATTTTTAGTATCTTCGTCAGATTCCCTCAAAACTTCCTTGGTTCCAAAGGGAACAGCTCCAGATCCTCCAGTCTATCCACAGAACTGGGTATCATTTTGTTAAGCAACACACATAAGAGTTGCTGGTGAACACTGTAGGCCAGGCAGCGTCTCTAGGAAGAGGTACAGTTGACGTTTCGGGCCGAGACCCTTCGTCAGGACTAACTGAAAGAAGAGCTAGTAAGAGATTTGAAAGTGGGAGGGGCCTCAACTAGAGCAGCACAGTGGTGCAGTGAGTAAGTGCTCTTGAAATAGCCTAAGTGGTTATAGTCATAGAGAGAGAATCACAGTCATACATTAAGATCAGGTATAATTTATGTTTAATTAATGCTTTTTCTGGTGAATATATTATGTTAATTGAATGTGATGCTGCTGTAAGGTTTTCATTGCAGACGTGTATTTGTGCATAGGGCAGTAATGGAAAATGGATCAGCCATGATGAAATAGTGGAGCAAATGGACTAATTCTGGTCCTATACCTTACAGTCATATAGTCTAAATCAACTGACTTTGCTATCTCACAGCTCCAGAAACCTGGTTTCAATCCTGACCTTAAGTGCTGTCTGTGTGGAGTTTGCATGTTCTTACTGCGACTGCATGCATTTCCTCTGAGTATGCTGGTTTCCTCCCTGGTGGGTTAATTGGCCACTATAAATTTCTTCTAGTGTGTAAATGAGTGGTAGAATCCGGGAGGAATTGAGGAGTGCAGAATAAAAAATGGGATTATTGTAGGATTAGTCTGAAAGGGTGGCTGATGACTGGTACAAACTTTGTGGGCAGAAGGTTCTATTTCTATCCTGTATGTCTCTGAGACTGTTTCCCTTTGACTCTATAGTCACTTAGCTTTTCCAGCGATATCACAGAACTAACACGCACCAGTTCCATTACTGCCTTGTGCATTTCATATTTAATTACTAACTAGGAAAAATTAGACCAATTTTCTTCTCATCCTATTAAAAAAGCAGAGTGAAAAATTAAGACTATATCTCATCTCTTGGTCCTCTGCGCTGCTCTGTGCTTTCTGGGATTCCTGGGAGTGGAGAGGGAAATGGAACTGCAATGGGAAAGCTCTTTATTGCAGTTGGAGATAAAGAAATTGTGCCTTCTACCCTATTTGCCTTGTGGAAACTCCCAGATAGATCTTCATTAGGAAATGTACCCATATGTAGACATTAAGCCTTTCATTGGGTACCTCTTAAACTGGAGAACCCATTAGGTTTGGGTGGCATCTACTGGAGCTTCAGAAAGCGAAACTAACGCACTCTTGGATCGGCTGTGATTGGCTGTGGACC
Source organism: Mobula birostris (assembly GCF_030028105.1). Taxonomy (NCBI): domain Eukaryota; kingdom Metazoa; phylum Chordata; class Chondrichthyes; order Myliobatiformes; family Myliobatidae; genus Mobula; species Mobula birostris. The sequence continues at coordinate 91,220,904 of NC_092375.1, forward strand.
TTTGGCCACTTCAGTTCTGAATGTTATTTGCTTACTTTTGCTTGCACAATTTGTTTTTGTTTCCCCTGTATATTGAATATTGTATATGTATATCTTTTTTTATTGGGCCCTATTGGGTTTCTTTGTTTTGTGGATGCCTGAAAGGAGAGTCTGATAATAAATGTTCTTTGAACTGTGAACATTGAAGTTATTTTATTAACTGAGTGCAGCTTGAAGGATTGCACTGCAGGAAGTACCTACACAGCCAGCACGAAGTGTGACCCAGACCGTCCTCGGGCAGCAACAGCTGGTTTTCCAAAAATGCTTCAAGACAGTATCACCTAAGCAATTAATACAGACCTATGAGTTTTAGACCAAGTCAGGTGGAGGGGGGCAGAGGCAGCAGGAACTAATTAACACAATGATGTCAGCTCTCCCCAAGACCTGCTGTACTTGTTCAAAAGAATATCTCACAGCGACACACTTTTCGCTGTATTTTTCCTCATCAATTTCTAGAGCTTTCTCTCTCAAGCAAACCAAAATAACAGAAATCCCCTAGGTATCTTGGCCCAAACTTTGAAATCCACTCTTAAAACCTCTCTGCTATCCTCTCCTAACTCATTCCTTAAAAAATCTATGTTGAATGAAGCTTTTGGTTAAAAACCCAGCCCCTTCAGATTGGACATACTTTGAGCTTAATGAATTTGAGCTAGTGAAGCATGTGCCTGGCTTGGTGTATCTGACACTAACCTAGATGTTGAAACCCCACTTCCCCACCCCCATCACTAGCATGGCCACTGTAACAACTGGAGAGATGACTATGTTCCTGAACAACAAACAAAAAATGCTGGAGAAACTCTTCAAATCAAGCTGCATCGATAGAAACGAATAAACAGTTGATGTTTCAGGCTGAACCCTTTCCTCAGAACTCGAAAAGAAGGGGGAAGACACCAAACTAAAAAGTTGGGAAGAGGGGAAGGGGGAATAGCTAGAAAGTGATAGGTGAAGCCAGGTGGGTGGGAAAGGTAAAGCACTGGAGAGGAAGGAATCTGATGGGAGAGGGGAGTGGACCGTGAGAGAAAAGGAAGAAGGAAAGGCACCAGGGGGAGATGATAGGCAGGTGAGAAGAGGTAAAAAGCCAGAGTGAGGAACAAAGAAGTAAGGGGAAGCAAATTCTTTTTCACTGGAACATCCTTCCTCCAGCATTGATGATGCCCTCACCCACATCTCAATTTCCAGACATGCACACTCACCCCACCTTCCTGTCACCTGAACAAAGATATTCCTCTTCTCCTCAACTACCACCCAATGAGCCTTCATATCCAAGACATCATTCATTGCAATTTCGACCATCTCTAAAGGGATCCTGCCACGAAACACACCTTATCCCCACCCCAAAACTCCACTTTCTGCAGGGATCCCTCTTTCTGTGATTTCCTTGTCCATTCCCCGCCCCCATTAATCTCCCTTCTGTCACCTATCCCTGAAAGATGCCAAAGTGCTTCATCTGCCTATTCACCTCCGTTCAAGGCCCCAAACACTCCTTCAGGTGAGGCAACACTTCAATTGCAAATCTGTTGTGCTGGCTCCCAATGCAGCCTTCTCTACATTGGCGAGACCCATGATAAACTGGGCGACCTCTGCTCCTTTTGCCAAAAACAGAATTTCCCAATGGCCAACCATTTTAATTCCTATTCCCATTCCCGTTTTGACATGTCAGTCCATGGCCTCCTCTTGTGCCACAAAAAGGCCACTCTCGGGGTAAAGAAGCAACACCTCTTAATCCCATCTGGGTAGCCTACAACCTGATGACATGAACATCGATTTTTCCTTCCGGTTTAAAAAAAATTCCCTCCTCCTTCCCACTCTTCACACTTGCCTATCACCATCCCCCAGTGCCTCTCCTATTCCCCTTCTCCTATGGTCCACTCCCTTCTCACCCATCTGGCTTCACCTATCACCTTCTAGCTAGTCTCCATCTCCTCCTCCCATCTTTTATTCTGGTGTCACCCCCTTCCTTTCCAGTCCTAAGAAAAGGGTCTCGGCCCAAAATGTCGACCATTTATTAACTTCCATAGATGCTGAATTCCTCCAGCATTTTGTGTGAGCTGCTTTGGATTTCCAGCATCTTCAGAATTTCTTCTGAATATGTTCCTAAACTGGCTAAACAAAGGAGCCCGATTTTAATTTCAGGGTAGCAGAGGATGGCAGATAGGCTGGGGTTGGATTAAATGTAAATGGAACGTTTCCAGTTATACTGTTCTTTTTCACTATACTTTGTGATGCTGCTACAAGTAAGTTTTTTTTTATTAAACTTGTGTATACCATAAGATCATAAGACCATAAGACATAGGAGCAAAATTAGGTCATTTGGCCAATCAAGTCTGCTCTGCCATTCAATCATGGCTGTTCCTTTCTTTTCCCCTCCTCAGCCCCACTCCCCGGCCTTCTCTCCGAAACCTTTGATACTGGAATTTGCTGGAATTCACTGGAATTCAGAAGAACGAGAGGAGATCTTATAGAAACATATAAAATTGTGAAAAGAATAGATAAGATAGAGGCAGGTAAGTTGTTTCCACTGGTAGGTGAGACTCGAACTAGGGGATATAGCTTCAATATTTGGGGGAATAGATTTAGGACAGAGATGAGAAGGAATTGCTTTTCCCAGAGAGTGGTGAATCAGTGAAATTCTCTGCCCAATGAAGCAGTGGAGGCTACCCCAGTGGATAGATTTTTGCATAGTAGGGGAATTAATGGTTACGGGGAAAAGGCAGGTAGGTGGAGATGAGTCCATGGCCAGATCAGTCATGATCTTGTTGAATGGCAGAGCAGGCTCGACGGGTCAGATGGTCTACTCCTGCTCCTATTTCTTATGTTCCTATGCAGTGGCCAATCAAGAACTTATCAAGCTCCACCTTAAATACACCCAATGGCCTGCCCACCACAGAAGGCTGCGGTAATAAATTCCAGAAATTCACCACCCTCTGGCCAAAGAAATGTCTCTGCATGTCTGTTTTAAATTGACACCCCTCTATCCTAGGGTTGTGCCCTCTTGTCCGAGACTCACACACCATGGGAAACATCCTTTCCACACCTACTCTGTCTAGGCCTTTCAAAATTTGAAAGGTTTCAATGAGATTCCCCCTCATCCTTCTGAAGTCCAGCAAGAACAGGCCCAGAGCCATCAATTGTTCCTCATATGATAACTCTTTCATTTGGAATCATCCTTGTAGACCTCCTCTGAACCCTCTCCAATGCCAATCTCCAATCTTTTCTTATATGAGGTCCCAACACCAACCCCTGTGGAACATCACCAGTCACTGGCAGCTAACCAGAAAAGGATCCTATTATTCCTACTCACTGCCTCCTACCAATCAGCCAATGCTCCAAACATCCCATAATACCATGTGCTCTTAACTTGGTAAGCAGCCTCGTGTGTGGCACTTTGTTAAAGGCCTTCTGAAAACCCAATTACACAACATCAACTGATTTTCCTTTGTCTATCCTGCTTATTATTTCTTCAAAGAATTCCAACAGGTTCGTCAATGAAGATTTTTCCTGAAGAAAACCATCCTGACTTTGTCCTATATTATCCTGTGTCACCAAGTACCCCATAACCTCATCTTTAACAGTTGACTCCAACATCTTCCCAACCACTGAGGTCAGGCTGAATGGTCTATAATTTCCTTCCTGCTGCCTCCCTCCTTTCTTAAAGAGTAGAGTGACATTTGCAAGTTTTCAGTACTCTGGAACCATGCAGGAGTCCAATGATTCTTGAAAGATCATTGCTAATGCCTCCATAATCTCTAACATTACCTCTTTCAAAACCCTAGGGTGCAGTTCATATGATTCAGGTGACTTATGTACCTTTAGGTCTTTAAGCTTTTTGAGCACCTTCTCCCTTGTAATAAAAACTGCACTCACTTTTCTTCTCTCACACCCCTCAGTATCTGGCACATGCTCATGTCTTCCACAGTAAAGACTGATGTAAAACTTTTGACACTCAAAGCTGCTACGCAGGTTGGCTCTGGGGTTAAGAAGGCATATGGTGCACTGGCCTTCATTAATCGTGGGAATGAGTTTAAGAGCCGAGAGGTAATATTGCAGCTATATTGGACCCTGGTCAGACCCCACTTGGAGTACTGTGCTCGATTCTGGTTGCCTCAGTACAGGAAGGATGTGGAATCCATAGAAAGGGTGCAGAGGAGATTTACGAGGATGCTGCCTGGATTGGGGAGCATGCCTTATGAGAATAGGTTGAGTGAACTCGGCCTTTTCTCCATGGAGCAACGGAGGATAAGAGGTGACTTGATAGAGGAGTACAAAATAATGAGAGGCACTGATCATGTGGATAGTCAGAGGCTTTTCCCCAGGGCTGAAATGGCTAGCACAAGACGGCATAGTTTTAAGGTGCCTGGAAGTAGATACAGAGGAGATGTTAGGGGTAAGTTTTTTACGCAGAGAATGGTGAGTGCGTGGAATGGGCTGCCGGCGGTGGTGGTGGAGGCAGAAACAATAGGGTCTTTTAAGAGACTCCTGGATGGCTACATGGAGCTTAGAAAAATAGAGGGCTATGGGTAAAGCCAAGTAGTTCTAAGATAGGGACATGTTCAGCACAGCTTTGTGGGCCGAAGGGCCTGTATTGTGCTGTATGTTTTCTATGTTTCTATGTTTCTAAAATACTCATTTACTTCATCTGCCTTCTCCTTGTCCTCTATTATTATTTCCCTGGCTTCTTTTTCTAGTGGTCCTATATCCACTCATCTTTCTTTTATTTTTTATATACTTGAAAAAGCTTTTTTTCTAACCACCTTGATATTGTCTGCTAGCTTGCTTTTATACTTAATCTTTTCCCTTCTAATGGTTCTTTTTGTTACTTTCTATAGGTTTTTAAAAGCTTCCCAATCCTCTATCTTCCCGCTAATTTTTGTTTTGTTGGATGCCCTCTCATTTGCTTTTACATTAGCTTTGACTTCCTTTGTCAGCCACGGTTGTACTATTTTGCCATTTAACTATTTCTTCATTTTTTGAATACATATGCCCTGCATCTTCCTCATTTTTCCCAGTAACTCAAGCCATTGCTGCCCTGCTGTCATTCTTCCAATTTACTTTGGCCAACTCCTCTCTCATACCACTGTACTTTCCTTTACTCCACTGAAATACTGCTACATCAGACTTTACTTTCTCCCTATCAAACTTCAAGGTGAATTCAGTCATATTGTGATCACTACCTCTAAGTGTTCCTTTACCTTAAGGTCCCTAATCGCCTCCGGTTCATTACATAACACCCAAACCAGTATAGCTGATCCCCTAGAAGGCTCAATAACAAACTGCTCTAAAAAGCTATCTCTTAGGCATTCAATAAATTCACTCTGGAGATCTACTACCAACCTGATTTTCCCAATCTACCTGCATGTAAAATTTCCCATGACTATTATAACATTGCCCTTTTGACACACCTTTTCTATTTCCCACTGTAATCTGTAGCCCACATCCCAGCCGCGGTTTGGAGGCCTGATTATAACTGTCATCAATGTTCTTTTATCCTTGCAATTTCTTAACTCAACCCAAAAGGATTCAACATCCTCCAGTCCTGTGTCACATCTTTCTAATGATTTGATGTCATTCTTTACCAGCAAAGCCATGCTTACCCCTCTGCCTACCTTCCTATCCCTCCGATACAATGTGTAACCTTGGACATTCAGCTCCCAACTACAACCATCCTTCAGCCATAATTCGCTGATGGCCACAACATCATACCTGACAATTTGTAAAAGTGCAGCAAGATCATCCACCTTATTTCTCATACTCCATGCATTGAGATATAACACTCTGAGTACTGTTTTTGCTACCCTTTTTGTTACTGCACCCTGAATGCACGGATACTCACACTGCTGGCTGCAATTTTGTCCTGTCACCTGCCTGCCCTTCCTGACACACCATCTTTGTTTTTTTACCATCCGTCATATCCTGAGCCCCTTCACTCCAGTTCCTATCCCCCTGCCAAATTAGTTCAAACCCTCCCCAACAGCTCTAACAAACCTGCCCGCGAGAATGTTGGTCCCCCTCAGTTTCAGGTGCAATCTGCCCATTTTGTACAGGTCATACCTCCCCTAGAAGGGATCCCAATGATCCAAAAACCTGCACCAACTTCTCAGCCACGGATTTATCTACCAAATAATCCTCTTTCGACTCTCACTGGCACATGGCATAGGTAGCAATCCAGAAATTATTATCGTGGAGGTCCTGCTTCTCAGCTTTCTGCCCAGCTCTCTAAATTCTCTCTTCAGGAACTCTTTGCTTTTCCTTCCTATGTCATTGGTACCAATATGTATCAAGACATCTGGCTGCTCTCCCTCCCCCTCCAAAATGTTGTGGATGCCATCCGATTCATCCCTGACCCTGGCACCTGGGATGCAACATACCATCTGGGTGTCCCGTTCACTTCCACAGAATCTCCTGTCTGTTCTGCTATCAAGTCCCTCATCATACTGCTCCCCGTCTTCTCTCTCTTTCCCTTCTGCACCACAGACCCACGCTTAGTGCCAGTAAACAGGCCTCCTGCATACATGTGCTTTTGACTTTCACAACCAAAGGGTACCCCATACAGCCCAGATAAGTAATAGATGATGCACCATGCAATAGGATTCCAGAATCTGTAACTCACAGTTCCTTCTTTTGAGGATTCTTGCTCTATCTGGATGCAGGTAATGCTTTGTTGGACCAGAGGCAGAAATTGCAAATCTTGATGCTTCCAACTGTGACACCAACAGTCATGAAATGGAATGTTGCTCTTTCATTCTTCCCCTGAACATTCCCTGTGGTTTTAATAGAATCCCTAATATCTGACTATACCAAGAAAGCACATCAACACCTTTACTTCCCCAGGAGTCTATCATAATACATCATGTTCCTAATAACTCCTACTAATTTTTACAGATGCACTACAGAAAGCATCTTATCCAGATATATCACAGCTTGCTATTGTAAGTGCTTTTCCCAAGACTATAAAAAACTGCAGACTTGTGAATGTCGCCCAGTTCATCATTAGAAGCAGCCTCCCCTCTATTGACCCTGTCTACACTTAGTCCTGCCTCATGTAAGCAGCCAACATAATCAAGGACCCACCAGACCACTAGACTCAATGACAGCTTCTGTTCGATTGTTATCGGACTCTTCAAGGGCTTCTCATTTGCAAAAGATAAACTTGTAATCTTCCACTCTACCTTGTCCTTGCACTTTATTTGTCTACGTGCACTGTTTTTTGTTTCTGTTACTCTAACACAATATACTGCATTCTGTCTTCCTTTTTCCATATGTACAGTATGTATGGAATGATCTGTCTGGATGGCACACAAATCAAAAGCTGTTTATTCTATCTTGGTATATATGATAATAATTCAACCAATACCAATACCATTTCATAAACAGAGAAACAATACTAATGCTCGAAATCCAAGCAACACATACAAAATGCTGAAGGAACAATACCATTTTCATTCCTTATGATATAAAAAGAGACCAGATTCAGGAAACATTGTTTTCATAAATTGCAAGCAGTAACACTGCCTTTTTATACCTCTTCAGCTGTTGGCTGCAGCACATGGTAAAGCCATGGAACCTCTGCAAGCTTTTGCAGTTCAATGTCCACGAGGTGCAGTGCTGTTGACAACTGTTCTTCCTGAGGCGAGTCTAGTTGCTGTTAGAAATACAAAATAGTATAGCAGTTAATACCTGAAATCATAATGCTGGTTCCAAGCTAAATGTGCATATTTCCTTCTGCTTAAATGCAGAAGACTTGCTGATAATGGATCATGTGTGTTCAGTAGCTGGATGGAACAGGATGATCATAGATCTTCACATTCTGCATTTGGAGCGTATGTACCCAGAGGAACAAGAGACCTCTAAATCTTCATAATGTTTTGAAGCATTAGAAGTTTCACCCAACTCAGTTCTACCCTACTCCTCCCACCAGACCCAATTTCATTACACAAAAATTGCTGGAGGAACTCAACAGATCAGACAGATCTATGGAAGGTAATTACAATATCAACTTATCTGATTCTTAAACCATCATGCTCCAAATCCCCATCAGTCATCATATCTCAAACTACACTTTGGGGCCTCCACAAAAGTACTTGAGTTACTGAATGCTGTGCATTATTGTGAACTGCTTGTTTTGCCGAAGAGTGTTGTATCTGATGAAAAATGATTCTCAGTTCAGCTTCAGAGTTTTTTCTGGGTCCAGCAGATTTCATCAAGTTGTAACTTGGTGTATTCACCCATTTCTTTGTTCCATTTAATGAAGGACAACAAACAAAAGAAACCACAGACTAGCCCAATGCTGGACTGTTCTATGTTCTATCATATTTGAACCAGATAGTTTTAAACAGAGAACATCAGGTTTGATTGAATCTAATTTGCCTTGGTCTACTTGGATAGTCAGTGACATTAAGCACAAGTAATAAGTTTAAAAAGGATTAATGCTGCTTAATAACTTTTGGTTCCCACATTAGGCTTAGAGTAGAGTTACCAACTCAACAGGACTTGCCTAGTTTCTCCAGGAATTAACAACAATCTCCTGGTTACTGGTATGTAGTAGGCTCTCCGTTGATCAGTGCTGACTGTGGATGTTGTCTACACTCGCCAGTACACAAGCCAGGGCGGTACGTTACTGAAAGCAAGCTGTTGTCCATTGAGCAGGCTCCCCCTCTCCACACAGCTGATGAACCCAAGGGAAAGGCAGAGGCCAATACAGCTTGGCACCAGCAGTGTCACAGGAACTGGGAGGCAGTGTGAAATGTGAGGAGGATGTTATGAGAATGCAGGGTGACTTGGACAGGCTGGGTGAGTGGGCAGATGCATGGCAGATGCAGTTTAATGTGGATAAATGTGAGGTTATCCACTTTGGTGGTAAGAACGGGAAGGCAGATTATTATCTAAATGGAGTCAAGTTAGGAAAAGGGGAAGCACAACGAGATCTAGGTGTTCTTGTACATCAGTCACTGAAAGCAAGTATGCAAGTACAGCAGGCAGTGAAAAAGCTAATGGCATGCTGGCCTTCATAACAAGGGGAATTGACTATAAGAGCAAAGAGGTCCTTCTGCAGCTGTACAGAGCCCTGGTGTGACCACACCTGGAGTACTGTGTGCAGTTTTGGTCTCCAAATTTGAGGGAGGACATTCTTGCTATTGAGGGAGTGCAGCATAGGTTCAGAAGGTTAATTCCCGGGATGGCGGGACTGTCATATGTCGAAAGATTGGAGCAACTGGGCTTGTATACTCTGGAATTTAGAAGGCTGAGAGGGGATCTTATTGAAACATATAAGATTATTAAGGGATTGGACACGCTGGAGGCAGGAAGCAGGAAGCATGTTTCCACTGATGGGTGAGTCCAGAACCAGAAGCCACAGTTTAAGAATTAGGAGTAGGCCATTTAAAACGGAGTTGAGGAAAAACTTTTTCACCCAGAGAGTGGTGGATATATGGAATGCTCTGCCCCAGAAGGCTGTGGAGGCCAAGTCTCTGGATGCTTTCAAGAAAGAGATGGATAGAGCTCTTAAAGATAGTGGAATCAAAGGTTATGGGGATAAGGCAGGAACTGGATACTGATTGTGGATGATCAGCCATGATCACAGTGAATGGTGGTGCTGGCTTGAAGGGCCGAATGGCTTACTCCTGCACCTATTGTCTATTGTCTAACTGCCAGTCAGCTGTGAACTCAGCAGGGCTGCCTCTGGTACTCCAGCTCCAGATTTTTCCTTTGGGTTTAATCTCAAAGCCTTCCCCGGAATTAGATATAGCTGATAGGCAATGGAGGTTTGAGATCAGAGTTTTCCTTCTCCTAGATGAGGTGCCATCCATGACTGATGAGCCCCACCTGGTTTTAAGGTGGCAGTAACCCGCCTCTGACCCTTCTCCTGTCAGGAGGAACAGATCCACTGGGTTTAGTAGCTAAGCCACATGTGAAGACCCATGTGCTGGACTTGGTTGTCAGCCGCTATTTGACACACACACACAATTGGGAGGGTTTATCCCCACTACTCCTCACCGTCTATGACAACCTTGATGAACTGTGGTGTGTATAACTTCTCAAAACATAGGTGCTTAAGATTTTTTTTCTGTTGAATACCTTCACCACTAAAATTACTGGAAAGGGAAAGAAAAATACTGGTTACTGGCAGGACAGTGGAAGCATAAGAGACGACAGGTGCTGGAATCTGGAACTCAGTGGAGCAGAGCATGTGTGGAGGGTAATCGATTGATTACCTTCATCTGGAAGGGTCACTGGATGGGAGCATTGTCTGATGAAAACACTGGGAGCACCCTAATTACAGATAGCAAAGTTGCTGACTTCTCACCATAGAAAAGTATATATTTCAATACATTTGATGAAGATTTTGTACTAAGCCCATTTGAGTTAGCTAGGCTTAAGAAAAGCTGAGAATGTGAGCCCATTAACTTTGGAGCTAGGTTTAGATGTGAGTCTGCTGTTGGCTGGGGAAGTGATGACCTCCTCTTGTTGGACTGCTTGAGAGGACTTTTAAAAAAGAATTTCTTACTTTTCTTCTAATATTTGTATATCTGTGCACTTGTAATGCTACTGGAATCAATAAAGTATCTATCTATCTGTCTATCATTGGGATTTGGAGGAAACCAGAGGAACTGGAGGAAACTCACACAGGCACAGGGAGAATTTGCAAACTCTGCATAGTACCTACGGTCAGGACTGAACTTGAGTCTCTGGTGTTGGAGAGTTTCCTGCCCATTTGTGCATGGTCCTGAACCTCTGCTGCTGTATGGCCCACAAGATACACCATTTGGAACTCCATATTAGACATTATTACTTGTCAGTTTGCAGATGCTACCAACTTACCAGTGGAACTCTTCCAACAAGCAATGATTCTGTTTCATTATGCAGGGCTTTCACATTACTGGCAATCTCAATAGCCGTGTTCCTGGTAAGATTCTGTGGGGAAGAAACAAAAGTGAGAAACACCAACTGATTGATTTGTTCTTTATATATTGTCATTCATTTGCAGAAGGATTGACTAGAATTCTATTAGTATCAATGTGACTTATAAATGACATCACTACTTATGAATCCTACTCAACCCTAAAAATTAGAGATCTTTGTGCTATTCAATCCAAAAAAAAAATGTGTCTTGTATTAAATGAGCAGATGTGCAGGCTATTTTCACTATACATATTCTCCCAGTGGGGATTCAAATACTTCCTTAATAATGACAATCGGTTGCCCATAATTGCCTGCGATACCTATGAGTTAGTTTACAGTGAACCTCTCATGGTCACAGAACACATCCTACACAGCTGACCAATGCCTCTATCTTCTGAGGAGGCTGAACAGAGCTGGACTATTCACATCTACACTCACATCCTTCTCCAGGTGTGCAGTATAGACCATCCTAACATGCTGCATCATTGGATAGTATGGAAAATATGCTATGACAGACAGGAAGTCTCTACAATAGGGAGTCAAAACTGCCCAATGCATCAGCCTACCCTCCATCAAGAACACATATACAGAAAGGTGCTGGAAATGGGCCAGTAGAATCATGAAGGATCCAACCCACCCTGCTCATGGACTGTTTGTCCTACTCCCATCAGGGAGGAGTCTATGTAGCATTCACACCAGGACCACCAGACTCAAAAACAATTACATTCCTAAGAAGTAAGGCTGGTCAAGGCCTCCATCCACTAGACTACCCCTCCCGACCCCCAACACCATTAATTTATCATTTCCTGTCACAGTCACCTTATGTGAAGACACTCCTGAGCCTAGTCCCACTTTATGGACATACAATCAATCTATACTTGTAAGCTATCTAATGTATTTATATTTATTGTGATTTTTTAAAAAAAATTGTGTTCTTTATCTTACTGTGTTTTTTTATGCTGCATCCGATCCGGAGTAACAGTTATTTCATTCTCCTTTCCATTTGTGTACTGGAAATGGCATCTTGAATATTATATTTAAAAAAATCCAGGGCCCTTTGAACATCAATGTTTCTTGTTTTTCACCATTTAAAAATAAAATCAGTATGCCTTTGGTAATAACTTCACATTTTTCTACATTGTACTCCATCTGCCAAATTTCTACCCAATTCCTCAGTTTGTTTAAGTCCCTATGAAGCTTCTTTGGTTTCTTACCACTACTCACTTCATTTTGTATCATCAGCAAGCTTACAAATGCTTCATTTGAACCCCTTAGTCCATCTGTTGATGCCAGTTGTGAACAGCTGAGTCCCAAGTCCCTATAACTTTATTTTTTACTTGTAATCTAACTATCATTCTATGCTAGTAAACTACACTTAATTCCATGTGTTTGGTTCACCAACCCTCTGTAAGGACTTAACTGAGCACTTTCTGAGAATCCAAATATACCACATCCACTAGTGCTGCCTTATTTGCTCTTCTGAGTGCATCCTTAAAGAATCCCAATACGCAAGGGGAGGCCATCTTTCATCAAAGATGCATGTAAATAGACCAGGCACAGAAAGACTATGTGTACAAAATCAGGTTTGGGGTAGTGGATAGAACAGACACAGAAAGACTACGTGTACAAAATCAGGTTTGGGGTAGTGGATAGAACAGACACAGAAAGACTACGCGTACAAAATCAGGTTTGGGGTAGTGGATGGAACAGACACAGAAAGACTACGCGTACAAAATCAGGTTTGGGGTAGTGGATGGAACAGACACAGAAAGACTACGCGTACAAAATCAGGTTTGGGGTAGTGGATGGAACAGACACAGAAAGACTACGCGTACAAAATCAGGTTTGGGGTAGTGGATGGAACAGACACAGAAAGACTACGCGTACAAAATCAGGTTTGGGGTAGTGGATGGAACAGACACAGAAAGACTACGCGTACAAAATCAGGTTTGGGGTAGTGGATAGAACAGACACAGAAAGACTACGCGTACAAAATCAGGTTTGGGGTAGTGGATGGAACAGACACAGAAAGACTACGTGTACAAAATCAGGTTTGGGTTAGTGGATGGTACAACAACTAGATCGGCTGCTTTGTCCTAGATGGTGTTGAGCCTCTAAAGTGTTGATGCAGCTGCACTCATCCAGGTTAGGGAGATTGTTCTATCATATCAAGATAATAAGATGTCAATAGTACATTTATTTCTTTTAGTTATTATATTGCAATAGTACATTGACTTTAGGTTTTCCAGGTCTTCCTTCACACCCATCATCTGAAAAGCAATGCAATTGAGCTTTTTGAGTCTAAAAAAGGTATATCCTAAGATAGTGTCCTAAGAGGAAATCGGCAGCTGGGATATGAGACCTACAATAAACGAAACATCAACCTTGCAGCCTCTGGTATATTTTTCCCTTGAAACCAATTGACTTCAAGATTTATTAGGGCTGCCAGACACAATATACAATTAATACTGACTTTATATCAGGGTAGTCCCTCTCACTGGTTCCTGGAGTTCAGATCCTTAGCATAAAGCTGACATGAGGTTTGGAATAGAAGTCTGTGTAAAAGCCAACTTAGCAGGTTTGGGTGCTATTTGATGGCACTGTCAGCAACACCTACCATGAAGACTTGGTGTATTGCGTGTAGTTCTGCTGGCCGTACAATAGGTTGAACCATAGAGGATGCAGAAGAGATTCATCAAGACTTTGCCTGAGCTAGAAGTCATTAGCTATGAGGAGAGATTGCACAGACTGGGCCTATTTTTCCTGAAGTGAAGGAAACTGAGGAGTCTGATTTAAGTCTGTAGGATTATTAGAGGCATAAATTGGGTAAGTAATCAAAATCTCTTTCTTGTAGTAAGGGGATCAAAAACAAGAGGATTGAAAGTGATCTGAGGGGTAAATGCTTTTACACAGAGTGGTTGATATCTGGAACATGCTGTCAGGGAAAATGAACCAATCAGATTAGAGGCATTTAGACAGAATTTCAAGTAGGCAAGACATAGGATAGGGACCGAATGTGGGAAAGTGGGATGAATGTAGAAGGGCAAAATGGTTGACATGGACATGACCTTCTGGTCAAGATAGTGGCCTGCTGCAATGTCTGTCCATGTCAAGGTTTTCGTCGGGAGGGGTTAGAGGACAGTGCAGGGAGTTAGGGGTCAGGTTACTGTCAAGGGATAAAAGAGAGTTAGAGGAGGTCAGGACAGGAACCAGTTCACAGTGCAGGTCAGAATGCCTCACAGTTGAAGGTCAGTGATCCCGATGTTGGGTCAGTAGGCACTGAGGACATCATTGATCCCCAGAGTCTTCGTTCAGATGTCTGTACAAGCAGGAGTGATGAGGGCCAGTGACCCACCAGTTACTGGGATTGGGAGTCCTTGTGAGTCCGGAAGTTGACACCTGAAGGTCAAACCCATGATCAGTGGTCCTAGCATGGAGGCCCAATGATCAAACCCATGCTCGTTCAGTCCTGGAGTGGATACCCAGAAGTCAGCAAATGTCAAAGGTTAAAGTCCAAAGGTAGAGGCCCAAAGATTGAAAAACCTGGGTCAGCTTGTTTGGAGGTGAGAGACCTGATGCTTGCAAGCCTTAGAGTCTAGAGCCAAGGACCAAAGGCCAAGAGGAATCCTGGGGTTGGAGGTTTGTCTGTCTGTGTGAGTAGGTGGGTGAGTGGCTGGGAGGGTGGGAGGGTCTTGCTTTGCTGTTGCTGTCTTATTTTATTTTATTCTACTACTTGTGTTGTTGTGCTGAACTGAGGGCATGCTATGTTGGCACTGGAATGTATGGCTACACTTTTGGGCTCTCCACAGTGTGTGGAGGTTATTAACACAGACAGTATGTTTCAATGTATGTGTGATTAAATAATTCTGAAACTGGTAGCTGAGGGGCTCACTTCTGTGCTGTACGGCTCTATAATAAATGACAGACCAACAGGGGAATAATTAGATGGATTGGATTTGTTCTGATTTTTGGCAACAGGGCACATACAGACAACTTTTCACCTTCTGGTAAATATTTAGGGTTGTAATTAGATGAGAATTGCTCATTTTAAAGCATGCCTTCTGCTATATTGCCACAATGTTGCCTGATTCCATACACTCCACTCTGTCCACTTCCTCTCAGGCACTTCTTAATGAAATTTCGAATGAATCGAATTGGCTGAACATGGGCTTCTATTATGGTTGGACCTCAGGAAGAAGCTGAGATTGACCACTAATCCTCACTTTGGCTGAAGATGATTGCAAATGTTTCTCTTTGTCATTCAACGTGTGGTGCCTTGACATCAAAGAGAGCTATGTTCTTCGAGACCCTTTCTATTTAACCGTCTTCAACATTTATGGATAGTCGTCATGGGATATTTGGTGTTAGATCACTTAGGTCTGCCTACTAATATAATACTTTTACAGTTTAAAGTGTGATCCTTTGACACAGTTTCAATAAATCAATGCCTCACTTTTAGGGATAGCTGGCTCCATTCCTGGCAAGACTGATGGCAATCGGGAAGCAAAGGAAATGTCATGTTATTGATTCCATTAAGTACAATGGGATTGCTACACAATACAGAGGAGATTTCCTGCGTATGATAATGGAAATTAGTCTCCAAAAGCACTAAGCAATGATAACTACTATAAATAACATGGGCAGATAGGCCATGTATCAACATCAGATAGATATCTGAGGGTCAGTCTTGTCATTTGGAACTTGGCCAGATTGATTGTTGATGGGGAATTAAGCCACTCTTGGTGATAGAACTTGAATTCACCTGCCCAGAACACTTCTAGTGACTGTTCCTTTCAATGCATCTTTAAATGTCATCAACAGAATACTGATTCATCTCTGTGCAGGATGGGAGGTGTTTGACTTGACGGCACAACTACCCAGAACTCTCCTTCCTAATTGTATACAATTCCCCACCTGGTCCATCCTGGAGCCAAGGTAATAGAGGAAAGGCTTCAAAACTGGTTTATAGGTACAATTCTGCGAATAGTTGCTTGACTGTTTTGTGATTCCTCAATCCTAATTTTGACATCAGACCCAAGATATTAATAAACAGGGCTTTCTATGGTTTGGATTGTGACATTACTATGCTCAAATAACAAGTCTTGGTCGAGGATGAACTCTATCTCCAATACTAATTTTATTTAGTTTATACATATAAATTACTTCAGCCAAGTGACTTGCTAAATCATCTCACTGGGTAGTTAAGCAAATCAACCAGATTGTTGTGCTCAGGAGTCTTGAACAGGCTGTATTGGGTCAGACAGCAGATGTCCTTTCCTGAACAACATTACTGAACCACAAAGATTTTACACCAATCTCATGGTCATCAAGATCGTCGCTAGATTTTTTTTTAGAATTCCAAAGTATTTATTGTATTCAACTCAGTACAAGTTCACCAGGTGCTATGGTGAAATTAAAACTCATAATTCCACACCATTAGGCCAGGTCTATAGAGTACTAGTCTGGAATTTTAACTGTTACACCACCACTTCAAATAAGATTGTTTATCCTGACATTTATATGTATAATGTCTTTATATATCTATAACAATACATTAATCATTTTAAAAAATCATACATTTTAGCATTTTTTTTTCCAAAAGGGAGCGGCTTCTCTTAATCCAGGTTTAAAAGCAATGGAGTGTATTCCCAAAGTATCAAATGCAGTTGATGTGGATGAGCTCAGTTAGATACTGATTACGGACTGGGCGCAAAATGACATGACTGATGCTTACCTCTAGGAACTTTGGATTTGTTTTATTTAATGCATGAGAGCTTGCATTGACTGCATGAGCCAGTTCTTGCTCCAGGAGGCTGTGGGTCTTGGCTGCCTCGCAGATTCTAAAAGTCATTAATGAAAGAAGACTTCAGGAATGGAACAACCACAATTAGTGGAATAATGGAAGAAATGAAATAGTAAAGCATGGTACAGAAACCACCTCCCAGCCAGAACTCAGTCTCAAAGGCATTACTGAGCACTTCATTGATGGAAATGTTAACTTCCCTGCAACAATATCAAAATGAAACCATATGGACAATGGCATTGCAAGATAGGAAGGATAACTGAATAATTCCAGCATCAACCACATTTGTTGATTGTATTCCTTTATGAAACTTCAGACTGAATAGAAGCACATAATACATGAACAATTATCTCTGCTCATGGTACCTTCATGGAGTATTTACTTTGTTTTAATTAGGGGAAAGAAAGTGTTTCACAACAAGAATTGTAGACCGATAGACCTACATAACTCAAGGTACTGATGCCACAAGTGCATTGATTAAAATCAGATGCATGAGAATCTAAAAGTGGAGCAGCATAAAGATTTCACGCACTTGTAAGTCTGGTGGAAATTTCAAAACCAAGAAGTAGAGCCCTCAAGGGATTTGGACACAAGAATGGAACGTTTAAGCAATGCAATTCAGGACCCCAAAACCAGAAGTGTGACCCACAGGATGGGACAATCAAGGGGTCAGGCAGCAGACATTGAGAAATGCAGATTTACAGAATGATTGGTTTGGAAGGTTAGCCAGAACAATTTGAGTCTACTCTTTCAAAAGCATGGATAGGCTTCAGTGGATGGACTGAAATGAGTGATGGTATGCAGCCAGAACAAATAAGAAGCAGTATGTTACTGTCCCCTGGAACTTGATAGGTACATTTTTTCCTCTTTTTTTTTTGGAGGGGGAGGAGATTTGAAAGTCTCCTTTAATCACCTGGCAGTTGGTTAACAGCATGAGATATCCAAACAGAACAATTAAGTAAGGAGAAAATGCACTCCACAAATGTACATTCACCAGTCTCTATACCATCACCATAATGCAAGACACTGGAATGTTCAAGCTGCGTGACTGGTTCTATATTCGACTGAAACAGCCATTGCATGCAACATACCTGCATGTAACAACTAGAATATCACTCTAGGGAAAATTTTCCGGTTCTGGACATCCAATAACATATACTATCGAGAAGGGAGTGTGCTTCAGATATATTAAAAAAATTCCATCTGCAGCTTCCTGACCCAGACTGTCTTCAAATCTCAATGTGTTATTGAAAGAAGAGAAAGGGGCATTTGCTGGTGCCTACGGCAAAATTTTCATTCTACTTCAGTAAAACAGAATATCTGTCAGAACACAAGAAAATCTGCAAATGTTGAAATCCAAAGCGACACGCACAAAATTCTGGAGGAACTCAGCAGGCTAGGCAGCATCTATGGAAAGGAGTAAACAGTTGACATTTCAGGCCAAGACCCTTCATCTGTACTGGAAAGAAAGAAGTCTTGGGGAGGGGAGGAAGAAGTACAAGGTGGTAGGTGATAGGTGAAACTGGGAGGGGGAGGGGTGAAGTAAAGAGCTGGGAAGTCGATTGGTGAAAGAGATAAAGAGCTGGAGGAGGGAGAATCTGATTGGACAGGATAGAAGACCATGGAGGAAAGGGAAGGAGGAAGAGCACTGGAGAGAGGTGATGGGCAAGTAAGGAGATAAGGTGAGAGAGGGAAACAGGATGAGGAATAGCGAATATTTGTCAGACTCACCTGTGCTTGTAAGATCCTGGTTAGCACAAATTACCACTATTTCTCTTTCACACAACAGTGACTAGCTGCCTGTACTTGAGGATGGCATTTCTCTGATCTGACACCTATGATATGAATTTGCTGCATTTATCCTATAATGTGGGAAACCACGTAATCACCCCATTGCCCCTGCCACCACAGACTTTCCCCAATTTTTCACACACATACACACTGGAAATTTAGTGCCTTCCTTCTAACCTTCAAACATTCCGCAAATCTTGCGCAGCATCAAGACACCGGGACACTTGCATTCAGCACATTGCCTTACAAGCGTGCTGGAATGAGAAGCTGTGGTCAGCAGTATACCTTGTTATGAGCTCCTCAGCTGCCTGCGCACAGAGCTGCAGCTGGGTGACCTCCTCCTCCGTGGCCAGGTCCACCGACTGCTGAGGGTACAGGTGGGGGCGAAGCGCCAGCCTGCAGGAGTCATACCGCATTTTGTCTTCCCAAGATTTCAAGGTGCTCTCAAATGCCTGCAGAAGAAGGTGAATATTGAAAGCTGTGGAATAGACTAATAAGGACACAGTGTGCCAATGGGTTTGCATCTGTGCTCAATGGACCAGACTGGCTCTGAATTTGCTGGGGCAGAATGTCCCTCTTCAGTTCAAAGGAAGGTCTTCTAAGACATTACCTTCTGGGCCAAAGAGCAGCATAAATCATCCTACATCCCAAAAGCCGTGTGGTCTGATACATTAATTGATCGCTGTAAAATGCTCGTTGGATATAGGAGAGTGGTAGAATCTGGGGGAGATGATAGAAAAAAATTTTAAAATATTATTTACGTAGGACTGTTTCCATGCTGTACCTCTCTATGATCTATATCCTGACGTCCGAGTCCACCCACAATTCTCCCCCTCTGCTTGCCTGGACTTGTTCTTTCACAGCAACACAGTCCACAACAAGTCCAGCTCATCTGCCATTGAGCAGCTTGCTAGTGGGGCAGACCTGCAGTGAGATGATCTTACTATGCAGCAGTGTCTTGCTGTAAGGAAAAAGATGTAAAGGGCAAACAATTACAGCTTTGGTTGGACCCGGACAGGTCACTGCGACTGTACACGCCACCATCTTCCCAGAAGCGAGATGTGAATTATGAGTATTACCTTTTCTCACATCCTGCATTTTAATCAATTATCTGATTAATACCTAAAAAAAAATAGTAATCAACTGGAAAGACTTCGTTTATTCTAATGAAACAGCCTTAAAGAACTTCAGTGCACCCTGTTCAATAAAATACAGAGTTCCCTGTAAAACCCTGAATAAACAATAGAATGAAAAAAAGGTGATTATTAAATCCATGTTACATCAGGGAGATGCAGGATAAATCTATCAAATCAACATTCACCGCATAGACTCTTACATTCAAATTCCCAAGTCGCCCCCGAGAAACCACTTCAGTGCCCATTGCTTGATTCCTCCAGAATCAGATATCATTTTCATATTATAAATAGGTCCAACTTCTATATTTTTATTGATTTGTGAAAATAATTTGATACGGATAATTCTAATATTCTTACCACCCTGACAAAAATTCCACTGTGTGATTCCCGCAAGTTTGCAACCAGTTTAGTACATGCCTAGAAGATGATGATAAGGCCCACCTGAACATTTGGTATACAATGACAACCAATGGGCCACTTCATCAGATGCTTGTGTTTTGTAACTATTCCCCATAAAATTATTTTTTCTGTCCTAACTCATGGGATGAACTTATCTTGAGTTCCACAATCCTGCCCTGTCCCAAAATTCTCTAACTTTATCATTTTCAAGTATTTGTCTAATTGGAAAGATTATAGAATCTGTGTTCAGCACTCCTTTTAGCTAGAAATTCCAGTTCTTAATGACTCATGGCATTAAAAATAATCCATCTTCCTTTCCTCTCTGATCCCTTGTGATCTCTGGTTATCCATCCAGCTGCCAGTGCAAACAAGTCACTTTTAATATAGGAACGCCTTTTATAATTCTTAATGTTTCGATCAAATCCCTTCCTGATCTTTCTGGATCAGAAGTTCTAATTTTCTCATCTCTTCACCATACAGAAGTCCCTTTCTCTGGCACCACTCTTATAAATGTATCATGAGGTGCATACTCTCACTTATATTAAAAGCACAGGTCGAGAATCTCTCTTCTACCACTCTGTGACTCATAGCTCCCAAGATCTGGCATGTTCTGAATAATAATTAGTGTAGATCTAGCACAGTAGATTGGTACAGAACTTAGTAATAACCTGTACTAATTTAATTAACCTACTATGCAACTTTTGCCATCTCAGCTCATAGCATTTCTGATTTATGAAAACTCCATGTTACAGGCAATTCTCACTAGTACCTGTACACGACCTGAGTATCCATATTTAAAAGAACAGTTTTCCGATCAGAGGAAAAAGATTACGAGCAATTTCTGTGGTCTGGATTTTCTATGGTCTGGCACCAGTCATGTCCCAAGGGTGCCAGACTAGAAAGTTTCAACCTGCTCTGTGTAAATCTGCTTTTGTGTAATTATATCTTGCTACCATGGATAATTGATATAGTTATTGAAGAAAGTGCAAAAATGGGTCTATCTGTCAATCGCAAAAAGACAGAATGCATGGTGATATCCAAAAAGAAGGAGAATCCTATCTGCAGGCTGAAAATAAACAGGGAAGACATAAAACAAGTACAGAACTTTTGCTACTTAGGATGCTGGGTGACATCAGATGGCAGGTGCAACACGGACATCAAAAGAAGAATAGGGATGGCAAAAGACATCTTTATGAGAATGAAGAATATACTGACCAACACTAAACTAGGCATGACAACCCGCCTCAGAGTACTGAAATGTTACGTTTATCCAGTTATGTTATATGGATCAGAATGTTGAACAATATCTAGTAACATAAGGAAATGAATTGAAGCAGCAGAGATGTGGTTTTTGAGGAGGATGCAAAGAATATCATGGACAAAATGAATATCTAACGAGGATGTCATGAACAGAGCAAGCACAAAAAGAGAAAGGATGTATAAGATCATGAAAAGGCAACGTACCTTCATTGGACATGTGATTTGGAAAGAGGAGGTAGAATGAACGGCAATTATGGGAAAGATTGAAAGGAAGAGAGCAAAAGGAAGGCAAAGACAAATGATTATGGAGACAGCAGCCAGAGAACTGGAAATGAATACCAATGAATTGATCCACTTGACCCGAACAGGAGTGTGTGGGCCATGGCAGTCAAAGCTCAATCTGGGCATGGCACCTGATGATGATGGAGACCATGGTGGAGCCATCCGCCCACATTAGTGAACAAGAAACAGGAACATGTGTAGCTAATTGGTCCCATAAGCCTGTCCATCATTCAAAATAATCATGGCTCATCTGCTCTAAGTGTCAACTCCTCCTCTGTTCGAGTTTCCCATAGCCCCCAATTTTCTGATCTTTCAACCATTTATCTATCTCCTCTTTAAATACTCTGAACTCTAGCCTCCATGCCCCTCTGGAATAAGAAACTCGCCACCCTTTGCAAGTCCTGTACATCTTGGTTTTAAATGTCAGCCCCATTTCTTTGTAACTCATTCGAGACACGTGTATTTGTGGAAACATCTCAACAACCACTCTGTTATAATCCTGTAGGATCTTAAAAATTCCAGTAAGATTACCCTATTCTTCTAAATGCCAACAAGTACATATTCATCTTTAATACTGCTGGGGATTGGATATTTCTCTTATCTTCTTGACTGCACGTCACAAGCTGAATGTAAACTAATTCTTGTCTAGTTGATTCTAGTTTACCATCTCCAAGCTTCTGTTCCTTATCTATTTATCAAAGGGAAATCTATTATTGCACTAAATACAGTGAATTCCAGTTATTTGGGACACATTGGGACCAGTTCATTTTGGCCCAAATAAGTGGCTGCCCCAATTAGCCAAAGTTTCATGGAAGAAATTTAAAGGTATAAAGGCAAACTACCAATTAACTGAGTAACAAATTATGTTTTTGAATGAAATACAGAACAAATTTGAATACTACTAATAGCATTACAGTATCACAAAACTGTGCATTAGCTCCTAATAGTTATCAATGGAGGAATTCATCCGGTGTGTGCTGCTGTGTTCTTCTGATTGACTGCAAATGAATAAAGTCAGTGCAGACACCCAATGCAGATAATGGACTGACTTCATACAATGCTTTAGATGATTGCATCCTCCAAATCTTCATTTTCATTGTAACACTCAAGATGATTAAATTGTTGAAGTAGAGAAATCATTTCATTTTCACTTCCCACTGTTTCTGATATCTTCAAGCATGAATGCTTAAAACCATGGACAGCAAAACAGTTTTGAATTGTCTTACTGCTTATTTCTCACCAATTATCAATGACAAAAAGCTCTGCTTTTTGAACACACACACACATGCAACTGACACTATTTTAAAACTGATTGCTGTAAGCAAAGTGTATCTAATGGCCACGTAAGTGCATGCGACTGACACTAATTTGAAATTGTTTGGCAACAGACTCCTGCCCCAGTAAGCAGAACAGTGTCCCAAATAAACAGCGGTGCTGATTAACCAACGGTCCAATTTACCAGAATCTACTATATATGAATCATATAAAATCAAAGCCAAAACATTTGACTTTGATAGGAATTGTTTTGCCCTGAATGCATCATTCCAATTGTCCACAAATTTCACCTGAAAACTCCATGGGTAACATCACAAGTCAAATGGCAGACTATAAAACATCTTCAATTCTGTATCCTGCAGTGTATAATTAGATGCAAAATGATATCTAGCGATTAAGAATTTTATTTTGTATACTTACTCGGTCTCTTGTCAACATCTGTGCTCTATTTTTGTGCACGATTTTGATAACTCCAGGTGGTTGGATCCACGCCTCTCCATCTACCTGTACTGGCACACCCTCATCTCCCAGAATGGTGATCTTCACAGACCGACACTGCAGAGGGTGAGGGCAATTTAACCTCAGTGTTTATAAACAACTGGATAAGAACTTTAATCAAGCACAACAGCAACCACTATATAACATGCACTTATGAAGAGAAGAAGACAATAAAGAATAATCAGCTTTAATACTGAAGCTTATAAATCCTGATGAGAAAAAGGCTTTTAGTCTTAGATTCACAGATGTTTTACAGATTAATTTTAAGTGAAGCCCACAAGAAAGTTTTGGTTCTGTCAGGAGTGTGTAAAAATTAATCTTCCCCAGAAGAAGCTTAACCTCAAGATATTCTGGCTTCAAATTATACTTGAGGCATTGAACTGCTACTTCCCTTTGGGAAAAAGACTGATTACAATAATTGAGCTTTGAAAAGAGAAACTGGAATTATTCAGTAGGCCAGGCAGCATCAGTCGAGTGAAAGAGTTCATGTTTCAAGTCAAAGACATTTACTATATTTTGTGACTGCTGACACTTGTAAGGAAAAGCAGTTAAATTCAGTGTGGCAGAGAACTAAAAGTTGCAATAATTATGAACGTTGCAATGAGGAAGATTCTGGATAACTTGTGTATTTGGCTGGATCCTATTGTGATTATAGTTCAGGGTTTCTGAACTTGAGGAACACTGAGAAGATTGAAAAGTCTCCGAAATATATAAGCCAGGGGATGTTTACAACACAGAGATCAGTGAAAAAAAAAACAGCAAAAGAAAAAGAGAAACAGTATAAGGAATTCTGGAATAAGCTAATTGGACAGAAGTGCTGAGTGTTAAAACTACTGCAATAATGTCAGATACAACCATAAGCATAATACTGCATAGGTACAGGCTCTTGTCCATGCACCCACTTGCCCCTCTACAGATCATATCCTCCTCAATCCCGCCCAGTCTATGCATCTATCCAAATGTTTTTTGCATTCAAGGGCAAGCAGCTACCAATGGGAGACACTGTAAAGAAAAGAAATAAGGGATTCTGTAGTCAGTGGAATATTCAAGCACACAGAGAGATGCACTAGGAACTGCTGATAATGCTTAACCACATTGCCCCATGAAGAAACAAAGAATTTAGAATAGAAAACAGCCAGGTTATAATGAGGAGCTCTCATGCAGTATAAGACCACAAGACCAAAAGATATAGGAGCAGAATTAGGCCATTTGGCCCATTGAGTCTGCTCTGCCATTTCATCATGGCTGATCCATTTTTCCTCTCAGTCCCAATCTCCTGCCTTCCCCCCCCACCATATAGACAATAGACAATAGGTGCAGGAGTAGGCCATTCAGCCCTTCGAGCCAGCACCGCTATTCACTGTGATCATGGCTGATCATCTACAATCAGTATCCAGTTCCTGCCTTATCCCCATAACCTTTGATTCCACTATCTTTAAGAGCTCTATCCATCTCTTTCTTGAAAGCATCTAGAGACTTGGCCTCCGCTGCCTTCTGCGGCAGAGCATTCCACATATCCACCACTCTCTGAGTGAAAAAGTTTTTCCTCAACTCCATTCTAAATGACCTACCTCTTATTCTTAAACTGTAGCCTCTGGTTCTGGACTCACCCATCAGCGGGAACATGCTTCCTGCCTCCAGCAAGTCCAATCCCTTAATAATCTTATGTGTTTCAATCAGATCCCCTCTCATCCTTCTAAATTCCAGTGTATACAAGCTCAGTCGCTCCGACCTTTCAACATATGACAGTCCCGCCATCCCGGGAATTAACCTTGTGAACCTACGCTGCACTCCTTCAATACCAATAATGTCCTTCCTCAAATTTGGAGACCAAAACTGCACCCAATACTCCAGGTGTGGTCTCACCAGGGCCCTGTACAGCTGCAGAAGGACCTCTTTGCTCCTATACTCAAGTCCCCTTGTTATGAAGGCCAGCATGCCATTAGCTTTCTTCACTGCCTGCTGTACCTGCATGCTTGCTTTCAGTGACTGATGTACAAGAACACCTAGATCTCGTTGTACTTCCCCTTTTCCTAAATTGACTCCATTTAGATAATAATCTGCCTTCCTGTTCTTACCACCATAGTGGATAACCTCACATTTATCCACATTAAACTGCATCTGCCATGCAACCGCCCACTCACCCAGCCTGTCCAAGTCACCCTGCATTCTCATAACATCCTCCTCACATTTCACACTGCCACCCAGCTTTGTGTCATCTGCAAATTTGCTAATGTTACTTTTAATCCCTTCATCTAAATCATTTATATTGTAAACAGCTGCGGTCCCAACACTGAACCCTGCGGTACCCCACTGGTCACAGCCTGCCATTCCGAAAGGGACTCGTTAATCGCTACTCTTTGTTTCCTGTCAGCCAGCCAATTTTCAATCCATGTCAGTACTCTGCCCCCAATACCATGTGCCCTAACTTTGCCCACTAATCTCCTATGTGGGACTTTATCAAAGGCTTTCTGAAAGTCCAGGTACACTACATCCACTGGCTCTCCCTTGTCTATTTCCATACTTACATCGTCAAAAAATTGCAGAAGATTAGTCAAGCACAATTTCCCCTTTGTAAATCCATCCTGACTCAGACCAATCCTGTTACTGCTATCCACATGTGCCGTAATTTCATCTTTTATAATTGACTCCAGCATCTTTCCCGCCACTGACATCAGGCTAACCGGTCTATAATTCCCTGTTTTCTCTCTCCCTCTTTCTTGAAAAGTGGGACAACATTAGCCACCCTCCAATCCACAAGAACTGATCCTTAATCTATAGAACATTGGAAAATGATTACCAATGCGTCCACAATTTCTAAAGCCATCTCCTTAAGTACCCTGGGATGCAGACTATCAGGTCCTGGGGACTTATCATCCTTCAGACCCAGCAGTCTATCCAACACCATTTCCTGCCTAATATAAATTTCATTCAGTTCATTCATTACTCTAGGTCCTTTGGTCACTATTATATCCAGGAGATTGTTTGTATCTTCCCTAGTGAAGACAGATCCAAAGTACCTGTTCAACTCGTCTGCCATTTCCTTGTTCCCCATAATAAATTCACCCATTTCTGTCTTCAAGGGCCCAGTTTTGGTCTTAACTATTTTTTTTTCCTTTTCACATACCTAAAGAAGCTTTTACTATCCTCCTTTATATTCTTGGCTAGTTTACCCTCGTACCTCATTTTTTCTCCGCGTATTGCCTTTTTAGTTATCTTCTGTTGCTCTTTAAAAGAGTCCCAGTCCTCTGGCTTCCCACTCACCTTTGCTATGTTATACTTCCTCTCTTTTATTTTTATACTGTCCTTGACTTCCCTTGTCAGCCATGGCCTCCCCTTACTCCCCTTAGGATCTTTCTTCCTCTTTGGAATGAACTGATCCTGCATCTTCTGCATTATTCCCAGTGTGACGAAAGACCAAGTTATCAGAAGATTGATGTTGATGAGAGAGATAAGAGAGACAAAAGGGAGAAGCGTTCAAAATGTTAATGAGAGACGAGAGAGATTAACGAAAAGAGACACAGTTCCGAGTATTGACAGAACGGTTGCTTTGAACCTGAACTGTTTGAAGTTTGACGGACAAGCGATACCCCAGCAAGGGGATAAAAGGAACAGGTTCGCTAAGGCAAGACAGACACCACGAGATAACGAGATCCTGGAAGTGCGGTGTGCCCCCACAAGTTGGTGGGAGTTTGGAGGTCTGGTCGCGGGACCGACCATAGACGCACAGGGTGAAAAGGTACGATCGGCGGGAACCTGGTGTGTGTGTCCGCCCTTGCCTGGGTGTCGGGTTCACCGCGGAAGAACGATCATATCCGGAATGGAGGGGTCACAGTCGGTGACCTCTGAAGACAGTAAAAGGGCTCGCCCGAAAGCTAACTGCGAAGAACGAAGGTCTGTGTGAATCAGAATTTGCATATTAGCTCTCTCTCTCTCTCTCTCGCTCGCTCTCCAACCGCACAACAGCGATTACTGCGAACTGTACTCAGCTGAACTGAACTCTGCGTCACTTGAGACTGATCATTTTACCCCTAGACTGCGATAGAGCTTGATTGATTCCTATTACCCTAGTTCTGTGTACATGTGTGTTTTATCATTGCTAACCTGTTGCATTTATATCCTTACGATTAGAGTACTGTGTTACTTATTTCTTTAATAAAACTTTCTTAGTTCCAGTAATCCAGACTCCAACTAGGTGGTCCATTTCTGCTGGTTTGGCAACCTGGTTACGGGGTACGTAACACCAGAAATACCTACCATTGTTGTTCCACTGTCATCCCTGCTAGGGTATTGTTCCATTGAACTTTGGCCAGCTCCTCACTCATAGCTGCATAGTTCCCTTTGTTCAACTTTTCCCTTCTCCCTCTCAATTTGTAGATTAAAACATATCATATTATGGTCACTACCTCCTAATGGCTCCTTTATTTCAACGTCCCTGATCAAATCCGGTTCATTGCACAACACTAAATCTAGAATTGTGTTCTCTCTGCTAGGCTCCAGTACAAGCTGTTCTAAGAATCCATCTCGGAGGGACTCCACAAACTCCCTTTCTTGGGGTCCAGTATCAACCTGATCCTTCCAGTCTACCTGCATGTTGAAATCCCCCATAACAACTGTAGCATTACCTTTGCGACATGCCAATTTTAACTCCTGATGCCCTGACCAATCAAGAATCATTCAACCTCTGCCTTAAATATACATAAAGACTTGGCCTCCGCAGCTGCCTGTGACAATAAGCTCCACAGATTCACCATTCTCTGGCTAAAGAAACTCCTTCTCATCTCCATTCTAAAAGGATACCCCTCTACTTTGAGGCTGTTTCCTCTGGTCTTAGACACTCGTGCCATGGGAAACATCCTCTCTACATCCACTCTATCAAGGCCTTTCACTACTCAAGAGGTTTCAATTAGGTCAACTCTCATTCTTCTAATTTCCGGTGAATATGGGCCTAGAGCCATCAAACGCTCTTCACATGACAAGCTATTGAAACTTGCAATCATTTTTGTGAACTTCCTTTGAACCCTCTCCAGTTTCAGCATATCATTTCTAAGGTAAGGGGCCCAAAACTACACAATACTCCAAGTGATACCTCATCAGTGCTTTATAAAGCCTCAACATTACATCCTCGCTCTTACATTCTAGTCCTCTTGAAATGAATGCTAACATCACATTTGCCTTCCTCACCATAGACTCAACCTGCAAACTAACCTTTAGAGAATCCTGCACAAGCACTCCCAAGTCCTTTTGCTCATCAGTTTTTTGTATTTTCTCTCCATTTAGAAAATAGTCGACCCTTTCATTTCTTCTACCAAAGTGTATGACCACACACTTCCCGACACTGTCTTTCATCTGCAGCTTCTTTGTTCATACTCCTAATCTGTCTAGGTCCTTCTGTGGTTTCTCTACTTCTTCAACATACCTGTCCCTTCACCTATCCTTGTATCATCTGCAAACTTTAAACAAAGCCATCAATTCCATCATCCAAATCATTGACGTATAACGTAAAAAGAATGTCCCAAAACAGACCCCTGTTGAACACCACTAGTCACTGGCAGCCAACCAGAAAATGCCCCCTTTATTCCCACTCTTTGCCTCCTGCCAATCAGCTACTGCTATTTCCCTGCTAGAATCTTTCCTGTAATACCATGGGCTCATAGCTTGTTAAGCAGCCTCATGTGTGGGACCTTGTCAAGGGCCTTCTGAAACTCCAAGTACAGGACATCAACCGATTCCCCTCTGTCTATCCTGCTTGTTATTTCTTCAAAGAATTCCAACACATTTGCCAGGCAAGATTTTCTCTCCAGGAAACCATGCTGTCTACAGACTATTTTATCATGTACCTCCAAGTACCCCAAAACCACATCCTTAACAGTCAACTCCAACATTTTCCCAACCACTGAAATCAAGCTATCTGGCCTATAATTTCCTTTCTTTGGCCTCTCTCCTTTCCTGAAGAGTGGAGTGACATTTGCAATTTTTCAGTCTTCTGGAAGCATTCCAGAATCTAGTGATTCTTGAAAGATCATTACTGATGCCTGCACAATCTCTTCAGCCACCACTTTCAGAACCCTGTGGTGTACACCAACTGGCCCAGGTAATTAATCTACCTTCAGAATTTTCAGCTACCCAACAGCCTTCTCTCAAGTAATAGTAATTTTATACATTTCATTAGCCCTGACACATGGAACTTTGACAATACTGCCTTCCACAGTGAAGATTGATGGAAAATACTTATTCAGTTCAACTGCCACTCCGTTGTGATTATTTATTTAGCAATACAGCACGGAATTGGCCCTTTTGGCCCTTTGACCCCACCGACCCCACAACCCCGATGAACCCTAACCTAATCACAGGACGATTTACAATGACCAATTAACCTACCCGTTACACCTTTAGACTGTGGGAGGAAACTGGAGCACCCGGGGAAACCCCACACATTACACACATTACACATATTACACAAACACATACATTATACACATTACACAAACCCACACAATGCATACATTACACAAACCCACACATTATACACATTACACAAACACACACATTACACAAACCCACACACACACATTACACAAACCCACACGTTATAAACATTAACAAACCCACACATATACATATTACACAAACACACACATTATACATATTACACAAACCCACACAATACACACATTACACAAACCCACACATATACATACTACACAAACCCACACAATACACACATTACACAAACCCACACATTATAAACATTAACAAACCCACACATATACATATTACACAAACCTACACAATATATACATGGTTAGAATTCTTATACTCCTTACAGAATGACGTTAGAATTGAACTTCAGACTCCAAAACACCCTGAGCTGTTATAGTGTCGTGCTAACTACACTACACTACTGTAGAGCAGCGGGGCTGAATAGCTTGCTTCTGTATATATATATATACACATACACTGTAAGTCATAATTCATGTTTATCTTAAAGAGGAATGCATTGCTATGAGATTTAAATTGAGCCTGATTATATTTAAGGATCTACAGGGACTGATTTTAATGTTACTTTCAATGTCACAAGCTCAGCAGTGGATAAGTTATAAATACCAAGCAAATGGGAGGGTGGAAAGGCTCAGATTACTTGACACTTGAATAATTCTGACTAGGAGAACCTTTGCTGAAAAAGGATGGGATCAATGACTTGGAAAAAAAATGAACAAACACGGAAAGGAAACAGAAAGAGCAAAATTTGAGACAGGGAATGTAGGAAAGAGAATGGGTAAAAATAGATCAGAGAAGTAGAATAAAATGAACAATGAATAGAGGGAAGGGTGGGAGTTCAGCATTCAAGACAAGTCAGGGAAATGATAATAGCAAAGCACAAATCTAGGGAAGTGTACAGATACTTTTCAGCAGTAGGGACTGGAAATCTGGTGAGGATTGATGGGAAGATGACTGCTGCTAAATACAGAGAGATTTTGGATAAAAACTTGCTAGCCTCTGCCAGAGAGCTTTAACTGGGGAGGAAGCTCATCTTTCAGCAGGAAAACGACCCAAAGCACACTGCCAGAGCAACCATGGAGTGGCTTCAAATGTAGAAAATTGATGTCCTTGAATGGCCCAGTCAGAGACCTAACCTTAACTCAATCAAAGATCTCTGGCAAGTCCTCAAGATTGCTGTCAACTGCTGCTCCCCAACTAACCTGGCACAGCTTGAGCAATTTTGCTAGGAGGAGTGGGCAAATTTTGCTCCATCACATAGTACAAAGCTAAGAGAAACTTATCCAAAAAGACTACTGGCTGTAATAGCAGCAAGAGGTGGTTCAGCTAAATACTGAGCAAAGGAGGGATGAATACTTTTGAACTATCTACATTTCAGTTTTTGAATTTTTAATTTGTCATGCTTTACAATTTACAACTAAAAATTCTCAGTTAAATTCATCAAAATCCCTGGTTGTAATACTCATTTATGTGAAGAAAGGATTTGGGAGCTGAATACTTTTACAAGACACTATAACCTTCAAAATGCCCTCTTGCAATCACTACGGCACATCTTAAGTATCACTACACTATAATATCTTATCCGTCTATGGTATAATTTTATGTGTAATTTATATCTTCTGTGTTGTCCCTACCTTCGTGCCTAAGATGCTGCTGCAAATAGCTTTTAAAACTACTGTACCTCACTGGCCTCGTGCACATGACAATAAATTTCCACTTGAGATGAGGCAGAAGCTCAAAACCAGGAGGTGGAGAGGTGAGCTTGTCACCAGCTGGGCTGGAACTAACCTGATGCTTATTTTGTTTACACCTAGTGGAAGCACAAGTGACCCTGCATCTAACCAGTATTCCATCTCAAAGGTAGAGTTCACAAAGATAATAACTGACTGATGTCAGAAGGGACAATTTTATTTGGGACCACCAGCATAGATTGGTTGGAAACACATAATTTCAATATATGTGGACATTTTCAACTGAATAAAAAAGGCAAATTCTGAGTTTCTGCCTTGCCTTTATATTTGGTGATCACTTAGTAAAGGGATTAATTTTAAATCAAAATACAAAAAGCCCACTGTAACATCTTAATACAAAGTCGGTCAGAAGTCTCTGTTAAATGATGATGTTGAGCTGTTGTTGCACTAGTTTAAAAAAAAGTGCGAACTGCCATTCTTCAACCTTTGCAACAGTGGGTAACCCATCACAACAGCAATCAGAACCAAATCCAGAGGAAATAGAAACATTCTTGACTCTACAATTGTTAAGTCACCTGGACCAGTTGGACTACGCCCAAGGGTTGTGTAAAGAGGTAGCTGAAGAGATTGTGGAGACATTAGTAATGATCTTTCAAGAATCAATTGATCCTGGCATGGTTCTGGAGGAATTGAAAATTGCAAATGCCACTCCACTCTTCAAGAAGAGAAAGAGGCAGAAGAAAGGAAATTATAGGCCAGTTAGTCTGACCTCAGTGGTTGAAAAGATGTTGGAGTCAATTGTTAAGGATGTGGTTTTGGGGTATTTGTAAGCAGAAGATAAAATAAACTGTAGTCAGCATGGTTTCTTTAAGGGAAAATCTTGCCTAGCAAATCTGTTGGAATTCTTTGAAGAAATAACAAGCAGGATAGACAAAGGAGAATTGGTGGATGCTGTGTACTTGGATTTTCAGAAGGCCCTTGACAAGGTCCCACATATGAGGCTGGTTAACAAGCTACAAGCCCATGAAATTGCAGGAAAGATTCTAGCATGGTTAAAGCAGTGGCTAATTGGCAGGAGACAAAGAGTGGGAATAAAGGGAGCCTTTTCTGGTTGACTGTCGGTGACTAGCGGTGTTCCACAGGGGTTTGTGTTGGGACTGCTTCTTTATGTTCTATACGTCAACGACTTGGTTAACACAATCGAATGTTGAAAGGCATTGATAGAGTGGATGTGGAGAGGATGTTTCTTAAAGTGCAGGAGTCTAAGACCATAGAAGGCAGCCTTAGAATAGAGGGGGGTCCTTTTAGAATGGAGATGATGAGGAATTTCTTTAGCCAAAGAGTGGTGAGTCTGTAGAATATGTTGCCAGAGGCGGCAGTGGAGGTCAAATCATTGGGTATATTTAAGGCAGAGGTTAGTAGATACTTAATTAGTCAGGGCATGAAGGGATATGGGGAGAAGGCCGGAATTGGGGCTGAGAGAGTAATGGATCGCCCACGATGAAATGGTGGAGAGGACTCGATGGGTCAAATGGCCTAATTCTGCTCTTACATCGTATGGTCTGACAGTCAAAAAGGTAATGAAATGATCTTATCAGTATCTGTAACAGCAATATAAATGTGTCCAAGGTGTTACATTTCCATTGCAGAAAGTAAGTGGAACAATTCATGTTACAAAAAGGACCCAGTGCTTTTCCAGCGTATCTGATGAATAAACTCTTCTTAGGCTTCCAGCTGGGTACAAGTATCAATTATAACCGATGTTTCGATGACAAATTCTGCAATGATGAAGATGGCAGAGTTTGTCATCGAAACATTGGTTATAATTGGTACTTATACCCAGCTGGTAGCCGAGAAGAGTTTATAAATTCATCTTACATATTAGATCAAACTGGCAGGGACGTTTATGATAAGAATCACATGAAGTGATTCGACAGGCAAGCTAAACCAGGTGAGGGTAGCTGGTGGCCTCGTACCCTGGTGAGATAGGGACATGCCCCTCCTAGAATGCGAATGAGATCGACAGTGAGATACAACGGCCAGGAAGGTGGTACTGTAACGTTCCGTGGAGTGCAAAGGGCATGACAAGGCACAGAAGACATCATGATCATCCCCTGCACTGGAAAAGCCCAGTCTGTGATGCTTGTTCGTATCACTGGAGCCAGATCTCTGAAGTTGAGAGAGTGGAACTGCCCCAGCGCAATGGCTTTCCACTTTAAAAACTCTCCCATACGGGTTTCCTGTCATCATCAGACACGGTGGACAACCACCACAATAAGGAATAAGAAAGAACTGAGGTCAATGTGAACTGGGCCTAGAGACCTGAACAAGAAGCCCATGTTTCCATAAATCCATGCAAAGTTTCTAAATATACAGTCTTTACATCACTAAACAGCAGATAAATCATATTATTTGGAAATTATCAAACAATTATTTTGAAATACCCAGGCATCTTCAAATAAATGAACCTACCTGAGCTATTCTGTGATGTTGAAGTTTGATGACTCTTGATACTGCCATCTGCATACTTCCAAATACAGCAACAACTTCCAAGATCTTGTCATCAAATGAGGGAGCACCAAAAATCTAAAAAGATACAGAATACACAACTCTGAGAAAGATGGAAGAGCCGGTAACCAAATACAAAAGTAATTACATATTTTACTGATAGAATAGCCTTTTGATTAAGAATGTAAGGTTACCAAGAAAAATTATTCTCCAATTTCAACAACACGTTGGGAATTTGTTCTTGGAGAGCAAGCCCAGTTTTGTGTTTCAAAGCTATTTATTGTCCATTTGAGTGAAGCTCTGAATGTCAGGGTAAAGTCACTGGAACTATCCTTACACAGCATCAGAGACCAAAAAAAGGATGATGGTAAGGTTGCTGGAGGAGCAAAAGAGAGTCTAAACTCTAAAATAAAAACAGGAATGGCTGGAGGCACTCAGCAGGTCAGGTAGCATTTGTGGAGAAAGAATCGAAGCTAATGCTTCAAGTCAATGACCTTTCAGAAAATGATCCTCTTCATAGATGCTGCTTGACTTGCACCATTTACTGTTTCCATTTCAGATATCTAGGATTTGCAGATGTATTCTTTTGAGATTTCAGTCCTGAAGTTCTCAGTTATATATTAGTTTATCAGTTAAAGCAATTTCCAGATTCAGAAGTTTTTATGACAACATAATATTTCAAAGGGTAAATAATTCAAAAGTAACAGGACAATAATGTTAAAAGAGAAGATAACAACTTTAACATCATAATAGATGGGAAGAAGAAAATAATGTCTGATGGTTTTATATGACTGAACAATGCAAGTGAAGTTTTTCATCTATGTTTCAAACTTACATAGGTGTCAAATGAAGTGATAGACTTACCTAGTGAGGAAAGCAGAGAAAGTGATAGATTCCCTGCTGTCATTTATCTTAAGCTTACAAATTCTGTTCAGCTTCCAGGAACAATACTCAGGTAGCACCAGAACAGATAGGTAAATGCAGAATTGTGTGCCATGAGCAAGAAACTTTGGACATAGCCTCAGCAGCCTAGGCTCCAGCTCCCTGGTGCCCAACGTGGAGAGAAGCAGTAGTGAGCCCACAAGGAATGGAAACGGACAGGAAATCAGGGAGGCAAAGAAGATTTATCTAATGAGTTCAATGTGGAAAGTGGCAAGAATCTTGGTAGAAGACATGTTTTAAAGTTTTGAACTTCAAGATTCAAGATTGTTTACTGTCATTTCCAGTAAAGGAGAACAAAATAATTGTTACTCTGGATCTGATGCAGCACAAAAAAACACAAACAACAGGAATTCTGCAGATGCTGGAAATTCAAGCAACACACATCAAAGTTGCTGGTGAACGCAGCAGGCCAGGCAGCATCTCTAGGAAGAGGTACAGTCGACGTTTCAGGCCGAGACCCTTCGTCAGGACTAACTGAAGGAAGAGTTAGTAAGAGATTTGAAAGTGGGAGGGGGAGGGGGAGATCCAAAATGATAGGAGAAGACAGGAGGGGGAGGGATGGAGTCAAGAGCTGGACAGGTGATTGGCAAAGGGGATAAGAGAGGATCATGGGACAGGAGGTCCGGGGAGAAAGACAAAGGGCGGGGGGGAACCCAGAGGATGGGCAAGGGGTATAGTCAGAGGGACAGAGGGAGAAAAAGGAGAGTGAGAGAAAGAATGTGTGTATAAAAATAAATAACGGATGGGGTACGAGGGGGAGGTGGGGCATTAGCAGAAGTTAGAGAAGTCGATGTTCATGCCCGGTGCTCCCGATGTGGCCTTCTATATATTGGCGAGACCCAACGCAGACTGGGAGACCGCTTTGCTGAACACCTACGCTCTGTCCGCCAGAGAAAGCAGGATCTCCCAGTGGCCACACATTTTAATTCCACATCCCATTCCCATTCTGACATGTCTATCCATGGCCTCCTCTACTGTAAAGATGAAGCCACACTCAGGTTGGAGGAACAACACCTTATATTCCGTCTGGGTAGCCTCCAACCTGATGGCATGAACATCGACTTCTCTAACTTCCGCTAATGCCCCACCTCCCCCTCAAACCCCATCTGTTATTTATTTTTATACACACATTCTTTCTCTCACTCTTCTTTTTCTCCCTCTGTCCCTCTGACTATACCCCTTGCCCATCCTCTGGGTTCCTCCCGCCTTTTGCCTTTCTGCCCGGACCTCCTGTCCCATGATCCTCTCATATCCCTTTTACCAATCACCTGTCCAGCTGTTGACTCTATCCCTCCCCCTCCTGTCTTCTCCTATCATTTTGGATCTCCCCCTCCCCCTCCCACTTTCAAATCTCTTACTAACTCTTCCTTCAGTTAGTCCTGATGAAGGGTCTCGGCCTGAAACGTCGACTGTACCTCTTCCTAGAGATGCTGCCTGGCCTGCTGCGTTCACCAGCAACTTTGATGTGTGTTACAAAAAAACACAGTAAGATAAAGAACATAATTAAAAACACAATAAATATAAAGGCATAAAATAGCTTTCATACATTGACTGATTATATGTACATGAAGTCATGCCAGGTACAGAAGCATCTGTACATAAGATGACTCTGACGGGAAATTATAAAGTAGTGGCGGTGGGGTGGCTTATTGGTGAAGGTGTTGATCAGCCTTTCTACCTGGGGAAAGAGACTGTTTTTCAGTCTGGTGGTCTGGCATGGATGCTATGTAGTTTCTTCCCTGATGGGAGTGGGACAAACAGTCCATGAGCAGGGTGGTGGTGTCCTTCATGCTCTCACTGGCTTTTTTCTGGTACTTTTCTGCATATATATCCTTGATGGTGGGTAAACTGGTGCCGCTGATATGTAGGGCGGTTTTGTGGAGCAATCCTGTCTGCCACAGTGCAGTTTCCGTATTATGCAGTGATGAAGCATGTTAGAATGCTCCCTACTGTGCATCTGTATAAGGCTGTGAGTATAGATGTGAATGGTCCAGCTCCCTTCAGCCTCCTCAGAAAGTAGAGGTGTTGGTGAGCTTTCTTCATTGTCTAGGATGTGTTCTGGAACCAAGAGAGTTTTTGCAAGATGTACACTCCCAAGAGTTTGAAACTACTCGTAGTTTTCATTGCTGTGCCAGAGATGTAAAGAGGGGTGTGAGTGCTGTGTGTTTTCCTGAAATCGATAATCATTTGCTTTGACTTGCTGACATTGAGGAAGAGATTATTTGACTGGCTTCAGGCCTCGGGCTCTTCCACATCCTCTCTGTATCCCACCTCATCATTGTTGGCGATGAGCCCCACAACTGTCATGTCATTGGTGAACTTGACAACATGATTATTTGACTGCTTGGCCGTGCAGCATCGTGTGAGCAGAGTGTGCTGCAGTCGGCTGAGAGCACAGTTCCAGGGGACATCCGTGTTGAGGATGACTTGAGAATGACACTATCACAATGAATAAAGGGAATTACACAGGCATGAGGTGGGAGCTTGCCCAGGAGGATTGGAGGAGGATACTGGCAAGGATGACAGCAAAGCAGAGGGAGTGGAGGTTTCTGGGAATAGTTCACAAGGCACAGGATAGATATATCCCACAGAAGAAAAAGTTCTCAAATGGCAGGGGTAGGCAACCGTGACTGACAAGCACTGCATAAAAGCCAAGGAAAGGGCGTATGAGGTAGCAAAAGAGAGGGGGATGCTGGATGATTAGGAAGCTTTTAACATCCAACAAAAGGCAACTAAAAAAGCTATAAGAAGGGAAAAGATGAAATATGAGGGCAGACTAGCCAATAACATAAAGCAGGATACCAGAAGTTTTTTCAGTTATATGAAGAGTAAAAGGGAGGTAAGAGTTCATATTGGACCACTGGAAAATGATGTTGGTGAGATAGTAATGGGGGGGGCAGAGGGACAAAGAAAAGGTAGATGAACTTATGGATACTTAGCATTGTCTTCACTGTGGAAGACACAAGCAATGTGCCAGTGGTCCATGAGTGTCAGGGAACAGGAGTGAGTGCCATTGCTATTACAAAGGAAAAAGTGCCAGAAAACTCAAAGGTCTTAAGGTGGTTATGTCACCTGAACCAGATACCTACATCCCAGAGTCCAGAGAGGT
The DNA here is from genome assembly GCF_030028105.1 of Mobula birostris. Taxonomy (NCBI): domain Eukaryota; kingdom Metazoa; phylum Chordata; class Chondrichthyes; order Myliobatiformes; family Myliobatidae; genus Mobula; species Mobula birostris. The sequence continues at coordinate 91,259,034 of NC_092375.1, forward strand.
TGCTGAAGAGACATCAGATGCATTGGGCATGAACTTTCAAGAATCACTTGATTCTGGCATGGTCCTGGAGGACTGGAAGATTGTAAATGTCATTCTACTGTTCAAGAAAGGAGGAAGGCAAAAGAAAGGAAATTATAGGACAGATAGCCTAACCTCAGTGGTTGAAAAAGTGTTTGAGTCTATTATTAAGGATGAGGTTTTGGGGTACCTGGAGACTAATGATAAAATGTCAAAGTCAGCATGATTCATCAGAAGTGCAAAGGGTCTTCACAGTCCTCATGCAAGACTCCTAGAAAGTTAATTCACAGATTGAGTCTGTGGTAACGAAGGCAAATGCAATGTTGGAATTTATTTCAAGAAGAGTAGAATATAAAAATAGGAAGATAATGCTGAAGCTTTATACGACACTAGTCAGGCCGCATTTGCAGTATCGTCAACAGTTCTGGGCCCCATAGCTCAGAAAGGATGTACTATCATTGGAGAGAGTCCAGAGGAGGTTCACGAAGATGATTCTGGGAATGAAGGGGATAACATATGAGGAGTGCTTGGTAGCTTTGGGCCTGTACTCACAGGAATTTAGAAGAATGAGTGGGGATCTCATTGAAACCTACCGAATATTGAAAGAAATAATAATGTGTATGTGAAGAGGATGTTTCCTCTAGTGGAGGTATCCAGAACTAGAGGCCTCAAAATTGAGAGGCTAGAACAGAAGTAAGGTGGAATTTTTTTAGCCAGAGAGCAGTGAATCTGTGAAATGCTCTGCCACAGACTGTGGTGGAGGCCAAGTCTGTGGGCATATTTAAAACAGAAGTTAATAGTTTCCTGATTGGTCAGGGCATCAAAGGATATGGCGAGAAGGCAGGTGTATGGGGTTGAGTGGGATCTGGCATCAGCCATGATGGAATGGCGGAGGACAGACTCGATGGGCTGAATGGCCTAACTCTGCTCCTATGTCTTATGGTCTTATGATGATGGGGAGAGAGGAGCAGTTTTGCATCCTGACTAACTAAGTTCTGTTGATTAGGAAGTCCAACATCTCCTCTTCACTGACAATCAACACTGGGGCACTTAGCTCACTACGCTACCCTCTCTGTACCTATATTTGTGCGGATAGGCACAGTTCAAGCACCATCTATAAATGTGCCGACAACACAACTATGGTTGTCAGAATATCAGATGGTGATGAGGAGGCATACAAGAGTGAGACAGATCAGCTGGTTGAGTGGTGTCGCAGCAATAATCTTGCATTTAACATCAGTAAGACCAAGGAATTGACTGCGGACTTCAGGAAGGGGAAGCTGAGGGAACACACAGCAGTACTCATCAAGAGATTAGAAGTTTAAAAGGTGAGTAGTTTCAAGTTCCTGTGTGTTAACATCTCTGAGGATCTATCCTGGGCCCAACATACTGATGCAATTACAGTGGCACAACAGCGGCTATATTTTGTTAGGAGTTTGAGGAGATTTGTTAAGTCCCCAAAGACACTTGCAAATTTCTACAGATGTACCATGGAGAGCATTATGGAGGAGACACTGCACAGGAACAGAAAAAGCTGCAGAAAGTTGGAAACTCAGGCAGCTCCATCATGGGCACCAGCCTTCCCAGTATCCAAGACACCTTCAAAAGGCAATGTCTCTAAAAGGCGGCATCTATCATTAAGGATCTCCCCCCCCCCCCCCGATCACCTAGGACATGCCCTCTTTTTATTACTGCCATCAAGGATCAGATTCAGAAACAGATTCTTTCCCTCTGTCATCAGATTTTTGAATGAACAATGAACCTCACTATTTCCCCATTTCCCCTCACTCTTTGCACTACTTAATTAATTTATAGTATATAATTTATAGTTTTTGTACTATTATGTATTGCAAATCACTGTTGCTGCAAAGCACCAAGTTTCAGGGGGCATGCCAGTGATATTAACCCTGATTCTTATCCTGACCCAGTTACACAGTGGTGTATTTAGACAAAGGAGTAGCTGTTTATTCGCTGAGGTCTGTGGGACAATAAAGCTGAGTACTGAACTGAACTCCAGAAACAGCATTCTGACAGTGTCTTTGCTTTCTATGGCCGGGTACATGACAGATTCTTTGGCATATATCACAGAGCGGTTCTGTAGGTAAGCAATGGAGTTTTTGATGACCAGTGGTTTAAAGCACTTCATGATGGTTGGCATCATTGCCACCAGGCGATAGTCAGTATAGAGTTATTTGGTACAGGGATGACGGTTGTTGATTTGAAGCATGTGGAGACAGCAGCCTAGATGAATGAAGTGTTGAAGCTGTCCGTGAAGACATCAGTAAGTAGGTGTGCACGCTCCCTGGGTACTCAATCTGGGATGTTTGTCTGGCCTGTCAGCCCTAAAGGGATTGACTCAGCAGAGACCTTCTCATATCTGCTGCTATTACAGACAGTGGCTGCTCACCTGGAAGGAGGGTAGTTTTCATGACTGGCATTGTGTTGCATTCCCTGAAAAACTGCTTTTCCTGGCATAGTCAGTAATGTCCTTGATGCCCAGCCATGTATGTTGCGAATCATTACTGCACAGGTGCTTCTGAATTTTTTCTGCGTAAGTGGCCTCTTGATATCTGAGATGAGATTTCTCCTGACTGCACTGAGAGCTGTTCTGTCTCCAGACTTGAAGGCAATGCCCTAGGCTTTTAGTAGGAGTGCACCTCTGCGTTCAGCCAGGGCCTCTGGTTGGGCTGTGAGGTAACTATTCTTGAGATACTGATGTCATCTACACAATTTATGATTCTGAATTTCTGGAATGCAATTAGTTGGTGTATTTAATGATATGTAACTGTATAGGTTTTCTCTTTGAGTTGCTCATGAACTGATACATTGCAGTGGTTGCATTTAGAAACCTGACTGGCCTTATCACACGACTTGTCCAATGTTCCAGGCTCCCAATACAGAGTGCAGTGCAAACCCCACACTCCATGGAATGACCTCCAGCACTGTGGTTTTCAGTGCCTTTTTTTTATATAATACATGAAGCATTTAGACAATATTTTAATCAATGCTGCATACAGCTGACCTAGGACTAAATGGGGAGAGCACAAAAGGATCAATTATTTTGTTACTGAGAGAGGATCTGTCTCTTCCTCACTCCACTTACGTCATCCTCTTTTGTTCCACCCCAGAAGTTCGTTCCTCCAGCATAGCTAGGGATGTTTAGTACAGCAATCCCTTGGAGACTGGGTAGAGGAATGTATTGTCCATCACACTGTAACACACAAAATAAATTAGTTATGAAAAATCATATTTGAACTGTCAAATGCATAGACCCAATTTTCATTCTATTCAAATTAAAGCTGAGAGGAGCCTGTAATAAAATGTTGCACAGGATGCTACGTACTGTATGTCTCACTCTGAAACTGGAGCAAACAATACTGAGATGGTGCCAGTGAACAACGCGACTAAGGAAGACATCCTCCAGACAGTTCATGAAACTACTTCTTTCATATCTTATTTTTCTTTCAAATGTGGTTCTGCTACTGTTAGGGCCTGTAATCCATATTTTGGTGGTGTGTGCTTGGGCCGATTGAACAATCTGACTCTTTGCTGGCTCAGTGAAGGTTCCATGAGGTTTCAAATGACGGGTGCAAGTCCAATGATTGATTCCATTTCTCGCCAATTAAAGCACTGAGGAAGATTGAAATCTTCGAGGCAAGAGTGGAGGCAAGCAGGCATTCAGCCCCGCCTACCAACCTCTCACTTGCTGCTGCCAGAGGAAGGTGGCTCTGTGTCATGGTCTCTCTCTCTCTCTCTCTCTCTCTCGCAAATTTTAATCCACATGGTTTATGGGTTGGACTCTGTAATTCACATTATGATGTGTTTCTGGTTTCTGGTCACTCCTTTTTAGCGACTACAGATGTCCCCCGCTTTTCAAACGTTTGCTTTACGAAACCTCACTGTTACGAAAGACCTACATTAGTACCCTGTTTTCGCTTTCAGAAGGTGTTTTCACTGTTATGAAAAAAATTCAGTGCGCGATAAAAAATTCAGCGCGCAAAAAAAAATCAGCGCACGATAAAAAGCAGCGCGCGCCCCGAGCAGCCGCTCTCCCCGGATTCGGAACGGCATTGCTTTAACACGAGCCTGTGAGCAGTCATTTGCAAGATGAGTTCTATGGTGTCGGAAAAGCCTGAAAGAGCTCGTAAGGGTGTTACACTTAGCGTAAAACTAGACATAATTAAGCGTTTCGATTGTGGTGAACAAAGCAAGGACAAAGTGAGTTTGGCTTGTGGAAGCTGACGAACATGATGTTGACAACAAACAACAACAGGAATTCTGCAGTTGCTAGAAATTCAAGCAATTTTGAAGATGATGTTGAAGAGGTTTTGGCATCCCATGACCAAGAACTGATAGATGAACAGCTAATGCAATTGGAAGAGGAAAGGATAACAATCGAAACCGAATGAGTAATGATAAAGTACGACTTTAATTTTGAAAGGATACGTAGGTTTAGGGAATATTTGCCAGATTCTTTGAGTCCTTACAAAGAACTGTATGATAGAAAAATGCGCGAGGCTCAGCAGTCAAGCAAGCCTTCCACATCAACCACAGCAGACGACGAACCTCGACCTTTGACATCGAGGTGGGCAGTCAGAGGAGAAGATGAGCTGCCTGCTCTAATGGAAATAGACAACGAGATGACACCCCAGTGTCCCACCACCCCAACACCCAGGCCGCGGACAGATACTGTACCGATTCGCGGAGAACGCAGCAGTAGCCAGGAGGCACACAGCACATTTTTAAGAAAAAAGCCGAAATAAACATGCTAATTAATTAGGTGCCGCCCCACACGTAATTGTCGGCCCAGATCAGAGGCGATGCAATCGGCAATCGGCACTGATCTGGGCCGAAAATTACGTGTCAGGCAGTACGTAATTAATCAGCATACTTATTTCGGCTTTTTGCTTAAAGATGTGCTGGATGCATCCCGGCTACCGCTGGACCCCTGCATGCTTCGCAGCAATGTATCGGTTGGTGGCCCAGAGGGTGGGGGCTACTGCACCACCCAACCTCCGATGACTCAGTCTAACACACCATCATCCGTGTGCTCGGCGCTGTTTTCCCAATGCCGGTAAGTGATACTACACTGTACATACATTATTTCTACTTTATATTGGCTGTGTATTTTTACGTGTTATTTGGTATGATTTGGCAGCTTCATAGTTTAAAGGTTACTGGAGAACGCTTGCTCCGTGATTTTGCCAACAGCGCTTGCGTGAGATTTTCTGCCGACGGCGCTTGCGTGAGATTTTCGCTATGGAGAACAGTGCGGTAATGATTGTGGAAAAGTATTTCTACTTTGTATAGGTTGTGTATTTATCATATCATTCCTGCTTTTACTATATGTTACTGTTATTTTAGGTTTTAATTGTTTATTTGGCATGATTTGATAGGTTATTTTTGGGTCTACGAACGCTCACAAAATTTTCCCATATAAATAAATGGTAATTGCTTCTTCGCTTTACAACATTTCAGCTAATGAACCGTTTCATAGGAACAATCTACCTTCAGATGGTGGGGGAAACCTGTACAAGGGGTGATTGATAAGTTTGTGGCCTACGGTAGAAGGAGTCAATTCACATTTATTTTTCAACATAGTCCCCTCTACATTTACACACTTAGTCCGGCGGTCGTGGAGCATACGGATCTTGGACCTCCAGAAAGTGCCCACAGCAGGGGTGATTGATAAGTTCGTGGTCTAAGGTAGAAGGAGATGTGTTATACAGCTCTCGTTACATGCACATACAGTTCAACTCTTTGAGTGATTATGCAGAAAACTTGAGGTTAATAACTCACCAGGGGTGATTGATAAGTTTGTGGCCTAAGGTAGAAAGAGATGAGTTATTAACTTCAAACTTTCTGCATAATCACTCAAAGAGTTGAACTGTATGTGCATGTAACGAGAGCTGTATAACTCATCTCCTTCTACCTTAGGCCACAAACTTATCAATCACCCCTGCTGTGGGCACTTTCTGGAGGTCCAAGATCCGTATGCTCCACGACCGCCGGACTAAGTGTGTAAATGTAGAGGGGACTATGTTGAAAAATAAATGTGCTAGGTTTTCTAAAATTGACTCCTTCTACCGGAGGCCACTAACTTATCAATCACCCTCGTACTTTGATCTGGCGGCCTGTAGATAACAAACTGAGCTGGACTCTTTCCATTTTGTGTTTTATATTCTGTGCTTTTCACTTGTTTTTTTGCATGCGGGGGGGTTGAGTTTGATGTTCAGGGTTTTCTTTGTTTCATGGCTGTCTGCGGGGAAGGCAAATCTCAGGGTTGTGTACTGCATATATACTTTGATAATGAATGTACTTTGAACAGAGATGTTTAATAATGAACCATTCAGACCAGTGAAATTGATCCTGGTAAAGTTAGCAATATGAAACAGATCATAGGAAAAGATTGGGGGTGATCTTGAGTAAGGGGGTGCAATGTCAGGCAAGAATTGGACAGCAGGACCAATGTGCAGATGGACGGGCCTAATGAGTTGGAAAAAGTGATTGGAGCTGTAATTTGAATCTGTACGCACAAGAGACTGCAAATGCTGGAATCTGAAGCAAGATACAATCTGCTAGAGGAACTCAGCAGTGTACCTCGGGGGGGGGTGGAAGGAGTTGCCAATGTTTTGAGTCGAAACCCTGCCTCAGGACTGAGAGCAAGTAAGAAAGACAGCCAGGATAAAGTGAAGAAGGGGAGCTATGATAAAGGATTCTGAAGAGTTTCGTGGACTGAGGAGTGTAAGATTCAGGTAGGGGAGTGAAGTTGGAAGACAGTAGCATTTGTATTTGTTTTTATCATTTGTTATTACAGGGTGTCTGTACATTCTGTTGTCCAAGGCTGATCTTCAAGTGAAACAACGTATTACACACTGCCTCTATTTAAACTGCGTTTCAGAGATGCGTTTTGCATTTCAGTCAGTTATGGGGTGAAAATATTTTATCCTCCTTTCTGGTTGCTTCTTGTGTTATGCTGTTTCAGCTCTTTGTCTCACTAATAAGGTGCTTAAATCAAAATTCACAGCACTTATCACAACCTCAAAAATTTCAGATGAAAAGCTTAAAATCAAAAAAATTGTTCCCAAAATCACTTGGATACACGCTCCAGTATTCTCTTAAGTTTAGTGATATCTTTTCTGTGAATGAGTGAGTGTGGGTGCACTCCAAAAGAGACTAATGTGATTACAAGTGCAATAAAAATTAGACCAATTTTCTAATTAAAAACCAGCAGCGCTGCTTGAAATTTAATGAATTAGGAAACTTCATCAATTCTCAAACAGCTGAAGCTGAATTCCTCAATATGCTTGGTAATTCTAACTATAATTATAAGCAGAATATTGAATCAGAAAGTAGTCAGAATATTGAAGGTCCAATTAGACCAGTACTTGTCTGGTTTAAAGGTGACCCTGATTCCATATTGTGATTGACATAAGCATGGGCAAAAGATATTTGCCAGTTTTGGCAGCAGAGTCATTCCACTGGAAGTCAAGGAACAGTGAAATATTACTTAAATTCTCCTCTTCAGAAATTCACTACTGGTGTAAGCAGCATCCATCATCAAAGATCATCACCACCCAAGCCATGCTCTTTTCTCGCTGTTAACATCAGATAGAAGATACGGACACACACAACATGCTGGAGGAACTCAGCAGGTTGGGCAGCATCCGTGGAAACGCTGACTAATCGTTTTCACGGATGCTGCCCGACCTGCTGAGTTCCTCCAGCGTGTTGTGAATGTTGCTTTGACCCCAGCATCTGCAGAGTATTTTGTGTTTAGATAGAAGATACGGGTGCCTCAGGACCCACACCACCAGGTTCAAGACCGTTACTATCCCTCAACCATCAGGCTCTTGAACAAAGGAGGATAGCTCCACTCATCTATTAAGATGTTCCGGCAACCAAAGATCTCACTTTAAGGACACTATCCTGTTATTTCATGCTCTTATTATTTATTGCTATTTAGCTACATTTGCATTTGCAGAGTTTGTTGTCTTCTATGTTCTTGCTCCTTCATTGATCCTGTTTACAGTTACTGTTCTATAGGTTTGTAGAGTATGCCCACAGAAAAAGAATCTCAGGGTTGTAAGTGGTGACAGATATGTACTCTAACAAATTTTACTTTCAACTTTGAAGTACTTGCACTGAACTGTATTACTTCAAATGACAATGGTGTTTAGGCAGAATGTGAACTCCATCCTAAAAGGGCTTTGCCTTCTCGAATAATTTACTACCTTGGTACTTGGAAGAGAACTGTGTTCATTCATCCATGGCCTTTCATAATGAAAAGTTCTGCCCACGTCTTCAGAGTTCACTGAAGGCACTCAAGTCAGTAGCTAAATATTCCACAAATAATTACCTGCAACAACAAACAAAATGCTGGAGGATCACAGCAGGTCAACCAGCATCTGTGGGGGGAAATGGACAGTCAACGTTTTGGGTCATGACTCTTTGCTCTCTTTTCCGGGCACCAAAAGATGAGAAGTGAAACCCCAATTTAACACCAGCATTCTCTGACAATCCTGAGTCAGACTGCACTGATGGCAATTTAACAGTTCAGGAATCCTACAGTCGAGTTGCAGTGCATGGATCAGTGCATTCCACATCTCTGCACCTGTGCAGTACAGCGCAGAGACGGAGGATGCATGCAGGTCAGATGCAAACTCATTTTAACCTTTAACTCTGTTCCTGCACTCAGTTCTGCAACATAAGGGGTGAGGAAGCTGGATAATCTTGTAGTTGCTCCTTTCCTTTCAAACAGTTGACACATGCAGCTGTTGCCTAGCAACTGGGGACAAGTGATTAATTCAACCATGGAGTTGTTAACTTTCACTGAAAAGGTAAAAGTGTTTTTTATAATTTTATTTTAATTAATATCAATAGATTAATATTGCATAGAAACAGACCCTTCAAGTCCATCACATCTGCACCAACCATTAGCCACTTACATTAATCTTACACTGTTTTAGTTTTAGCTTTGAGCATCAGCAGGTTTATTTGCTTCCAATTTTACTCTCCTCATATTTCCATAAACTCCACCTGGGTTCCATCACTCACTAGCACACCTATGAATTTATAACCACCAATTATCCTACCAAACCACATGTGGCAGGAAAGCAGCAGGAGGCAGGCAGAGGGTATGGAAACATGGGCTTCGGTGTGTCGAGAGCAGCCGATGAAAGATCAACAGTGTTTGGAATGGATGCTCAATGTGAGAGCTCCCCCTCCTGTTAACACTGGAAATTACACCTTGGCTCTCCAGAACATTACCGGCTCCTGCTGTGGAGATGTGAGGATGCAAGGATGACTCACGACTGCCTGTGCCTTGAATTTCACAAGTAGTGTGGCTTGGCCTGGAAATGGTTGCAAGGGCAATTTAGTCTGGGTTAAATTGATTTTCAGTTGCATACAGGTGTCCCCCGCTTTTCAAACGTTCGCTTTACGAAACCTCACTGTTATGAAAGACCTACATTAGTTCCCTGTTTTCGCTAACAGAAGGTGTTTTCACTGTTACGAAAAAAGGCAGCGTGCGAAAAAAACAGCGCACAATAAAAGACAGCGTGCGCCCCGAGCAGCCACTCCGCCCCTGGATTCAGAATGGCATTCTAGCCGGCATTGCTTAAACACGTGCCTGTGAGCATCCATTTGCAAGATGAGCTCTAAGGTATCGGAAAAGCCTAAAAGAACTCGTAAGGGTGTTACACTTGATATAATTAAGCGTTTCGATCGTGGTGAACGAAGCAAGGACAAAGTGAGTTTGGCTTGTGGACTTTGATAAAGATGATGTTGAAGAGGTTTTGGCATCCCATGACCAAGAACTGATAGATGAAGAGCTGATGCAATTGGAAGAGGAAAGGATAACAATCTAAACCAAATGCCATAGCGAATGGACCGAAAGTGAAGTTGTCCAGGAACTGAACGTGAAGCAACTGCATGAGATTTTCGCTGCAATGATAAAGTACGACTTTAATTTTGAAAAGGTACGTCGGTTTAGGGGATATTTGCAAGATGGTTTGAACGTTTACAAAGAACTGTATGATAGAAAAATGCGCGAGGCTCAGCAGTCGAGCAAGCCTTCCACATCAGCCACAGCAGATGACGAACCTCGACCTTCGACATCGAGGCAGGCAGACATAGAAGAAGATGACCTGCCTGCCTGATGGAAACAGACGATGATGAGATGACACCCCAGTGCACCACCCCAACCCCTGGGCCGCAGACCGATATATTGCTGTGGAGAATGCAGTAGTAGCTGGAATGCACCCAGCACATCTTTAAGAAAAGAGCCCAAATAAATAAGCTAATTAATTAGGTGCCGCCCAGCACATAATTAATTAGCTTGTTTATTTTGGCTTTTTTCTTAAAGATGTGTTGGGTGTGTCCTGGCTACAGCTGTACCCCTGCATTCTCCGTGGATTGGTATTGGTCGGTGGCCTGGAGGGTGGGGCCACTGCACCACCCCAACCTCCAACGACTCAGCCTAACACACCATCATCAGTGTGCTCGGCGCTATCTTCCCAATTCCGGTAAGTGATACTACACTGTACATACATTATTTCTACCTTATATCGGCTGTGTATTTTTACGTGTTATTTGGTATGATTTGGCAGTTTCATAGCTTAAAGGTTACTGGACAGAGTGTTTCTGCCAAGAGTGCTTGCGTGAGATTTTTGCTACGGAGAACAGTGCGGCAATGATTGTAGAGAAGTATTTCTACTTTATATAGGCTGTGTATTTATCACATCATTCCTGCTTTTACTATATGTTACTGTTATTTTAGGTTTTATGTGTTACTTGGCATGATTTGGTAGGCTATTTTTGGGTCTGCGAATGCTCACAAATTTTTCCCATAAAAATAAATGGTAATTGCTTCTTCACTTTACGATATTACGACTTACGAACAATTTCATAGGAACGCTCTTCCTTCGGATGGTGGGGGAAACCTGTATTGCCAAGAGCAGTGTAATATATTAGAAGTTTTAGGCAGGGTCCTCTACAAATAAGTTCAGGTGATCATCTATATAAGTTTTGATGTGTTGAAGAAGATAGGGAGAAATAACATCCCATTGATCTTCCACCTGCTTTCCTTAACACCCCTGATTTCTACCTCTATCCTATGTTTTTGCACTCCTCACTTCAAATATGTTAATTTATGCAAAGATATGCTAACCTGATACAGAGCTCCTGATCCACAACCATGTCCCAGAGAACTTTGACTACTCCAGGAGAGTGTGGCACGTGGCCAAGTAGTTAGGGCTTTGAACTGGCGATCTGAAGATCATGGATTGGATCCTCGGCCAAGGCAGTGCGTGTGTCCTTGAGCAAGGCACTTAATCACACAATGCTTCAGTCTACCCAGCTGGGAATGGGTACTGGCAAAAATGCTGGGGATTAACCTGGAGATAGACTGGCGTCCTATCGGGGGGGGGGGGGGGGGGGAGTCTCGTACTCTCAGTTGCTTCACACCACGGAAACTGGCATAAGCACCGGCCTGATGGGCCAGAAGGCTTGCAGCAGTCTTTAAAAAAAAATAATACTCCAGGAGGATACCTGGTGGTTTGGGGGCAGGCTAGGATGGGATGGAGAGATGATGGGTAGACCTGGATCCTAACGCACATACACAGTTCAACAGAGGAACAGGTGCCTTGGCCCACCATGTCTGTGTTGACCATGATGCCAACCTAAACTATTCTGCTCTGCCTGGACATGGTTTGTATCCTTCATGTGTTTCTCTAAATGCCTCTGACTCTTAGCTATTGTATCTGCTTCCACCACCTCCACTGGCTGTTTATTCCAGGCACCTACCCTCACTCTCTATGTAAAAAACCCGTCTCATTAATCTTCTTTGAACCTTCATCCTCTCCTATTAAATCACATTAATGTCACGTTTCTATCCTGGGAAACAGATTCTGACTACCTGCCCTGTCTTTACCTCCTCAGACTCTGACACACCAGAAGAAACGATACAAGTCTGTGTAACCTCCTCTTGCAGCTAATCCAGGCCACTCTCTCCAAAGCCTCCATCTCCTTCCACTGACCAGAACTGTACACAATGCTCCTAACGTGATATTCAAAGTTTTACATAGCTGCAATACGACTGCCCAGGTTTTATACTCAACACCCCACTGATAAAGGTTTAAGACCTTAAGACATAGGAGCAGAATTAGCCATTTGGCTTATCAAGTCTGCTTCACCATTCCGTCATGGCTGATTTATTATCTCTCTCAACTCCATTCTCTTGCATTCTCCTCATATCTGTGAAAGCCTGACTAATCAAGAACATATAAACCTCTGCTTTAAATATACTCAATGACTTGGCTTCCACAGCCACCTGTGACAATAAATCCCACAGATTCATTGCCCTCTAGCTGAAGAAATTTCTCCTCATCTGTGTTCTAAATGTACATCCCACTATTCTGATGATGTGCCCTCTGATCCTAGACTCACCCACTCTAGGAAACACCCTCCACTCTATTCAGATCTTTCAATATTCGAGGTGTCTCAATGAGATCCGCCCCCATTCTTTTCAACTCAAAGCAAGTACAGACCCAGAGCTATCAACCACTCCTCACACATTAACCCTTTCATTCCCGGAATCATTCTCCTTGACCTCCTCTGGACTCTCTCCAATGACAGTGCATCTTTTCTTAGATAAGGAGCACAAAACTACTCTCAATACTTCAAGTGCAGTCTGACTAACGTCTTATAAAGCCTCAATATTTACATCCTTGCTTTTATATTATAGTCCTCTCAAAATGAGTGCTAACATTGCATTTGCCTTCCTTACCACCAACTCAACCTACAAGTTAACCGTTAAGGAATCCTGCACAAGGACTTCCAAGTCCCTTTGTACCTCTGGTCTTTGAATTTTCTCCCCATTTACAAAATAGTGTACACCTTTATTCCTTTTACCAAAGTGCATGACCATACACTTTCCTACACTATCTTCCATCTGCCATTTCTTTGCCCATTCTTCCAGTTTGTCTTTACCATCATATCTACTTGTGTTGTGACTTTCAGGGAGCTCTCATACTTGAACAGTTATCTACAGGGCTGTTCAACTGTTTCTGCCCATCAAAACAATGGTAAATGAACAAAAAGTGCTTTTCATGGATGAGAGGACTAGAATAAACAGTTGCCACATAACTGCAGACTATCACCGAATAGAGACAATACAACTGTGTGGGATAAATGCAGACTTATTATTGTGAATACTGCACTGATATCTTCAATGCTATTCTGAAGGAGCAGCTTCTCAAATTTATAATGGTGACCTCAGGAGCTAAACCTGAAGCCTAAGGATCTAAAAACAAATGAAAATGAAGGTAAAAGTACTTGCTTAATTCCAAAGACTGAAGCATAAATGCGTTGTAACATACCATAAATAATATCACAATGTAATTCTAAACAATTCCCAATATTGTGAGAACTGTTTGGTTATGAATTCGCACCCTGACACCCAGATAAGTCAAACACTCCGATTATTAAATACAATGCATGACACCTTAATGCGATTGTCTCACTTATCTTGACTGAGAAATTCAACATTGTGGAAAACACTAAAGCATTACCTCAAGTTGCACCTTTTGTTCTAAGTTCTTATAGGTTCGCTGGAGTAATTCCTTGGTGCCAAGGACACCATACCACATCATATTCTTCGTCCGGCTTCTGAATGAAACACAATGAGAAAACAGTAAGAAAGCCATGGATTTATTTCACTAATGCTTCCTACTTTATCTTTATGTCACTTATAAAACAAAATGCACTCTTCCACTGAATAGCAACTGAATTCAAGTCAAAATAAAAACTGATTCCTCTGGATGAAGACATCATTAGCCATCATTTCTGCCAGCATCACAGAGAGAAGAAAATTCAATGATCTTCAAAGATCTGAAGGTCTCTCTGTTTCTCTCTTCACAGATGCTGAGCGTTTCTGGCATTTGCTGTTTCTTTTTCATATTTCCTCACAGATTATTTTGGTTTCAATTTCAGAACGTTTTGCCTTTTACAAATTCTTCGGTTTTGGTATTCACTCTGATTTCAAACTGATGTTTTCAGGAAAACACCACAGTACTAAGATGGTGTATCTCTCTCTGCACCAGTTTGTAAGCCCATTCCCTATGCTGAGACACACTAAATGTAAGCATGGCAGGAAAGAGCAAGCTCCCGTACCCTTAAGCCAAATTTGTTTGCTTAACAAAGAGTGGGAGGGGAAGAGTTTCTTAAATGCATCTATTTTAATGCTAGGAGCATTGTAAGAAAGGTGGATGAGCTTAGAGCATGGATTGATACCTGGAAATATGATGTTGCAGCTATTAGTGAAACGTGGTTGCAGGAGGGGTGTGATTGGCAACTAAATATTCCAGGATAGAATAGGAGGGGCAAGGGGGGGGTGTTGCATTGCTTGTCAGAGAAAATATTACAGCGGTGCTCTGGCAGGATAGATTAGTGGACTCGTCTAGGGAGGCTATTAGGGTGGAATTGAGGAATAGGAAAGGTGTTGTGACGCTTATAGGGGTGTATTATAGACCACCTAATGGGGACCGAGAACTGGAGGAACAAATTTGTAGGAGATGGCAGATATTTGTAGTCAGCACAAGGTCGTGATTGTGGGAGACTTTAATTTTCCACACATAGACTGGGAAGCCCATTCTGTAAAAGGGCTGGATGGCTTGGAGTTTGTAAAATGTGTGCAGGATAGTTTTTTGAAGCAATACATAGAGGTACGAACTAGAGAAGGGGCAGTGTTGGATCTCCTGTTAGGGAATGAGACAGGGCAGGTGACGGAGGTATTTGTTGGGGAGCACTTTGGGTCCAGTGATCACAATACAATTAGTTTCAGTGTAATTATGGAGAAGGATAGGACTGGACCCAGGATTAAGATTTTTGATTGGAGAAAGGCTAACTTTGAGGAGATGTGAATGGATTTAGAAGGAGTGGATTGGAAAAATTTGTTTTATGGGAAGGATGTAATAGAGAAATGGAGGTCATTTAAAGGTGAAATTTTGAGGGTTCAGAATCTTTATGTTCCGGTTAGGTTGAAAGGAAAGGTTAAAAGTTTGAGAGAGCCATGGTTTTCAAGAGATATTAGAAACTTGGTTCAGAAAAAGAGAGATCTTCAATAAATATAGGCAGCTTGGAGTTAATGAGGTACTCGAGGAATATAAAGAATGTATAAAGAATCTTAAGAAAGAAATTAGAAAAGCAAAAAGAAGATACGAGGCTGCTTTGGCAAGTAAGGTGAAAATAAATCCAAAGGATTTCTACAGTTATGTTAGTGGCAAAAGGATAGTGAGGGATAAAATTGGTCCCTTGGAGAATCAGATTGGATGGCTACGTGCGGAACCAAAAGAGATTTTGAACAATTTCTTTTCTTCAGTATTTACTAAGGAGAAGGATATTGAATTGTGTAAGGTAAGGGAAACAAGTAGGGCAGTTATGAAAAGTATGACAATTAAAGAAGAGGAAGTACTGACACATTTAAGGAATATAAAAGTGGATAAGTCTCCGGGTCCGGAAAAGATATTCCCTAGGACTTGGAGGGAAGTTAGTGTAGAAATAACAGGAGCTCTGACAGAAATATTTCAAATGTCATTAGAAACGGGAATGGTGCCAGAGGATTGGCGTATTGCTCATGTGGTTCCATTGTTTAAAAAGAGTAAACCTGGCAATTATCGGCCTGTGAATTTGACGTCAGTGGTGGGTAAATTGATGGAAAGTATTCTTAGAGATGGTATATATAATTTTCTGGATAGACAGGGTCTGATTAGGAACAGTCAACGTGGATTTGTGCGTGGAAGGTCATGTTTGACAAATCTTATTGAATTTTTTGATGAGGTTACTAGGAAAGTTGACGAGGGTAAAGCAGTGGATGTTGTCTATATGGACTTCAATAAGGCCTTTGACAAGGTCCCACATGGAAGGTTAGTTAGGAAGGTTCAATCGTTAGGCATTAATATGGAAGTAGTAAAATGGATTCAGCAGTGGCTAGATGGGAGACGCCAGAGAGTAGTGGTGGATAACTGTGTGTCAGATTGGAGGACGATGTGTAGCAGTGTGCCTCAGGGATCTGTACTGGGTCCAATGTTGTTTGTCATATATATTAATGACCTGGATGATGGGGTGGTAAATTGGATTAGTAAGTATGCAGATGATACTAAGATAGATGATGTTGTGGATGATGAAGTAGGTTTTCAAAACATGCAGAGAGATTTAGGACAGTTAGAAAAGTGGGCTGAAAGCTGGCAGATGGAGTTTAATACTGAAAAATGTGAGGTGCTACATTTTGGTAGAGCTAATCAAAATAGGACATACATAGTAAATGGTAGGGCATTAAAGAAAGCTTTAGAACAGAGGGATCTAGGAATAACGGTGCATAGTTCCCTGAAGATGGAATCTCATGTGGATAGGGTGGTGAAGAAAGCTTTTGGTTTGCTGGCCTTTATTAATCACAGCATTGAGTATAGGAGTTGGGATGTAATGTTGCATTTGTATAAGGCATTGGTAAGGCCAAATCCGGAATATTGTGTACAGTTCTGGTCACCGAATTATAGGAAAGATGTCAATAAAATTGAGAGAGTACCGAGGAGGTTTACTAAAATGTTACCAGGGTTTCATCTCCTAAGTTACAGAGAAAGGTTGAACAAGTTAGGTCTTTATTCTTTGGCATGTAGAAGGTTGAGGGGAAACTTGGTAGAGGTGTTTAGAATTATCAGGGGGATTGATAGAGTTGACGTGGTTAGACTTTTTCCATTGACAGTGGGGAAGATTCAAATAAGAGGGCATGAGTTGAGAATTAGAGGACAAAAGTTTAGGGGTAACATGAGGGGGAACTTCTTTACTCACAGAGTAGTAGCTGTGTGGAATGAGCTTCCAGCAGAAGTGGTTGAGGCAGGTTCTATGTTGTCGTTTAAAGTTAAATTGGATAGATTTCTGGACAGGAAAGGTATGGAGGGTTATGGGCTGAGTGCAGGTCGGTGGGAATAGGATAGGGTAAGAGTTCGGCACGGACTAGAAGGGCCGAGATGACCTGTTTCCGGCGCTGTAATTGTTATACGGTTATATATGGTTATATTCCCTCTGCACATAGGTTCATGGCTGTCAGTGAAGCTTCACAAATTAATCCCTGATCCCTTACTGAATAAACAAATTGCCAAAGGGCAGATAGTCAAATCAAAGGTGAAGCGGATAGGATTTTGTACGGAACATAGAATCAAAACACACAATTGAAATTAAGATCCAGATCAATTATGAACCAACGCCAGGGAAGTACATTCTCAAATAGCTTAATGATTTACTATGCAATATTACTATGTGGAAATCTCTCTCTGATTTGGCATGGAGTCTTGCCTAATGGGAAGATATATTGGGAATTGTGAAAGTCATTGACCTGATTTATGGTGACCACCGTTTTTCCATCTCTCTTCAGGCCTCTTGCGAACCAATGCAAAGGAATTTTCACTGGACTATTGTTGAGTCGACCAGCAGTAAGAATATAGCCTTTGTTAAATACTGTATTTTACTAGATTAGCATATACTCAGAATGTTTCTGAATTTTTTTCCTGGTCTCTCTGCTTGTGCACAGGTTCCAAATGCAATGTAAACCTCGTTGGAAAAAGGAAGTTTCAATTCCCCTTATCTAAGAACAGATGTACTGGCATTGGAGAGGGTCCAAAGGAAGTTCACAATAATTATTCCAGGAATGAAATGGTTAATGTATGAGGATCATTGGATGGGTCTGGGCCTGTACTCACTGAAGTTTAGAAGAATGAGGGGGGGGGTTCTCATTGAAACCTGTCGAATATTGCAAGACCTAGACAGAATGCTTGTTTCATCTTGGACAAAGCTGTCAAATCCTCCACACTTGGGCTTCATTATATTAGCTAGCTCCAGATGTCTTCCAGATCAGATATATATCTTTATACAGTCCCCTGCTTTGCACCACCCTAATCACTACCTCAGTAAGCCAACACAATGATCACTTTGTACTACAAAGGTTTTTTTTTGTTCTAATTGCATTCTATCTTGTATAATTGCTGTATAAGTTACGTTTTTCTTGTGAACGTTGTGTATTTGATTCTATGTGCCTGTGACACTGCTGCATTACTTTTCATTACTCCTGTGTATACATGAACTCAAATTTAACTCTCATTTCAATTAACCTTTGCTCTACAAAGTGTGCTCTTGTTCTATTGCCTCATAAATGTGTTCTGTTAAGTTATTGGCAATGCAGTGGAACTTCCTCTGAATTACTGTATTGAATTTTCTTTTTTATTGATATATACATTCCATTATCCTGCAATGTTGATAATTCTTAATAAATAGTTTAGTAAAAATCATTGAGAGCTTTAGAGGGTATATGTCAAAGAAGGACTAGTTCATTGGGCAATACAGTTAACACAAACGAGTTGGGCAAAGTGGCCTGTTTCCATGTTATATGACTCTATGCCACTATAACTTCAAAATTAAACTTAGGAAAGATCTATCCAACCCAATTATCATTCCTTTTGACTGCCATTCAACCAGCAAATCTTTATGCTACTTGTCTCATGACAGAGATTCGGCCCACTGAATCTGTGCCTGCTTTCAAGACCATGCCAATCTCTGCCATACTTCCCTGCGACCTATTCTTTCTCACATACCCATCAACATTCAGATTCTCCTGATGTTTGTGCATGCTAGGGGGCAGATAGTCGATTAACGCAGGAGCCAGCATGTTTTTCAGATGTGGGAGGAAACTGCAACACCCAGAGGAAACACACACAGTCACAGCGGGAACATGCAAAGTCCAGAGGTCAGGATCGAACGTGGGCCTCTGGAGCTGTGAGGCAGTAGCAGTAACTGCTACACCACTCCAATTGTGCAAGATATCGCTAAAAATGGAGGGAGGAAAGGAAGGAATATGGAGACATTGTCTGGGAAAATGAATGAAGGCAACCAAGGAAAGGGCATCGAAAACTAGAAGGCAGCAGTTTAAGGTAAAAGGGCAGCTGCTGGGCAGTTTGTTCATGCAGAGAGGGATGCATATATGGAACCAGCTGCCGGAAAAACAGTGGCTCAAGCGGATGCAGTAACAACATTTTGAAGACATTAAGATCAGTGTACGAGTCGGAAATGTTCAGAGGGATGTGGGCAAATGGGACTAACTTAGGTGGGCAACTTGGTTGGCATGGATGAGTTGGCTCAAAGAGCCTGTTTCTGTGTGCATTACTCTTATGATTTCATTAAAACCAGGTAGCAAGTACTGCTCTACCAGTTGGTCAGATTCTCCTGCACCCTTCTTTCAGTACTAAAGAGAAGTAAAAGCTTGTAAACTGATGTGTGGCCTTCCTCTGGTCTGCAGCCTCCAAACTAAGTACATTATTACAGTAAGTTGTCTTGCCTCATTTCCATTTCTCTCTTATCAAAATACTTCTGCCTTCTGCTGTACCACAAACATGTCCCTTTAATCTTTCCCTATGCTGTCTTCTCTTAACCTGTGGACCAATATTTGTTCCTAATTTTCTTCCAGCAGTCTTGAAAGATCACTGATCTGAAAGGTGAAGTCTTTCTTTCCTCTCAGATGCTGACTGTGCTGGTGAGTACTTGCAGCATTTTCGATTTTGTCTTCAGATTTTCAGCATCCTCAGAATCCTGTTTATGATTTACTCTGGAAACACTCCCCGCAAATTTTCTCCCCAAATGGCCTAATTCTGCTCCTATATTTTATGGTTTAATGGTCCTGTACTCGCTGAGCTCTGAGTAATCTATTTCAGAAAATCCTTCCCTCTGAGTGTTTATCAATCAGTCTCAGAAGGTCAGAGTGGCATAAATGGGTTGTTGCTGTGTAACAGCTTCAGAGACCTGTGTTCAGTCTTGATCTTGGGTGCCTACTGTGACTATATCCCAAAGGTGTATGCATTGGTGGATTAAATGGCTACTGCAAATTGTTCCTAGTGCGTAGACTCTGAGTGAGTTAATGAGAGTAAAATGGGTGCTTTTTGGCTGGCTTCAGACTTAATGTACTGAAGCACCTGTTTCCATGTTGCGAGACTCTATCACAGCCTTGAACAGATCCAAGATCTTTACCCAGACATCAAAAAGCACAGAACCTTTTTGTGGACATATCTTGGCATACTTCAGTAATCTTTTGAATGGTGCTTTCTGATTACCACTGCCTTGTACTTGTTCTAAAGAATAGGATTCTGTAGAGTGAACCATAGCTCTCACCTTGCGTCTCCAATGTAAAACG
Source organism: Mobula birostris (assembly GCF_030028105.1). Taxonomy (NCBI): domain Eukaryota; kingdom Metazoa; phylum Chordata; class Chondrichthyes; order Myliobatiformes; family Myliobatidae; genus Mobula; species Mobula birostris. The sequence continues at coordinate 91,279,282 of NC_092375.1, forward strand.
ATGAAAGACTGGTAACTACCTGCATTTCTCAGGGTGCTCCTCACGCTTGTTGTTAAATTCCAAGGAGATTTTGGCATCTAATCCAATTCCAAAATAATTGTTCATAACACACTTTTCAGTGTAGCCTTCTCTGAATCGTGGGGAAAAAAAACATGGCTTTCGTCACAAAAATGTCAATTAATGTGTGTGTTAAAAGATCAACCAGTAAAATGACCTTCCTAAAAAGGAAGGGTTTCTATCAGTTTTGCAATAATAATCTAAGGAATGTACACAGAAATATTAACAACTAGCTTGGACCCAGACTTGCTACCACTGCTGTACATTTGTACTGGATGTAGAGGATCAGGAAAGCTGACCGTTCAGTACCTGACTGGCACTCACTGAGGTACCGTGGCCTCTGGGAGGTGAGTTGGCTTCAGACAGAATATCCTAAGGCACTGCCCATGGATGGAATGCTTAGACAGCTTTTGGGTATTTAGTACTTTTAAAAAGTGTTTACATATCTTTGATTGTCAGAAACATTCAAAAACTATTCAACTACACTAAAATTATTTGAAGTGTAATGTAAAGTAATTAAAATGGAACAACAAAGCAAAACAGTGAGAGCAGTTACCATATTCCATAGGGCTGGTGATCCTGTTCAATTGAATAAGGTTCTTGTTGGGAAGCCAGCCCTCTGAACAAGGGTTGACACAAGTGAAGTGGACCCAAACCCTGACCCTCACCGCTTGTCACTGTTGGGCTCAGTGATGAGCTCAACAACAGAGAAAACAGTCAGAGGTGCATCAACGTGGAATGGATTTCTGCACAAGCACAAGCTAAAACGTGTAGAGGACTAATAGCCTTCTATTCTCTGTGGCTTTCAGGCGGCACAATGCAGATTATTAAGACTGGTATAGAGATAACACTTCTTACAGAGAGTCTGGATCAGGGTCAATGAATGGGGTGGCTCCAAAAGGATCAATGTTCGCTAGCAACATTTTGCTGATGATTGAGCTTCCAGCGATGGAGGCAGCAAGTCCAGCTCGTAAACCTGAGGTAAAACAGACACGTTACATTGGTAGTTTTGTAAGGTAGTAAAGAGGTAAGTGAAATACACAGCTGACTTATGTCAGGCCCTGAGCCATTCTGAGGCATAACACAGATCGAAGAACTTCAAGCAAGTGTCAACAAAGTTAACAGGCATATTACTAAAGTTGGGCTCAATATAGGTCACAAATCTAGGAGTGACTGAAAAGGGAAATACCCAATCATATCCATACTGGGTAGGAGCAGAGACAGCACTATCTGCTGCCACGATTGAACCTCTCATGTATGCCTTTGGACCAATATCCCAACTCTTTGTCTCTCTCTCTCTCTCTCTCTCTGCCGTTCATTATTTACTTGGTGTTAAGGATTTTCTTTACATGTAGACATCCAGTTCTCCTATACCTTCATCCTTCAGCAGCTTGGTCTCCCTAATGCTTCCTTGAACAGCCACAACCAGTCCCCAGACATCATCTTCCTCCTCTGTCTGGCTCAACTTGCTCTAATCTTCAAGATCTTCTTATTTATCCCAGTCCAAATAAATGGTGCTACTCTGGGAGACTGTATTGGTTCTAGCATTGCCTCTACTTTTGAAGAACATTCAACATTCTTTGATCTTGTCCCCTCTGGTCCCTTCCCTGAATTCTTTTCATATTCCCTGGATGGCTGCATCAGTGCCATCTCCTTCCCATACATATGTATCTCCCCCACCCATCATTTCCCATTTTAGGGACAGGCTGATGAGCAATATCCGCTATAAATACCACAAATTGCGTAACTAAGTTGACATTTCTCAGACTTCATTTCCGAGCCTCAGATTTTCAGCTCATCAAACCCTCAAGAATTAAAGTGATTATGTCCAACCCATTGGTTGCTTATCTATAAGTAATCAGGCCTGATTTTAAACATCTAATTCATGTGGCATAAGTGCCTTCCACTGGTTCAGGCTGCTTGATAAGTCATAGTCATACTTTATTGATCCCGGGGGAAATTGGATTTTCATTACAGTTGCTCCATAAATAATAACTAGTAATAAAACCATAACTAGTTAAATAGTAATATGTAAATTATGCCAGGAAATAAGTCCAGGACCAGCCTATTGGCTCAGGGTGTCTGACCCTCCAAGGGAGGAGTTGTAAAGTTTGATGGCCACAGGCAGGAATGACTTCCTATGATGCTCTGTGTTGCATCTCGGTAGAATGAGTCTCTGGTTGAATGCACTCCTGTGCCCACCCAGTACATTATGTAGTGGATGGGAGACATTGTCCAAGATGGCATGCAACTTGGACAGCATCGTCTTTTCAGACACCACCGTCAGAGAGTCCAGTTCCATCCCCACAACATCACTGGCCTTACGAATGAGTTTGTTGATTCTGTTGGTGTCTGCTACCCTCAGCCTGCTGCCCCAGCACACAACAGCAAACATGATAGCACTGCCCACCACAGACTCGTAGAACATCCTCAGCATCATCCGGCAGATATTAAAGGACCTCAGTCTCCTCAGGAAATAGAGATGGCTCTGACCCTTCTTGTAGACAGCCTCAGTGTTCTTTGACCAGTCCAGTTTATTGTCAATTCGTATCCCCAGGTATTTGTAATCCTCCACCACGTCCACCCCGACCCTCTGGATGGAAACAGGGGTCACCAGTACCTTAGCTCTCCTCAGGTTTACCACCAGCTCCTTAGTCTTTTTCACATTAAGCTGCAGATAATTCTGCTCACACCATGTGACGAAGTTTCCTACAGTAGCCCTGTACGCAGCCTCATCTCCCTTGCTGATGCATCCAACTATGGCAGAGTCATCAGAAAACTTCTGAAGGTGACAAGACTCTGTGCAGTAGTTGAAGTCTAAGGTGTAAATGGTGAAGAGAAAGGGAGACAAGACTCCCAGTGCTCCAGTGCTGCTGATCACTCCAGTGGAGCCCCAGTGCTGCTGATCACTCTGTCGGACACACACTGTTGCAAGCACACGTACTGTGTGGAACTCTGCTGTCATCAAGGGGCTCCAATGTAGTTGCGGGAGTCTGGAGAATCCTTAAAATCAGTCCCAAGTTCTGCTCCACCTTCAACTAACTGGCCAGGGCAACGGAGTCAAAAATCATTTTGTTAAAATATCCAGTGGGACAGCACAGCCCAGCAGCTTGATTCTCCAATCCATCCTCCCTGCAGAGGGGCTGGTCTTATAGTGCACTGGGTCTTATCAAACTCTTATAGTTGACTGAGTGACATGTTAGTATAGCGGCCCATCAAATTAGTACAACATTAAAGGGGATGTAAAACATTGGTTGATGCTGGGAACTATTCAAAAATAAGCTCTTGAACTGTGACCGGGTGAGTGGAAAAATTGGAAGGTGCATCCTCCAAAGGAAAGAGGAAGAAATAAAATTCCGGTTATACGGTTTGGCAGTGTACAGTCCATGCATGTGAGGAAGCATGGACAAAAAGAACCTTGTGTATACTTTTGGGAGTCCACGTGCAGGATTCCCTGAAGGTTAATTTGCAGGTTGAATCGGTGCAGGAAAAGGTGAATGCAATGCTAGCATTCATTTCAAGAGGACTGAGACTTTAAAAGGCACTGGTAAAGCCTCACTTGGAGTATTGTAAGCAGTTTTGGGCCACTTATTTAAGGAAGGATGTAGTGACATTGGAGAGGGTTCACAAGAATGATTCCAGGAATGAAAAGGTGAAAGGGTTATCATATCAGCAGTGATTGTAGGCTCTGGGCCTGTACTGGCTGGAATTTAGAAATATGGGGTGGGGTTACCTCACTGAAACCTATCAAATGTTGAAAGGCCAAGATAGAGTGGATATGAATAGGACTTCCCTTTTGGTGAGGAAATCTAGGACCAGAGGCCACAGCTTCAAAACAGAGGGACACTATTTAGAATAAAGATGAGGAGGAATTGCTTTAGCCAAAGGGTGGTGAAACTGTGGAATTCGTTGCAACAAGTGGCTGTGGATGTCAGGTCACTGGATGGCTTTAAGGTGGAGATTGATAGGCTACTGTTTATTCAAGAAGTGAAAGTTCATGGGGAGAAGGCAGGAGAATGGAGTTGACAGGGAAATGGATTGGCCATGACGAAATGGTAGAGCAGATTTGATTGGTCAAATGGCCTAATTCTACTCTTATGTTGTATGGCTAGCAGACTTCTATCCAGAATCTCTCTGTATTTAGCAGCATTCATCTTCCAATCAATCCTGACCAGATTTCCAGCCCCTGCTGCTGACAAGTGTCTCCAGAGCATGATGCTACCTCTACCATACTTTACAGTAGGGATGGTGTTAACTGGCTGATGCGCAGTATTAGATTTACACCACATGTACCGCTTAGTGTTGAGGCCAAGATATTCCACTTTTAGTCTCATTCAACCACAAGATCTTCTTCCGTATCTTTACAGCATCTTCTAATGACACTTTGCATAGTCTTTACAGACAAGGTTATGCTTCTTTTTTAGCCAGTACTTCTTCCTTGCCACTCTTCAAGAAACACTGTTTTGTGCAAGACCTTAGAGTGTGGAGCCATGAACTTCATCTTCAGTTGCAGGCTCTGACTTCTGCAGCTCACTCAGAGAGACTGTTGGCATCACAGTAGCCTCCCTTACAAGTGCCATTCTTCTCCGGCGACTGTTTAGAGGGGCGGCCTGACCTTAACAGTGTGGCTGTAGTTTCATATTTTTTTGCATTTTTTCATAATGGGTTGCACTGAGCTCCAAGGTATGTTCAGTGCCTTTTTATATTCTTTCCCAGGTTTGTGCTTTCTATTATCATTTCCCTGACTTGCTTTGAATGCTCTTTTGTCTTCATTTTAGCTTGGTCTGTTAAAAATCTACCATATTGTTGGACCTTACAGATAGCGAGGGATACTCATTCTTAAGAGTTTATAGAACATGTGATCCTCTAATTTTCTACATCAAAAAAGATTTAGATGAGTTGGTAAGGTAATGTGCAGTATTGCACCTGAGAAAAGTTAGTGTAGTAATTACAAAGGGAATGAATACTTTTACAGCCTCACAAATTTGGTTTTCAATTTTTAGTAAGTTGTTGAAAGGCTTTGGAAGTTTTCTTTTGATGCACAATGTTTTGTAGAATAGCTCAAAAAAATCCCTTAATATATTTTAAATTTAGGAAATGAGACAGTAAAATGTGAAAATAGTTGTAGAGACTGCATATTTTTTCAAGGCACTGTATATAGTGCTGGCTATTTGGGGGCTGGGAGATTGGTGGTGGGCAGCATATTGGGGGGGCAGGGAAGGATTAAGGAATGGGGTGTGATTCTTTCTCCAGCAACCTTGGGTATGAGCAGACTACATGTCTACCAAGTCAATGATGGCTCGTGAAAGTTTTTAAGGACTACCTAAATTGTACCCTTCCTGTCCAGTTTTCCAAAGTCCACAGCACCATATTCTGATCAGTAAACAACTGTAGGACATGAATTGAATAACCTTACTCTGAAGAAGCCATCTCCACTGGAGCTGTGTAGGCTTGAGGATATGCTTTGTATTTGCTCCAATTATTCAATTTCACTGAGAAATATCAGTCACCAGTCGCTGATATTCACCCCACCAGTTAAAGCTCCACAAACTGGAGTAAATTATTTAAAATCTAATGACAATATCTTCCCCATGTGGCCAAAATATTTCCTTGAAAGAGCTTCCAGAATATGCTGCATTACTAGAGCACAATTAATAACAGTAATGTTACTACAATTCGTTTAGATTATAATATTCAAAAGTTGGTTCAGAGGAATATTATCAAAACAAAACTGCAGAGCTACATAAACAGCTGAGCAAAAACTTAGTCAAAGACTTTCAATGGTGCTTAAAATGGAGGCTGGAGAGAAAGAGCAGACTTGGGCCGACATTGCATGTGTAAAACAAAACCTCCTTAAACATGTTGTGTTTATTATCCTAGATATTAAACCCCAACAAATATGTAATAAAGTTAGCAATCCTCCTAAGTAATAAGACAGTCTCTGACATTGCTGACACAATTGCAAATACACAGCTTTACATCTAATCATACACAGACATAACATCAAATTAAAATTTTGGGTCATAGGATCCAGCTAGCAGTACTTTAACGTAGTTAGATATAGGTGATATAACCACAGACAGAGGGTACAGAGAGTACCTGTCTTCCAGGGTTGAAATGGCAAAGACCAGAAGGCATGCATTGAAGGTGAGAGGTGATGGGTTCAAGGGGGATGTGATGGATAAGATTTTTTACTCAAGAGCATCATGGATGCCTGAAATGTACTGCTTGGTACAGTGGTAGAGGCAAATACATTAGGGACTTCTGGATAGGCACATGGATGTAAGGAAGATGTTTGAGAAACACACACAAAAAATGCTGGTGAACACAGCAGGCCAAGCAGCATCTATAGGAAGAGGTACAGTTGAGGTTTTGGGCCGAGACCCTTCGTCAGGACTAACTGAAAGAAGAGTTAGTAAGAGATTTGAAAGTGGGAGGGGAAGGGAGAGATCCGAAATGATAGGAGAAGACAGGAGGGGGAGGGATGAAGCCAAGAGCTGGAAAGTTGATTGGCAAAAGGGATACAAGGCTGGAGAAGGGAGCAGATCATGGGACGAGAGGCCTAGGGAGAAAGAAATGGGAAGGGGAGCCCAGGGGATGGGCAAGGAGTTATAGTGAGAGGGACCTGTGAGTCAGCTGGGGTGATATACTGTGTCTGGTGCTCCCAGTGTGGCCTCTGTATATTGGCGAGACCCGACACAGCCTGGGCTTCTATATATTGGCGAGACCTGACGCAGGCTAGGAGGCTGTTTCGCTGAACACCTACGCTTTGTCTGCCAGAGAAAGCAGGATCTCCCAGTAGCCACACGTTTTAATTCCATGTCCCATTCCGATATGTCTATCTACGGCCTCCTCTACTGTCAAGATGAAGCCACAGTCAGGGTGGAGGAACAACACCTTATGTTCCATCTGGGTAGCCTCCAGCCTGATGGCATGAACATTGACTTCTCAAACTTCCGCTAATGCCCCACCTCCCCTTCGTACCCCATCCCTTATGTATGTATGTATGTATGTATTTATTTTTTTTTCTCTCTCTCTCTCTTTTTTCTCCCTCTGTCCCTCCCACTATAACTCCTTGCCCATCCTCTGGGCTCCTCTCCCCTTTTCTTTCTCCCTAGGCTTCCCATCCCATGATCCTCTCCCTTCTCCAGCTCTTGGCTCCATTCCTCCCCCTCCTGTCTTCTCCGATCATTTCGGATCTCCCCCTCCTGTCTTCTCCGATCATTTCGGATCTCCCCCTCCCCCTCTCACTTTCAAATCTCTTACTATCTCTTCTTTCAGTTAGTCCTGACAAAGGGTCCCAGCCCGAAACGTCAACTGTACCTCTTCCTATAGATGCTGCCTGGCCTGCCGCGTTCACCAGCATTTTTTATGTGTGTTGCTTGAAATTCCAGCATCTGCAGAATTCCTTGTGTTTGGGTGTTTTTGATTTGCTTTTTAGCTGGTTTAGCACAACAATGTGGGCCGAATGGCCTGTTCCTGTGCAGTACTCCTCTATATTCTACAAATTCCACAGTATAGTGGTAATCATTTTCAAGTGGACGTGGGACAGAGTGTCAGGACTACGGCCACTTTATTTGTATACCTCCAACTTCATCCTCAACAGGCAAGGTACTTGCTTGTGTAATGCAGTGCAAGTGAACCATGAGTTTAAGTATAGCTGGAACAGTCCCTACAGCTTAGTAGGGAAATTAATGGTTACGGGTGAAAAAACAGATAGGTGGAGCTGAGTCCACGGTCAGATCAGCTATAATCTTATTGAATGGCAGAGCAGGCTCAGAGGGCCAGATGGCTGACTCCTGCTCCTATTTCTTATGTTCTTAACTCTCTTCTGTACTCGTTCAGACTTAATGCATCTTTTCTATAGCATAATGACCAAACCTGAACATATCTCAATCCTCTGAGGAGCTTTGGGAGAGTTTGTTAAATGCCCTTTACAAAATGGGTTCCATAGTGTTTCTTTGTTTCATGGCTGTCTGTTGGAAGAAGAATCGCAGGGCTATATACTGCACATACATACTTTGAATCTTTAAAATACAAAATGTTATGCTTTAACCTGAGATGTTAAATATAATTTGTTAAGTCAATTAGAATGCAGAAGTTAGAATTAAAATAAGTGAACCTGATTTCTTGCACTCAACAGTTTGATACTCACAAGGTAACTATGTACCCACAAGGAAAATAAACAGTTCTGATAATACAAAGTTAATATTATTACTCCAACTTTCCCAAGAATGCTTCTGTCTGAGCATGCCGGCCCACCTACCTGGGCAGATGATTCTGGTATTCAGCACTGGGAGATTTTCTTTGCTAGCAGTTAATGGTGAGGTTGTAAATGGACCAGTGTAGGAAGTGGTGGTGCGATGGATTCGTCTCTCTGGAGGGGATCTCTGACCAGACCGGAAAGCTGAAACAATGAAAATTATCATTAATTACATACTACTGAACATATATAAGGGAGAGGGAAGGATGTTGTAAGCATGCAGAGCAGCAGGATGGGGAGAGAGGGCAAGAGGGACACAGAATAGCAAGGGTATCAGAAGAAAAATATACCAAAGGAAAGGGAGAGGGGCAGAAGTGGTTACAGGGGAGTCGGGAAGTGGAAAGAAAAGGAGACAATATCAAAGTATTTTCAATTAACACAAAATAATCTTTCTTGTAAAGCATCTTGAACAGAAATCTCTACCAGTGATGCATTAAAAAATGTCCTTCATCTTCATAATTCTTAATCACTACCTAAGTGCGATCAACAACCCTCCTAATTCAGATAGGTGTTTATTCTTCTTTTTGGCTATTTTCCATATCTCCAGCTACAACTCTCTGGTGTATTACATTGCCTATGCAAGACAATCATTTCAATACATATATTCCAGGGCTCAGATGAAAAATACTATGTCTGATGCATAAATGATAAGGTAAAAAGACAATTCGGTTCATCATACAGACATGGTAAGGAACCCAGCAATCAACGCAAAGATGCAGTAAAGTCACTGCACACCTTTTACCTGTAATGTGAAAGCACAATGAAGTTTTATTTTCATTTCTATAGAAGTACAAATGAAAACTAACAGAACCATATTACATCTTGACTGGGCCAGCCGAACAAGACTTTGGGTCTCTATGTTTCACGATAGGATTCAGCAATGTCATTGAGGATCAGTATGGCAGCTGAACAAAACTTTGCCCCTGTCATTTAACATTTTTCACATTTGAAAAATAATTCTAAGTAGAATTTCAGGAAAATTTGTTCCCAACCAAATGAGGTTTAGAAGGGGAGTTAAATGGTGGAAAAAAGCCATTTTATGAGGGAAAGGAATCTCTGCTATCTTGTAAAAGAAACAATGAAGATGGGGCATAAAGATCCAAAAAGAGTAGTTCAAAGTTGTAAGATACTGCCATGGGATATAAATAGGCTCAGTAAATGGTCAAAAAGGTGGCAGATGGAGTATAATCTGGGAAGAATAAAATAATTAACTCCTGTTAAAAAGCTGGTAAAGCAGAATCTCACTTAAAGTCCAGAAACTAATAAATATCAGCCTTCAAAGAAATTCATGGGTCTTGAACAGTAATCACAGCAAGTCAAGATGCGAGCAGAGCAAGCAATTAGGAAGGCAATTCAAGCCTTTATTGAAATGGATTGGAATACAAGAGTTGAAGATGTCTTACTGAAATGACCACTTAGCCAAGGATGGACTAACCACTAACCCACCCCTCCACCCCCACCACCACCACTTTATCATTTCCTGTCAGAGACACCTTGTGTACAGACACACTTGTGCCTACTACCACTTTATGGACATACAATCAATGAATATAAGCTACCTTATGTATTTACTGTATACCTATTGTGTTTTTAAATTATTCTGTTCTTTATCTTATTGTGTTTTTTTGGGCTGTATCAGATCCGGAGTAACAATTACTTCGTTCTCCTTTACACTTGTGGCCTGGAAATTACATTAAACAATCCTGAATCTTGTGCTTGTCTTTGAGGAAATGAAAATATAATATAGCAGATTGATTCTTGGGGATGTTCTGAGCAAAGATCAAGTATAATCAGCATTGACTCAATGGAGCTTCAAAGAATGATAGGGTAAGCTACTGAAATGCATGAAATTCTTGAGAGAGGAGATGTTGCAAATTGTTTTCCAGGGCTGGACAAGTTACAACATGGATATGTAATCTCAGGATAAGACTGCAATAAATCTTTTTGGTGAACATACAGTCTTTATCCCAGGATTGGGGATTCGATGACTCAAGGGAAAAGTTTACTAGAACTTGAGGGGCTACCTGAGGGGAGGTATACTTGTGGAATGAGCTGCCAGAGGATGAGGTTGAGGTAGATACAACATTGACTTTTAAAAGATAGTTAGACAGGTACATGAGTAGGAAAAGTTTAGTAGGTTATAGCCCAAACACTGACAAATGGGGCAAAAGCTTGAATGGGCATCTTGTTGACACAGAACAGTAAAGTTTCTCTACTGCATTACTCTATCTATCTATGACTCTATAAGGAGGGACATCCTCACATGGAGGATAGTCATTCTTTGAACTTCTCTACCCAAGGGTGCTCTGTTGAGTCCATTCAAGACAGAGACGGGTTGCTGGAGACTCAATGGGGCTTAGAAGAATGATACAGTAAGCTACTGAAATAGGGTGGGAAGGTGAACTGGTGTGAATAATTAACCACCTTATAGATGGCAACATAGAAAGGCTCCCACCTTTTCTGTACTTATAGCAAAATTGTGAGGCTATAACTATCAGGAGAAATGGTTGCTTGTTTCTCAAACAAAAGCTGAGAGGTGCATAATAAACAGAAAAAAATATAGAAGAAATTGAGAGGGAAGGCAGATGGAAAATAGTTCCAAATGGATCATTGTAAAACTAATCAGTATAAAGAATAGACACTCCTTAACAAATCAATAGGAATTTGGATGAAATTGGTTTGTTCAGAGAATGGTTAGAATGTAGAACAATTAAGATACTGAGGTTAACATCATTACTGATTTATGATGGAGCTCAATAAGAAAGTGAACAAGAAAGGAAGTTAATGTTGATAAGTGAAAGGAGCTGTGAATGGGATAGTGCAGTCTGAGAAATGTGGCTGTCTGCAGTGACATGAATCATGAAAGGAAAGATTCTGTGGGCTAAATCACCTGTTCTGATCTCCCAAATTCAAAGTAGTTCCATATATTCCAAATACAGGTCCACAATCCCTTACCCAAAATCCTTGGGGCCAGTGGCATTTTGGAATTTAGAATTTTTTGGATTTCAGGATCCCTCCTTTTTGGTTCTAGCACCCCCATGGATACTAAAAAACACGTATGCTCAAGTCCCTTATTTAACCCTGTCTCAGTGCGGAGCTCCGGACCTACGCACATCCTCCCATATACTTTAAATCATCTCTAGATTACTTATAATACCTAATACAATGTAAATGCTATGTAAATAGTTGTTATACTGTATTGTTTAGGGAATAATGACAAGAAAAAAATATTCAATAAAACGTAAAAATATACAGCTTCAAATGAACCGAATCAAACACTTAGTAAATGACTTATTGGAATAAATGCAGAACGTCATTGTCACTATAAAACTTCAGTAACTTGTCTTTCTGTTTCTTTAAATCATGTACAGTGGTAGTTCCGACACTATTTTCTTCAGTAAGACGCCGCACAGACACACCACGATCAAGCTTCTGCAATAACTGCACTTTCTGCGTTCTTGATAGAGAAGGTTCCTTCTCTTTTTCTCATTGTTACTCATAGGAGTAGCTCTTTTTGACATTTTCACAGTGAAATTAAACATAAAGTCAACAGTGAACACAAAATAACAGCGAACAGCAAATGAACATGTAACCAATACGAGCGCTGAGCCACAACTGACGTCTGGAGGCCTCTGCTAGCGCTGCCATGTCACACCTGAGTGACGTCAGCTGTTGGCGAAAAAAACGTCGGTTTTCAAAGCTTTTTGGATTTCAGAATTTCGGATAAGGGATTGTGGACCAGTATTTATCTGCAATACTTTAGTACAGCAGAGCCCTGGTGTCACTTCGCACTTCCTACCAATGTCCTGGTTTCTCTCTACATAAGACCATAAGACTTAGGAGCAGAATTAAGCCATTCAGCCCATTGAGTTCTTCTCCGCCATTCCATCATGGCTGATCCCGGATCCCACTCAACCTCATATACCTGCTTTTTCGCCGTATCCTTTGATGCTCTGACCAATCAGGAAACTAGCAACTTCCGCTTTGAATATATCCATGGACTTGGCCGCAACCACAGTCTGTGGCAGAGCATTCTGCAGACTCATCATTCTCTGGCTAAAAAAAAAAAATCCTCCTTACATCCGTTCTAAAAGGTTGCTTCTCAGTTTTGAGGCTGTGCCCTCTAGTTCTGGATACCCCCACCATACAAAAACATGCTCTCCACATCCACCCTATCTAGTCCTTTCAACATTTGGTAGGTTTCAATGAGATCCCCCCACATTCTTCTAAATTCCAGTGAGTACAAGCCCAAAGCTGTCAAACGCTGCTCATATGTTAACCCCTTCATTCCCAGAATCATCCTCGTGAACCTCCTCTGGACTCTGTTCAATGACAACACATCCTTTCTGAAATAATGGGGTTCAAAACTGTTGACAATACTTCAAGTGTGACCTGACTAGTGTCTTATAAAGCCTTAGCATTATCTCCTTTCTTTTATATTCAATTCCCCTTGAAATAAATGCCAACATTGCATTTGCCTTCTTTACCACAGACTCAACCTGTAAATTAACCTTCTGGGAGTCTTGCATGAGGACTCCTAAGTCCCTCTGCACCTCTGATGTTTGAACCCTCTTCCATTTTGATAATCGTCTGCACTTTTGTTGCTTTTACCAAAGTGCATTATCATACATTTCCCAACACTGTATTCCATCTGCCACCATTTTGCCAATTCTTCCAATTTGTCTAAGTCCTGCTGCCATTGCATTGCTTGCTCAGCACTACCTACCCCTACACCTATCTACTATTTATCCACAAACTTTGCCACAAAACCATCAATTCCATTATCCAAATCATTGACAAATGTGATAAGTAGCAGTCCCAATACTAACCCCTGTGGAACACCACTAATCACTGGCAGCCAACCGGAAAAAGGCCCTTTTACTCCCACTCACCTCCACCTGCCTGTCAGCTATTCCCCTATGCCAGTATCCTTCCTTTCCATAATGCCATAGGATTTTATCTTGTTAAGCACCCTCATCTGTGGCACCTTATCATATGTAAAATCCAAGTAAATGACACCCACTGCCTCTCCTTTGTCCACCCTGCTTGCTACTTCCTCAACGAACTCTAAAAGATTTGTCAGGCAAAATTCCCCTTTACAGAAACCATACTGACTTTGACTTATTGTATCATCAGCCTCCAAGTACCCTGAAACCCTGGCGGGAGGAGAGAGAGCAGTGCGCTGTGCGTGCGCAGCCCTCCGGTGAAAAATGATATCGTGTCTGTTAAATAGGGGCTGTGGACAATTCTGATTTGATGGAGACGGACGTGAAAGCACAGAGTAACATTTGGAGAAATTTCTGAAACGCTCGTTCGCTGCTGTCGTTACTGCGCGGTCGGGAATCTTCTGGAGGGAAGGTCTCAAAATCCCCGGCTTTGCCTGCTGTTGGCAACCGTGATTGAGGTCGAATCATTCGGACAGAGATGGCGCTTAGTACTCGGTGTCGGAGAGCTGATCCAGAGGCTCGAAGTTTTCAGATGACTCAGAGACTGATTGTGGTCGGGCATGGCAGGGAGAGTTTTTCTTCCTTCTCCCATCTGCATGAGATGTGGGACATTTGAGAGACTTTGAACTTTTTACTGTGCTCATGGACTTCTTCATCAAGTTATGGTATTGTTGCACTGTTGAAACTATACGTTATAATTATGTAGTTTTGTCAGTTTTTTCAGTCTTGGTCTGTCCTGTGTTTTGTGATATCACACCAGAGGAAATATTGTATCATTTCTTAACGCATGCATTACTAAATGACAATAAAAGAGGACTGCGTGTCTTCATAATCTAACCTCATCCTTAATAATAGACTCCAACACTTTCCCAACCACTGAGGTTAGGCTAATTGGCCTATAATTTCCTTTCTTTTGCCTTCCTTCCTTCTTAAAGAGTGGAATGACATTTGCAATCTTCCAGTCCTCTGAGACCGCGCCAGATTCAAGTGATTCTTAAACGATCATGAACAATGCATCTGTTATCTCTTCAGCAACCTCTTTCAGGACTTGGGATGTACTCCATCTGACTTATCCACCTAAAGACTTTTGAGTTTGCCTAGCACTTTTTCCTTAAGGCACATCCTTCCCACTGACACTCACAGACCTCTGGCACACTGCTAGTGTCTTCCACAGTGAAGACTGATACAAAGTGCAGCTATCAGAAACTACTCCTAGTACACAATAGGTAACTTGTAGCTGTTAACTGCTTGATATTTAACAGTAGGCTCACCGTTAGTTAATGACACAGTTGAGCTGACTTTACACAGCCAATGCACTAGTACCAGTGATCTCAACTTAAGCTGTTCCATTTCTTCCCCAGTCCTCCAAAACCCATTTCTATTATGTTGCCATCAATAGCAAGTCACCAAGTGTGGTCTAGATTGAGATGTCAACTGACCTCGTTTTGGATCATTTCACAAGTACAAAAACTCCCTCCACAGCTACCTTTACAAAAGTATAATAAGGCAAAATCCAAAAGGTGGCAATTGCCTCAACCTCTCCTTTTCGGAATTACTCCCAGAAGGTGGTTCTTTCAAGAGACACAACTCCATACAACATTCACACAACCAGAACACTGCCCCCAGCTAATCAGCAGCAATGTTGCCTGTTAACCCAAACAGAGGCAAGCTTCCATTTTCTTAGCCATCAAACAGATATGTAATGCCGTGCCACACAAACATTATGGAGATTTGTTCAATGATGGAAAAGCTGAGAATGCTCTGAAACACAAAAGACAAGATCTAAATTTGATGTTAATGCTCTATCTAATAATCAATTCTCTCTATTTAGAAGAAAGATAAGTAAATTATACTTGGTTGAATGTCTGTTTCCTTCATCTCATCTTCCTCCTTTTCCTCTTCTTTCAAGACCTCCTCAATATCCTTTTTCAGTTCCACTTCAGCCTGTTCTTGGGTGTGCGCATTCTGTTCATCCACAACTGCAGGAAAGAGGCAGCAGTTAAACAGAGTGGAGGAAGGTCCTGACAGCGTGAAGAATATATCAGAGTGGGTAATGAACCACGTGGTCCAAGTATAGCCATTCACATTTACTTAAACATAAGGGACCAAACTGTCGCTCCTGGGACAGTGCACAAAATTGCAATTGTGATCTCTCCATGTCTCTGCTCAGAAGGTCTATGAGAAACTATTCTGCCAGACAAATTGCCTCAGTGTCCAGCACAGCAGCAGAAGCATCGAGGGCACATTGGCATTTGAAAGCTTTGAAACTTGGCAAAGTCTTGCTGCCTTCTTTGCTGGTTGTCAAAACCGTGAGGACTTAAAATGTTTCGAACATTCAGAAATGTTAATCTATTACAACTGAAATAGCAATTTTAAAAAATTGAAAATTTCATTCAAAATCACTGGCATATATCAGTAGAATTTGGGTCAAGAATTAGGCCACAGAAGCCCCTGAGGCTCCATTGTTCACTCAGATCATTCCAATCAGATGCCTTAACATCCTGCTCCTTATCCTTAAAGCCCAAAAACCCCAGCCTTGAAAATTACCCCACAGCAATACGTCAAATTAAAGCACAGACCGAGATCAAATGAGGAGAAAATTAAAAACAAATGCAGATGCTGGAAATCTAAAATAACTAAACGAGCGAGGAATACTCAGCAGGCCAGGCTGCATCTGTGAAAAGAGGAGCACAGTTTGGATTTCAGGCCGAAGAACCTCTGTCAGAACATGAGACTTTCAGAAACCCTCTGACAAGGTGCGAAACATGAGGCTTAACTTTAAACTAAGTTAAGAGCCCATGGTATTACAGGAAAGTTACTGACATGGTTAGAGCATTGGCTGATTGGTGGGAGATGGCGAGAAGGATCCTTTTCTGGTTGGCTGCCAGTAACTAGTGGTGTTCCACAGGGGTCCGTGTTGGAACCGCTTCTTTTTATGCTGTATATCAATGATGGAGTAGATGGCTTTGCTGCCAAGTTTGCAGAAGATACAAAGATTGGTGGAAGGGCAGGTAGTGTTGAGGAAACAGGTAGGCTGCAGAAGGACTTAGATAGATTAGGATAATAGGCAAGAGAGTGACAAATGAAA
The DNA here is from genome assembly GCF_030028105.1 of Mobula birostris. Taxonomy (NCBI): domain Eukaryota; kingdom Metazoa; phylum Chordata; class Chondrichthyes; order Myliobatiformes; family Myliobatidae; genus Mobula; species Mobula birostris. Next base: position 91,295,636 of record NC_092375.1, read on the forward strand.
TACAATGTTGAAAAATGCATGGTCATGCACTTTGGTAACAGAAATAAATGTGCAAACTATTTTCTAAATAGTCTGCACATCCAAAATCCAAAAACCTGAGATGCAAAGGGACTTGGGAGTCCTTGTGCAGAACAACCTAAGGATTAACTTGCAGGTGGGGGAGGCAGGTGAGAAGAGGCCAGAGTAGGGAGTATAAGAATAGAGAATGGGAAGAGGAAAAAATTACCAGAAGGAGAAATTAATTTTCATGCCATATGGAATATGACATATTGCTCCTCTACCCTGAGAGTGGCCTTATCATGGCAAAAGAGGAAGCCATGGACTGACAGGAATGGGGATAGGAACTAAAATGGTTGGTGACCCGGAAAGTAAGCTTTTGGCAGAGGCAGCAGAGTTGCTCGACAAAGTGGTTGTCTAATTTATGTCTGGTCTCACCAGTGTAGAACAGGCTGCATCAGGATACAATAGATGATCCCAACAGATTCGCAGGTGAAGCGTTACCTCACTTGGAAGGACTGTTTGGGGCCCCAAATAGTGGTGAGGGAGGAAGTGTATGGGCAGGTGTAGCATTTCTGTCACTTGTAAGGATAAGTGAGAGAATTTAAACAGAATCCTCAAAATTAGCCATTGATGAAAAAATAATAAAAGAGTAACAAAATAGGTGGAGTTTTCAAAAGCCTATTGGATTAATGGACAATAAAGGGTTAACAGGCAGGCTGCACCACACTGTACCTTTCTCTGCTTGTTCGATGATTTGCCTCACTGCTTTTTTCAGGCTGTTTGCCCGAAGCATAAGTTGCTCCCTGGATTTGAAGAATTTCGGGGTGGGAGACCGTGCTGGGATGTTTTCCACTGGCTGCTCAGATAGGGATTCTTCACTGAACTCCTCTTCTTCACCTTCCTCCTCGACGATGGGTGGAGTTGAGCAGTGGTGGCTTGTAGTGGCTTGTGATTCATCACTGAGGGTCTGCAGCAGCGAATCCAGCTTCTCGTTCAGCACCAAACACTGCAATGAGAATGTGTAAACCGTCAGGTCCGAGTGAGAGATTTCACAGCTTTATATCTGCAACTTCATTACTTTCCCCAAAATCATGTCAACAGTAAAAATGATCAGATGTCTTTGTCTATGTTAATTATCAATTCAATACCTCTCCTTACAATCCAACAAAGCCATCTCAAGTTTCTTCCTTAAACATTGCACTCAAGAAGTGTTTGAGAGATGAATACACTGAGCTAACTAACCCCTTTAGTGGCCAGTGGTGGTGGGGGGTGTCCTTCCCCACAGAGTTTCTGCAGTAGTTGCACAGTGCTTCAAAGTGTTGCTCTTCACTGAGGCAGAAAAGCAGAGCAGCTGCTGCCTCGAGCTACCAGAGACCTGGGTTCGATCCTGACCTCTGGTGCTGCCTGTGTGGGGTTTGTACCTTCTCCCTTTGACCAGATGAGTTTCCCACGGGTGTTCCGGTTTCCTCCGTCATTCCAATGACTTGTAGGCTGGTAGATTAGGCTGGCCACCGTAAAGCACTCCAAATGTATAGGTAAGTGCTAGAATCTGAGGGGAGCTGATGCATTACTTGCAGGACTAATGCAAATGGATGGTTGATGGTAGCTTTGGACTCAGTGGGCTGAAGAGCCTGTTTCTCTCGACTGACTCTACGACATATTACTTCATCTTGGAATGAGTTAGTCAGTAGCATTTGCATGTGAATGTCTTCACAACAGCCACGAGCAACAACAAACTGGCATTTAATTATGCATTTAGTTAAGTTAACTTTCAAAGGCTCTTTACAAGAATGGCAGGTAAAATATAGGTTGTTGAGTGTGCCACCAGTTCTTCACTGTCAACAATACTGGGATTCATACTACAAAACCTAAACAATTCTCGAAGAATGATAAGGAAATCTACTCAAAATCTACTCTGATTCCCACTATCCTCTCCTATCAGGTTACTTCTTCATCAGCCCATTACCTCTTCCACTTATCACCACCCAGCTTCTTAGTTCATACCTTTACCTCCACGCATCCACCCTCCCTCTTACCTAGACTCACCTATCACCTGCCAGCTTGTACTCCTTGCCCTCAGTCCAGCTTCTTATCGTGTTACTTATATACTGCGATGCAGCATGGCACAGGCTGTTCCTGCCCTTTAAACTGCCCAACAACCCTCAATTTAACCCTAGCTAATTTACAATGACCGACCGGTACCAACTGGTACCTCTTTGGATTGTGGAAGGCAACCGGAGCGCCTGGAGGAAATCCACACAGTCACGGGGAGAACATACAAGCTCCTTACAGACAGCAGTGGGAATTGAACCTGAGTCGCCGGTAATGTAAAACATTGTGCGAGCCACTACACTACCGTGCCACCCCAGGTTGCTCCTGGTTGCGTGAACAAAGTGTCATGTTTCCAAATTGCTGACAATATGAAACTAGCTGGGATCATATTAAATTAAACTAGTAGGACACTATGGTAGTGTAGAGGTTAGTGTGATGCTATTATAGCTTGGGGTGTCACAGTTCGGAGTTCAATTTGGGCGTCTTCTGTAAGAAAGTCTGTGCATTCTCATGTGTATGTGTATGTGGGTTTCCTCCCACAGTTCAAAGACATACCAGTAGGTTAACTGATCATCGAAAATTGTCCCGTGATTAGGCTAGGGTTAAATCTCAGGCTAGAAGCAGCGTGGCTCGGTGGCCCAGAGGGCCTGCTCTGTGTTGTATCTTGAAATAAAAAGTACAATAACTACAGAGAAGGAAGTGTCGGGTCGTTAAGGAAATTAAATGTATCGAGGCAAGCCACATGAATGGGCTAGAGTGTAGCAGATGGGAGATAATGTGAACATATGTGAGGTTATCCACACTGATGCACATAACAGAAAAGCAGAGTAACTGTAAAATGGTAAGAGATTATGTTGTACAGACTCAAGATACCGCTGATGCTGGAATCTGGAGCAACACGTGTTGCTATGTTGCCCCAGAGATTACAATGTTCAAAGGGACCTAAGCATAATTAACACAGAAACCATCATCAGAGGGTGGTGAACCTTTGGACTTCTCTTGTCCAGACAGCTAGGGAAGTTTAGTTGTAGAATTAACTCATAGATTTCTGAATATTAAGGGTAACAGCACGATGTAAGGATAAAGCTGAGAAATGGCACTGAAGTCAATCAGCCATGACCTTAATTAATGACAGGGCAGGCTCCAGGAACTGCCATGGCTAATCCTACCCCAAGGTTTATATGATTAAAAGGCAATCCAACTGAGTGACTGCCTCCCCCCCAAGTGTGTTGGCTCAGGAGTCCTGTCTTTTGTTCTTATGGCCAAGGTTTATTGGCGAGCCACAGGTCTGGTAGCTGGTGGAAAGTAACTGCCTGGCTCTGACAGAGATCATATGCAGGAGAAAGGAGGAAGAAAGTGCTACTCTTCTAGCGTGAGATCCACATTCCAGCATCCTTAGCTACTGCTGCCTGACTCAGACCTCAGTAACTATGGTAACTAGGATTTCAAGCATCTATCGCTCAGTGTAATAAACTTAAAAATGATCTTGTTGGCACTGTTTTATTTTTTTTATTTTTCCTCTTTCTCAAGTAATGTCAAATAGAGCTTTATAAATGGTTCTCCTGATACATTGTGCCAGACGCTAATAATGTTATATTTATAAAATACATTTCCTTGATATTTAAGGAAATATATTTTATAAATGACAGATAGCATAAATATAGCTGAAATAAATCATTGGATCAAAATGATGTATGTACATTATCCTTGTAGCTCTTTCTCTTTTCCTTTGTCAAAGACAGATTTGAAGATACTGCCTTAAAAAGATAATCTTTATTAGATACTGGCAATTGGTAATAAATGATTTAAAAATAATCAGATATAGATATAGATTTTTTATTTGCTTTCTTAAATTTATTACTGAAACAAAAATTGAGCTTTCATGCCATTAGTGCTGACCGTTTCTGCTGAATTCTGTTGCTGCATCTTATCATTTTTCAAACAGACCAGTCTGTTTCATCTAATTCTGAAACTATTTCAATGACCAGAGGTGGATATGCTATCAACTGGTTAAATGCAACTTAATGGCATACTGCAGGTGATTTTTTTGAGAGCTCCTTCACTTCATGAGGGGAAAGTCATGCACAACAGAAAGATGGTGATCAGCATTCTCAGCAGCACCTCTCCCCCGCCATTTCCCCAATTTTGCAAGGAGCAAGACCCTATTCCAATTATCAACAGCTCATTTGATCACATTCTTTCCTTGGAGTCAGAAGCTTACTAATTCAAGTCCTATTCCAGTGTTGTAAGCTGTTCATTCAAAAGGAAAAAGGAAGAAAGGAAAATGTTGCTCTTTGGATAAGATAATAAGCAAAAGTCTAGCCAGCCTGTTGGCTGAGCAAAGATCCATGATAATATTTAGGAAAATCGGCTGACTATCCCCCAACCAGAACCAGTAAGGTCAGATCATTACTCCCCTTGCTGTTTCTGAAACATTTCTGTGAAATATTTGATTTCCATGTTGTTTTCTATATTAATTGATTGTAAATCAGATACCTTGGGATATTCTTACTCTTTTCTTGGGATAGGGTGCATACAAATTACCCACTCCCAGGTGGAAGTCGGCTTTGAATCACTTTTGCACTATTGGGAGTTCTGCTTCTTTGACTCTGTTAGATAGGGTATTGATCTCATATTCGAATCTCCCTTCCACAAATTTTAGCTCTAGTTTATTTTGTCACCGAATTGAAACTGCTAAAACAGACAGCTGATATTAGAAGACCTGCCCCTGAAACCCAAACATTAATAAAGATCTTGTCTGTCACTTTAGCATAATATAGAGGAGTTTTTTTTGGATGAGAAGAGGTCCCCTTCCACATGTAACTCATTTTGAAGATAATTTTCCATACTTTTGGGAGTGTTTATTCTCAATCTAAATCATAGGTTGGAGAACCAGTCTTGGTGCAGGAGTTCAACTCTAAACATCGAAAATTCTTCTCCTCCCTCCACAGATGCTGTTCAGCCTGCCGAGTTCCTCCAACAGGGTGGTTGCTGCTCTGAATAACAAGCATTCAGTTATTGTCATATTGCCATGTGAGGGAACTTGCTCTGTGTCAATCAACTGCTATATTTTCTACAGTGTAACAAGGACAATACTTCAAAGTATTCCACTGGAATTATCTGCCCTTGAGATTACTCGAGGCTATGAAAAATGCTGTCTAAAACACAAACCTACTTCCCCTTCATTGTTTAAACTGGCACTTCACAAATTGTCAAGATTGAGGATTGACTGTCGCTCCTGGGTGAATGAACGTGAAGCTGCCACTTGCATTTGTCAATTTCAGGTCTCCCACAACAACTCATGACGAGGGATAGCAGGTTGATAAAGTGTCTTTCTGGGTGTTTTTGTCATTGTCTATCTAGAAAGAATTTCCTTAGGTTCTTCAAGATAAATAAGAGCAATATTTCTGGAATCAAGTGTATTATGATGTGAATCACAAATATTTAGAATTTTATATAGAAATAATAACTATGAAATAGTAACACACACAAAATGTTGGAGGAACTCAGCAAGCTAGGCAGCATCTATGGAAAAAGAGTACATTCAACGTTTCAAGCCAAGAACCTTCAGCAGAACTGGAGCAAAAAACCCTTTTCAGTTCTGCTAAAGGGTTTTGGCCCAAAACATCAACTGAATTCTTTTCCATTGATGCTGCCTGGCCTGCATCCAGCTTTGTGTGTGTTGCTTCAATGGCTTCTACTTCCAGTAGGCTATCTGACTCCATGAGTTGAAAGCTTTTACAGTAATTTTTTCCACATCCCTCACAGCTAATGGATATCCATGTCAATTTGATTGGGCATATGCTCAAAATATTAATGGAGCAGATCTTCCATTGTTCAAAATCACCAACTGTACATGTGCCAGACTGTGTCCCATTAATGCATGGTCTTCTGTCACTGGGATCCCAACTCCCATCACATTGACAAGCCCATCTCAGCAGCTCAATGCAGACAACTGGCTCACTGAAGATGCATACATCAAATCAGTACAGACAGTTGGTCCAGTGCAGACAGACAGCTCAGCAAAAACAGAATGTCCAGAGCAGAGAGACGACTCAACGCATTCACAAGACATCTTTGGCTGTGAACTTCTGAATGTCTTGGACATTAGAATGCATATTGACAGTCAAAAAACTATTTAGAGTCATTGAAAATAACTTAAATATATAAAACACAGACAGATTTGCTGCATATTCCCTGGTCTTTCCATTCTTTCCAGCTGGGGTTAATGTTTTCCTAATTACACCTTGATTGAAAAAATCCATTAATTTTCAAATCATGATCCTGCCTTTTCCTATCTCTGTTACAGTAAACTCCCCCAACATCGCTACACTCCTTTAATTCTGGCCTCTTTCACGTTTCTTTTGCCCTAGTAAAAGCTTTAGCTGCCTGTTAAGGTTATTTTTGATTTGGTAGATTTAACCAATCAAATTTCCAGCATCTGTAGTTTTATCTTTTGCTACTTGATATGGGGTTCATGACTTGATTACTACCATGTGTCCCCTTTGCCTTTAAATGAATCTACGTTGCAATCTGTATCACTATAGGCACAGGACCATCCTTATCAATAAATCAATATCACCACTACAGGGTCCTGATACACCCAATCCAACCATTATCCTCAAACTCCCTTGTATTTCTGATGCTGGATTATTAACTTTCCAGTAACAAATGTGTATTTAAAGCATTTCAAAAGACATTGTAAAGTTACAGGTGAAAAAAGTAGAATGTTTTAAATGATAGGAGATTAATAGGTGTTGGTGAATCAAAGTGACTTGGCTGTCCTTGTGCACCAGTAACTAAAAATAAACATGTTTACAGCTAGTATAACAAGCAGTTAGGGAAGGTAAATGGCATGTTAACTTTTCTAGCATGTGGATCTGAGTGCAAGGGTAAAGACACATTTTTGCAGTTAGGTGAGGTCATATCAAATATTGTATATTATAGGGGTGGGCAGGATTGACTGGATTTACTTAAGAGGACAGAAGATGCAGATTGGGCCAGAAACTTTTAGAGGTCAGAAGAATGATCAATGATCTCATTGAAACAACTGAACAAACTTGGGTTGTTTTCTTGGAGTGGCGGAGGCTGAGGGGAGATCTGAAAGAAGTTTATAAGATTAAGAGAGGTACAGATAGAGTAGAGTGGCAGTACCTTTTTCCCAGAGTAGAAATGTCTAATACCAGAGAGCATGCACTGAAGGTGAGAGGGGGTAGGTTCAAAGGGGATGTGAGGGTAAGTTTTTTACCCTGAGTTTTATCTCAGTTTCCCAAGAACCTTCTCTCCAGTAATGGTAACTTCACACACTTCATGACCCCTGACATCTGGAACTTCCACCAAACTGCTAGTGTCTTCTACAGTGAAGACTAATGCAAAATACTTAGTCATTTTGTCTACCATTTCTTTGTCCCTCATTACTACCTCTCCAGCGCCATTCTCCAGTGGTCTGATATCCATTCTCTCCTCTCTTTGACACTTTATCTATCTGAAGAAACTTCAGGTATCCTTTTTAATATTATTGGCTTGATTACTTTCATATTTTACATTTACCTTCCTAATGACCTTATTTATCTCTCTTCTGCTGGTATTTGAAAGCTTCTCAATCCTCCCAGCAATTTTTGCTCTATTATATGCCCTCTCTTTGGCTTTTATGTTGGCTTTGACTTCTCTTGCTAGCCATCGTTGTGTCATTTTCCCTTTAGAATGTTTCTTCCTCTTTGAGATATATATATTCTGTGCCTTCCGAATTGCTTCCAGAAATTCCACCCAGTGCTGCTCTGCCACCATTCTTGCTAGTGTTGTTTTCCAATTCTGGCCAACTCTTCCCTCATGCCTCTGTAATTCCCTTTACTCCACTGTAATACTGATGCGTCTGATGTCAGCTTCTCCTTCTCAAATTTCAGAGTGAATTTAATCTATGGAATCTGCTACCCAATAGGGTTGTGGAGGCTGTGATGCTGAGTGTTCAAAGAAAAATATTAGTGGATTTTGTATAGTCAGAGAATCATTAATCCCATTTAAGATTTTTGAAGAAGCAATGAAAATAAGTGATGAGGGTAGGGAAATGGATTCTGTATGCATATAGTTTACAAAGTATTTAAGACGGTCCCAAATGGTAGGTTGATTCAGAAGATTAAAGCACAACAGATCCATGATGGCTTAGTACATTGGATTAAAAATTGGCTTGGGCATAGAAGACACATGCTGGTGGAGGAGGGGTGTTATTCCTACTGGTAGTCTGTGATCAGTGGTGTTCCACAGGGATCAGTGCTGAGACTGCTGTTGTTTGTGAAGTCATGAACAAAAATGTATTTGGGGTGATTAGTAATTTTGTAGATGATCCAAATGTTGGTGGATCAAGAGGATGGTTGTCTAAGGATGTAGCAGCATTCAGACAGCCACATGAACAGGCAGGCAATAGAGTGATATAGATCATGTGCTGGCAGAAGGGATTATTTTAAATGGATATCATGGTAGACACAGACATGGTGGGCCAAAAGGCTTGGTGCTGTGCTGTGCTTTTCTATGTTAATGCCAGGTTAGTACAAGCCAATAACCCAGAAGATGGCAGCGCACTTGGACGCAGTGGCCTCTCGGGGGTCAACTAAAGGTGTTTTTTTACTTTTTTAACTGTCTTTTTTATGATCGCAAGACACTGCTGGACTCCAAGAATTTTGGGTACCGCAAGTCCACCCCATCAGTGAGCTGCTCATTGGCAGAAGAGCTAGACTTTGTACACACTTTGTTGCAGCCTACTACAGGAAGGCATCGGAGCGGCATGCAAAGGCTGCATACAGTGTAACCGGTGGACACTTCTCTTGCAATTACAAGACCCTGTTAGACATTGATAATGTTGGATGTTGTAGGCCTGTTTCCTTTGATTGGTGGTGTGACAGGTGGTAGAGGAGCTGTGTGGCCTCGGATGTAGCAAGGACTAGGCCTCAAGCTGTGAGCTTGCCTGCTGTTGCAGGCAAGAGAGGAGATGCAGGAGGCGGTGTAACAGTTAGTCTACTTTCAGTTGGGGACCAGCTTCTCCCATCGGTGCTGCCCTCCTGTGTTTGATAGGTGGAATGACAAGCTGGATTGCGTGCGTGTGTTTATCTACAGACTGCTGGAAACGGCACCACCAATTTGCAAGTCATGTCACTCAGGGACTTGGGCTATATTTTTGTTTGTGTGACCGTTTGTGTGCTCGCTGTCTTGAATGTGCTACATGCCTTGTGCTGTGTATGTTTTGCATCATGTCCCCAAAGGATCGCTGTTTCATTCAGCGGTATGGTTGAATGATAATTAAACTTGAATTTGAATTTGAAGCAAGTGGCATTGAGATAAAAGAACAAATCTGATTTTGTAAATTATTAAGCAAGGGACTAACTGGTTGACTGCTGCCTTTATCTATATTCTTAGAATATCTTCACACTGAAAAACTGATCAAGAAATTATCTCAATTGTTAGAGCCATGGCTTCAAAGATATTATTACAAACACAACCTCCTTCCCAAAATACACATGGAAATTGCTATTGCAAACCTCATGTCTGCATCTTCAATGTACTCAGCTGTTTTTTACAAATGCATTTAGTTGTTAAAAGCCTAAATATAAGTACTGCATAGAGGGCAGCATCAAAACATGAAACATTTATATGGACCCAATATTTACACGGCGCCTCACAATGCCAGGTGCAACAGTGAACTTTATATCCAATCCAGCGTCTCTGAATCCTGGCCAGCAATGGAATGTTGAAATATGGCTGTCAAGTTGTGCACAAAATACTTTCAAGAAGCAAAGTGATACTGCCTAAATAATGTTGTAAAGTTGCTGATTGAAAAGAAAAGATTTACAGCTATTTACTATGACACCCAGGATTTCTTCACTGCTCTCAAGTGATTGAACTGACAGGACATCCATTTAACATTTCATGCAAAAAGGCCCCTTGGCCAATAGTTTTCCAAAAGTACTCCACCAGAGTTTGCACACAACCTTCTGACTCAACATGACTGTTGATCAGAATTCTCATCTTAGGTGATTTGGAATGTACTATGGCAGTGCAAATGCATTACAAGTTCCTAAAAAAACACACACATTGCATTCTTACTTTATTCGCCAGTGTTTCACTCTCTTCTGCATTTTCATTGGCCTTTTCGTGTGATTTCCCAACTTTGGCAACAAAGTCTTTCACAGTTTCACACAGAATTCTGGTAGGAAAAAAAGTGAAAATTACTCCAATTATGTTCATGCATTTTAATGTTGTCAAGTCAGGTTGGAGATTTGCCCAGAGCCTTCATCACACGACCTCCAGCTGGCAACTACCCCAGTTTTCAACTTCCTGCCATTGGTCACCTGCTTGTCCACGTTTGTGGAAGAGCTGAGAGTGCATATTCTCCCTGTTCCGCCAGTGGGAAATGGCCCATTTTTCCCATGTCCAGTATTTGTCAAATAAATAAGCTACAGCTTTTTTGATTAAACGTCAGATGTATTTCAACAAGCCTCCAGGTAACCAAGTCCTGGAGATTAGACATCAATTTAAATAGTTCAGGTTAGGCAACCTTAATTCAGGTTTGCTAGCATGATGAAAAGCAAACAACCTTAGGAATAAAGGACTGGGTTACCAAAGAAGATACAATAAGTTGGTGGAGAAGGTTGTTTAAAGATACAGCTGGAAATTTGAGAGGAGCAGTGCCACATAGAGTTAAGAGTGAGATAATACAGTTTGGGAGGTCATGTTCTGGTAGGACATGTGGAGTAAACAGCAGTGACCTTAGGGGAGTTGATGTATAGAGAGTTCACAGGGTGCAAGTCCACAGCTCCTTGAAAGTGATAACACAATGGAGAGGGCAGTGAAGAAGGAATTTGATACTCCTGCTTTCATTGACTGAAGCATTGAGTCTAAGAGTTGAGAAGTTATTTTGCAGTTGTACAAAACATTAATTACACCATATTAAGAATATTTTTAGATTTTTAGATTTGTTTTAGATTTAGAGATACAACAAGGTAACAGGTCCTTCGGACTCAACGAGTCCACACCACCCAATTACGCCTATGTGACCAATTAACCTGGTAACCTGCCCATCTTTGTGCTGTGAGAGGAGACCGGAGAGCCCGGAGGAAACCCTGCAGTCCTGGGGAGAACGTACAGACAGCGGCAGAAATTGAATCTTGGTTGTTGGTGCTACCGTGCTGCCCAATATTGTGTACATTTCTGCTCACCACTCTGCAAGAAGGACGTGGTAGCAACAGAGAGAGTGCAAAGGAGATTCATCAAGGCATTGCCTGCAGCTTTAAGGAGAAACTGGATAGGTTGGCTTTACTTTCGTTGTAACATAGAAGTTTACTAAATTTTTAAGGGAATAGATAGGACAGATAGTTAAGAGTCATTTTTCCCAGGGCAGAGGAATCTAAAACTAGAGCACACAGGTTTGAGGTAAAATGGGAGAAATTGAAAGGAAGGGTAAGTTTTTCCCACAGAGTGGTGAATATCTGGAATGAGCTGCCAGAGGAGATGGTAGAGACAGGTACAATTACAATGTTAAAAGGTGTTTGGACAGGTACTTGGATAGGAAAGGCACAGAGGGATATGAATCCAAGGCGGGAGAGTAGGATTACTGTAGATGGTATCACCTTTGGCATACACAAATTAGGCCAAAAGGGCCCGTTTCTGTGATGTACATTTCTATGATTCTATGATAAAAAGATAACCAACACTATCAGCAGTCTTCAGCATCTTTTCACAGTTGTTGTACTATTTTGGGCACTACTGTCTTTGTGGAACCTGCACAATGGAACATTGTTTCAGTTAAAATTTATCAAGGAAGTCATGGAATAATAAACCAAAAGAGATGAGAGACAAATTGGAACCCTGTGGCATGAAATGGCTCAACTAGAGTAACTGCAAGGTGCTCTCACAAACATGCTCAAGTGTATCATTAGATATGCTTTTCAACAAAAGCATGAATTGGTTCATATTGTTGTGCTAATAAATCATGTGCAACAATTAACCTTTTTATCCATGAGGGCACTAGAACATCTAATGACCACATAACCCTCCTACGTCCCATTAACTTTTATCTACTTTTCGACCAAACTTTTATCTACTGTCTGATCTAGTGTGCCTTTAGACCCACATCCTATTTAATGTGTTTTAGTTCTTTCATAGTTAGGGAAAGTAGTGTATCACATTTGTTAAGTAATTTCAAACAGAAATCCCAGCATGTTGTCATTTTACAATGTTGCCAAAAGTATGTCATATCAATAGTGTCACAGCTTTTGCTTTTTAGAAAATGCCGTATAGAAAAACATGCCTTACTTCTAAGCAGAGGATCCACCTTGATGCACTTATCAATCGGTATGTGAAAAACCAGATGGTTCTCTGAGCTTCTTGAAATCCTATTCCTCAGTACCTAGTTTACTAGAATGGCCGGAGGGCAAAACTGTGAGAAATTGCTCAGACAGGACTTGCATTGATTTCGTTTAATGAATGATCTAACTGAAGGGTTTTAAAATGTGAAAGGGAGGTGTTAGGGTAGTAACTAGATTTTCTCCATGCCTCCAACCTGATGGCATGAACATTAATATCTCGGACTTCCAGTAATGCCCCCCAACCCTCTCCTTCACCATTCCCCATTTCTATTTCCCTCTCTCACCCGATCTCCTTACCTATGTCACCTCCCCCTTCCCTTTGCTTCATGACCTTCTGTCCTCTCCTATCGGATTCCCTCTTCTCTAGCCCTGTATCTCTTTCACCAATCAGCTTCCTAGCTTTTTACTTCATCCCTCCCCCCTCCCAGTTTCACCTATCACCTCCCCCCACCTTCTTCCCCGATCTCTCATCTTTTTTTCCTCCAGTGCTGACGAAGAGTCTTGGCCAAAAACGTTATCTGTTTACTCGTTTCCACAAATGCTGCCTGGCCTGCTGAGTTCCTCCAGCATTTTTGCTTGTGTTACTGCATAGCACCCAGGACTTGGGGTTAGAAATTGGCATGTAAAAAGGAACAGCCAACTAACAAACAATAGAGTGTTTGGATCACTTTCAAATTGACCATCAGTAACAAATGGCCTGAGCAATTTAAAAATCCATATCAATAATTGGGCTGAAGACACTGAGTGTATTTGGAGGTAAAACTAAGATAGGTAGGTTTCTAATCTGTAAGGATCATACAAAGAGCCAGCTAAAGGACACAGATGGGTTAAATGAGTAGTGGACAAAAAATAAGTAACTGAAATGAAGTCAATTGTGAATGTGAAGTCACACACTTTGGAGGTACAAAAAAAAGCAAATTTTTATTTAACTGCAGCAAAACCACAAAATACTGTCATTTACTGGGTTCTTAGTATTTGCAAAACAAGTCAGTATGCAAGCAAGTAGGCTAATGGAATATTGTCTTTATTTCAGGAGTATGAAACATACAAGGAGGAAATACTTGACTCACATTTACAATGTGCTGGTGAGATCACACCTGGAGTAAGGTCCAATTTTAAGAAATGAATGTATTGTAGGCAACCCTAGTTCTTCAAATAAAGTGGTTGACATACAAAGAAAGATTAAGCTGGTTGGGCCTTTCTTCACTGAAGTTTAGAAACATGTGAGGTGATCTTATTGAAGCATAAAAGATTCTGCGGGGGGGGTGCTGGAAAGAATGATGTCTCTCCTATTAGGGTTATCTAGAGCATTATGGCATAGTTTCAGTACAATAGGATAGGCATTTTAAGGCAAAAATGAAGAGGATTTCTCGGAGGGTTGTGAATCTGGAATTCTCTACTTGACAGGACTGTGGAGAGAATGTCATTGACTATATTAAGGTTGGAGATAAAGTCATTTAAAGTACAACAAAGTCAATGACTATGGAGAGAAAACAGGAAAATTATGTCCAGGCCAAGATTGGAACAGCCTTGATCTTACTAAATAGTGGAATGTCAGGAGTGTAATGGAATAATTTCTATTACAGTATCTCTCCAGCCACAAATTTACTTGTGTTATCCTTCTATTTCTCAACTTATTGGCTTGTGATCCAACGGCTAAGCCACAGAATGTCACCTTTGAACTGTTTCTTGTTCTCCTTCTTTCTATAGGACTCGTCCCTTTTTCTATCTGAAGAAATGCTTTGAGAGGTTGGTTATGTCTAGACTGAACTCCTGCCTCAGCAAGGACCTGGAGCCATTGCAATTTGCCTATCGTCACAATAGGTCAACAGCAGATGTAATCTCCATGGCTCTTCACATGGCTTTGGACAATACAAACACCTATGTCAGGATGCTGTTCATCGATGATAGCTGAGCATTTAATACCATCATTTCCACAATCCTGATTGAGAAATTGCAGAACCAGGGCCTCTGTACCTCCCTCTGTAATTGGATCTTCAACTTCCTAACCAGAAGACCACAGTCTGTGTGGATTGGTGATATATCTTCTTCGTTGATGATCAATCTCAGGGGTGTGTGCTTAGCCCACTGCTCTACTCTCTGTATACACACGACTGTGTGGCTAGGCATCGCTCAAATACCATCCACAAATTTGCTGACGATACAACCACTGTTGGTAGAATCTCAGGTGGTGATGAAAGGGTGTACAGGAGTGAGATATGCCAACTAGTGGAATGATGCCGCAGCAACAACCTGGCACTCGATGTAAGATGAAAGAGCTGATTGTGGACATCAGGAAGGGTAAGACGAAGGACACATAGCAATCCTCATAGAGGGACCAGAAGTGGAGAGAGTAAGCAGATTCAAGTTCCTGGGCGTCATAGTCATAGTCATACTTTACTGATCCCAGGGGAAATTGGTTTTTGTTACAGTTGCACCATAAATAATAAATAGTAATAGAACCATAAATAGTTAAATAGTAATATGTGAATTATGCCAGTAAATTATGAAATAAGTCCAGGACCAGCCTATTGGCTCAGGGTGTCTGACCCTCCAAGGGAGGAGTTGTAAAGTTTGATGGCCACAGGCAGGAATGACTTCCTATGACGCTCTGTGTTGCATCTCGGTAGAATGAGTCTCTGGCTGAATGTACTCCTGTGCCTACCCAGTACATTATGTAGTGGATGGGAGACATTGATCAAGATGGCATGCAACTTAGACAGCATTCTCTTTTCAGACACCACCGTGAGAGAGTCCAGTTCCATTCCCACAACATCACTGGCCTTACGAATGAGTTTGTTGATTCTGTTGGTGTCTGCTACCCTCAGCCTGCTGCCCCAGCACACAACAGCCAACATGATAGCACTGGCCATCACAGACTCATAGAACATCCTCAGCATCATCCGGCAGATGTTAAAGGACCTCAGTCTCCTCAGGAAATAGAGACGGCTCTGTCACTTCTTGTAGACAGCCTCAGTGTTCTTTGACCAGTCCAGTTTATTGTCAATTTGTATCCCCAGGTATTTGTAATCCTCCACCATGTCCCCACTGACCCCCTGGATGGAAACAGGGGTCACCGGTACCTTAGCTCTCCTCAGGTCTACCACCAGCTCCTTAGTCTCTTTCACATTAAGCTGCAGATAATTCTGCTCACACCATGTGACAAAGTTTCCTACTGTAGCCCTGTACTCAGCCTCATCTCTCTTGCTGATGCATCCAACTTTGGCAGGGTCATCAGAAAACTTCTGAAGATGACAAGACTCTGTGCAGTAGTTGAAGTCCAAGGTGTAAATGGTGAAGAGAAAGGGAGACAAGACAGTCCCCTGTGGAGCCCCAGTGCTGCTGATCACTCTGTCGGACACACAGTGTTGCAAGCACACGTACTGTGGTCTGCCAGTCAGGTAATCAAGAATCCATGATACCAGGAAAGCATCCACCTGCATCGCTGTCAGCTTCTCCCCCAGCAGAGCAGGGCGGATGGTGTTGAACGCACTGGAGAAGTCAAAAAACGTAACCCTCACAGTGCTCGCTGGCTTGTCCAGGTGGGCGTAGACACGGTTCAGCAGGTAGATGATGGCATCCTCAACTCCTAGTCGGGGCTGGTAGGTGAACTGGATGGGATCTAAGTGTGGCCTGACCATAGGCTGGAGCAGCTCCAGAACAAGTCTCTCCAGGGTCTTCATGATGTGGGAGGTCAATGCCACCAGTCTGTAGTCATTGAGGCCGCTGGGGCGTGGCATCTTCGGCACAGGGACGAGGCAGGACTTCTTCCACAGTACAGGAACCCTCCGGAGCCTCATGCTCAGGTTGAATACATGGCGAAGTACTCCACATAGCTGAGGGGCACAGGCTTTGAGCACCCTGGTACTGACACCATCCGGTCCTGCAGCCTTGCTTGGGTTGAGACGTTTCAGCTGTCTTCTCACCTGTTCAGCTGTAAAGCCCACCGTGATCAAGATCTCTGATGATCTAACCTGGTCCCAACACATTGATGTAGTCATAAAGAAGGCAAGACAGCAACTATACTTTATTAGGAGTTTGAAGAAATTTGGCATGGCAACAAATACACTCAAAAACTTCTAGAGCATTCTGACAGGCTGCATTACTGTCTGGAATGGAGGGGCTACTGCACAGGACTGAGAGAAGCTGCAGAGAGTTGTAAATCTAGTGAGCTCCATCTTGGGCACTAGCCTACGAAGTACCCAGGAGATCTTTAGGGAGTGGTGTCTCAGAAAGGCAGTGTTCATTATTAAAGACCTCCAGCACCCAGGGCATGCCCTTTTCTCATTGTTACCATCAGGGAGGTGATACAGAAGCCTGAAAGCACACACTCAGCGATTCAGGAACAGCTTCTTCCCCTCTGCCATCCGATTCCTAAATGGACTTTGAAGCTTTAGACACTACCTCACTTTTTTTAATATACAGTATTTCTGTTTTTGCACATATTTTTAATAATCTATTCAATATGTGTAATTGATGTACTTGTTTATTTATTATTACATTTTATTTTATTTTTTTTTCTCTCTCTGCTAGATTACGTATTGCACTGAACTGCTGCTGCTAAGTTAACAAATTTCACGTCACATGCCAGTGATAATAAACCTGCTTCTGATAATGATAAGAGCCTCTAATTGTGAAGTGTCCCACTCTACAACTCAGTGAAAACTTTAACCCTAGGACCAAAGAGTCAACATAACATCCTGAAATCACGTCTGCAACAACAGAACCACCTGCTTCCCCAATTACAGATGCTCTTATAACTATGCCTTGATCTGAGTCCCCCCCATACACTTGAGCTATTCATGTTGAAATGGCCTTGCCTCTGCTATATTCCCCACAAAACCCTCTTTCCCAGGATACTATGACTGAATGCAGGCTAGAGGGGGGGTCTCCTGGATAACCTGCTTCATATTTTTATAGTTTGTCTGGCAGTCAACTCGTCCCTCTCTGCCTAGAGTACCTGAAATTACCTGAATATTACCTGAAACCTGTTTTTGAAGGGAAGCAGTCAGCCTGCTAGGGGATGCAAGCTGTTACCCGAAGTCTGAAACCCTGAACCTGTGCTCCTCCGGGTGACAATGCTTGGCCAATACATAAGCTGGACCCTCAATTCCCACAGTTTGGAGCTGCTTTGCCCTGCCCTGCCTTGTCTATTTGATTAATTCCTCTGACAGTTATAGAACTTACTTACATCACTTACTGTTTTATTTATCCTGAATGAATTTTCTTTATTCTACATGTCTTTGTGAAAAACAATACTTGTAAAAACCCACCATAGTTCTGATCTGATTTCCCTCCACTGTCTCCTGAGCTCCTTTTACTCCTGTTAGATTCACTTTCTGCACTGTTTACTAACCAGAATTCTGTATCCATGGTGCTTTTAAACTGACTTGGTTTTGTCTCCCACACTCCATTCAGGCACACCAGACCTCTATTTCCCTCATCCTTTTTCTTTTGTCAAAATTCATTTTACTCCGAGCTCGACACTATGTAGTATAATGCTACCCAGTGATGAGCACCTTGAGCATTCGCTCACTCTACCACTGGCACCACCCGTCTGAAAATATCATAATGATAGTACAGCTGATGTTACAAGACGGATGGCACAAAACCGGGAGGTAGGCGGGATTGTGAGGAGGTTGCAGAGTCTTTGAGGGAGACAGATGGGTTAAATAAATGAGTAAAGATATGGCACACATTCTACTTTTCCCTTTTTTTCTATCCAAGTGAATGACCACAAATTGAATACAAATGTGATGTTATCCCCCTTTAGCAGAAAAGAATGTTAGATTGGAGGGTTGTTTAAAAGGTGAGAGACAGAGAAGTGTTAGTGTTCAGAGGGGTTTGGATGTCACTACACTAAATCTTAATATGCAGGCACAGCAAAAGGGTAGGAAAACCAACTGGCCTACAATTGTCTTACTAAATTATATGTGGCTCAGCAATAATATGCACAGGTATGGTCTCCTTACCTAAGAAAGGATCTATTTAGAACATAGAACAGTACAGGCCATCAGCCTACAATGTTGTGCCAAACCAGGCACGTGCAGAATCTAATCTAATTCTATTCTTCTGAAGGAAAGAATGCAATGCAAATTCAGAATATAGATGCTTGGGATTTGAGTTTGGGGGATCGGGGTCCAGAGTGGGGTGGTTCTATGAGGAGAGAATAACATGGTTGGGCCTTCTCCTCAATAAACATAAAATTTTAAAGGGCTTGACAGAGGCAGATTTCACCAAGGATTCTTCAAGAGTATCTCCCAAAATACAGTGTCAGGCTAACAGATTCATGGTGATACCACTCCCAGCATCCTATTCCCCCTAAGTGTTATATACTGATTGTAAAGGTATAGAGTCTAAAACCTGAACTTCAACTCAACAAAACATCACTGGAAGACCAGTTCAAGAAGATGACCCCCATCACCATCTCAAAGGTAATGAGGAACGGGCAAAACATGCTGGCCTTGTAAATGGTGTTCAGATACCAAGTAGGAACTTAAACATGCAATTTTTAATATCGTCCACAGGAAACTATCTATAATTCTTTTAGAGGAATTAAGTGACTCACTTGGCAGAAGATATAACAACTGAGTGTTGGTCAGAGTTGAGAATCTTGGTTAGGTGAGCAGCAACTGAATCCTCATACGCTGATATCTGAAACTGAGAAGTGATGGTTAGGCTTTCCAGATGCAATAGACAGCTCAGACAACAGATGACACTTATCTGACACTGAAATGGGTAATTACTGAATCTATCCACAGCTTACCTACACTAGCTGATTTCTCAAACATGTCTCACATTATTTGCTATCCTCGGAAATTATCCATAAACTCACCGGAAGTAAGACTTTACATGTGAACACAATGTGCCATGAATATAATTTATTTAAAATCACCACAGCATACTGTTGGTTGTAGTGATAAATTGCATCAGAGACAAAGGGGTGCATGTGTGAACTCCATACTCCAGGTGCAGTCTAACCAGAATTCTATAGAGTTGCAACATTACCTCGATGCTTAACTCAATCCCCAATTAATGAAGGCCAGCACAACATACACACTTTTTGCTTCTATCAGCTTAACCAGCAACATTGTGGGATCTTTATTCCTCCACACTAAGGATCCTGCTATTAAACATGCACACTACCTCCAAGTTTGACCTTCCAAAGAGTATCACTTCACTCTTTCCTGGATTGAATTCCATCTTCTACTTCTCCACCCAACCTTCTACGCTGTCTACATCAGCACTACTCTTTATGTCAGTGGCAAACTTACTAACCCACCTTTCCATTTCATGTATAAATGTCACAAAGAGTAGGAGCCCAAAAGCAGATCCATGCAGAAAACCACTAGTTACTGACCTACAGGCAGAATATGCTCCACTTACTACCTTCTCTGTCTTCTGTGGGCAAGCCAATTCCAATTCCAATTCCACGCAGTCAGGTTTTCATGGATCCTATGACTTATGACTTTCTGGCTGAGCCTACCATGGGGAACCTTATCAAATGCCTTACTAAATCCATATACACCACATCTACTGCTCCATTTTCATCAGTGTTTTGTCTCCTCCTTGATTGCCACAGCTCCACCCATTCTAACAGGATGACTCATACTTGTTCCAGAGTCACTGGACTAAGCAAACTGTCTTATCACTCCACAACTATTTCAAGGCCAAAATGGAGTTTAGCAGGTGAATCCGATGCTACATAGACATCATCAGTGTGTGTGTGCAAAACCATGTGTCTGGTCTTTGCTACTAAGACATTGAGAGGAATGACATGTTGGCTGCTAAATTTCACTTTAATATTACGAGTTCAATATTGCATTGTTGTTTCATACTAATGTCCTCTAGCCTCTGTTTATACATTTTAAAAATGCTTCTCAGCTGTTTACTTTTCAAGTGGAAAATACCCCGTGCTGCTGAAAGCAGCTCTAAGGAAAAATTCCCGGATCTGCCAAGGATAGCAACAAAAACAAATCTTCCCAGGTGACAGCCTTTGTAAATCTACCTTTGTTATTGAATAGTTTTAGTTACACGCAAAGCCCACAGCCTGTAATGTTCAGCCTGTACACTCTAACAAATCTAGAATACTAATTGTCTATTCTCCAAGATGATAAGTGCTTCAGAATTTCATATTATTGTTTTCAATACATAAATTTTTAAATAACCAGCCTGAAACTAAACTACTTACTGTGGTAAATATTTGAAAAGACCTGTACTGTCTCTTTTTTCTTGTGAAGTGCATCTTAAACAAACAATACTTGCACTATTCAGAACAGCAAACAAGGAAAAGAAATTTACATCAAGTTATTTGTGAAGGGTCCATAACTGAATCAGCAATTGACATTGACTTACAATATCTACAACTACTATCTTGGACCATTATCACTTTTGATGTGGTAAATATGAGATCCTCCGCTTCTCCACATCATTGTACAGACTGAAAATTCTGCCCACTAATAAATCTTTCCCTAATAAATTTTCTAGTTAGGAGCGCAAAACATCAGCAGCTGCCTCTCTATACACAGAAGCTGGTTGATTTGACATTCTCCAAATTTATCTGTTTTCCAGTTTGCAGCATTCATAGTATTTTCCTTATGACATGAACATGGAATAACCCATTTGCAATTACAGCTTTTCATATTAAGTCTACCTTCACTGTGTCACTGGGGAGGCAGCAACGGGAAAAGGAAGAAATAAAGACCAGATGAGTCAATGCACTTTCAGCTGGTTCACTGCAGCACTGGCAGAGGATGTCAAATAGGGAAACACATCTTCACTATCTATTCAGGAGATAACTCATCAGTGTGCATTTCCTTCCAGAGTCATTCACAGAATTGGTGGGAGGATAAAAGATTTAAAATATATGAATTGGATTTCTGAATATGACCATAAAACATACAGTACTGTGCAAAAGTCTTAGGCACATATATACAGCTAGGGTGCCTTAGAGTTTTGAATGATTTTATGTATTGCACTGTACTGCTGCCACAAAAAAAATCATGACATATGTGAGTGATGATAAACGTGATTCTGACATGGGTCTTTATTGTGCACTGAGAGTGGGAAGGGGCAGGGAGAGGGGAGTCTTGGTTGGGAAAAGGGGAAGGGAGAGAGAAGGAGCAGAAAGTACCAGAGAGACGTTCTATAATGATCAATAAACCAAATTGTATAGAATCAAATGACCTTGCCTGGTGTCTCAGGGCTGGGTGTGTTTGCACCCGTGACACCTTCTGTCCTTCTCTGCTATCTGTCCCAAACCCCTCACATGGCACTCCACCCTCACCATTCCCAACATCCTTTGTTCCTGCCAGATTTACAAATTCACTCTCTACTCCACATTGACAAACACAGTACCATGCAAAAGTCTTAGGTGCCCTAGCTATGTGTATGCGCCTAAGACTTTTGCACAGTACTGTATGGATTACTGTCTGTGGAGTGGCTTGGATATGCTTCAATTTACCTACCGTCATAACAAATCAAAAACAGATGCCATTTCATTGGTTCTTTCCTAAGCTATGGACAATGAAGGCACATATATCAGGATGCCTTTCATTAACCCAGCTCAGCATTTAACACCCTCATCCCTTCAAAACTAATCACTAAGCTCATCGACGCAAGCCTCGATAACTCCCTGGGCAAATGGATCCTCAATTTTCTCACTTGCAGACCCCAATCAGCAGGAATTGGCAACAATGTTTTCTCCACAATCACCATCAGCACAAGTGCGCCACAAGGCAGAGCGCTGGCACCCTGCTCTACTCTCTTAAAACCACTTGATCATGTAACTCCAATGCCATTCGCGAGTTTGCTGATGACACCACTGTTGTTAGACAAAACAAAGTTGGTGACAAATCTGCACATAGGAGGCTGTTTGTCAATCGTTGTAATTTATAGTTTTTCATAAATCCTTTGTATTTCTTTATTTTCCTGTAAATGCCTGCAAGAAATTAATCTCAGAATAGTATATGATGAATTGAAATGGTTTACATAGTTTGCTGGGCTGTAAATTCACCATCATCTGTGGCAATCATTGCAAAATTACCTGTCAGATTTGTATTTGCACGGCACACAATACAAGCAGTGTGTCAATAAATGTACAACTCGTATTATTCAGAAAAAATGGGTTAATTTCCATTTACTACTCCTGAGCATCATTTAATGGAAAAAGTCTAAATTCATCCTGTCCACTCCCACTTTGTAAAACTCAGAGGTCCAAAACATTCCAATATCGGAATGGAATGTGTCTTCAAATTTCTAGTCTGCATTCCAGCAGAATAAGATCGGGGCCAGTATTTATCTTTTTGCTTTCTATTGAGGGCTGAGAGTAAATCATCGTTCTGTAACAAAGTCTTTGCCATGGTATATACTTACTTGGGATTCCTCAGCATCCTCCTCTGGGGTTATTGCCAAGGAATGTTTTGGTGGTATTTTTATTTCATATGTCATAATGCTCCATCTGAATAAAAACAAACACAATCCTTCTTTAATTACCATCTGCTGACCAAAGGCAGCCTGTTCTTGGCTGACAAGAATACACAAATAATCACTTGGTCCAACGTGCAATACACATTTTGTTGAGATGGGATGATAAAGCAGACCAAGGAGTTGCAAAAGGAGTGATCCCTTTGAGCTGATGAGAGAAGCAGAGAGAAAAATATGTGCCTAGCGGTGGAGCCAGATTGCAAGACATTGTAGGGAGTTGTGAACACAGCCTAGTCTATCACAGAGTCCAGCCTCCTCTCCATTAAATCTGTCTCCACTTTCCACTGCATTGGGAAAGCAGCCATCATGATTAAAAACTCCTCCCACTCCGATCATTGGCTCTTCATCACCCTTCCAGCAGGCTAAAAATAGAAAAGCTTAAAACACTCTCCTGCTGTTATGAGACTTAAAAGACCTCTTGAAAGATAAAGACGAACTTGTGGCCTCACAATCTACCCCAACATGGCACTGGCATCTTATTTATCCACCTGCTCTACACTTTCTATGTAATTGTAAACACAAGTGATTCTGCAGATGTTAGAAATCCAGAGCAACAAATACAAAATACCGGAGAAAGTCACAAGGTTGGGCAGCACCTATGGAGAGGAATAAGTAGTCAAATTCTTTCTTGATTGGTTTAAGTCAGAAACATCTTGTTTATTCCTCTCCATAGATGCTGCCTGATCTGCTGAGCATTTTGTGTGTGTTACTCTGTAATTATAACACTATGTTGCACATATTGCTTTTCCCAATGTCCATGTACTATTGTATGGAGTGACTGGCTGACATACAAAACAAAGCTTTCCATTGTGTCTCAGTATACGTGTGCCAATAATAGACCAGTTACCAATTTTGTTGGGACCAAATTGTGAAGCAATATATGCTTCTTATGACCACATTAACCCATTTGGTCTCACCCTATCCAAGGTACTTGTTCTACTATCTTCCCCATCCCTGCTACTGAAACCCCATTTGCTTTGTCTCTTTCCCAGTTCTGATAGAGGGTCTTCAACCTGAAACGTTTACTCTGTTTCTTGTTCCACTGATACTGCCCGGCTTGCTATGAGATTGCAGCATTTGCAGTTTATTTGATCTCCATTAGCTGTTCTATAATAAAAGAAATAAGAACAATAATGTGGGTAGCAGGATGGAGATAGATCTCTACCAAAGGTGTAAGGGGGTCCTTATCCTTGCAAGTAGAACAAGTGCTACTCCTGCCCCTACACCTCCTCCCTTGCTACCATTCAGAGCCCAAAACAATCCTTCCAGGTGGAGTAACACTTCACCTGTTCTTTCTTCCGTGGCCTTCTGTCCTCTTCTATTAGCAGTGAGTAGTTTCAGGTTCCCGGGGGGGGGGGGGGGGTCTACAAATTTCTGCAGATACACTGTGGACAGAAGTCTAACTGGTTGCATCACCATTTGGTCTGGAGGTGCATCTGCACAGAATTGGA
This sequence comes from Mobula birostris, assembly GCF_030028105.1. NCBI lineage: Eukaryota > Metazoa > Chordata > Chondrichthyes > Myliobatiformes > Myliobatidae > Mobula > Mobula birostris. The sequence continues at coordinate 91,319,979 of NC_092375.1, forward strand.
AAAAGCTGCAGAATGTTGCAAACTCAACCAGCTCCATCATGGGCACTAGCCTCCCCAGCAATGAGGACATCTTCAAGTGATGATGGCTTAAAAAGGCTGTATTATCATTAAGGGCCCCTATCACTAGGATATGCCCTCTTCCCATTGCTGCCATTGAGGAGGTGTAGGAGCCTGAAGACATACACTCAACATTTCAGGAACAGCTTCTTCCCCTCTGTCAACAGATTTATGAATGGACATTGAGCCCATGTAGACACCTCCTCACTATTTTTTCCTCTCTTTCTGCACTCATCATTTAATTACATTTTCTTTATTAAATTCTTCTTATTGTAATTTACAGTTATTATTACATATTGCAATGTACTACTGCTGCAAAACAACAAATTTGACAACATATGCTAGTCGTATTAAACCTGATTCTGATACTGATTCAATTAATGGAACATAATAAAACCAATGGAGAACTCGGGAGAACCAAGAGAGGTTCCAGGGACCATATAATCAGAGTCTTAGAGAGAGACAGAACTTGGCTCACTAAGTCCATGCTGACCACAAAGCCCCTTTTTCCTTTTACAATGGCCTGCCTTAACCCAGTTTGTTCTCCTTACATTCTGATCAACACCCTCCAGATTTTACCATTCCCGTACGTACTGGGGCTGACAGTTCATCCTGCAGCTCACATCGATCCTGTGCAGTGCAGTGCCTCCCCCACCCCTCATATCAGACGGTGGTGCAGCCAGTTAGAATGCTCCCACGGTACATCTGTAGAAGTCTGTGAATGTCATTGGTGACATACAAATTTCCTCAAACTCCTAATGAAATATTGCCACTGTTGTGTCTTCTTTGTAGCTGCATCAATACGTTGGGCCCAGGATAGATACTGACACCCAGGGACTCTTTCTACTTCTGATCCCTCTATGAGGACTGGAGTTGTGTTCCCTCGTCTTACCCTTTCTGAAGTCCACAATCAGTTCTTTGGTTTTACTAACACTGAGTGCAAGCCTGTGGCTGCAACTGATATATCTTGCTCCTGTATCCCTTCCCGTTACCATCCAAAATTCTCCCAACCATTGTTGTGCTGTCTGCAAACTTATAGATGGCATTTGAGCTCTACCAAGCCACACAGTCATGGGTGTAGAGAGAGTAAGGCAGTGGGCTAAGCACACATCTTTGAGGTGCGCCAGTGTTGATGATCAGCGAGGTGGAAATATTATTTCTAACCCGCAAAGACTGGTTTTCTGGTGAGAAAGTCAAGGATCCAGTTGCTAAGGGAGGAACAGAGGCCCAGGTTTTGGAGCTTTTTGATCAGAACTGTATGATTGTATTATGCGCTGAACTGTAGTAGATCAAAAGAAGACTGACATAAGTACGAGTACTGTCCAAGTGATCCAAGATCGCATGAAGAGCCAATGAGATCACAGCCACTGCAGACCTATTATCAATAGGCAAATTGCAGTGGGTCCAGGTCCTTGCAGAGTCAGGGGTTGATTCTAGCCATAACCAACCTCTCAAAGCACTTCTTCACAGATGCTGCCTGACCAGCTGAGAGTTTCTCACACTTTGTGTTTATATTTCAGATTTTTACCACCTGCAGGGATTTTTGGCTTTCAAAAGTCTGGAATGTACTGGAAACTCACCCTTACTAGAGGTTTACTGAATATATTAACAATGGTGCATTCATCTTTGCAATCAAACCACTTACATCAAACACAGTGGGAATTTGTCCTAGTACTGGCTGTACTTGTGTAATCTGACACTAACTTTTAATTAAAAGGATGAAAGCACTCATCACCCAATTCATTAGCAAACTGAATGGAGCATGTTGCTCAAAGCTGCAGGTGGAAATCAATGCTATAATCCTATTAAAGGTATTGAAGAGAACTCCGAGTTTTACAGTAAATCTATCAGTGTAAAATGCCGAGTTCTCCACATTAGTGCAATACATGCTAGACTTTAATTATTATTTTCATAGGGGCTACAACATATTGACAAATAACATGTGGAAATCAGATTTCCACTCAGTTTCCCAACTATTGTTGACTTCAATTCATTTAGCACAGTGACTATCTCGGCCTGTACACAGTCACTTTATACTTGTTACTTCCATTCCTACCTTTAGTGCAAAACAGTATAATTCCTTCGTGCGCAGGTCATAGAACATAGAAGAGTACAGCACAGGAACAGACTAGCTGGCCCACAGTGTTGTGCCGAACCAGCTAAAAAGCAAATCAAGAACACCCAAACACTAATCCCTCCTACCTACACCATGTTCACATCCATCTATCTTCCTTACATCCATGTGCCTATCCAAACATCTCTTAAAAATCTCCAATGTAGTTGCTTCTACCACAACAGGCAGTGCATTCCAGGCATCCATGACTCCCTGAGTAAAAGACTTACCACTCATGTCCCCATTGAAGCTACCCGCTCTCACCTTCACTGCCTGCGCTCTGGTATTAGACATTTCAACCCTGGGAAACAGATACTCTCTGTCCACTCTTTCTTTGTGTCTCATAATCTTATAAACCTCTATCGGATCTCCTCTCAACCTCTGGTGCTCCAGAGAAACAACCCAAGTTTATCCGACCTCTTGTGATAGCACATGCCCTCTAAACCAGGCAGCATCCTGGTAAACCTCTTCTGCATCCTCTCCAAAGCCTCAACATCCTTCCTATAGTGGGGTGACCAGAACTGTATGCAATACTCCAGATGTGGCCTAACCAGCGTTTTATAAAATTGCAACATAACCTGACTTTTGAACTAATGCCTCGACAAATAAAAGCACCTGCACAGACAGTGGAGGAAGGACAGAGGTAAATGTGAGGGAAAATGCTTTGGAGGTTCTGTTCCTCCTTTAAGTATGCTGGGAAGCAATTTTTAATAATCAATTAAAAAGCAGCTCAGCAGAAAGAGCTGGAACTCTTCTCAACCCTTGGCTGGAAATGTAGCAGAGAATTTAAGTGAAGGGAATAGGGGAATTAATGCAGCCACTGCTCTCAATAATGTATACAGACAAGTATTTGCCCATCAGTTATGCTTCGGGGATGGCATAGCAGAGTGTCCAACTTGCATCTGATTCAGGATTTGAATAGTTAATTGTAATATACACCAGCATGAAAAAAAAAATTCCTCGTTTGTATGAAGCTTGCACAATAGTAATGAATACAATGATAAAAAGAAGAGTATGTTTCAAAGTGCAGGTGTGCAAAAAGAAATGCTAAAGTGACGATAATGGAAGAGGTGGAATTAAGGGTTTGAAAACCTGGGAACAGCACCTCGAAGGGGATTTGAATGTGAATGTGAATAACTCTCACATTTTTCTCCCTATTTCAGGTACTGTGCACTGCAAAGAGAAATTTCCTGATCCAAGTCCCAAGCTCAGCTAATCTCACATCTTTCTTCCTACAATTATTGTGCTTTTGTCTGTCATCTTTCCAATATTTTATTAGTTTCTACATAGAATACAGTGTACAAGAAAGTATGTATAGAAGGTCAAAAAAAATTTTTTTAAACTACTAATTACATCTGTTCATAATAACAATCTTATTACCCCGTATTCATGTAAGTTAATCAATAGTTATATTGAAATATACTAATTTATTGCAAAAAAAAAAAAGAATCTAACCCCTACCAGACCGAAGCTGTTTATTAGGGAGAAAACGGTAAAAGTACCTTCTCATATAATAAAAAACTATAATAGCCAACACCTGAATTTAAACAACGAATTGAAGAGTTTGAAAATAATTCAGAAAAGGTCCCCACAATGTTTGAAAGCCTTGACGAGATTCAGAAATTAAATAACAAATCTTCTCTAAATCTAAGCATGACACAAAGTCATATAACCATTGAGCATGAGTAGGAGGAAAAACATCTTTCCATTTAAACCAAAGCACCCTCCAAGCTATAAGAGAGCTAAAGGCCAAAGTATGTAAATCAGATGTCTTCAGCTTGATATCTTGTCCTGCAACAATACCAAATAGGGCCGTCAGAGGATGAGGCTTAAAATTGACTTTGAAAAGTAAAGATAAAGTTTGAAAAACTTCCTTCCAAGATTTTTCAAGATTCGGACAAGTCCAAAACATATGAATTAATGAAGCTTCTCCATGTGAACATCTGTCACAGCAGGGAGATACATCCGAATAAAAACGAGATAGCTTATCCTTAGTCATATGAGCTCTATGTACCACCTTAAATTGCATGAGGGAATGGCGAGCACATAATGATGAAGTATTAACCAGTTCAAAAATTTCATCCCAAGTTTCCTCACATATTGATGTCTGTAAATCTTGTTCCCAGGGATTCTTAATTTTGTCTAAAGGAACATTCCTCGTCTCCAGTAACATGCCATAAATATTAGATATTGAACCATTATGAAAAGGTGTCAAACTGTCATTAAATATCTATCGGTATCCACCATGTATCTACACTATATTCTGAGTACACCTAAGAAATACTGAACTAGCTTGTCTAGAGGTTGTGAAAAGCACTATGTAAACACAAGTCTTCTATTATATTGCTTCAGAGTTGAATACTGAGGTGTATTGTATTACATTATGAGTAAAAATGTGTCACAAGTGTCTGCACACGTTGCTAAGACGGTAAATGGCACACTTGCTCTTATTACTTGACGCACTGAGATCAAGAGTCAGGAAGTCTTGTAGCAGCATTATAAATCTTTGGATAGGCCGCATTGGGAGTATTGAATTCAATTCTGGTTATAGAAAGGGCACAAAAAAGGTTTATCAGGATGCTGTCCAGGATGTGTTCTAAGGAGCAGTTTGACAAATTTGTGTTGTTTACTCTGAAGTAGCAGAGGCTGAGGGGAGACCAGACAAAAGTTTATAACTTTATGAGGGGAGTAGCTACAGTAGACAGCCAATATCTGTTTCCCAGGGTTAAAATGTCTCATTCCAGACAGAATGTACTAAAGGCATGAGGGATAAGGTTCAAAGAAAATGTGCAGGGCAAGATTTTTTAAAACAGTGGTGTGTGCTTAGGATGTGTTGCCAGAGGTAATAATGTAAACAAATATGACAGAATCATGAGTGTGCAAAAAATGGAGGAAAATGGGCATTTTATGGGCAAAAGGGATCATTTCAGTTTGGCACTTAATTATTAGTTTTATTTTTTTCAACACTACACTGTGATATGAAGGGCCTGTTCTGAATTTGTATGTGCACTGTTCTATGTACTGACCACAGAAGCCATTTAGCAGATGTTTATACACTGGGTTTCACTATAACCTAATCGGGACCCTCAAAAGAACTGCTGAGCTTCATTAGAAGTGAGGAAAATTCCTCATCGCAAAATAGCACTTCAGTTCAAACAGTGTGACTATCTAATGTCTGTTCAAATGGTTCTGCAGTTCATGAACAGAGTCAGCAGTATGCTTTGTACACATAAGCTAATGAGACCTATCAGGCTTTGGGAATAAACACATCAGTTTATTCGCTATAACTTAAAAATGTCCTCAAATGACCAACTTGAACAATCCAAGAGGCTTCAGCACAGCAATTCTTTTGGAGGTACAACTCACTCCTTTGCTAAAATGCGAAAGAAAAAGCAGAAGAATACTCCATTTAGATAGCTTAGCCTGACTTGCAATTCAACCATAATATAGTTAATTGATTTCTTAATTTCCTTACATTCTCAATTAACTTAACATAGAAACATAGAAAATAGGTGCAGGAGTAGGCCATTCGGCCCTTCGAGCCTGCACCGCCATTTATTATGATCATGGCTGATCATCCAACTCAGAACCCCGCCCCAGCCTTCCCTCCATACCCCCTGATCCCCGTAGCCACAAGGGCCATATCTAACTCCCTCTTAAATATAGCCAATGAACCGGCCTCAACTGTTTCCTGTGGCACAGAATTCCACAGATTCACCACTCTCTGTGTGAAGAAGTTTTTCCTAATCTCGGTCCTAAAAGGCTTCCCCTCTATTCTCAAACTGTGGCCCCTCATTCTGGACTTCCCCAACATCGGGAACAATCTTCCTGCATCTAGCCTGTCCAATCCCTTTAGGATCTTATATGTTTCAATCAGATCCCCCCTCAATCTTCTAAATTCCAACGAGTACAAGCCCAGTTCATCCAGTCTTTCTTCATATGAAAGTCCTGCCATCCCAGGAATCAATCTGGTGAACCTTCTTTGTACTCCCTCTATGGCAAGGATGTCTTTCCTCAGATTAGGGGACCAAAACTGCACACAATACTCCAGGTGTGGTCTCACCAAGGCCTTGTACAACTGCAGTAGTACCTCCCTGCTCCTGTACTCGAATCCTCTCGCTATAAATGCCAGCATACTATTCGCCTTTTTCACCGCCTGCTGTACCTGCATGTCCACTTTCAATGACTGGTGTATAATGACACCCAGGTCTCATTGCACCTCCCCTTTTCCTAATCGGCCACCATTCAGATAATAATCTGTTTTCCTATTTTTGCCACCAAAGTGGATAACTTCACATTTATCCACATTAAATTGCATCTGCCATCAATTTGCCCACTCACCCAACCTATCCAAGTCACCCTGCATCCTCTTAGCATCCTCCTCACAGCTAACACTGCCACCCAGCTTCGTGTCATCCGCAAACTTGGAGATGCTGCATTTAATTCCCTCATCCAAGTCATTAATATATATTGTAAACAACTGGGGTCCCAGCACTGAGCCTTGCGGTACCCCACTAGTCACCGCCTGCCATTCTGAAAAGGTCCCGTTTATTCCCACTCTTTGCTTCCTATCTCCTAACCAACTCTCCACCCACACCAATACCTTACCCCCAATACCGTGTGCTTTAAGTTTGCACACTAATCTCCTGTGTGGGACCTTGTCAAAAGCCTTCTGAAAATCCAAATATACCACATCCACTGGTTCTCCCCTATCCACTCTACTAGTTACATCCTCAAAAAATTCTATGAGATTCGTCAGACATGATTTTCCTTTCACAAATCCATGCTGACTTTGTCCGATCATTTCACCGCTTTCCAAATGTGCTGTTATCACATCCTTGATAACTGACTCCAGCAGTTTCCCCACCACTGACGTTAGGCTAATCGGTCTATAATTCCCCGGTTTCTCTCTCCCTCCTTTTTTAAAAAGTGGGGTTACATTAGCCACCCTCCAATCCTCAGGAACTAGTCCAGAATCTAACGAGTTTTGAAAAATTATCACTAGTGCATCCATTATTTCTTGGGCTACTTCCTTAAGCACTCTGGGATGCAGACCATCTGGCCCTGGGGATTTATCTGCCTTCAATCCCTTCAATTTACCTAACATCACTTCCCTACTAACATGTATTTCGCTCAGTTCCTCCATCTCACTGGACCCTCTGTCCCCTACTATTTCTGGAAGATTATTTATGTCCTCCTTAGTGAAGACAGAACCAAAGTAATTTTTCAATTGGTCTGCCATGTCCTTGCTCCCCAGAATCAATTCACCTGTTTCTGTCTGCAGGGGACCTACATTTGTCTTTACCAGTCTTTTCCTTTTCACATATCTATAAAAGCTTTTACAGTCCGTTTTTATGTTTCCTGCCAGTTTTCTCTCATAATCTTTTTTCCCCTTCCTAATTAAGCCCTTTGTCCTCCTCTGCTGAACTCTGAATTTCTCCCAGTCCTCAGGTGAGCCACTTTCTCTGGCTAATTTGTATGCTTCTTCTTTGGAATTGATACTATCCCTAATTTCTCTTGTCAGCCACGGGTGCACTACCTTCCTTGATTTATTCTTTTGCCAAACTGGGATGAACAATTGTTGTAGTTCATCCATGCAACCTTTAAATGCTTGCCATTGCATATCCACCGTCAATCCTTTAAGTGTCATTTGCCAGTCTATCTTAGCTAATTCACGTCTCATACCTTCAAAGTTACTCCTCTTTAAGTTCAGAACCTTTGTTTCTGAATTAACTATGTCACTCTCCATCTTAATGAAGAATTCCACCATATTATGGTCACTCTTACCCAAGGGGCCTCTCACGACAAGATTGCTAATTAACCCTTCCTCATTGCTCAAAACCCAGTCCAGAATCGCCTGCTCTCTAGTTGGTTCCTCGACATGTTGGTTCAAAAAACCATCCCGCATACATTCCAAGAAATCCTCTTCCTCAGCACCTTTACCAATTTGGTTCTCCCAATGTACATGTAGATTGAAGTCACCCATTATAACTTGCATAATAAAAGTCCATCAAAATTTTCACTTGAATCCTGGCCTCAACATTTTACACTGGAGCTCTAAATTTTATTCCTCCTATATAATAGTGATAAAGAGAAAACTGAGCAGGTAAGAAATATTTAGCAGTAGTTTTACACTAGGAATGAAGTTAAAAGAGTAAATGGGAAACAAATATTATCTCTGATAGGAAAGTCAGTGAAGAGGAGCTGGTCATCAGTAAAGCGGCTTAGCCAGCGAACAGTGACCTTGCTCAGCACAAATTGGCTGCCATTACAATATGATTACACTTTAGTAATATCTCTGGCAGATTTTTGCAGCATGGGTTTCAATGAGACACTACTCCCATTTCACATTCTGATTCGATCTGGCAGTTAGAACCTGATACCACACATGTAGACCTGCTTTTATATACCTCCTGTCCAAAGATCGTATCTCCACAGAAATCACAAGTCTCCATTACCAATCACACATGCACCTACCTGTCTAACATTTTGGTGCTGGCCCGCTCCAATTTTTCAAGGATCTGCGGGAGCTGTGTGTCATCATCACATGATCCTCCCCAGCCAAGGACCCGTGCCAGGTCATTCCCTGTTCCCAGTGGTAGAACTCCAAGCTGACACTGCAGAAGAGTAGAATCTGGGCATTAATAACTCTAAAAACTAACTTCTCGAACAAGTTCTTCACTTCTCAGACCTTCAAGACTTTATATGTATTTGTTAAATCATGTTCCCTTCTCTGTTCTTGGCTTCACTGTGTCACATTAGATCCTGACCAAGAAAACTCTCTACACCAATCTGAAGATGACTGCTGAGCAGCGATCCTCACTCAGACTGGGACACAGACAGGACAGGAAGATAAAATAATTAATTACATTCAATAAATGCTGAGGAATCACAGGATCTCTTTAAAATAAATGAATTGTGGTTATGAAAAGTAATAACCGCACTTAAATGGAACAGAGGCTGTGATCAAAATTAATACCAATCGAATCAAAAACAAGATGAAAGAATAAGTCAAAATCATTAACTAGCTGAATTAAAACTGAAAATGCTGGAAATTCTCAGCAAGTTTGGTTAAAGATCAGCTTGAAATGTTGATGTTTTTCTTGCTGCAGATGTTGTCTGACTTGAGGAATATTTCTATTTTCTAATTTTATTTCAGAGTACTACAATATGCAGTATTGTATTTGCAATGCAATGTTGAATTTTAAAGGGAAGCAGAAAAAAGTGCGTTCAATCTAGCAAAAAACAATCAAATAATCAATTTTTAGCAGCAGGAGGCAGGAGAAACACAGAATATAAGAATGCAATTGTATGGAAAGTATTATTTTTCAGTTCAGATTATAATAAAACTTTAGAAACTAGAAATAAATAATTATTAAATTGCACTGAATCATAGCACAGAATCTTCAAGGTATTAAATGCAAATGCATTTTAGAACATAGAACAGCACAGTACAGGCCCTTCAGCCCATAGAGCCTTCTGACCTACTCTAACCCATAGATTATGGTTACAAACAACTAAAGTAGGTCAAATGCATTCAGAAAACTTGCATCACTGAATCAGCCAAAATAAGGACTGGTGTGAGGCTTTGATTTCTAGCTTAGCACTTTTGGTAAATTCAAGCAAAAATGAAGACAACTGCTAAAACACAAAATAAAAGAGTCAAAAATCATAACCAGTAATCAGACATTTAGTCCTGACGGTCAGTTAGTCCTGACGAAGGGTCTCGGCCTGAAACATCGACTGCACCTCTTCCTACAGATGCTGCCTGGCCTGCTGCGTTCACCAGCAACTTTGATGTGTGTTGATCAGACATTTATGCTTAATTTCCACTGGAGGCGATCTTTTGGGCATGATCATGGGAGATCTACTAACTGACATTTGGACATGGATACCTTATTGTATCAGGAATGGAAAGCCACATAATGCCATCCTACTGGAACCTTTGGCTTATGTTGCTAACATCAGAGCAAGAGAAATGCAACAAATATTTTTTACATGGTACACAGCCAAACTGTTTAACAGCTGAAGTTGGAGAGATAGGTAAAAATGGCTGGAGTTTGAAGGAAAAATACAATATATAACTTGTTGATCTTAGTCTTTATCATAAATTGTTAATATGTAATGATAAGTGAGGCAAAATTTCCAAACCTGCTGATGAGGCAATTAGGACTAATGGACAATTAAAAATGTAGAAACATAATCCAAAAAAAAAATCAATGAAGGGAAATGCCAGTGAGAACCTACAAACTTCCCTCCACAACCTTACATCAATACGTTGTCCAAGCAATGCTTGGTAAAGATAGGAAAAATGAAAACTGTGACTTGGGAATGTGAAAAAGGTTACACTGGAAGATTATTGAAGCGGAGAGGCAATGAAATGCTTTTCTGTCAGCAAGAGCAACTGAGACCTAATGATATATATAACATGGAGATAATGGCATTCCTGTAACTGAAATGAATAGAGGATTCACTTTATTCTATAGCAGTGTTTCTGGAGCTGAGATATTCTGTAAATTTCATTTGTAAAGACAACATATAATAAGCAATTTCCGATCAGTTCATAATACATTAATATTAAAACACAGTACTAAAGAAAAGTTTTTAATGGTAAGGACCTGTAGGCATGAAGTAAGCAATTGACAAGATCACTGATATAAAAAAGCTGCAATAACATTCGGTAGCACTCACTGCAACTTACCTGTTTGTGCAGATTTAATTTATCAATCTCAGATAACACCCATCCAACACTTCCATCTCCTCCACAAACTAGGATACGGAAAGTGTCAAATTTTTGAAACAATCGTAAACTGGAAAAGAGGAAATAAATGGAGCTTACTAAAGGAGCAAATCTATTATCCTGTAACATGATAGAGTGAACATAAGAGATTCTGCAGATGCTGTCAATCTAGATCAACACATATAAAAAGTTGGAGGCACTTAACAAATTTGGTAGCATCCATGGAGAGGAATCAATAGTCGATGTTTCAGGCTGAGATCCTTTATCAGGACTGGAAAGGAAGGGGTCAGAAGTAAGAATAAAAAGGTGAGTGGAGGAGAAAGTAAAAGCTGGCAGATTATAGGTGAGACCAAAGTGGGTAGGGAGGGAGGATGAACTAAGAAGCTGAGAGGAGGTAGGTAGAAGAGGTAAAGGGCTAAGGAAAAAGGAATCTATTAGGAGAGGACAGTGGACAATGGAAGAAAGGGGAGGAAAAGGGGAACCAGAAGGAGGTGATGGGCCAGTGAGGAGAAGAGAAGAAGTAACCAGAAATGAGGAACAGAAAAAAGTGAGGGGGGGGGGGGGGAGATTACCAGAACTCAGAGAAATTGATGTTCATGTCATCAGGTTGGATGCTACCCAAATGGAATACGAGGTGTTGCTCCTCCAACCTGAGTTGACCTCATCATGGCAGTTGGGGCAGCCATGGACAGACAATGGCAATGGGAAGTCAAATTGAAATGGGTAGCCTCCTCCTCCCTCATTACCATACTTCCAGGTGAAGTGACATTTTACCTGCAAGTTCTTTGGCATCATCTGTTGTATCCAGTGCTCCCAGTGCAGCCTCTTCTACATCAGTGACGCAACAAAGATTTGGGGACCGTTTTGACGAGTACCTTCGCTCTGACAGTCACAAAATGCAGTATGTTCCAGTGGATACCTATTTAACTTTGATTTCTATTCCCCCTCACCTGGCCCTACCTATCCTCCTGCTACCTTGTACTTCCCCTACCCCCCACCTTCTTACTCTGGCTTCTGCCCCTTCCTTTCCAGACCAGATGAAGGGTCTCGGCCCACAATGTCAGCTAATTACTCCCCACCATACTCCCCGCCTTTCTTGCTGAATACCTCAAGTACTTTGTGTATGTTGCTAAAAATTTGAATAAACCTGCTTCTTGCAAATTCAATGCCCCCAAGTTCCAATATTGTACCCCAAGACCAAGGCATTTTAGAAAGCAACCAGGGCTTTTCTCACTCAATTTCAGCCCTATTTGAGAGACTCATTCCCATATTAATGTTATCACAGGCAGACCTACAAACCACAAGATGCTGACACATAGGAAAATTACACAAGTCAGTGATTGAAAAGAACATGGACATTCATATAAGGATGCATCTTAACTTTTAAAAACAAACAGGTCTTTGAACATAATCAATAAAACTAGAATACTGCAAAATTTTAGGTTAAACCAGGTAACAGAAAAATTCATACTTATGTAAGTGACTCTACCACAAACAGAATATTCTAATGGAAATCAGTAACTGTCATATGGGAAGATGCATACGTTTTCAAGAATAACTTAGTTGAAAATATCTTCTGAATCAGTCTTACCCAAGATGAGGTCCCCCATTCATAAGATCAAACACCTGAGCTGGATTTAACAACTGCTTGAATCTTCGAAGGAACTTGACTCCTTGATTGTCTCCACTCTTCGAGTTAACAAAGACTAAAAGTGGGCTTGCACAAGACGGTGGGCAACTGGCCTTCCAAAACCCTGCACCAAAAACAGTCCACATGTCAACCTCAGCTGGGTTGGCTTCATACCTTGAAACAGGAATACGAGCAACTTTTTTTCACTAGATTTGGAATCGTAAGCAAGGGGACATAGCTGCAAAGTGGCAGACTAGTTATTTAAAACTGAGCTGCGTAGATTTCTTCTCTCTGAAGGTGGTGAATCTTCTGACCCAGGGACAGGGAAAGCCAGATCTTTAGATATACTTAAGGAGGAGGAAAGTAAATATTTGAAAGGTTAAAGAATTGAGAGTTACGGGGATCTGGTACAGAGAGGAACTGAGATCAGCATAGATAAGCAATGATCATATTGAGTGGCAGGGCAGGTTTGAGGAGCCTGATAGTCTACTCCTGCTCCTATCTTCTTTTTTTTTTGATGACTTGGATGAATACCCAACTCAGATTAATCCAGTTTCTCCTCTTTTGCTGCAATGTGTTTCAGCCTGTGGTTTATAGTAGATTACCATCTATCCAATTTCCCCCGGGATTTATAAAGTATGACTATGACTATGACTATGACACTATGACTATTCACCATAGAGAAATGAAGCCAGTGTGGGGAAGAGAGGGGCAAGTTTATCATTAATTTTAAATACTGAAATGCTGAGCAGCATTGGCACACAACAGTAGATGGCAACATGTGGTCCAGCCTAACGTTGGACGGGTGAACAAGCTGTATGGCAAAGCCATTCGTCAACTCTCCACATCTTTAAAACCATCCTGGAGAATGAGCATGGGAGGACATAATCACTGAAATGGTGAACACAATATCAAAAATGAGGAAGAAATGTGTTGAAATAATTGTTATGGAGCTATCCTGTTGAAGAATGCTAAAGGATAGATGGACAGGACTCCTTCCCATGGATTAACATAAATTAGGGAAGGGTTATGTGAAGGGAGAGTGGTGCAAGTAACTGATAAACAATGCTCTAACTGAATGAGCTCACACCTAAATTTTTCATTATCAGGAGTAACCAGTGCCACAGTATCTAGGGCAAGATTAGACACTTTAAATGGTCATTGCAGCAAAGAACCCCCTTTGCCACAGAAAATCAGTATCTGTAAATTGTACAGATGGGTACAAATTTTACAGGCAGTTTGTTATGAAAGACCACAGGTTCAAAGTATTGTGGCGGGGGGGGGGTTCGTTTGCTGGAGAGCTGGATGGGCAGGGGTGCAGATGGAGAGGAACATCATACATCTGAATTCCCAGTAAAATTATACTGAGGAAGGTATTAGTAGACCAAGACAGTAGATATGACTGCAGTGACTTCCTTTTCTCAATAATAGCATGGAATCTATAATGTCTTTACAAAAGATAATTTTCATATTTAGAACTTTTATGCTGCTAACTCACAAGTTACCAAAATTTACAAGCAAGCAATCCATTAAGTTTCCTTAAACACAGAAAATGCTGGAAACACCAGGCAGGTCAGACAGCATCTATACAGAGAAAGAGTCAATGCTTCAAGTCTGACACCATTCATCACAGCACCATAGCACAGAACTTGCAGTAAAACGGCAGCACATTCGATCGCAGCGGCTTCTAAGGGGTCAACCGAATGTGCTATTGTCTTTTATATACGTATTTTTTTATGATCACAAGACACTGCTGGACATTAAGAACTTAAAGTACTGCAGGTCAACCCCATCAGCGAGTTGTTCATTGATGAAGAAACTGAAGAGAGTGGACGTGGTGCATATCGTGCAGCTGTCTGTGTCAGAGGCATCAGAGAAGTTGGTGCATGAGGGCAATTTGCTCATCTTAGTCACTTTTTCTGGATGGCAAGAAACTGTTAGACATCCTCAATGTGGAATTCTGCAAGTCTGATTCACTGATGTTTTTGGCGGCTGGTGAGGAGACTGTGTGGCCTCAGTCATTAACAGGACTAGGCCTCAAGCCATGGTGCCACACATTTCCATTGCCCAGGAGTAGGGTTGCCAACTGTCCCGTATTAGCTGGGACATCCCGTATATTGGGCTAAATTGAATTGTCCCATATGGGACCACCCTTGTCCCATATTTCCTCCGCTAGGGTAGAGCATTCTTATGAAACCTTTCGTGCCAAAATGGCGTGAAGCAAAGAAGCAATTATCATTAATTTATATGGGAAAAATTTTTCAGCGATCCCAGACCCAAAAAATAACCTACCAAATCATACCAAATAACACATAAAACCTAAAATAACACTAACATATAGTAAAAGCAGGAATGATATGATAAATACACAGCTTATATGAAGTAGAAATAATGCATGTACAGTGTAGTTTCGCTGAACAGAATCGCCAAAACCGATTTGTAGAAAAAAATCAGCAGGTACACGCATGCGCACATCATGCATGTGCACAGAGGTGCCCATGCAAGGCTTCACTGATGGCATGAACATTGCCTTCTCAAACTTCCGCTAATGCCCCACCTCCCCCTCGTACCCCATCTGTTATTTATTTATTTATATACACACATTCGTTTTCTCTCTGTCCTTTTTTTCCCTCTGTCCCTCTGACTATACCCCTTGCCCATCCTCTGGACTTCCCCCCCTCCCCCTTTTCCTTCTCCCTGGGCCTCCTGTCCCATGATCCTCTCATATTCCTTTTGCCTATCACCTGTCCAGCTCTTGGCTCCACCCCTCCCCCTCCTGTCTTCTCCTATCATTCTGGATCCCCCCCTCCCCCTCCCACTTTCAAATCTCTTACTAGCTCTTCCTTCAGTTAGTCCTGATGAAGGGTTTCAGCCCGAAACGTCGACTGTATCTCTTCCTAGAGATGCTGCCTGGCCTGCTGCGTTCACCAGCAACTTTTATGTGTGTTGCATGGTCATGGTAGTCTTTCTCGGGGTAAACACAAGTGTCCCGTATTTGACTGCTACTTTTGTCCCTTATTCGGGAGTGAGAAAGTTGGCAACCCTACCCAGAAGAGAGGCATCGGAGTCGGTGTACTCCACCAGAGGTGGTGTAGCGTGGCATCCAAGCTGGAGTTGGTGCTTCCCCAAGTATTCACTCGACAGAAGACAATCCATATTGTGTGCGATTGCAGATTGCTGTAACGTTCATGGACTCAAGATCTTGGACTTTTTTGTGTGTGTGTGTATTTTACTGTTATTTTATATGTGCTTGCTATCCTATATGTGCCATACGTGCCTTGTGTTGTGTATCACTGTTGCTACTGTGATTTGCACCTTGGCCCAGGAGTAACTCTGTCTCATTTGACTGTATTTATGGGTATTCATGTGTGGTTGAATGACAATTAAACTTGAACTGGCAAGGAGAGTAACCAAACTTGAACTGGCAAGGAGAGAAAGCAAGTTAGTTTTACATTGAGAGAAGATGGGATGTGTCAGATGAATGGAACATCTCTGATAGGGTAAGACCAGATACTTATAGTGGCAGTAAAATAGCAGTTACCATCAATTAAACCCTATGTAATTCAAGGCTGTGGGACATGCCCAGAAAAAGGAAAATGGAACCGATGTGAAGACAAGAATAAGTTACCATTTTATAGGAAGAAAGAAAAAGGAAACTATATTGAGTCCTGAAGGCTACAATATGCCCATATAGAAGATGGGGTGTTGTTCCTCAAGCTTGTGTAGTACTGGAAGTCACAGACAGAGGTCAAAGTGGGAGTGGGATGGGGTAGGTAGCAGGAAACTCAGGATAACTACTATGGACTGAATGTGGGTACTTTGCAAAATGATCACCCAATCTGTGTTTGATTTCTCCAGAGTACAGGAGACCACATTGTGAACACTGAATGCAATACCTTAGATTAGAAGAAGTGCAAGAGAATCGCTGCCTTGCCTATGAAGACTGTTTGGATTCCCAGAACTTGGGAAAAGAAGATGTGAAAGGACAAGTGTTTCACCTCCTGAAATTGCATGGTGAAATAACACAAGATGGGGAGTCATTATTGGGTTGGAAGAGCAGGCCAGGAATTCACAAAGGGAGAATCACTTAGAAATGCTGAAAATAGATGTGAATGGTTGTGGAATCTTGTTAGAACTGGTGGGATTTGCAAAAGATGATCTATTGAACGCAGAAGTGTGTTAAGGGTCAAGAACACTTTTCTCTTGCTGTCTTGTCGGAGAAGAGGTAAGAATACAGGTGCAGGAAGTACATAGATGGAAATGTGGTACAGATCCTTTCTGACCTGCTCAGTATTTCCTGCATTTTCAATTTTTCAGCATCTAATTTTATTTTATTTTACATTGATTTCTGTAGTTGGATTTGAATCACATGCCTGGGTTACTGAAAAGCATCAACACTACACTGTTAGACATTCAACTTTAGAAGTCTAACTACTTTAAACATGATATCCTCTCATGAGCCTTAGTTCAATATGATTTCTCCCTCCCAAGTCAGATTATTGTGGGTTCATGCTGCATTCTAGAGATTTGAGCATAGAATCCACACTGCCCTACTGTACTCCAGTACTAGAGTACTGCTACACAGTAGGATGAGAAATAAAACTGAAGCTCAATCCTGTTAAATTTTCAAACTCAAATCAGATTGAAAAGCTCCAATTTCTCCATTTTAAGAGACAGAGAGCTATAGCATGGATTAAACACACATGGTCACAGGGACAGCGTTGGAACTCCAAACAGACCACACCTAAGGTTAGTATCAAGCCTGGGTCACTGAAGCCGTAAGAGAGCAGTTTGACCAGTTGTACCACTGTGATGCTTTAGATGAAAAAGTAGAGGAATTTCTCCCCTAAGTATTCTGGACAATATTTATCCTGCAATAAACAGTGACAAAAAAACAAGCATTCACTCTTTCAACTAACTGCTTTTTGTGGAAACTTGCGCACCTTTTCAGTATAATATTGTAGTTACAACAGTTTGGAAGCATTTAATTATCTGCAAACCATTGCAATGGGGATGCAATAGTCTCTACACAAACGTATAAACATTGATGTGGTTTCTAATTTTATATCATGTGGATAACACTGGAGAGACTTTATATGGAATCCCCCACGAACAGGGACAAGAGCCAACACTGGCTGGCTTTCTATCAGTATCACAGACACTATCAACAGCTCACTGTTTTCCATATAAAGGCTGAGCAAACAGTGCCTTCTAACAGAATTAATCCAGGGCACTGTCATCTTCCATTTAACCTGTGTAACTTTGCCATGTGCAGCTACTTCTTTACTTAATTGTAACTGAAAAGAACACAACACTGTGGTAAATGTGAAGAATGTGGAGGGAAATTGGCACCAACTCACCAGAAACGGGGGCAAAGATTTACCGTTCTACTGTACACATATAGTAACACACTTCAGCAGCAAAGATCTCTTGCAAGAGACATTTAGCAGAATAGGAGTCGAGGATTAAAATCAAGCAGAATAGGGCCATTAAAAATAGATATGTCCCAGGGATTGTAACAAAAATAGCCTATGTCTACAAAGCCTATTCAGTGTTGCCAAATGTTCCAAAGCGGCTCTCAAGAACATAATCTGATGAAACAAGACATCACATAAAGTAAAGATCAGGAAAAGCAATTAAGGAGGTTATGGTGAAGGAAAAAAATAAATCCTTGGAAAATTTAAAAGCCTAGATGAGCATGCCTGGGTAAGTTAGTTTTAGATCGAGATGTGTTGAATCCCATCTAACACCTACACCCAGTTCCACCAACAAACGCCATAGAAGAAAAGGATATCCTATCAAATCCTTCAATCATCTTAACTATATCTATTGATTTACTGAACTGAATTTGCAGCATTATTTTTGATATTTACCAGTTTATTTCACTAACAAAATTCTGCTATAATTCAGCTCTGTGAGATGCAATGCCAGAAGCTAAAATGAGAGGGCTCCGATAACAAGGCTCACACCACATTACAAGATTAAATGACATAAAGATGCCTAGGATGGCAATAGATCTCATCAGTGTCATTACTTACCATCGGAATCAATGCTATTCAGCGCAGTGGGAGGAATGATGGACACTTTGCACTGGCCAAGGGGACATTTTCGAGGATACAATTCTTTGCAGGCAGTGTGCACCTTGCAGAGACAGACAGAGTGTCTAACAGTTACAAGAATGGACAAGAAAACGACAAGCATGAAATAATTGTATACTTAGCAGAAGATGGCCTGGAGCATGCCTCACAAATACATTAATCAACTATTACAAACTTTGAAAAGGCTTGAACAGAAGTTTGTGATCACTCAGAACATGACAGCCTAGAAACTTAAACACTGCACTGCTATGGCTCAACTTCACAAGTTTGAAAAAATATCTTGTTTCCGTAGGGGAAAGCCATTATAGAAATTTTCACATCAAATCATGCTATCTTGGAGTTCTGGTTGAGATTTATCCTGGCACATCTGAACAAATATTCATGTCAGAAGGACTTCCCAATGCTAACCCTAATGCCCCCATTCAGAGTCTTCTTAAAGACATACAGCACGGAGTCAGGCCCAGACTAACTGCTTCTTGTTAACTAAGATTCCCATTGAAGATATCCTCATTTTCCACATCCCTCTTAATCTTTCCTATTCATGTACCTGTTTAAGTTCCTTTTAAACCTTGTGAATGTACTTACTTCAACCACTTGCTCGGGCAGCGCATTCCATATATTGACCACCCTCTGGGTAGAAAAGGTTGGCCCTGAGGTTCCTATTTAATCTCTCACCTCTCATCTTAAACCGATCTTCTCTAGTTCTTGATTCCCCCATCCCTGGAAAAAGGACTGAGCATTCATCCCTTTCTAACGCCAGATGTTGCGGATTTGGTCCATATGGTCTCAGGAATGCCTGTTGTCTGGCACTCCCAGAATAACCATATTTTTATGGTGTTATACTAATTTGCTTCAATTGGATCATGGATTGCTTGCCACCTTAATGCAAACATAAAATGGTGACGGACTTCTGTGGGCAAATGAATTCAGTTCCTTCAGTGATGCAACCAAAGGATTTTAGTGATGTCAAGTATCACCCATCTGTGGAAGAGTCAGGAGACCCACACAGGCAAGATCAGAAACCTCAAAACAAAGAGCCAGAATAGAACCAAGTTTTCCAGGATCCCAAGGGATTGCCTAGGTCACCTAGATCCCTTTGCATCTTCATTCTACAGAGCGATGCTCTACCGATGCTCACAGTATCAATATAATGGATTATTCAACTTCTTCCTGCATAATATCCATTTGCATATACCCTGACACTCCCAGGATAACCTCACTGAATCTACTTATATCCCTTTATAGTCTCTTTAAGTCCTCTTCTCAAATTAATGATTACTGAGCATCATCCAATTGGTAATAAGCATCTTACATGGCTTCAACTTGGAGAGGTAGGGTGTGAACATACTAGGTTAGCAACAAAATATGCCTGAGTGCAGGGTATTTGGAGTTAAGAGGCAGTTGAGGATACCCTGAAAAATACCTTCTGATGGTAAAGTGATAGAAAAGTGGCAAGGTGAAACTAATCTAACTTTACACAGAATCTTTCTAGAAAGCACGTGGTGAAGGCATTTATCCTGTTGCTTACGCTCCTCTGCATTCTAGAAACAAGTGAGATACCATATTTAAACAACACCAGAGCCCTTGTAGCCACTGTCTTCTGATGTAAATTTTCCTGCACCAATGTTGAATTTTGCATTGCAACTTCACAACATATGCCAGTGATATTAAACCTGATCCAGATTATTGTAGAGCTCAACCCACTAGGAATGTATTTCAGGAAGTGAGCATCCAGGACTGGATACATACTTCATAACATTGTGATCATCACTGTCATACTGCACCTCCACTGAGCAGCTTTGTGACTATTAGTGTTCCAGGTGTGGCTCACCAATCTTTTTCAACCTCATTTCACCCCATCCCAATCTGTCCTGTCTCCCATCACCATTTCCTAAAAACAGAGGCTGAAGGGTCAAATGATTGAAGTGTTTGGAACAGTAGAGAGAGGGTTACACAGTGAAAATCTTTCCACGTGAGGCTGCCTAAAGCAACCAATAAAGGAATATTGTTACATGAATTCTGCATAAATCTCTTGCTCTGTTTGGTAAAGTGAAACTAGAGGAAATGGAGTTGGGACAAAATCACAAATAGATGTAGAAGATATATGAATAGAAAGACATGATACAGTTTATAGGATGTAAGGATATAAGATTATAAGAAGCATTGATAGGTGGATCATCAAAATCTTTTTTCCCCATGGTGGGGAGATCAAAATGAAGAGGGCATAGGTTTAAGGTGAGTGAAGGAGCATTAAAAGAGACCATAGGGGTATTGTTTTGTTTCCACAGACAGTGGCTGATATCTGAAATACACTGCATAAGGAGGTGGTAGGACCATATACATCACTACTTTCAGACAGGCCTTTCGGCATTCACTAGAACGACATAAGGCATAGAAGGTTGCAATCCTAACACTGCGATGGGTATGAATGGGCAAGAAGTTCGCCATGGTCTTGATGGGCAAAAAGCTTGTTTCTCTGCTGTACAACTCATACGACTCTAATACATTGATGGATATGATGAGGCTTGATGATCATAACAGCATGTTTCTGTGTTGTAAATCAAATGAAACTACACAACACTTTATGGAGCATCTGAACATCATATGGTTTCAATTCACTGTTCAATCTTACCACAGCAGCAAAAAGAACAAGTTAAACCACTTACCATGGCTTTACACCAGAGACATCTCCAGTCCTGTAGGCGGAGTACACTGCCACACGTCTTGTCACAGACAGCACACTTGGCACTAACAGGTAGGTTACCTTCAAGCCACTGATGAGGCATGGCAATCTGTACACATGAAACAAAACACTAACTCATCTTACACTTCTCCAAAAGCAGAGCAGTAGATATTAACAGTGCAAAAAGAATAATGATCCGCAAGATTTAGATGTCCCATTGGGGATATCTTATTTTTTCTCTCTCTCTTCACAAACCCCATTACTAGCTTCAGTTACCTGTGATGGGGTTTGTGAAGACAGAGAGAAAATAAGACATGATCCTTTATCTCCTTTATCAGCCCAATTCAAACGAGATCCAGGGTTAATTTCAGGATATTTGAGCATCAGCATTCAGTGAGGAAGTGTATCTTGCCTATTCTTCCCCAATTAGTAATTCACTGCAAAAATCAAACTGCTGGAAGACCTCAGTGGGTTGAGCAGCATCTGTGGGGGTGCGAGAGAAGAACAGCCAATGTTCGAGGTGAGACTCTGCATCAGACTGGAATGTCAACAAATCCTCTTCCTCCCTCCCCCACCCCCACAGATGCTGCTCGACTGGTTCTTCTCCTCCAGAAGTTAGCAGCAATATTCTCTAGTATCCCCATTCCTCAAAGCTGCCCCAGCTTTTAGAGCAATGGTCACTGTTTCCATGCAAATGAATGTAGCCCAGTCAGGTAAAGCTGCACTGAAAAATGAATGTATTCAATTATTTCAGCTGCTTTCATGACAAGTCAGCAGTTTGCTCACCTGCCCTACACCTCCTCCCTTACCACTATTCAGGGCCTTAAACAGTCCTTCCAGGTGAGGCAACACTTCACCTGTGATTATGTTGGGGTCATCTACTGTATCCAATGCTCCCAGCGTGGCCTCCTGTATATGGGTGTGACCCGACGTAGATTGAGAGACAACTTCATCGAGCACCTACGTTCCATCCACCACTGAAAGCTGGATCTCCCAGTGGCCACCCATTTCATTTCTTTTTCCCATTCCCTTCGACATGTCAGTCCATGGCCGCCTCTACTGCCACGATGGCACTCAGGTTGGGGGAGTAACACCTCAATTCCATCTGGGTAGCCTCCAACTTCTCCAACTCCCAGTAATTGCACTGCCCTCTGCTCCTCTTCTTCACCATTCCCCATTCCTGCTACCCTCTCTCACCTTATCTCCTTACCCGCTCTTTGCTGCTCTTCCCCCTTCCCTTTCTTCCACAGATATTGAACCCTTGAACACTACCTCACTTTTTAAATATATATTATTTGTTTTTTGCACAATTGAAGAAACGTCAATATATTTCAAAGTCAGGATGGTATGTGGTTGTAGGGAAACTTCCAATTGGTAGTGTTCCAATGCTTTTACTACCTTTGTCTTTCTAGAAGTCATGGGTTTGGAAGATGAGTTGCTACACTGCACCATCAGAGGTGGAGTGAATGCATGCTTATGGATAGGGTGCCTAGAGTAAAGCAGAAAAACTGGATTTCCTTATACTGTGCTGATCAAACTTTTTAAAAACCAAAAGGGAGTTAGAAAATCAATAACTACTCACTAAATCAGAATTTCTAGCCCAACTTTATTCAATCAAAAGACTCAATAAAGTTTTATTAAATAAACAGATACATTACGCATTTAAGAATATGCAGCTCACCTGACTCACTGTTGAGTGGGTTGGGGAGTGGCAGGGAACTATTAGTGTGTCCATTTTTCTCCATGCACGTAGCCAACAACACAGCCTTCCAATATACCTCCATGGAATTTCCTCTATTTATGGTAAATGCTAAGAGGAAGCAGCTTTATGTGAATCACAGAACCAACAGCATGGAAACAGGCCATTCAGCCCCACTAGTCCATGCTGAGCAGTGGGCACCCTTCCATATTAACCCCATTCCCTGTGAATATTTTTTAAAAATTAGCACCCACACACGGATCTGTTGGGGTCGGTGGTACACGGGAACGTGAGGTATCATGAATGCGGAGAGTTTAACTGGTAGATATAAAAGTAGAATGTGCACATACGAGAGAGGAAACTTTACATGTTAATTTAGCGAGACGCGGCCACCAGTTGTGAAGGGTGGTTTACTGACATTTCAGGACGCCAGAGTGGGGGCGTGTATACTCATTCGGGGAGCTGCATTTTCGTGTATACGTTTTGCAAGTGTGATGCAAAGGAATACAGCAGGCATCATGAGTTCCGGTGCCTCAAAAGTGGCAGACTGCGGAGTACATACTCTGCGGTTTTAAGTATGTGCTGTTTAACTGGTACCCCTCTTTTATATTTTGCCTATGGTGGGAGATATGTCAGGGAGAGGTTTTACCCAGATATATCTGTAGGCATGGCACCTCTCGAGGTCAGGCAACATCAGGCCAAGAACCCTGATGAGCCGAGCCAGCTGGTGACTCTGATTACGACCATTCATAAGCCCTTCACCCCTGGGGAGAAACAGAGCATTTTATCAAGAGTTGCCCTCCCTTAAAGCTGCCTGTGGGAATTCAGAATTCTAGCGCAAGCTGGAGGAAATGTTTGATATACATGTGTTGTTAAAAGTGAAGTTCCTGAGTAGTATGTGGGACAGTATATAGCCCAGGAGGTGCAGGATAGTGCCTGGACAACTACCAGGAACGCCGTCAATGAAGGAAGATATCAGTCTTTTAAAGGGGAAGGGAAGCAGCGGCTGGGGGGAGGTAAAAGTAACTGGGGAACGATAATGGCAGTGATTCAAAGAGCTGATGAGACAGCCACGGATTAAGCAAAACATAAATATCAAGTGTATGAGGAGTATTCTGGGCTGGATAATCCAGGAAGGACGACCAGTTTTCCTGAAAATGATGAAGGAAGGCCTGAGCTCAGCCCACCGGGAAGTTTGCCGGTCTATAGGCATAATGGTGGGGTCGACCTACTCTGCGATAGTTTCATGGGCCTGTGAGAATGACCGAAGGAAGTGCAAGAGATCTCGTAAAGTGGTTATAGTGGTTAAAGTAGCATAATTTACATATTACTATTTAACTATTTATGGTTCTATTACTATTTATTATTTATGGTGCAACTGTAACGAAAACCAAATTCCTCCGGGATCAATAAAGTATGACCATGACTAGTGGATGCAGCTGCTGTGATGTCCCAGCAGCCAGGGCACGAAGCAAGGAATTGCTGGAATAGACGTGGGAGGGTAAAGGAGTTGATATGCTACAGGTGTGGGGCATAGTTGGGGGCAGTGTCCGAAAAAAGGAAAGAAAAACAGGTGAACGTCACAGCAGACCCCATCGGTGCCCAGTTCAAACAATCTGATTGCCGATTAGATCATAGAGCAAGTACAGATGGCCCCTATGTCAGAAAAAGATGTGGCGGCGGGGCCCACTGGCAGTGCTGGTGACCCGTGGATGTATACAACAGCATTGTTAGGGGGGCAGCAATGCACTATGTTAGTGAACACAGGGGTATTGGTATCAATAACTGACCTATCCTTGCCAACAACTGGACAGGCTATTTATATTCGGGGTGTAGGAGGGAAACAGTGAAAGCAGAAAGAAGCGAGTCACAACTACTTGAAATCGGGGGAGTGCAGCGTCTCCATATGATGCCTGATGTATCTTGTTCTGTCGAATAAAGAAGCTGCTTTGTCTCTACCAGTAATTTTCTTCGGTGATTTCATTCACGCAACAACACTCTCCACTACTGTATTCACTACCCTGATTAATGAAAGCCAGCATCTCAAAAGTCTTCAAAACCAAGCTATCTACTGGCATTGCCACATTTAATGATCTATGGACCTATATTTCAAGGTCCCTCTGATTCTGTGTTGTCCCTAAGAACCTGCCATTCATGGTATATATTCCAGCTTCATAAGTGCTCTCAAAATGCACCACTTCATATTTGTTTGGATTAAATTCCATCTGCCATTCTTCAGCCATTTTCACTGAAACACTGCTCTCTATCTGCAGTCTAAAACTACTTCCAACATAATCAACAGTTCTGCCATTCTGTGTGACACAGAACATACAACAGTACTGTGCAAGAAAAGGCTCTTCGGCATATGATGTCTGTGCCAAAAACGATCCCAAGTTAATCTGCACATCTGCCTGCATGTGATCTATTCCCTACTGTTCATGCATCTGTCCAAATACCTCTTAAATGCTGCTTTCACAGATGCTTCTAAAAGTTCCCCTGGCAGAACCTTCCAGGCATCTACCCTTCTCTGCATAAAAACTTCCCCTGCACATCTCCTTTACTTTCCCCTCTCGCCATAATGCAATGCCCTCTAGCATTTGATATTTCCATTCTGGAAAAATGACTCTGTCCTTCCTACGAACACCACAGTTTTATATACTTCTATCAGGTGCTGCCTGAGACTCTCATACCCCAGAGAAAACAATCAAAGTTTGTCCAGCTTCTCCTTATAGCTAATACTCTCTAATCTAGACAAAATGCTGGTGAAATGCTTCTGTGGCCTCTACAAAATCTCCACATGCTGCCTGTGTGCAGTGACCAAAACAGCACACAATAATCTAAATGTCACTGAACCAAAGCTATGTATAGCTACAATGAGATTTCTTGACTTTTACACTCAACACCCTGACTGATGAAGTGCTGTACACCTTTTCTGCCACACAATTTACTTGTGATGCCACTTATAAAGAGAGTCATGAGAGCCGTCTGTACAACAATGTTCCAAAGTGTTCTGCTATTTATTCTATAATTTCCTCTTGCATTTTATTGTATACCTCTCAAAGTGCAACACATCATTCTTATCTGGAATAAACTCTATCTGCCATTTCCAATGTGTCTATATCCTGCTGAATCCTTCGATAAAATTTCTCACGAGCCACAACCTTGCTATTTTTTTTATGTCATCTGCAAACTTACTAATCAGTTAACTATAAATCATCCAAATCATCTACAGGTATATACACTCAGTTGCCACTTTATAGGTACACCTATACACCTGCTTGTTAATTGCCACCCGAGTAATCCCACAACCCTGATGAACCTAATCACAGCAATTTACAGTCTGACTTTGGACTGTGGGAGGAAACTGGAGCACCCGGGAAAACCCATGCATTCCACGGAGAGGACGTACAGAGACTCCTTACAGAATGGCACTGGAATTGAACTCCGAAATCCGGGACATCCCAAGCTATAATAGCATTGCACTAACTGCTACGATACCATGGTGCCCTATCTAACATGTAACTAATAGATAATTTTAGAAAACATCTAATCAGCCAATCATGTGGCAGAAACTCAATGCATTAAAAACATACTCACATGGTCAAGACCAAACATCAGAATGGAGAACAAATATGATCTAAGTAACTTTGACTATGGAGTGATTATTGGTAGCAGACAGGGTGGATAGAGTATCTCAGAAACTGATGATCCCCTGGGGCTTTCACCTAAAACAGGCTCTAGGGTCTACAGGGATGGTGTGAGAAACAAAGCATCCAGAGAGCAGCAGTTCTGTCAGTGAAAACACCTTCGTAATGAGAGGTCAGAGGAGAATGGCCAAAATGACTCAAGCTGAAAGGAAGGCGACAGTAACTCAAATAAACACATGTTACAACAGTGGTGTGCAAAAGACCATCTCTGAACACATATGCGTGAAGTGAATGGGCTATACGAGTAGAAGACCAAGCCAGGTTCCAATCTTTACCTAGTAAATTAGCCACTAAGTGTACATTATAAAGAAGGAGTCCCTGCGTTGATCTTTGCAGCACACTACTAATCATAATATGACACAGCCCTACAGCATCATGCTCCCTTCTTCTATGGCCAAGCCAATTTTGAACCCAATCAATTAAGTCACTACGCATCCCATCTACAGTAATTATCTGGATCAGCCTACCACACTAATATTAGGCTCACGTATTTGTAATTTCGAGGGTTTTCCCAGCTGCCTTTCTTGAAGTTTTGAAGACCATGCTTGTTGTTCCCCAATCATCTAGTAGCTCTTTTGTGCCTAGCAAAGATTAGAAAATCTCAGCCAAAGTCCAAACACTCTCTTCCTTTCAAATGAACAGCTAACAAGAAGCTTAGCGGCCGAATACAGAGTGTATCTGTTCCTTCAGTCCAGCTCAGTACAAAACTCAATAGACAGAGCAAGAGGTTGCATCCACACACATTTGACCTCCAGTGTGAACTGTACTTCTCTAATTAAGAACATATTGCCTTGCACACTATTGTTAGAGAGCAGCTCCCTACACACCTGCTGCCCACCCAACCTAACTTCTAACAGTATCTGAATTATATGAAATGAACAGTTAACATATGTTTAAAGTTGTATATGATCCTTAGAGACTACGTGTTCTATTCAGCTCACAGTAATAATATCCTACCTTAAATTTCCAACAGCATGTATTTTAATAATTTCTTTAATGATAATTGGTGAATTTCAAACACTTGTAAAATATCTAAAGACTGGCACCTCCTTCTCTTCCAAAATTAGATTTTAATTTCTTCTATCATCCATGCGGATGCACAATACTGAATTTATCCCATCAGAAGCTGCTCTTTAAGTCTTGTCCGCCCCTTAACCCTGAAAATGCTTTGTAGTTATCAGAAATATATCGTTTGTCCATTTCAAAATCTCCTATCTTTTGTTTCCTTTCAGAACACACTTGGGAGTGAACTTTGATGTGTTTGAGTACTCTGGGGGTAAAGTCTCAAGAGTCTTTAGCATTAAGAAGTGGAGTAAGTGGCCCACATGTAGGGACGTGTGCTTGTTTTTACAAAGGCTTCAATGAGAAGGCACAGGTAAAAACAGGTAAGGTTTTATTTTGTTATTCATCCTTAGTCCTTGATTCTGTGCAGACAGGCAAGATGGTAGTTAGAGCAGTGGAAAGCTCATCCTGCAAGACGTGGGAAGTCAGGGAACCTCACAATCTCTCTGGGTGTACTTCCCACAGAAGTGACCACATCTGTGGGAAGTTGACCCAAGCGGAGCTTCTGACAAACCAGGTCAAGAAACTGGAGTTAGATCTGGAGGCAATCAGGACCATCCAGGACACTGAGGGCTCCTTAGATGTGACTTTTACAGAGGTGGTTAGATCAGCAACCATCAGAAGAAGAGATTAGGCTGTCAGTGCAGGGTCCCCTGTGGCCATTCCCCCTTAGATACTGCTGGGAGGAAAGACCTATCAGAAGACAGCAGCGGTAGCCAAGTCAGCTGGCTCTGAGGCTCAACAGAGAAGGATACAGTCAGGCAGCAAAACAGTGACAGGAGAGCCAATAGTGAGGGGAACAGACAGAGTTTCTAAGGCTGTGAAAGAGGCACCAGGTTGGTGTGTTGCTTCCTAAGTGCTGGGGTCGAGGATGTCTCAGAGTGGCTACAAAACATTCTCAAGGGAGAGGGGGAGGATCCAGGCATACAGAGCTTCTGGTGCACATTGGTGTACCTATGTCTTGGCTGGGAGGTTTGCTAGTGCAGCTTAGGAGGGTTTAAACAGCTTGGCAGGGGGATGGGAACCAGAGTACCAATCAGGAAGTGGTGAGACTCAAAAGAAGGTAGATGTTATGCCCAGTATGAACAGACACAGGAGGACAGAAGGGTTGAAGTATGAGTCTTTTAATGCTATAAGCGTTATGGATATGGGTGATGAAGAACTTGCATCAGTACATGGAACTATGATGCTGTGGCCATAGCAGAGAGTAGGTTCAGAAAGGAACAGGAATGGATGCTTAATGTTCCAGGGTCTTAATCTTTTAGAAAAGATAGAGGAGGTAAATGATGGTGTTGCACATTTAATCTGGGACTATCACAGCTGCACTTTGAGGGGACAAGATGGAAGGCTCATTCTCTGAGTCTATATGGGTATAACTCAAAGATAAGAAGGGTGCAATCACTCTGATGGGAATGTACTATAGACCTCCAATAGCCACTGGGACATTGAGGACAGCAGATTGGGGAAAGCTGTAAAAACAGCAGGGCTGTTGTAGTGGGTTACTTCAACCTCCCTAGTGTAGTCTGGGGCCTCCTTAGTGCAAGAAGTTTACACAAGGCAGGATTTGTTAGGTGTACCAGGAGAGTTTCTTAAATCAAGTCCACCAGAAGGATGGGTCATACTGGACCTTGTGTTAATGAGCTCAGGTAGGTGACAGACCTTTCAGTAGGAGAATGGTTAGGGAACAGTGGCCACAACTCCTCAAGTTTAAGACAAGGATAAGCATGGACTTTGTGGAAGGGTATTAAATTGGAGCAGCACAAATTAAGAGAATACGAGGCAAGAACTACGGAGAATTAATTGGGATCACCAGTTTTTGGGCAAGTCTACATTTCACATGTGGAGGGTGTTCAAGGAACAACTGCATAGGGTATAGGACAGAAATATTCCAGTCAGAAGAAAGGACATGGATGGCAATCCAGGGGACCTTGGATTTCAAGAGGTGGTAATTTTAGTCAAGAAGAAAAAGGAAATGTACCTAAGGTTTATGAAACTAAAATCAAACAGCCCTTGTGGATTTTTTAAAATGCCAGAAAAAACTCAAAGGGAATTAGGAAAGCCAGGAGGGACCGTGAAAAGTCCTTGGCAAGTAGATTTAAGGTGAATACCAAGTTATTCCATAAATACATCAAGAGCAAGAGGATAACTAGGTAGCAAGTAGGACTTCTCAGGGATAAAGGATTGAACATGTGCTTCAGGGAAGGATTGCAAATGGGGTCCTGTATCAATATTTACCAAGGAAGATAGGAAGGTCAATGTGGAGTGTGCTAATTTGCTAGGCCATTTTGAGATAAAGAAGGAGAGAGTGCTACATCTCTTAAAGCAGCGGTCCCCAACCACTGGGCCCTGGACCAGTACCGGGCCGCAAAGCATGTGCTACCAGGCTGTGAGAAAACAATACGATTTGGCGATATGAAACGATATGAGTCAGCTGCACCTTTCCCCTGTCTTACAGAACACAATGAAGAAAGTACAGCAGGGTTGTTTTCTCTAAGAGTTGTGGGGACTAAGGGGGGATCTGATAAAGGTTTATAAGACTATGGAAGGCATAGATGGTGTAGACAGGGAGAATCTTTTACCAGGATTTTTCACAATACCATTAGTTTCAGTGTAATTATGGAGAAGGATAGGACTGGACCCAGGATTGAGATTTTTGATTGGAGAAAGGCTAACTTTGAGGAGATGCGAAAGGATTTACAAGGAGTGGACTGAGACAATTTGTTTTATGAGAAGGATGTAATAGAGAAATGGAGGTCATTTAAAGGTGAAATTTTGAGGGTTCAGAATCTTTTATGTTCCTGTCAGGTTGAAAGGAAAGGTTAAAAGTTTGAGAGAGCCATGGTTTTCAAGAGATATTGGAAACTTGGTTCGGAAAAAGAGAGGGATCTTCAATAAATATAGGAAGCTTGGAGTTAATGAGGTACTCGAGGAATATAAAGAATATAAAAAGAGTCTTAAGAAAGAAATTAGAAAAGCTTAAAGAAGATACGAGGCTGCTTTGGCAAGTAAGGTGAAAATAAATCCAAAGGGTTTCTACAGTTATGTTAGCAGCAAAAGGATAGTGAGGGATAAAATTGGTCCCTTGGAGAATCAGAGTGGACAGCTACGTGCGGAACCAAAAGAGATGGGGGAGATTTTGAACAATTTCTTTTCTTCGGTATTCACTAAGGTGAAGGATATTGATTGTGTAAGGTAAAGGAAACAAGAAGGGTAGTTATGGAAAGTATGACAATTAAAGAAGAGGAAGTACTGGCGCTTTTAAGGAATATAAAAGTGGATAAGTCTCCGGGTCCGGACAAGATATTCCCTAGGACCCTGAGGGAAGTTAGTGTAGAAATAGCAGGGGCTCTGACAGAAATATTTCAAATGTCATTAGAAACAGGGATGGTGCCGGAGGACTTGCATATTGCTCATGTGGTTCCATTGTTTAAAAAGGATTCTAAGAGTAAACCTGGCAATTATCGGTCTGTGAATTTGACGTCAGTGGTGGGTAAATTTATGGAAAGTATTCTTAGAGATAGTATATATAATTATCTAGATAGACAGGGTCTGATTAGGAACAGTCAACCTGGAATTGTGCGTGGAAGGTCATGTTTGACAAATCTTATTGACTTTTTTATGAGGTTACTAAGAAAGTTGACGAGGGTATAGCGATGGATGTTGTCTATATGGACTTCGGTAAGGCCTTTTACAAGGTTCCACACGGAAGGTTAGTTAGGAAGGTTCAATCGTTAGGCATTAATGTGGAAGTATAAAATGGATTCAGCAGTGGCTGGATGGGAGACGTCAGAGAGTAGTGATGGATAACTGTGTGTCAGATTGGAGGACGGTATGTAGCGGTGTGCCTCAGGGATCTGTACTGGGTCCAATGTTGTTTGTCATGTATATTAATGATCTGGATGATGGGGTGGTAAATTGGATTAGTAAGTATGCAGATGATACTAAGATAGGTGGAGTTGTGGATAATGAAGTAGGTTTTCAAAGCTTGCAGAGAGATTTAGACCACTTAGAAGAGTGGGCTGAAAGATGGCAGATGGAGATTAATGCTGATAAATGTGAGGTGCTACATTTTGGTAGGACTAATCAAAATAGGACATACATGGTAAATGGTAGGGCATTGAAGAATGCTGTAGAACAGAGGGATCTAGGAATAACGGTGCATAGTTCCCTGAAGGGGTAATCTCATGTGGATAGGGTGGTGAAGAAAGTTTTTGGTATGCTGGCCTTTATTAATCAGAGCATTGAGTACAGGAGTTGGGATGTAACATTGAAATTATATAGGGCATTGGTAAGGCCAAATTTGGAGTATTGTGTACAATTCTGGTCACCGAATTATAGGAAAGATGTCAATAAAATTGAGAGAGTACAGAGGAGGTTTACTAAAATGGTGCCTGGGTTTCATCTCCTAAGTTATAGAGAAAGGTTGAACAAGTTAGGTCTTTATTCTTTGCAGCGTAGAAGGTTGAGGGGGGACTTGATAGAGGTGTTTAAAATTGTGAGGGGTATTGATAGAGTTGACATGGATAGGCTTTTTCCATTGAGAGTGGGGAAGATTCAAACAAGAGGACATGCGTTGAGAGTTAAAGGACAAAAGTTTAGGGGTAACATGAGGGGGAACTTCTTTACTCAGAGAGTGGTAGCTATGCGGAATGAGCTTCCAGCAGAAGTGGTTGAGGCAGGTACGATGTTGTCATTTAAAGTTAAATTGGATAGATATATGGACAGGAAAGGAATGGAGGGTTATGGGCTGAGTGCAGGTCGGTGGGACTAGGTGAGAGTAAGAGTTCGGCACGGACTAGAAGGGCCGAGATGGCCTGTTTCCGAGCTGTAATTGTTATATGGTTATATAAGATTGACCTTTCTAATACCAGAGGGCATGCATTTACAGTGAGAGGGGGCAAACTCAAAGGAGATGAGCAGGGCATGATTTTTTTTAATATATACACAGAGAGTAATGTGTTCCTGGAATGCACTGCCTGTCTACAATAGAGGCATTCAACAGGCTTTTAGATAGCCACATGAATGTGTAGGAAATGGAACATTGTGGACATAGTGTTGGCAGAAGGGATTAATTTAGTTGGGCATTTGATTACTACTTAATTAATAGGGTGGGCTGAGGGGCCAGTCCCTGTGTTGTACTTTTCTAAGGGCAATGGGTTGGTTTAATTGGGTTTGCTGTTAAAGTACTGAGGGGCTGAACTAGATTCTATCACTGATGCATGGAAGAATGCACCTCGGGAAAAGGTTATATTAACCTGGAAATACAGCAAAAGTTTTGGTAAATGATGATTTTATTAACATTTCAAAGAGATTAAAGAAAATTGAAAGAATGGATATCAGCAGAGGAGTCAGGAATCAGTGAATACAATCAAAACATTCAATCCAGACTATTAAGGAGTTAAGAGTGACAAGGGTGATAAAAAGTTTATACTCTGCTTCACAAAGATGCTGGGATAAATGCTAATCTTACATCTGAGATTGATAGAATTCAGTTAACTAAATACAGAAAGAAATGCGCCTATATAACCTGGTCTTAAATGTTAAAGCTGAGTGTAGAGTAATAGGCAAATGACATGGAAAGGAAGATGCCATTTCCCTCCAAACATTTATTGGTGTTTCTACAAGACTGAGACAGTAAGTCTTTAATATTTGATCCATCTTGTCCAGTTCCTTATGATTAGTGCAAATTAGAATAACTAAGAGGTACAACATAAATAATGTATGCCATTAACATTAATTCTTCCCCTGCCCCTCATCATTACAGACAATATTCTACTTCAAACATTCCCAACAATCTTTCTGCTCATCATCACAGGCATCAAGTTCATTGCATTAACTAAATAAAGTCCTTTTTATGGATCCTCATTCTTCACCTCAGTTGGATTCCCTTTACACTGATCCCAATGGGTCACTCCAATCTTGTTGTTATCCTTTGCCTCTTGAAGACGTGTGGTTGAGGTCTGGAACAAACTAACCACACATTCTTTGCAAGGAAGCATTGTATAAACTCATGTTTGTTAAGTAAACACTTGATTGAGTTCTTCACGGTGTTAAAAAGATGGATTAGATCAACGCCAAACTATTCAAAAGCAAAGAGAGAAAACACACCTACCTATAAGAAAACCTTCGGCAAATATGACTAATTAATTCTAGGTTCAATTTTAATTGCAAATCTGAGATTTTTGTTAATCACAGATATTAAAGGACAGGGAGAAAGGCACATTTAAAAAGCTAGGTGACATATTAACTGCAATGTCACGGATAGAGAGAAATGGCTTTCAGGGGTTAACATAATAACAGGACAGACTATGTTCTGAGATCTGTACATTTAAAATTATTTACAAATAAGCTTTAATTTCAGTGGAAGTGGTTAAATCCCTGACGGTAGTTTTATATTCCTACTTGTTTGGTGTATTGATTGAGGAACAACTATTGATCAGTGCTTCTGCTTGAGGACATGCTACAGGGAACACTAAATTTACCCTCTAACCTTAGCTTGCTTTTTAATTCATTTACAATAGTGTCCATGATCATGGTGGTGGCATTGTTACTTGTATTGGTGTTTATTCTTGAGCCCTTCGTACCTACCCCATCCTCATCCTCGATTATATCTTTCCCTATAGATGCCAGGGTTGTCCACTTGCAATTGTTGATTGCCCTCACAGCACATCTCTTGTGGGCCTTGAACTTACACACTGCAAAAGAGACAAAGAACACCAAAAATACATCATGTCGTACATTCCATAATATTTTGGTCAATGCTTTGCTTAAAGTCAACCCACCCACTAGATTGGTTACAAAGGTTTCAGATTTAAACCAACAAAACTGAGTATATTTGGTATCAATCTGCTTTGTGCAACCCTCTTGATGTTAGTAGCAAAGCACAAAATCTTAGTAAAACAACTTAAAGCAGTGTAAGAAAGCACTGAGCTACTCTCAATAACAGTGCATAACAGACATGTGGGGCTGCGGAGTAATAAGTAGTTCACATATTCCAGGTCCCATCAGCAAACTGTAGTGGGATTGGCGTCGGACAGTACTGAGACTGAGTAGAAGGAATTCTAAGCTACAGCTCACTTGCCCACAGGACTTTTCACGTTTTAGCAGCAGAGTGCCCAGGCTGCATAATCCTGTAGTTAGCTTTCTCTTAGTTGTTGTTCTTTTCACAACTTGCGGCAGATTGGGTGGCAACCTTGGTATTTCTTCATCATGTTGTCTGATTTTTACAAGGTTGAGTTGCAAGCTTGATGCTCAACCCACCACAGATGGGAAATTGTGTAAGGAGCCGGTTAGATGCAAACCCAGGACCACTTGAAGCCCGGTGCGGATGACACTACGCCACCGGCCGGTGTTGCTCTTAGTTACTTATAGCAAGAACCCTCCTGCACTTGTCTGGATGGAGTGGGTCTTAGAGGACAAACCTCAGTAGCCCACAATACGTGCTAAATCTCAGCAACGTTTGCAAATGACCTGAAAAAACAGGAAGCCAGGGGTTCAGTGTTAGCACAACCTTGAACTTGATTACCATTGGCTTGTTTGTCTTACGAATGCTACAGGAACCAAGAGATCCAGTTTACAGTTCATGGCTCACAGCTGAGTCTCAGGTGCCAGGACACAGCAACAATGAAGCTTAAAGAGCTTAAAGCTGTGCAGCAGAGACTAGTTTTTCTCTTGTGATGCAGCATCAAGGCACTGAAATATCTGCCAGGAGCTTTGATACCACTCCAGCTATGTTCAGACAATAGTTGTTCATGGTAACTCTGCAAAACTGATCAGCCTACAATGGATTCCAGCATTTGTCCCTTAGAGAATATAACTACAATCTCAGGTCAACATGGTTGACTTAACTGCCCTTTGCAGAGACATGGCAAGCCACATATATAAAAGACTATTCGATATACGATCAACAGTTTAGGAACAACTACACTCCTACAACTATCAGATTCTTGAACCGATCTAAATAACACTAATCCTACACACCAATACAGACCAAACTACAGACCATCTCTCATACTACTTATGGACCTTTTTTTTTGCTCTGATGTCTTGTTTTGAACAGTTTTTTTTCACTGTCTTCTATAATTTATGTTCCATGCATTATGAGTCGCCATGCTTGTTATGCTGCTACAAGCAAGATTTTCATTGTAGCTGTACCTCACCACACTTGTACATATGACAAGTATGAGCAGTTGGAACACACTAATTTTCAGAGCAATGGCTGCTCAGAACCCAATTTCCGATATTCTCTCTGCCTTTGTCTCTCTTCCAAAACTGATCACTGGTCAAATTCCTGGCTCAGGATTACATGCTGTCTGTTGTAACTGTGCAATGCTTCTTGAGACATATTAAAAAGCACAAAAATGATATATATATGTAAATTTTTCAACAATGCTCAGCAATACCATCTCAAGGCATGGTTAATTAAAAACACTTGGCCAGCAACACCCAAGAAGAAATAAAAATGCAGTTCGATCTTAATTACACATATGGAATGCTGGTGGGGAAGGGGAGGGATTCTACAAGTGATTTTTCAATATACTCTTGCCTGCTAATAACCAATATTCCACTGAATGCATGTGGGAGTTGAGGTTGGAGTAAAAATGGAGAACTTATTTAACGCCTCAACCCTGTATAGTTGGCATTATTGACCATTACAAGCTGGCCTCCAAGCTGATCGCCAAACTTCGCCAGCTTGATATCAGCTTATGCCTCTGCAACTGGGCCTTGGACTTTCTGACTAACAGACCCCAATCAGTTAAGTTAAGACAACCTCTCTTCCTCCACTCTCACCCTGAACACCGGCGTGCCTCAAGGCTGTGTGCTGAGCCCTCTTCTGTACTCCTTTTTCACCTATGACTGTGTTCCTGTACCTGGTTCTAACTCCATAATCAAGTTTGCAGACGACACCATGGTGGTTGGCCTGATCAGAGGGGATGATGAGACGGCCTTCAGGGATGAGGTCCAGCTCCTGGCCGCGTGGTGTGCCGACAACAACCTGGCCCTTAACACCCGGAAGACCAAGGAGATCATTGTGGACTTCAGGCATGCTAGGAGCCACTCTCATGTCCCCATCTACATCAACGGAGCTGTAGTGAAGCGTGTATCAAGCTTCAAATTCCTTGGCGTCCACATTTCCTGATCAAAAAGGTAACAGCGCCTTTATTTCCTGCGGAGCATCAAGAAAGCTCACCTCTGTCCCAGGATACGGACGGACTTTTACCACTGTACCATTAATAGCATACTCACCAACTGCATCTCGGTGTGGTATGGCAATTGTCCCGTATCGGACTGCAAAGCGCTCCAGCGTGTGGTGAGAACTGCCCAGCGGATTATCAGCACCCAATTGCCCACCATTGAGAACATCTACCATAAACGTTGCCTGGGCAGGGCGAAAAGCATTATCAAGGATGCATCTCACCCTAACCATGGACTTTTTACTCTCCTCCCATCTGGTAGGCGCTACAGGAGCCTCCACTCCTGCACCAGCAGGCACAGGAAGAGCTTCTTCGCTGAGGCTGTGACCCTGCTGAACCTCACATCACAGCGCTAAGCAGTATTGCATCTGTATTGTACTGTCTCAGTAGTTTTATGTGCTGTAGCACTTGCATTTTATTTGCAGTTATTTTGTAAATAACACTATTCTTTACATTTCTGGTCAGATGCTAACTGCATTTCATTGGCTTTGTACCTGTACTCCACACAATGACAATAAAGTTGAACCTAATCTAATCTAATCTACACAAGGTCACTCCCTTGCAGTGGTTATATAACATGAGCTAAAACCGATGCTAACCATAACTGAAATATTCTTAATGACTTGATGGAAGATACAAAGATGCACACGATAGTGCTGTGCTCCAACAAGCACAGAGCAAATTAATTAAAGTGCAAAAGTTTGGATAAAGCGGATACACAGCAAGAATACCGATAGATACCAGATTCCTCTTTTGGTAAAATCCAGAACAAGATGGCTAGTGAGTTGTTAGAAGGAGCGGCAGTATCATAAAACTGGAACTAAATCATCAAAGGGTCATGTCAGGAAGCATCTCTCACACAGTGAAAATTCAGGAGCCTACCTGCAAACACACATTCACCAAAAGAAAATGGTGCTGATGGCAAACTGACCTTTTCAAAATAAATAAGCATGGAATGAAACTTTACAGTAAAGGTCAGTACAATCTAACTGCACAAAGTATTAGTCTTGAAGATTTAAATGGGCTATTCCTGTTCCAATATTTGCAAAGCTCTGAAAATTCACAAAGCAACACCCCACCCCATGTGCAAATATACCTTGCAGACAAACAAGATGATCAAAATGTAAATAGTGGCAGGGCCACAAAAAGTTTAATTGCTGCAATCTCTGAACTATAAATATAATTATTAGTGAACATTTAGGGCTTGTTCAATGTTCCCAACTGATAGAGAGGCTTCCATTATTTTTATAGTTACTGAGATGTCACACGAGAAAAAAATACCAGAATTAAAACAAACACTGAATTAAAATTTTTATTTCTCTGTTTTTACAACATGGATGGAGGTCAGCCCATCAAGACAATGGCAGTTCTTCAAGCAATGCCATTCTCTCACTTATTTCACTTCATCCTATCTTCTCATATTTGCCTGTAAATTGCAATCAAACTGTCTTGCAACACACTGACAAGAGGAGTGATTTTATTGTAGTCAATTATCCTACTGACCCACACATCCCTGGGACATGGGAGAGAACCTAGAAATCACACAGACAGCACCAGAGGTCAGGAATGCAAACATCCTACCTCTCCCAGAAGATCTGGGAGTCTCTTGCATATCAATAGTGGCTCCCTGAGTTATATACAATATCCCGGAAATAGATTTTTTTGAGAGGGAGAGGGAGAGCGAGCATCCTGATTGGTCTCTCTTCGTGCTAAGAGTGGTCCCCGGGTCGTGAGGAAACAATATGATTTGGCGATATGAAACGATATGAGTCATTTGCACCTTTCCTCATTCCCTGTCATGTCCACTGTTGAACTTGAACGCACGCGAGGTCATTACCCGCGCATCATCCATGTCAGCACGGGAAAAAGATCAACTCCTCGAGCTTGTAAATGACGGCAGGCTGAAAAGTATGTTTGACATAACACCTCTGCCAGCATTCCGGATCAAAGTCAAGGCTAAATATCCTGAGATAGCCACAGAAGCACTGAAAACGTTGCTTCCATTTCTAACATCGTATCGCTGTGAAGCGGAGTTTTCTGCAATGAATGCAACGAAAACCAAATTGCGGAATAGACTGGACATAAGGAACCCCCTTCGAATATCGCTGTCTCCCCTCACTCCTTGATGGGACCGTCTTGTTGCAGAAAAACAAGCCCAGGGCTCGCACTGATTCAGCAATATTCATGTATTGCAATGATTTTATATGTTCATATAAAATACGTGCTGTGTGTTTAATATCCAAATGTTATTTAAAATGTTATGATGCTATTGACTTATCACCTATATTCTGGTCGTGATTAACACCCCCCCCCCCGCCCCCCGGTCCGCAAGAATATTGTCAATACTAAACCAGTCTGCGGTGCAAAGAAGGTTGGAGACCCCTGCTAAGTAGACCTATCAGTTTTCTTTGTGGGCGGGCTTTACAGTCGAACTCAAAAATAATGACAGTGTTGCTCACTGCACTGTTTGCAACAGTGACTTTTCTATTGCCCATGGTGGGTTAAAATGTAAAAGACATGTTGAGGTGAGTTTAACAGGTGTCATTACAGCATAGCTAACGTTACTTAAACTAGCTGGCTGCCTGCTAAGGAGCTACGCTATTGATGTCCTACGTGATGAGGCCAAACTCCCTGTAGATTTGCTTAAAGTTGTAATAGAATAAACATGATAATATAAGTACATATTTTAATCAACTCCTGACGAAGGGTCTCGGCCTGAAACGTCGACTGTACCTCTTCCTAGAGATGCTGCCTGGCCTGCTGCGTTCACCAGCAACTTTGATGTGTGTTGCTTGAATTTCCAGCATCTGCAGAATTCCTGTTGTTTACATATTTTAATGTCACATTTGCAGCATATACCTAACTTGGTTTACAGATTAGACAAAATCACTAAACAAAGTATTACATACACCCTTGGAGGTCGACGGTGGCGGGGGGGCGGGGGGGGTGTGCTACCTCCCTGAAATGGTGGTGATACCTCCCTGAAATGAGTATCTGGGAATGAAACAGGGCTCAGGAGTTGTGAGTGAGCAATGCTTAAATGCCATATCACAGTGCTCAATTTAACATGAATTTCCCAAGGCTGATGCAGATTTAATATAGCTGACAAGAAAATTAGCTGCATTTTTTCCTAGTGTATGCAAAATAATAAATATGCCCATGTCAGATGAGCAGTAACTCTCATTAACATTCCAAATACCTTTTCAAAATTAAAAAACATTCTCAGCTAACACAGTAAGTTTTCATCTTTATTTCCAATGCAAATTTTGTCAATGTAGAACAGGCAGGAATTAAACATTTTGCCATTTAATTATCTCCATCGAATCCTCTTTCTATGTCATTAAATCAAACAGTCAACTCCCTGTCACAGTGATTCCTATTGTCATGGGTTGAAAGCTGACTGATGGTGTCACACTCATCTTCGAATAATAATGTCACTGGTGATTTCGTCAGTTAGCATATAGACATGGGTCTTAAAAGCAAATTGAATTATTTAATTTGATTGAAGATTCTTCAAAAGAATTATATCCCTCCTGGTGTGATGCAATTAATTCTGACAGACTCTCCGGATGAAGCTGCCATACACACATACCACCAATAACCTGAGGACGGGTAACTAAAATCAAACCTTTGGAGGAACAAATTGAAAATGCCTCAGTTGTTGTGGAAAACATTGGCTTATTTGGTGACTGAATTTTCATGTTATGAAACTCTAATGAATTGTGTACTTCGGATATAAAAAGAGTAAAAGAGAAACAAAGTGGATATCTGACCACTGGAAAGTGACACTGGAGAGATAGCAATGGAGAACAAAGAAAGGGTGGATGAACTCATTAAATATGCTATGACAGTCTTCACTGTGGAAGGCATCAGCAGTATGCCAGAAATTCAAGAGTGCCAGGGGGCAGAAGAGAATGCAGTTGCTATTAGTAAGGTGAAGGTGCTTGGGAAGCTGAAAGGGCTGAAGGTAGATAAATCAGCCAGACCAGATGGAGTACACCTCAGGGTTCTGAAAGAGAGAGCTGAAGAGATTGTGCAGGCATCAGTAGTGATCTTTCAAAAATCACTGGATTCTGGAAGTTCTGACAAACTGTTATACTGTATAGCAAAGGTCACTCCACTTAATGTCACCATCATGAACATATATATAGAGAAAGATGCTGGAAAAGAACCAGTAACATCATGAAGGATCCCATCCACCCTGCTCATGGACCGTTTGTCCCACTCCCATCATGGAGGTGGCTATGTAGTATCCACGCCAGGACCACTAGACCCAAAAATAGTTAACATCTCTACCCATTAACTCCACCACTACTTTATTATTTCCTAGCAGTCATCTTATGTACGGACTAGTATCACTTTATGGACATAAAATCAATGTACATAATCTATCTTATCTATTTATATTTACTGTGTTTTTTATTGTTATTGGGCTCTTTAACCTTTGTGTTTTTTGTGTGCATCAGATCCGGAGTAACAACTATTTCGTTCTCCTTTACACTTGGGTACTCAAAATGACACTAAACAATCTTAAATTGTAATATGTATTTTGCGTCAGTCTTCACAATATGCCACATATTCAAGAATGTAAGGGGGCAGAAGTGAGTGCAATTTCTATTGCTAAGGAGATGGTGCTTGGGAAGCTGAAAGGTGTTAAGGTAGATAAGTCACCTGGACCAAATGGACAACACCCCAGAGATCTGAAAGACGTAGCTGCAAAGGTCATGGAGGCATTAGTAATGAGCTTTCAAGAATCATTAGATTCTGGAATGGTTCCAGAGGACTGGGAAATTGCAAATGTCACTCCATTCCTTAAGAAAGTGGGGGAGGGGGGGGTGCAAAAGCCAGGAAATTATAGGATTATAGGCCAGTTGGCCTGACCTCAGTAGTTGGTAAGATGTTGGAGTCCATTATTAAGGATGAGGTTTCAGGAAACTTGGAAGGACATGATTTAATAGGACAAAGTCAGTATGTTTTCCTTAAGGAGAAATCTTGCCATACAAATCTATTAGAATTATTTGCGGAAATAACAAGCAGGATGGACAAAGAAGAGTCAGTGGGTGTTGTATACTTGATTTTTAGAAGGTCTTTGACAAGGTGCTGCACACGAGACAGCTTAACAAAGCAAGAGCCCATAGTATTACAGGAAACATACCAGCATGGATGGAAGATTGGCTGACTGGCAGGAGGCAAAGAGTGGGTATAAAGGGGGCCTATCCTGGTAGGCTAGCGGTGGCTAGTGGTGTTCTACAGGAGTCAGTGTTGGGACCGCTTCTTTTCACATTATATACCAAAGATTTGGATGATGGAATTGATGGCTTTGTAGTCAAGTTTGCGGATGATATGACGATAGGTGTAAGGACAGGTAGTGTTGAGGAAGCAGTGAGCCTGCAAAAGGACTAAGACAGATTGGGAGAATGGGTGAAGAAATGGGAGATGGAATATAGTACAGGGAAGTGTACGGTCATGTACTTTGAGAGAAGGAATAAGACCATAAGACCATTAGACGTAGGAGCAGAAGCAGGTCATTTGGCCCATCACGTCCACTCTGCCATTCGATCATGGCTGATCCGATTTTCCCCTCCTCAGCCCCACTCCCCGGCCTTCTCCCCATAATCTTTGATGCTGTGTCCAATCAAGAACCTATCAAGCTCTGCCTTAAATACACTCAATGACCTGGCCTCCACAGCTGCATGTGGCAACAAATTCCACAAATTCACCACCCTCTGGCTGAAGAAATTTCTCTGCATCTCTGTTTTAAATGGATGCCTCTCTATCCTGAGGCTGTGCCCCCTCGTCCTAGACTCCCCCACCATGGGAAACATCCTTTCCACATCTACTCTGAAAACTTTTGAATGTTGAAAGGCCTAGACAATGAGATCCCCCATCATCCTTCTAAATCCCAGCAAGTACAAACCCAGAGCTTCCAAAAAATTCCTCGTAATCCTTTCATTCCTGATCATCCTTCTAAACCTCCTCTGAACCTCTCCAGCACCAGCACATCTTCTCTCTGATGAGGATCCCAGAGCAGTTCATAATACTCAAGGTGAGGCCTCACCAGTGCCTTATGAAGCCTCAGTATCACATCCCTGCTCATATATTCAAGACCTCTTTAAATGAATGCTAATTTGCCTTCCTCATCATCGACTCTACCTGCAAGTTAACCTTTAGAGTGTTCCGCACAAGGACTCCCAAGTCCCTTTGCATCTCAAATTTTTGGATTTTCTCCCTGTTTAGAAAATAGTCTGTAGATTTATTTCTTCTACCAAAGTGTCTGACCATGTATTTTCCAACATGGTATTTCATTTGCTACTTTCTTGTCCATGCTCCTCATCTGTCCAAGTCATTCTGCAGCCTTCCTGTTTTCTCAATACTACCTGCCCCTCCACCAGTCTTTGTATCATCTGCAAATTTGGCAACAAAGCTATCTATTCCATCAACTAAATCATTGATATACAACGTAAAAAGAAGTGGTCCCAATACCGAATAAAGGTGTAGACTCTTTCTAAATGGAGAAAAAAATTCAAAACTCCAAGGTGCAAAGGGACTTGGGAGTCCTTGTGTGGGATTCCCTAAAGGTTAATTTGCAGGTTTATTCGTTGGTGAGGAAAGCAAATGCAATGTTAGCATTCATTTAGAGAAGATTAGAATGTGATGCTGAGCATTTCAACATTGGTTGAAATCAGGCATCGGTCAGGCTGCACTTGGAATCGTGAACAGCTTTGGGCTCCCTATCTAACAAAAGATGCTGACATTGGAGAAGGTCTTGAAGAGAAGGATTCCAGGAATGAGAGGGTTAATGTATATGAGAAGAGTTTGATGGCTCAGGACCTGCACTTACAGGAGATTAGAAGAAAGAGAGATTCTAGCTTGGACATTCAGAAAACAATGTGTCTGACATTTTGCATTTTATAAGGCATTTCAGCCTATGATTTTTACACTGTAGGACACAAGAAATGCATGCTCTGTATTAACTTGTACAAAATGGCAACCAAAACACAAGATGATCCTTTGGTGGTGGAATGAATGTTGTATAGGACACTGCAATAAGTTCTCAAAGGAAACATGCAGATTGATGCTCAGTCAATGCTATACACACCCTTGGTACGAAACTGGAATGCTGGTAGAGACTTCTTGCTCAGGACCAAGGAATAGGATCTACTTGCTTATGATCTTCTGTTTTAGAAAGTACGTCAAGCTGATACTAACACTAAAAAAATGGCAGTATTTTGCAGGAATGAAAATAATATTCTTGAATCCAGGAATAACTACAAGTGAGAAACAGAACTAAACAAGTCTACTGTAGAGATCGTGATTCACACGCATCACTGCAGGCTATGGATGTGCAGTCATAATAGCTAAAAGTTATAAGATATCAGGAATCAAGCTAGCTCACTTGATACAAATTGTTTCCTCACTCTTGACAAAAATCATTAAAACTCAATTCCGCTGATGGTGCCCATGTACTTTTGCCCTTTCACACTTGTCAAGAAATGACACAGTAATCTCTAAAAGATTTTCCGGTGTAATATCAATCA
Organism: Mobula birostris; assembly: GCF_030028105.1. NCBI lineage: Eukaryota > Metazoa > Chordata > Chondrichthyes > Myliobatiformes > Myliobatidae > Mobula > Mobula birostris. Next base: position 91,364,500 of record NC_092375.1, read on the forward strand.
GAAGCCTGTGACTCCATGGGTCACATAGGTGGGTTCTAAGGTACTTCAAGGGATATTTGTTCACAGTTTCATCCTATGTCGCCAATGGGTTCCAATGAATCTTATTTTAGTTACACTGATTCAATAGGGTTTCAAGTCAAGTCAAGTCAAGTCACTTTTTATTGTCATTTCGACCATAACTGCTGGTACAGTACACAGTAAAAACGAGACAACCTTTTTCAGGACCATGGTGCTACATGAAACAATACAAAAACTATACTGAACTACGTAAAACAACACAGAAACTACACTAGACTACAGACCTACCCAGGACTGCATAAAGTGCACAAAACAGTGCAGGCATTACAATAAATAATAAACAAGACAATAAGCACAGTAGAGGGCAGTAGGTTGGTGTCAGTCCAGGCTCTGGGTATTGAGGAGTCTGATGGCTTGGGGGAAGAAACTATTACATAGTCTGGTCATGAGAGCCCGAATACTTCGGTGTGTTTTGTCAGATGGCAGGAGGGAGAAGAGTTTATATGAGGGATGTGTGGGGTCCTTCATAATGCTGTTTGCTTTACGGATGCAGTGTGTGGTGTAAATCTCTGTAATGGTGGGAAGAGAGACCCCGATGATCTTCTCAGCTGACCTCACTATCCGCTGCAGGGTCTTGCAATTTGAAATGGTGCAATTTCTGAACCAGGCAGTGATGCAGCTGCTCAGGATGCTCTCAATACAACCTCTGTAGAATGTGGTGAGGATGGGGGATGGGAGATGGACTTTACTCAGCCTTCACACAAAGTAGAGATGCTGCTGGGCTTTCTTTGCTATGAAGCTGGTGTTGAGGGATCAGGTGAACAAGAAATTTGGTGCTCTTAACGATCTCTACGGAGGAGTCGTCGATGTTCAGTGGAGAGTGGTCGCTCTGTGTCCTCCTGAAGTCAATAACCATCTCTTTTGTTTTGTGCACATTCAGAGACAGGTTGTTGGCTCTGCACCAGTCCGTTAGCCGCTGCACCTCCTCTCTGTATGCTGACTCATCGTTCTTGCTGCTGAGACCCACCACGGTCGTGTCATTGGCGAACTTGATGATGTGGTTCGAGCTGTGTGTTGCAGCAGCGTGAACAGCAGTGGACTGAGCACACAGCCCTGGGGGGGGGGGGGGGGGGGGAGGGGGTGCCCCCGTGCTCAGTGTGATGGTGTTGCAGATGCTGCTTCCAATCCGGACTGACTGAGGTCTCCCAGTCAGGAAGTCCAGGATCCAGTTACAGAGGGAGGTGTTCAGGCCCAGTAGACTCAGCTTTCCAATCAATTTCTGAGGAATGATTGTGTTGAATGCTGAACTGAAGTCTATGAACAGCATTTGAACATACGAGTCCTTTTTGTCGAGGTGGGTTAGGGCCAGGTGGAGGGTGATGGCAGTGGTGTCGTCTGTTGAACGGTTGGGACGGTACACGAACTGCAGGGGGTCCAGTGAGGGGGGGCAGCAGGGTCTTGATGTGCCTCATGATGAGCCTCTCGAAACACTTCATGATGATGGATGTGAGTGCAACGGGATGGTAGTTGTTGAGGCAGGACACTGATGACTTCTTCGGCACAGAGACGATGGTGGCGGCCTTGAAGCACGTAGGAACAACGGCGCTGCTCAGGGAGATGTTGAAGATGTCAGTGAGAATCTCTGCTAGCTAGTCTGCACATCCTCTAAGCACTCTGCCAGGAATATTGTCTGGTCCAGCAGCCTTCCGTGGGTTGACCCCACAGAGGGTTCTCCTCACGTTGGCCATGGTAAGACACAGAACCTGGTCATTTGGAGGAGGGGTGGTCTTCCTCACCGCCACGTTGTTTTCCGCCTCAAAACGAGCGTAGAAGTTGTTCAATGCATCTGGGAGGGAGGCATCACCAGCACAGGCAGGTGGTGTTGTCTTGTAGTTGGTGATGTCCTGAATGCCCTTCCACATGCGCCGCCTGTCACTGCTGTCCTGGAAGTGGCTGTGGATTCGCTGGGCGTGTGCACGCTTTGCCTCTCTGATGGCCCGGGACAGTTTGGCCCTCGCTGTTGTTTGGGCTGCCTTGTTGCCTGCTCTGAAGGCAGAGTCATGGTCCTCAGCAGCGCACGCACCTCCGCGGTCATCCATTTCTTAATTATAAAACTTTTGTCATCCAGTGCTGAATGTACAAAGAAAATAAGCATGATACCAGAACTGAAGGATTACTATTTTTAATAAAAGACTGATCAGATTAGTCCTCAAACCTCCAGGAAAATAAAACACCACTGGAGTCAGCCATACAGCTCTGAAATTACCCGTTCCATCCATGTCCATGCAAATCTTTTGCCCATCTACACTAATCCCATTTCCTTGTACTGAGTATATATGCTTATCTAAGTGCCCCCATATGTAGTGATTATATTGGATAATATCAACTCCTGTGTCAGTGTGTTCAACATGTGTAACTTCCCACTTCATGTGTAAAAGATTTTCCCCTCAAAACCCCTTTAAAGCTCCTTCCTTCACCTTAAGCCGACCATGGAAAAAAGGTTATCCCCTATATGGGAAAAAGAATATTCAGGTAAGATAAGATGAAGTATAAAGGAGAAAGATTGTGTGGAACTTAGCTTTGGTATCGACCTGACTGGCTTTCTCCTATGCTGTAAATTCTATCAGAAATCTTAATGATCTGATTCAACATTTATCCAACAATGAGGCAACAGCTCATTGACATCCCAAGCCTTAACATTCACAGAGGATGACACAGTTAATACATTAAAAGTGAATAAAACAGCTGGCGTGAGATCTGGCCTGGATTAATGGGCACAGGATGCACAAATGGGAAACCTCTGGGTTAAAGCAACAAATGGTTATAAACTGCTTCAGTATATTTCATTGAAGCTCTGTTGATCACAAGCTCTTTACCTTCGCAGGAGAGTCCATGAGAGGTGACACCAGATAGGCTTTCCCGGCAAACATTACAGAATGTAGGGCGAGCATGGGAGCAGGCATACCAGTTATGCATTCCTGAGAAATGCTCCACATTAAACTGTGCCGTCTAGTGAAGGGAAGAAAACAGGTCTGTTTAACAGCAGAAATCTCCACAAAAATCTCTCATAGTATACATGTAGTGTGGCGGTAATGGGTGTTTCCATTATGTGAATTGGTTATAATAAGATTGATGGATTAGGGAACACTGTTTCCATTACATATGCCATATTGGTTACAGCATGATCTGGAAAATCTGTTTAAGTTTGTGCTTTGAAGGCAATTATAGCCTATTCTCCTGTAACATGACTATCCATATCACAAGGGTTCTTAGGAAGGTAAATGTCATGAGGATTCTTAGGAACTACCTTACTTTAAAATAACCATAAACTGGTATTTTATAATTCACATTCACTTACCTAATAATTTACTGCCAAATTAAAACAAACTGCTGGAGGAACTCACTGGGTTGGGCAGAACCAGTGGAGGGAAATGGACAGTCAATATTTAAGGTGGAGGCCCTTCATTGAATGATGAAGGGTCTCGATCAAAATGTCAACTGCCCATTTCCCTCCACAAATGTTGTCTGACCCACTGAATTCTCCCAGTAGTCTCTTTGTGCAATAAATTCCAGATTCCAGCACTTGCAGTCTCTCGTATCCCTCAATAATTTATTTCCCATAAGGTTTCCTTTTAGACATTGGTTCAGTACAAATGAACATTTCTATTACTAAACAATGAAATCCCAGTAAATTTTAGAATCTTCTGCTGAAATGCAGAGTTCTCTATTTCTAACAAGATATATGGGATTACAAGAATTTCTGGATATAGATGCAAGTCCAGCAATTCACACGTCCTAGCCTTTCGTACCCAAATTTCTGATGCATATTCCTGTCAAGTGGCAAGATTGCAAAACCTATATAAAGAAGAGTTTTGCTCCTTTTCATGCAAATCACTTGTCCACCCCTGTCATTACAAAAAATCAAGAGGTCGAGTGGAAGAAGAGGAGAGAAAATTCCTGCGGGTCTGACAATAATTAAATCCTACGTAGTACTGGTGGTATGACTTGCAAAAAGTGAGAAATAGTGCAAATTCTCCTACTAAAGATCTAAAGATTTTCACAGCTATTAACTGATTACGTAGTCACTTGTTACTATAACCTATTATGTGGACAGCATTCCTTCAACTAGACTCTAGAAATGCCCCACTTCTCAGAACTTTGCTGCACTTGAAGCAAAACAATACCCTGCAATGGAACAGAGAAAGTCATTCAGTAAATCATTGTCTCATAACTCAGGTTATGGCTGATCGGTACCGAACTCAACCCACCTGCCTGCTATGAACATTAACATGGGGTTTATGTAGATATTCAAGTATGTCCACCCTACAATTTTTAAACACATTTTTAAATATTGATTAAATTCATCAAAATATGACTGCAGAATGGGTGGTGCAGCTCAATGTATCAAATTCACAGCACTCCTAATATTCCAGGTTCCCTGGATCAGAGAATCAGCTCTGGGGGAGAAAGGGAACTGGGATCATCACCGATGACTTGCACTTGCCTCAGAGAATGAGTCTGCCATCTGTTCTCTCAATCAGCAGGCTTCGGTTCCAATTCAATTACACAACCATGTGCAGCCTTAATAAAATAAAGGCAATTTCAGAAATAAAGAAAACAGATTAAATCATTCTCAGTTCATGGCCAGGGAGATGCTGGACGATTGCCCTCAAGCAAACTGTCATGTAGTATTTTCTATGATGCACGATGTGAAGTTATCCTCTCATTTGGTGTTCATTGCAGGGATCCTAAACACAGTAATAGAAACACCGATATTGGAAGCTTACCTCGTAGTGTTCTCTACTTTGTACAGATTTTAATGAAGAGATCCAGTCTTCCATCTCTTTTCGATTCTCAGCACAAAGAATTAGTCTTCTGAATGGTGTAATTACCTGAAACACATTCCTCCATTAAGCAGAGCAAGGAAATAAAAATAAAACATTTTTGAAAATGTAAACTGTCCATGTAAGTCATTCATAAAACACAGCTTTATGGTGCTTTGATGCAAGAGAAATTAAATAATTGTGTGTTCTTTGTTCTGTCTGACAAGGTGGTCTTCTAACTTTTTGCAGTGGTGGGATAGGAACATGGGTGGATACCACTGAGAACTGAGCAAATGCAAGAGCAGCACTCATTAATCATTAATGCTGAGCTCTTGCTTATTCAGTTCAAACCAAACGATTCCCTGAAATGCATAGACAGAATCTTTTATCTGGCACAAGAGACAGTAAATTGGATATCAAACTGGCACTTAGTTTGCCGAAATACACCTTGCATCACTTGTGCTTAGCTCTCTTTTGGGAATGAATACTATATCCTGACTAAAACATATCTCGAAAATTCTAAAACCACTTGATGATACCCCTTGCTGAGCAAAACCTTTCTCTATGCACCACTGTTTATGCTTTTACAGGGAGAAGGGAATTATATACAGCCTCAAGAATATATCTGTTCAAAATATTTCTGAAACTGTTTTGAAGTATATAGTTCTATTAAATATTTACTATGAGTTCCTTTGCTATTTTTCAAGATGAACGAGATGGTGCACTGTTTATTAACGAAGACCTTTTTTGGCAAATTGTCACAGGGAAACCATTATAAAAGTATGATTTTAGTCACAGTTCTATGCAATGTATTAAGACTCTAAACATTTTGCATATGATCCTGAGGCAAATGTGATACAATAATTATCTGGACAGAGAAAAGGGTACACTTACTCATGATGTGTTGGAATTTTTATAAGTATATGCATATCAGAAAAATAAAAAGTATGTTACATTTATTTTCCTATTTTAACAACCTCCAAAAGATACAAAGTGCTTTAAGGTCAAATTAATTTATCTGACATTTAGGAACTGCTATGATGTATAGAACACATCTATGCCAATATGAAGTCAGGGTAAGCTTATAAAACAGGAACATGCAAATGATGATTTCAGCTGGTTAGATGAGGGATAAATTTTGCCCAAGCTGCCAGTAAGGACTTCCTGGCCTAGGACTGTCAGGGTCACAGCTTAATACCTGCTAAGAGGTGACATACTTGACTGCAGAACTCACTCAGCACTGATCTAGAACTCTGTTCTTTCTGTGTTCAGATCTAAAGAATGAGGTCTAGACCCATAATCATCTGATTTTGAGAGAAAGAAAAACACTTAAGAGTGCTCTCGTTTCATTTCAGATTTCTGCCATCTGGATTTTAATTTTTAATAACTCAAGAAATATTTATTTCAACACAATGAATAACCATCAACTACTGAGCAATAGCTTCTGTTGTTCACAGCATCTACTTTTTGAAGGGATTGCTTGGAACTAACAATAGCAAAGTACAATTGCTATTATATAGCTGAGAAACTGATCTAGTTTGTTTTAAACCCTTTTGGGGATTTAAGAAAAAAATAAATCTTGAAATTCCTCACACGATGATGGAGTACACATCTCCAGGCTTGTAACACCCATCAAAGTATAGAATAGTCATTAAAAATTTTGGCAAAAATGACTTGCTCAGAAAGCTCAAATTTATAAAGCTCCCAGAACCCTTCAAAAGCTGAAAATTCAGCTTGTGAGTCGGCCAGACTTCAAAGTAAAACTTCAATGATACAAATAATATCAAACAGCATTGACAGTGATGTTAAACACTTCAAGTTGTACCAGTAATGACAAACAAGCTGAAGATTTATTGGACCAGAAATCTACATATGTAGGTCCATTTTTTGACACCACCACACCCCCAGGAAGTTTGCATAAATTCCACAAAACATAATTTTTAATGTTTCTAGGTCAAATTGTGGCAATGCAGAAATGTGGCACAGAACTTATCAAAATTTGTGCATGTGTACATGATTAAATTTCTGTGTCAGTCTCACAATGATAGCATCGTTCCCTGTACAACACATTTCTAGGTAGTGCCAGGTACTGGGCAGTCACCGAACCACGGCGTTATCATTTGGGAGCAGCAGTATTTAAAGTGAGCAGGGGGAGCAGATCCAGGATCAGCAGTGGGAACCCAATGCAGACAAAAAACATGGAATATTCCACCATTGTCTGTAATAAATTTGTGTGTTCTCCCCGCAACTATGTGAGTTTCCTCCAGGTGCTCTAGTTTCTTCCCGCAGTCTGAAGACAAATAGGTTAGCAGGTTAATTGGACACGCCGATGTAATTGGGTATTGGGGGTTTGTTTGGCCACAACAGCCTGCTATTGTGCCGTATGTTTAAATAAATAAACAATACCACACAACAACAGGCCTTGTGGTGCATGATGTTGTGCCAAACTAATTAATCAAATGTGCAACAAATCACTTCTGCCTCACATTAGTGACACTGTATTCCATCTGCCACTTCTTTGCCCATTCTCCTATGTCCCTCTGCAAGGTCCCAAGGTTCCTCTGGACGTCAATGCTGCTCAAAGTTCAAAGCAAATTTATTATCAAAGTACATATATGTCACCATATACAACCCTGAGATTTGCTTTCTTGCGGGCATACCCAGTAAATGCAAGAAACAATATAGAATCAATGAAAGACTGCACTGAACGATGAACAACCAATGTACAATAGACAAGAAACTGTGGAAATACAAAATAAATAAGTAAGCAAGTAAGCAAGCAATAAATATCGAGAACATGAGATGAAGAGTCCTTAAACGTGAGTCCATAGATTGTGGGAACAGTTCAGTGATAGGGTAATAACTGTTCCTGAACCTGGTGGAGGGGGTCCTGAGGTTCTGTACCTTCTTCCTGATGGCAGCAATGAGAAGAGAGAATGGCTTGGGTGGTGGGGATCCTTGATGATGGATGCTGCTTTCCTGTAATAGTGCCTCATGTTAATATGCCTAGTGGTGAGGAGGGCTTTACCCATGATGGACTAGGCTGTATCCACTACTTTTTGTAAGATTTTCCATTCAAGAGCATTGGTGTTTAGATACCAGGTTGTGATGCAACCAGTCAATATACTCTTCACCACACATCTATAAAAGTTTGTCAGAGTTTTAGGTGTCATGCTGAATCTTCAGAAACACAGAGGAATTTAAAGTTACTGAACCTCTCTATCTCTGATCCCCCCCCAATGAGTATAAAGTGAGTAGAACAGGGAGCTAAGCATCTGTGCTGATGAAGATTGTGGAGGAGATGGTGTTGTCAATCTGAACTGACTGGGATCTGCAAGTGAGGAAACCAAGGATCCAATTTCACAAAGAGTTATTGAGGCCAAGGTCTTGAGGCTTATTAGTTAGTTTTGAGGGGATGATAGCACTGAATGCCTAGCCATAGTCGATATAGAGCATCTTGATGTATGCATCTTTGCTGTCCAGATGTTCCAGGGTTGAGTCAAGAGCCTCACTCAAGACCAAGGAAATGGCACCTGCCATGAACCTGTTGTGCTGGCTGGTAGGCAAATTGGAGTAGTCCTCAGGTAGTAGTTGATATCTTTCAGCACCAACCTCTCAAAGCACTTCATCACAGTGCATGCAAGTGCTACTGGATGATAGTCATAGAGGCAGGTTAACACTGCCTTCTTAGGCACCGGTATAATTGAAGCTGTTTAAAGAATATACTATTAACAGTGTCCTGTTCCTTTACATTTGATCTCCTAAAGTAATATGTGACTATAGCTTCTATTTCTTCCATATCTACAACTGATCTACATCCTTGGATAGTCTTAAACACTGTACATAACATCATCAATATTTGTATCTTCTGCAAACAATAATCTACCCATCTACCTTTTCATCCAGTAATTCATATACTCTATTTCACAACTAACACAGATCTCCTTTAAGTCCTGTAAATTGTCTCTTTGATCAGCTCACTCCCCATATTATATTACCCTGATCTATCACTTGGTAGTGCAACCTCACAATTCCTTCAATTTGAGTTTGATCCTGACCCATGGCGCTGTCTGTATGGAGTTTGCATGTTGGAATCATAAAGTCTTAGAGACATTTAGTGCAAAAACAGACCCTTTGCCCACTGAAACCATACCAACCATGGCCAATACTAAAGTAATTTCACCACCCAATCACTGTCATCACCAAATACAATCTTTTGGCCTTCAGAGCGCTGACATTTAGTGGAAAAGGGAATGTTGTTCATAAACCTTGATATTCATAATTCCTCCATAATAATCATTGGCATCATTGAAAACAACAAATCAGACAAATCCTGGAAGGAACCAATCCATAAAATGACTAAAAATCTTGGTCGTCAAAGTATGAAAACATTGGTTAACTATTGCAGCCTACTATATGCTCTCCACCACTGAGGACATCTTCAAGCAGTGGTGCCTCAAAAAGGAGGCATCTATCACTAGATACAGGAACCTGAAGACTCACACTCATCAATTCAGAAAGCTTCTTCCCCTCTGTCATCACATTTCTGAATGGTCCATGAATTCATGAACACTATCTTGTTATTCTTTCTTTTTTCAAAGTAAAGTTCAAAGTAAATTTTATTATCAAACTACATACATCACCACGCTAGACTCCTGAGATCAATTTTCTTGTGGGCATACTCAACAAATCTATAGAATAATAACTATAACAAGATCAACCAGAGTGCAAGAGACAACAAGCTATGCAAATGCAAATATAAATAAATAGCAATAAATAATGAGAACATGAGATAATGAGGTAAAGAGTCCTTAAACTGAGATCATTGGTTGTAGGAACATTTCAATGACGAGGCAAGTGACAGTAGTTATTCCCTTTTATTCAAGAGCCAGGCGGTTGTGGAGTAATAACAGTTCCTGAGCCTGGTGGTGCGAACCCTGAGGCCCCTATACCTTCTTTTTTCCCCACTGTTTATTTATTTTTGCAATTTATAGTAATTTTATGTCTTTAAAACAAATTTTACATCATCTAAGTCAGTAATAATAAATTTAATTCTAGTTCTTATTTCCAATTATAACTGTGATGACAAGTATCTGTATTTACAATACAAAGCACAAGAAACATCCTATTAATTTTAGGAAATCTGGTGTGTTGAGGAGGGAAAGGAATTTGAAATCATCATTATCACGAGAGGAAAAGTACTAGGCAAATTAATGGGACTGAAGGCTGACCAGTCTCCTGGAACTCATGTTCTGCATCCTATGGTGTTTAAAGAGAGTGGCCACAGAGATATTGGATACATTCACAAAATGCTGGAGGAACTCAGCAGGCCAGGCAGCATCTATGGAAAAGAGTAAACAGTTGATGTTTCAGGCCAAGACCCTTCATCATGACTGAGAAGTTAGATCAAGAAGGTGGGGGGAGAGGAGGAAGGTGATAGGTGATAGGTGAAACCAGGAGAGGAGGAGTGAAGTAAAGAGCTGGGAAATTGATAGGTGAAATAGATAAAGAGCTGGAGAAGGGGGATCCTGATTGGAGAGGACTGAAAACCATGGTAGAAAAGTAAGGGTGAGGAGCACAAGAGGGAAGTGATGGGCAAGTAAGGAGATGAAGTGAGAGAGAGAATCAGGAATGGGAATGGGAGTGGTGGAGGGGGGGCAATTAATGGAAGTTGAAGAAATTTATGTTCATGCCATTAGGTTGGAGACTACCCAGATGGAATGTAAGGTGTTGCTCCTCCAACCTGAGTGTGGCCTCATTGCAACAGTGGAGGAACCCATGGACTGACATGTTAGAATGGGAATGGGAAGTAGAATTGAAGTGAGTGGCCACCTGGAGATCCCGTTTTTCTGGTGGAAGGAACGTAGGTCTCCTAATCTACGTTGGGTCTCACCAATATACAGGAGACCACACCGGGAGCACCAGATACAGTAGATGACCCCAACAGACTCACAGGTAAAGTACCACCTCACCTGAAAGGACTGTTTGGGGCCCTAAATGGTAGTGAGGGAGGAGGTGTAGGGGGCAAGTATGGCACTTGTTCCGCTTGCAAGGACAAGTTCCAGGTGGGAGATCAGTGGGGAGGGATGAATGTACAAGGGAGTTACGCGGGGAGTGATCCCTGTGGAAAGCGGGAAGTGGGGTGGGGGGTGGGGAAGGGAAAGATGTGTATTATGGTGGGAACCTGCAGGTGATGGTAGAATTTACACAGAATTATGTGTTGGATGCAGAGGCTACTGGGTGGTCGGTAAGGACAAGAGGAGCCCTATCCCTGGTAAGATGGCAAGAGGATGGAGTGAGGGAAGGGCTGTATGAAATGGAAGAGATGCAAGTGAGGGTAGCGTTGATAGTGAAGGAAGGAAAGCCTCATTCTGAGAGTAGATGCAGCAAAGACGGAGGAACCAAGACAAGGGAGTGGCATTTTTACAAGTGACAAGGTGGGAAGAGGTATCGCTTTGAGAATCAGTGGGTTTGTAAAAAATATCAGTAGATAAACTGTCTCCAGAGACAGAGACATCGAGAAAAGGGAGGGACGTGTCGTAAATGGACTAGGTAAATTTGAGGGCAAGGTGGAAGTTGGAGGCAAAGTTGATGAAGTCAACAAGTTCCACATGGATGCAGGAAGCATCCCCAATGCAGTTGATGTAGGAGTGATTCTGGTATAAGCTAGGCACTTAAACTATTCCATGTAGCCAACAATAAGGCAGGTACAACTGAGACCCATGCAAGTGCACATGGCTACATCTTTGGTTTAGAGAAAATGGGAGGCGCTGAAGGAGAAATTACTGAGAGTGAGGACCAGTCCGACAGAGGAGAATGGTGGTAGAGGGGAACAGGTTAGGTCTGTTATCTAGAACAGTCAATTTTCCAAGCCTACACTGGAATCACTCCTCAACTTTTCCTATGGTACATCAAAATTTGCAAGTATTTGCAGGACTGAGTATATTTATTCTATGAAATGCCATATTGGTTAGGCTTATATCACATGACTTCTCAACTCTAATCCTTTCACACAGCTATATAATTACTATTTTTCCCTAAAACCTTTGAAATAATTGAAAATAAAATTGCACTTTGCCAATATTTTCACTGGGGAACTTTCATGGTGTTCAAATTCCTGAAAGACTGCCAACCCTATTTCATGTTACCACTGTTCAAACAATGTGGGTCAACGTGACTTGAGCAGTAAACCAAACGCAGTGAAGAAAAATGATTACAATTGCTGTGATTTCAGGCAGGTGGAGGGGCAACTCAGCCTAAAGAAAGCGAATGTGCATTTAAAGTACTGTGCTCATGGTAAACTGGAACATAATTGTCTGTGTAAAATTGTAGAAGGTGCAAAAATCTTCAGCAATTGCGAAAACCTGGAAGCTGCTCTTCTTCCATTAATTCTGTTGAGAAGACAAATTCACTGAGAAGAATTGGAACCTTGGTTTAAGGTTTATCTTGGGAGTAGTTGGGGCACTGGGAATTCAACCGAGTGCAATGGGGTGAGAAAAAAAAGACAGACAAGTCTGACACCTGGCTAATTGTGACTGGCAAGATTTCACATTCTATCACATTATGAACTGAAAATATTCCTCCATAATTAACGCAATATATACTGGAATAATGATAGCTATGAAGATTGAGCCTGATCATATCAATGCTGTTTGATGCAAGATAAACTCAAGCTTGCATTGAGCCTGTTGCAGGAGGTCACAGACAGAAAGGTTAGAGCGGGTGTGGGATGGTAACTCGCTCTTTCTTTTTGTTTGTATGAAAAATGGGCATTTATACCCACCATTCTTTCTTTCCCTATTTTGTTTGTGCAGTTAAATATAAAACATTGCATTGCATTTTCAATGCATTGCATAGACAAAGAAGCTTAAACTCTTTTAAATGTCCGTATATTTCACCATATCAGAGAAATTCACTTTGTCCACTCACACCCTCTGCTACCTAAACTAGTGTGTATCTCCTTTTTTCAATTCTGATGAAGGATGCTGGGACTGAAACGCTGCTTGTCTTGACCATATGCTGCCTGACTTGTTGAGATTTTCCAGCAGTTTCTGTTTTTTTTATTTCCAAAACCTGAAAGCGGTGTTGCATTTAATTAATTATCTCATGGAAGAGCTAAATATTTCATACACAAATCCTGCTCACTAGTAGAAATATTGAAAAATATGGAAAAATTGTTCTAAGAGATTGCAGTTAGCTTAAATAAGAAGAAAGCAAGGAATAAACAAAGATGAAAAGAAGTTACTCATATGCTAATTCATTTATAAACTAAGGATGGAAATTCATGTATTTAGGATAAAACTTTAGAATGGCAAGACTTGAAAATATCTTTAAAAAAAATCACTTTTAGAATAAAACCTTCAAGAACTAAAGCATCAGTGAGAACAATGACTGGCAGTCCTTCCTGAACATCTTCTATTTTATACAGGCTTCCTTGTCCACCACTGCCTTGTCAGCTTGACTGAGAGACACGGCTACCAGCCACCATGAAACATGAAGGATTCACCAAATTGATAGAAATCCCATTCACAGCTGTGCAGCAATTCATATTGCTACTTCACCTTTCTGGATACCCAGGTTTAATCCTGGTCTAGTGCTGTCTGTAAGGAGCTTGCATGTACCTACTGTAACTGTGAGGGTTTCTGCCAGATCCTCCAGTTTTCTCCTGACTTAAAGATATGCTCTAAGGTTCATTGGCCACTGTGATTTACCCTCAATGTAGGTTGATGGCAAAAGAAAAAACAAAGGAGAATTGATGGCCATGTGTAACAGAGTAAGATCTGTAGGGCTATCGGAGTAGAATGGGACTAATGAGATTGGTCTCCTGCGAATCTCATCAACCCAATGGGCTGAGTGGCCTGTATTGGTACAAGAATAATGTCACATACTTACCAAAATCACTCTATGTGATCACAAGGTATTTCATAACATTCACAAAAATAAAGATAAAACTTGTGGGACATGGGCTTAGCACTGAATCACCCTACAGTGGATTACAGACTGAAAAACCGTAGCAAGTATTAGACCTTGTTTTTCTTGATGTGAACTCCTAAAGGCTGCAGCATCAGAATACTTCGCCTTTCATTCTGACATATTCTGTCACATATATTGTTTTGTTCTTTCCTTTTCCTTATATTCTTCCTACATCACTGATGGGAACCTGTCATGAATCATGAGAGCTTGTAAGGTAATTGGCCTGCTGGTGCTTACTCTATAAAATTCTTTGCTAAGATGTAATAGAATCTCTGTCCTGTCATTCACAGCAGTAGTAAAAGCTCCACCAAAACTCTTAAAAAAAGAAAGGAATCTAGCAGAACCGGTGATTAGAAAAGATATTTGAAGGTTAAACATGGAAGTTTCTCAGATAAAGGGGAGCATAAATCATATTAGAGACATCCAAGCATTGGTTTGCAGAGACCGTCATTAGCTTTGGGGCTTTAATGTTTATGTACTTACTTGCCGTATTTTAATGCATTCACTTTGTACATGCAGCGCTGCTCTTGCTGCAACCTCCTACCCTGCTCCGATTTTTAAGAGTGATAAATTAGTGCACCAATCTGCAATGAATTTTCAGAACTTAATCTTCTCTACTGCCTCCTAAAGACCAACTATAACGAAGAAAACAGACACACAACTTACAATTGCCTGGAGTTAATATTCAAAGGGGTTCTGTAGGTTAAGGCCAGTCAAACAATAATAATGCATTAGATTATTTGAATATCAGTCAAAACAAACTCCAGATTACTAAATACATAAATCTGGAAACTGATCACCTTATGTTAAAGAACAATAAGAAATATTAACATAGCTGTCTCATGATGACATTCACAAAATTATTACATTTTAATTGGAAGCTAAAATCTCACCTACCACCCGCTATCCGCGACTAGCAAATAATTATCTGCAACTTCCACCACCAGCATATCTTTCCCTCCCTCCCCCACATTCTGCTTTCCACTGGGGTTGCTGTCTATGCGACTTCCTTGTCCATTTATCCCTCCCCACTGATCTCCTTCCTGGCATTTATCCCCGCAAGCAGAACAAGTGCTACACCTGCCCCTACAACTCCTCCCTCACTACCATTCAAGGCCCCAAACAGTCCTTATAGGTGAGGCGATATTTCACCTGCGAGTCTGTTGGGGCCATCTATTGTATCCGGTGCTCCCGGTGCGGCCTCTTGTATATCGGTGAGACCAGGCATAAATTGGGAGACAACTTCACTGAGCTCCTACGCTTAGTCTGGCAGAAAAAGTGGGATCTACCAGTGGCCACCCATTTTAATTCTACTTCCCGTTCCCATTCCAATACGTCTATACATATGAGGCCACACTCAGGTTGGAGGAACAGCACCTTATATTCCGTCTGGGTTGCCTCCAACCTGATGACATCAACATCAATTTCTCGAACTTCCAGTAATGCCCCCCCCCCCTTCACCATTCCCCATTCCCTTTTCCCTCTCTCACATTATTTCCTTGCCTGGCCATCACCTCCCTCTGTTGCTCCTCCCCCTTTTCTTTCTTCCATGGCCTTCTGTCCTCTCCTATCAGACTCCCCCTTCTCCAACTCTGTGTCTCTTTCACCAGTCAACTTCCCAGCTCTTTACTTCACCCCTCCCCTTTTAAGTTTCACCTATAACCTTCTCTCCCCTCCCCACATCTTTTAAATCTACTCCTCAGTTTTCTTTTCTCCAGTCCTGTTGAAGGGTCTCGACCTGAAACGTCAACTATACTCTTTTCCATAAGCGCTGCCTGGCCTGCTGAGTTCCTCCAGCATCTTGTGTGTGTTGCTTTGGATTTCCAGCATCTGCAGATTTTCTCGTGTTTTCCATTTCAGATTTACCCAACCCCAAGCAGCCTTTTGTTTTAAGCACCTCTGTTATTTTCCCCAAGTTTGGATTCAATGAGCTTAAGGTTATTCTATTACAACCATAGTCCATGATCACACTGTGTTAGCAATGGAGAGCCTGTTACAGGTATGGAAGGAAACAGCACAGAAACTGGTCCTTCAACCCACTGCGTCCACAGCCATCATTGTCCTATGGTACTAATTTTATTCACTAGCATTTGATCTGTAGTTTACTATGTCGAGATGATTCATGGGCAAGTCTAGATGCTTAAATATTATACTGTCAGATAGACAAGCAACAATTCTAATGCCTTGATGGATCTGTATGGTGTGGGTGGAAAGGGGTACGGAAGAGTGAGGTGGTCTGCCTGAGCAGCCCATCAAGTATGATGGTTTGTGGCAGTCCCATCACATTGCTAGAAGTAAAAATTTAAAATATGCTGCTCCTTCAAGAAATATAGGGTACTATTGCTGCTCTCTCTTTAATGGAGTTGAAGCTGTTTACCACTGCATTAAACGTCCTCCCTACGTCAACACCATCATCTACTTCTGCATCAACCTCTGCAAAGACTTCCAAACATGTCATGTGTAGTTTCATCATAAAATGTCTCAAACAATGAAATAGCACAATGCTGCTGAAATTCCATTAAAACTTTTTTGACTGAAAATCATCTACACATGTAGAATTTGTCAATGCTGCAGTAGCATGTATTCATCTTCTGCAGCAGAAGCTGCTTGGAATAGATGCCAAGATACCAATAGCTGGAATGCTTCTAAGTAATTGGGATTGGGGAGTTGGTGGTATGAGTAGGTTCACTATTTAGGAGTGCGATAAGAAGAGAGATATAAATCTTTGGAATAATTGACAACAGCAATTTGTGTTGGCACGGTAGCATAGCAGTTAGCTCCTGCAACCTGGGTTCAGTTCCTGTGCTGTCTGTAAGGAGATTGTATACTCTCCCCATAACCACGTCAATTGCTGCAGGTGCTCCCGTTTCCAAAGACTTACAGATTAATAGGTAAATTGGTCACACGAGTGTAACTGGGTAGCACCAGCCCTTTGGACCAGAACAGCCTTTTACCATGCTGTATCCCTAAATGAAATAAAAACTTATCTGTGGGTGGTCAGTCATTAAGTATATTCAAGATTGAGAAGATAGCTGAACTTAGGGAATCAGAGGATGAAAGGGAAGTGAAGGAGGTTGAGGGTTGGTGTGACCTTACTGAACAAGTTCAAGCAGCTTTCTGATCTTCCCCTGCTTCCAGTTCTTTCTATGTTTCCATGTGTTGACCCTCAACACAGGAGCCCCCCAGGGTTGTGTCCTAAGCCCCCTCCTCGACTGTGTCGCCACCCACAGCGCCAATCTGCTAATTAAATTTGCAGATGATACTACATTGATTGGCCTAATCTCAAATAATTACGAGGCAGCCTACAGAGACGAAGTCAGCACCCTGATAAGTGGTGTGAAGAAAACAACCTCCGCCTCAATGTCGCAAAAACAAGGGAGCTGGTTGTGGACTACAGGAGGAATGGTGACAGGCTCCCCCCATTGACATCAACGGATCTGGGGTTGAGAGGGTGAACACCTTTAAGTTCCTCAGTATACATATCACCAGGGACCTCACTTGGCCGGTACAAGCACAAAAAGCACCTCTTTCACCTCAGATGGTTGATCAAGTTCAGCATGAGTACCCAAATCCTAAGGACTTTCTACAGGGGGACAAGTGAGAGCATCCTGACTGGCTGCATCACTGCCTGGTACGGGAACTGTACTTCCCTCAATCGCAGGACTCTGCAGAGAGCGGTGTGGGCAGTTCAGCACAACTGTGGATGTGAACTTCCTACTACTTAGGACATTTACAGCAACAGGTGTGTAAAAAGGGACCATAGGATCATTGGGGACCCGAGTCACCCCAACCACAAACTGTTCCAGCTGCTACCATCTGGGAAATAATACCGCAGCATTAAAGCCAGGACCAACAGGCTCTGGGACAGCTTCTTCCACCAGGCCAATCAATTCACTCTGACACAATTGTATTTCTAAGCTACATTGACTGTTCTGTTGTATATCTTACTGTACATACTATTTATTACAAATTACTATAATTTGCACATTGCACATTCAGAGGGAGACGTAACGTAAAGATTTTTACTCCTCATGTATGTGAAGGATGTAAGAAATAAAGTCAATTCAATTCAATGATCTCAAATATGGACAAATGTAGGCCAACACTCCTGTGCAGCATTCAGTAAGTGCTGCAATTTTGAAAGATCTGCAATTTTGAAAGATCTCCTCTTTTGATGAAACATTGAACAAAGGTAAATATCTACCATTCTGGCACATATAAAGAATATGGAGTTCTCCTGTTGTTCTGGCCAATATTTACCCTTCAATCGTTGTCACTGAAGCAGGTTATTTATCACATTGATTTGTAGTACTGCTCTTTGAAATTTCAGACGTTATATTAATTCAATACATTAAATGTAATAATATACTTTTACGATGTTGAAGATCATGAAAGAAAGGAAAAATATACAAATTTGATATTTTTCAGCTAAGCCGAGATGACTGGCTGCTACGTTGTCGTAAAGATGATTGCGGGTGTGAAGTACATTAGATTTCATTATCAGTCCTAAAAGAGCACAAACTGAGAGTTGTGTCAATTCAGGTGCCGCACAAGCATTCGTTCACCTCCTTGTAGCATCATAAATAGGAAATAGAAGACTATAATTATGTGCCACTCTGAAAAGCCAGCATTAGCCATGGTCAGGTCCATGCTTGCAGTGGAGTTAAGTTAATTCCAGTTTATTGTCATGTACACAAGTATGAGTTACTGGCACAATGAGAAACAAGTTTGCAGCAACATTACAGGCACTCACAGTGGTTACAGACTACATACAGAACATAAATCACACCGGACAGTGAGGAGGGAGGGACAAAGAAAAACCACCCTGCTAAACAAGACATTGTGGAAAAAAGGACACCGTCAGAGTCCATGGTAATGCGAGAGGCGGTCCACCCATTGTGTTCAGGTGTTGAGGAAGAATTAGGGTTGTGCAGGTTGGTTCAAGATCCTGTTGATTGTAGGAAAGAAGCAGATCCTGAACCTCCTGCCTGATGGTAGCAGCAGCTATTTGGCCCATTATTTCAATACAGATCAAGAAAGAGTTATCCAGTCCAATCTTATATACTGTAGTATATACTAATGGTCAGGTAGCCCTGACTTCCTAAATCCATGTTTCACTGTGTGTAGGCATGGGGTGGGTTCAATTAATTAAAATATCAAGAATCTACCAGCTCCATGAACAAATCTGTTGAGGTGGGCATGGCTTACTGCTCATTACTATTAATTCTGTTGAGAGTGATCTTGTAGTTTCCATATAGTCAGCCCTGGGGCAACCATCAATGGCATTGCCAATTAATATGTTGGACCTTCACCAATGCTTCTTTATTTTCTAATTTGACAAACTTCCTAACTGTGGGCAGAAAGGTATATAGAAACAGACCTAGCTAATAAATGAGCTTGATCGGCCCCACATAAACTAATCCAAGTGCGTGCCTTGTACCCAATAAGCTGTATGAAAAAAAACAAATTCCAAAGAACCAACATTGTGAGTGAAGAAATCTTTTCTCATGTCTACCAGTCAGTAAAAAGGTGTAAACACAAGAGATTCCACAGGGGCTGGAAATCTAGAGCAATGCACAGAAGATGCTGGAGGAACTCAGCAGGTCAGGCAGCATCTTTGGAGGGGAAAAACGATCTATGTTTCAGGTTAAAACTCTTCATTAGGTGTCATTACTTATAAATTCTGCACAACCACTCAAAATTGAATATACTGTGCCCATATTCCAGATCTCCAAAACAACAGTCCGAAAGCACATAGCACCAGGCTCAAGAAGATTCTACCCCGCTATTAAAAGACTATTAAACAGTCCCCTAGTACAATAAGATGAGCTCTTGACCTCACAATTTACTTCATTATGATTTTCAGCTCATTATTTGATGTTTATAAATCCTTAGTCCTCAATTTAGTGGTAAGCAAGATGGTAGTTAAGGCAGTGGGAATGCTCTATCTGAAAGATCTGGGACCTTAGGGTAGCAACAGACTCCCTGGTGACTACATCTGTGGGAAGTGCACCCAACTTCAGCTCCTGACTGACTAGGTCAAGAAACTGGAGCTGGAGTTGGATGTACTCAGGACCATCCAGCAAGCTGAAAATCTCATAGATGAGACTTTTACTCAGGTGGTCACACCCAGAGAGCAGGTTTCAGATAATGGGTGACCACCAGGAGAAGTAAGGGGAGTAAGCAGTCAGTGCAGGGATCCCTTGTGGCCATTCCACTGAGCAACAAGCAGAATGGCCGCAACGGTCCTTTTGGATGTTTGAGGCCATGACGTTCCAGGGCACAGCAGCAGCATCCAGGCCAGTGCCACCGTGGCCTGCTCTGAAGCTCAGCAGAGAAGGGTAAAGTCAGGTAGAGTGATAGTGATAGGAGACTCGATAGTTAGGAGAATGGATAGGAGATTCTGTTGCAAATGCCACGTACTAGTCAGGGCAGAAATAGGACGATAGCACAGATGAATCAGTGGCTGAGGAACTGGGGCGGGGGAAGGTTTTGAGGCTTGAAACATCGGAACCTCTTTTGGGAAAGGGGTAACCTATACAAGAGGGACAGGTTGCACCTGAACTGGACGGGAACCAATATATTGGCCAGGAAATACTCGGGAAAATTTAAACCAGTTTTGCAGGTGGATGGGAACCACAGTACCAGGTCAGAAACTGGAAGGATGGAGAGGGAGATAGATGTCAAAGCCCGTAAAAATAGGCAGGAGTGAAGTAATAGATGCAAAGGGATGGATAGTCTGGTGTGTATATTTTAATGCTGGGAGTATTATAGGTAAAGGAGATGAACTTAGAGCATAGATCAGTACATAGAAGTATGATATTGTGGTCATTACAGAGACTTGGTTGAGAGAGGAACAGGAATGGGTGCTTAATATTCCAGGGTTTTGATGTTTAGAAAACATGGAGAGTGGGAGGATAATTATACTACCAATCAGGGACAATATTACATCTGCACTCATTGAGGACATTGAAGAACAGAAATGCAGGCGGAGTAAAGAAAGGTGTAAAAACAATAGGACTGTTGTCATGAGGGACTTCAGCTTCTCTAATATAAACTGGGACCCTCTGAATGCAGGAGGCTTAGATAGGCCAGAATTTGTTAGGTGCATCCAGGAGGATGTAAATCAATATGCAGATAATCCAACAAGAGAAGGGGCTGTGCTGGACCTGATTTTGGATAATGATCCTGGCCATGTAACCAATATTTCAGTGATCACAACTCCTTAAGTTTCAAGATAGCTATAGTTAAGGGCAAGTATGGACCTTGCAGGGGAGTATTAAATTGGAGCAAGGCAAGTTATGAGAACATTAAACAGAAACTAGGAAGAATTAATTAGAAATAGCTGCTTTTGAGCAAGTTCACATCTGATATGTGGAGGGGTTCAAACAGCAACTGTACAGAGTACAGGACAGCTATGTTCCATTCAGAAGGAAGGGCAAGGATGGCAAGGTAAGGGAACTTGGATGTCGAGAGAGATGATGAATTTAATTAAGGAAAAAAGATATGTAAAGCTCGGGAGGTTAGAATCAAACAGAGCCCTTGATGATTATAAAGAAGCCAGAAAAGAACTCAGGAAAGCCAGGAAAGGCTATGAAAATTCTCTGCCATGTAGGATTAAAGAGAATCCCAGGGCATTCTGTACATATATCAAGAGCAAGAGGATAACAAGGGAGAGAGGGCATGGAGGACAGGAGGGGATCAGTACCAAGTGCATTTCATGGTAAAGGAAGAGGTAGTGTGGGTCTCTCAAAAAGCATTAAGGTGGATAAGTCCCTAGAGCCTGATGGGGTATACCCAGATTATTGAGAGAGGCAAGAGAAGAGATTGCTGAGGCCTTGACCAATATCTTCCTATCCTCTCTAGCTAAAAACAGGTCCCAGAGGACTGGCAAGTAGCTAACGCTGTTGCATTATTCAAGAAGGGAACTAGGGATAATTCTGGAAACTACGGACCAGTGAGTCTCACGTCAGTGGTAAGGAAGTTACTGGAGGAATTCCTAGGGATAGGAATTATGAGAATTTGAAAAACCAAGGCTTAATTAGGGAGAGTCAGCATGGCTTTGTGTGGGGCAAGTTGTATTTTACTAACTTGATCGAGTTTTTTTGATGAGGTTACGAAGCTGATTGATGAAGGTAGAGCAGTGAATGTAGTCTATATGGATTTTAGTAGGGGATTTGACAAGATCCCTCAAGGAGGCACATCCAGAAAACTAATGTGCATTTGCCAATTGCCATTTGGATTTATAACTGGCTTGCCTACAGAATACAGAGAGTAGCAGTTGAAGGGATTTATTCTAGCTGGAAGTCTGTGATCAGTGGTGTTCCAAAAAGATCTGCACTGGGAACTCTGTTGTTTGTGATGTATATAAATGACCTGGATGAAAATATACATGGGTGGTTAGTAAATTTGCAGATCATATGAAGACTGACAGTGTTGTGGATAGTGTAGAAGACTGGCAAAGAATACAGCAGGATATAAATCTGTTAGTTGCAGATATGGGTGGAGAAATAGCAGATGGAGTTTTACCTTGACAAATATAAAGTGTTGCACCTTGGTAGATCAAATGTAAAGAGCAGTACACTATTAAGGGCAAGCTCCTTGACTGTTTTGCTGCGTAACAGAGGACTCTCTGATCTATGGGCTGCTCCCGGGGACGCACACGGAGACCAACATCCGGTGCTGCTGGCAGTTCATCAACTCGGTGAAAGACGCTCTTTGGTCGGCTCGAAACTTGATGGTCTACCAGCACATGGAGATGTCCGTGTGAGAATGCTGCCGACTGGCACATTCTCAGCTGCAGGAGTACGTGCTGAGGGACGCACTGAAACTCGGTGCAGCCACCACAAGGGCCCGGTGGGGTAGGACCACGGTATAGGTTTCTTCACCCGTGGGAGTGGGAGGGGTCGGGGCGGGGAGTATACCCCTCAACAATGATATGGTAAGCTGAACTACTGGAGTGCCACGTGGGTGGCTATAAATACGGATATGTACTGACTATAATGGAAACGTATGTAAAGGATGAAAAGTTATTGAATGGTTTATTGTATATATTTATTTTTGAATAAAGTATATTTTGAAATATAAAAAAAATCTTGGGGTCTGTTCATAGCTCACGAAAGTGCCTACACTAGTTCATAGGCGCAAACAACAGGAATTCTGCAGATGCTGGAAATTCAAGCAACACACATCAAAGTTGCTGGTGAACGCAGCAGGCCAGGCAGCATCTCTAGGAAGAGGTACAGTCAACATTTCAGGCCGAGACCCTTGATGTGTGTTGATGTGTGTTGCTTGAATTTCCAGCATCTGCAGAATTCCTGTTGTTTGTGTTTTAAAATTCACTACTGCGAAGTCTCTTCCGGTGATGCCTACACCAAAGAAGTTTAGATCCTCTCTTCGACGGGAGTTCAGTGAAACCATCTCTCACTGCTCCCCATCTGTAATTTCTTCGGCTCTTCAACATTTTGACCACACTTTGACTCAGACTCGCTATCACAACCATATATCCTTTCTTGGGATGTGCCTCCGTCGCCAACTTACTCCAGTTGGCTTTAGGATTCGTTTCCGAGCCTCTCAACTTGGACCTTCTGAGGATCCCAGGTACTCACATTTTACTGACTCTGCCTCTCGCCGCTTCTCCCGTCAAGCTCTGAAGGCGTCTGTAATGGTCCTACCCGTTATTTTATCCCCCGTCAGATCCACGCCTGCAATCGCTGTTTTTTTAACTTTGTCATGTTAGGCAAAGATCGGAAGATCCTACATCTACGGACTCCAGAGCCTGCTGGCCATGAAACTAGCAGGCATGAACTTCAGATTGCCTCTGCCATTGATCTCGCCGGCTCCAACAGCTCAGGGCATATTCAAAACCCGGACTCCAGCAACGACCATGGACACCTTCAAAGTGATTGCGCAACCACCAACTGTGACTCCAGCCTTGAACTCCAGGCCGGGTCTTTATGTGCTGCTATTGTGACTTCTGTCTCCCCTTCCCCCACCACCACTCTGCAACCCCGTCTTCCTCAGATCCCACCGTCAACTCCTGGGCCCTCAGAGGCTCCATCTTCCTCTCACCCC
The DNA here is from genome assembly GCF_030028105.1 of Mobula birostris. NCBI lineage: Eukaryota > Metazoa > Chordata > Chondrichthyes > Myliobatiformes > Myliobatidae > Mobula > Mobula birostris. The sequence continues at coordinate 91,388,388 of NC_092375.1, forward strand.
AACCCTCCCCTCTCCACTGACACCCCCCTCCCCCCTCCCCCCTCTGATCCCAGCTCTCAAGATTCCAGCCTTGAACTCCAGGCCGGGTCTTTATGTGCTGCTATTGTGACTCCTGTCTCCCCTCCCCCACCAATACTCTGCAATCCCGACTCCCTCAGATCCCATCGTCAGCTCCTGGGTACTCAGAGGCTCCATCTTCCTCTCACCCCAACCATCCCCTCTCCACTAACACCCCCAGCCTCCCCCCTCCCTCCTCTGAAACCAGCTCTCATCCGTGCCAGGTCTTTACCATCCCCTCCGACCTTCAACTGTCGGAGGCAGAACGCTCTGTCCTTAGTAAGGGCCTCACCTTGTCCCCCTTCACCCACACCTCAGCGAGTTCCATGTTCGCCATGATGCGGAATTCTTCTTCCGCCGTCTCCGTCTCCGAGCCTACTTCTTCAGCAAGGACTCTTCCACCCCCACCGATGACCCCTTCTCCCATCTTCAACCCTCCTCTTCTTCATGGACACCCCGCTCTGGTCTTCTGCCTGCTCTGGATCTCCTAGTCCTGACGAAGGGTCTCGGCCTGAAACGTCAACTGTACCTCTTCCTAGAGATGCTGCCTGGCCTGCTGCGTTCACCAACAACTTTGATGTGTGTTACTAGTTCATAGGGTGGTTGAGGAGGGATATAGCATTCTTGCCTTTATTGGTCGAGGCAAAAGTCAGGAAATTATGTTGCAGCTTTATAAAATTGTAGTCAGGCCGCATCTGAAGCATTGCATGAAGTCTAATCTCCCCATTATAGGAAGGGTGTTGAGGCTTTGGAGAGGGTGCAGAAGTTGTTTACCTGGATGCTGCCTGGATTAGAGGGCATGTGCTATAATGAGAGGTTGGGCATACTTAGGTTGTATTCTCAGGACAGGTGGTAGCTGAGGGGAGATCTGAAATAGGTTTATAAGATTATGGGAGGCATAATTAGAGTAGACAGACTGTATTATTTTCCCAGGATTGAAATGTCTAATTCCAGATGGCAAGCATTTTAGGTGAGAGGGGACAATTTCAAAGCAGGTGTGAGGGGCAAGATTTTTTACACAGTAGTGGGTGCCTGGAATGGGCTGCCTCGCAGATTCTTTGGGGATTTTTAAGAGATGTTTAGATAGGCAGATAAATGTGAGTAAAATGAAAGGACATGTGTAAGCAGAAGAGATTAGTTTAATTGGACATTTGCTTACTAATTAAGTTTGTTCAACATAACAATGTGCTTCGCTCTTCTCCCTTTACACACTGGCTTATGTGCATTTCTGATTTTGGCAAATCTGCAGCATTTTGTTGTTTTTATTTAATTAATAACATTTCCTTCAGACTCCCTAATAGTCAATTTAAGAGATCCACACAAGACGGGATGCAACTAGGTACAGTCATAAGGGGTCAAATATTACCATCCTTTAGCCCAATGAATCCGTGCAGCCCATCAAAAACAAATATACATTCAATTGAAACTAATTCCATTTTATTCTCCCAACACCCCCCATCACAGATTCTACCATTCACCTACATACCAGGAGCAATTTATAGCAGCCAATTAACCTACCCACCTGATTGCCTTTGGGATGTAGGAGGGAACCAGAGCACCCAGGGGACACCCACATGGTCACGGGGAGAGCCTGCAGACACCACACAGAGAGCATTCAAGGTCAGGATTGAACCTAGGTTGTGAGACAGGAGCTCTGCTAGCTGCACTACTATACCACAAATACTTCCACTCACTGTGCACTAGCTAACTAATAGACAGCTTTCTTCATGAGCTGCCCTGATTTTCTGGATAGACTTACATTGAAATGCCTCATCACTTCAATTTAAAAGACTGAATCAATCCTCCTTTGATTTTTTGGCACAATGTAAAACACAATTTACTTGAAGCCAGTGGATGTTCCATAATAAGAAGCAATATCATTAATAATCTAAGTATTGATCATTTGACTCAGAATCTCATTCACAAGCAGCTGTATTATTCCACAAGCTTTTGTAAGTGAACAACCATTGCAAATGCTCATCCCTAAGGATATTAATAATTCTACATTGTGTGGAAGCAGTATATAGTAGGTCAAAGAAAATGCTTCAATGCTCAGTAGGTCAGGCAGTATCTCTGGAAGAGAATCATAGACAGTCCTATGTCAGTTGTGACAAAATGCCTTTAATTTGAAACATCTGGTTCTTTCTGCTAAATTTTACCATCCTTTTCTATTTTTATTTCAGGTTCCAGCATCTAGAATCTATTTTTATTTTCACACAAATCCTTGTATTCCTGGCCCCACTCCTCAGAATAATTACTCCTTCCTTTTACAAAAGGTTATTTTCTACCTGTCTCTTGGCCATCATCATATGAAGGGTGAGGATACAGTCAAAAATAGTGAGTTGCCAGCATCTCTAATTACATAGAAACATAGAAAACCTACAGCACAACACAGGCCTTTTGGCCCATGATGCCATGCCGAACATTTACTTATTTTAGAAATTACCGTGGGTTACCCACAGCCCCCTATTTTTCTAATCTCCATGTACCTATCCAAGGGGCTCTTAAAAGATCCTACTGTAACCGCCTCCACCACTGTCGCCGGCAGCCCATTCCACCCACCACTCTGCGTAAAAAACTTACTCCTGACATCTCCTCTATACCTGCTTCCAAGCACCTTAAAACTGTGCCCTCTCATATTAGCCATTTCAGCCCTGGGAAAAAGCCTCTAATTATCCACACGATCAATGTCTCTCATCATCTTATACACCTCAATCAGGTCACCTCTCATCCTCCATCACTCCAAGGAGAAAAGCCCAAGTTCACTCAAACATTTTGTGACTGCTCCGAATGCCATGAGAATTAATGATGAAATACGCACTACCTTAACCCTGGACCAGTTTCTGGAGGTTTCAGTACTGACCTTCCGCTTCAACTCACAACACTCTCAACTACCATCCTGACACCACCACTTTCAAGATTCAGGTCAGAAAAAATGAATAGCATATTTGTTACTTGACTGTATGATTCTTGATTATCAAATTGACATCCTCACACATAACATTAAAATTAAACAATAAATTGAATTGTTTAAAATAAATGGAACACAGAACATGACACCTAATTCCTTCCACCTGCACACGGTCTATACCTCTGCCTATCTAAGAACCTCTTAAATGCCCCCGTCATGTCTGCCTCTATTGTCACCCCTGTCAGTCTATTCCAGGCACCCATCATTCTCTGTGTATGAAACTTGCTCCGCGCATCTCCTTTGAACTTTACCCTTCTTACCTTAAATGCATGCCCTCTATTTTGACATTTTGACCATGGGAAAAAAGATACCAGCTGTCTCTCTATGCCTCTCATAATCTTAATATCTTTCTGCGAGGGCCTCAAACATGAAGAAGAAACACAGTGGCACAACTTCATTAGCAAGTTGAGGAGAACAGATATACCAACAAAGGCTCCTACAAATTTCTACAGATGTACAGTAGAGAGTATTCGGGTTGCATTGCAACCTGGTATGCAGCCTCCAATATACAGAATCACAAGAGCCTCAGAGGATTGTAGACTCAGCCTGTTCTATAACCCTCTTCGCCATCAAGGACATCTTTAAGAGGTAGTGCCTCAAGAAGATAGCATCCATTATTAAAGATCCTCACCATCCAGGACATGTCCTCTTCATGTTACTACCATCAGGGAGGAGGGTACAGGAGCCTGAAGACCCATACTCAACTTTTAAGAACAGCTTCTTCCCCTCTGCCATCAGATTTCCAACCCGTCTATGAACCCATGAACTCTACCTCAATGTTCCCTTTTGCACTATTTATGTATATTTGTAACTTCTAGTAACTTTTATATCTTGCACTGTACTCCTGCAGCAAAATGACAAATTTCATTACATTTGTCAATGATAATAAGCCTGATTCTGAGGTCTCTTCTCCGCTGCTCAACAGAAAACAACCTTAGTTCATCAAACCTCTCCTTATAAAATGTGTACTCTAATCCGGACATTTTCCTAGTAAACATCTTCTGCTCCCTCTTCATAGCCTCCACATCCTTTCTAGCCAGAAATCCAGATGCAGATTGACCAGAATTATGTAAAACTATAATGTAACTTCCTCACTTTTGAATTCAGTGTTTCAACTATTAAAGGCAGACATGCCATACAGTACATCTTATTTACCACCCGATCAACTTATGAGGCACTTTCAGAGAGCTACAGACTCAGACCTCAAGGTGCTTCTGTACACCAACACATTAGGGGTTTTTGCCATTAACTGCATACTTTCCCAGTTCAAACACCAATGAAATGAAATAAATACTTGCTTTTTTATCCCCCTAGATTGCCACAGCATCCTGGATGTAACTTTTTAAATTCTCAAGATTCCAAACCAAACCTCCATGGCTGATGACACAGTGGACTTCACCATAGTAGCAAAGATAACCCATGCTTCATACACAGTGATGCCCATGGGATCTCCCACCTCTGAAAATCTCCAAGCTGTGTGAAGCTTTCCAGCTAACTGTAGTCCAACTGTACAGCTTTGCACTGACTGGCATAAACAATAGAAATTCAATTCAAATATAAATTTTTGGAGGGTGAGGATGTTGGGGAAGAATGGTAATTTTAAAACATAAAATGAAGGTAAGAAAATTTCAAGAGACAGTACACAAAGCATGCTGATCTCATGACTAAGGACTAGGTTTCTGTCTTCATGTTACGCTATCTTTGAAGCTTTTGAAAGCTGTACAGAACTCAAAAGAAAATCTTGCATATATATTGTATTTTCTTCATTGTAAAACAGTTTGATTGGAGCCTCACAAAATCAATAATACCAGGCAATATTTTGGAATGCAATGAAAATTTTAATCAAATCATAGAGAAGAGGTGGAGACAGAGAGAGGTGGAAATGAGTGAGGACGAGTCAAGAGCTATTACAATCATGAAATAGGCAATCTTTCTTAAAACATTGCGGTTTAGAGGAAATGAGAACAAGATTGATTTTCTGCATTAGAAGGGATACAGGCTACATTGTGGTTCATGAGTCTCAAGGAAATAATTCCTTAATTAAAAATTAAATATCTACTGAAAGTACTAGAAACAAACAGCACAGCAAGTGAAATATGACATAGAACAAAAGGTGCTGATGTTTCAGGTCTTGGGTCTTATTTGTTTCTCTTCATTTACAGACGGTATATGACTGATAGGATGCTGTCTCCAATATATTTTGTATTCTTGTTCCACATCCCTAGCACCTGCAGTATTGCATGTTTTACCTTGCCATCCCTAACTGCCTGTGAGAAGATGGTGGTGTTGCCAACTGAAAGTGCTGCAGTTTTTCTGGTGAGGGTGCTGCCACAGTGCTGTTGGGTAGGGAGTCCCATGATGGGTTTGGGAGGTAGCTTAGGAGAATAATTGATGGAGAAAGGGAAAGCTTAGCATTGTGGCTGAGGTGCCAATCAAGCAGACAGCTTTGTCCTGGAAGGCATCATGGGTCAGTGCAAGCTAGTCCCATTTAGCTGTGTTTGGTCTATATCACAGCAGACAGTGTAATGCTATTACAGTGCCAGCGACCCGGGTTCAATTGCTGAGCTCCCCCAGCACCTTGTTGTTGCTTCAATTCCACCACTGTCTTTAAGGAATTTATATATTCTCCTCATGACCGAGTGAGTATCCTCTGGGTGCTCCAGTTTCTCCCACACTTCAAAGACGTAAGGGTTAGTAGGTTAATGGTCACATGGGTGTAATTGGGTGGCACGAGCTTGTTGGGCCAGGAGGGGCTAGTTACTATGCTGTGTATCTCAATTTAAAAAATCTTTTCTATCCTTGTACCTGGTCAAACACCTTTTATTTTTTTGGCATGAGCCTGCGGGCGTGTGAGTCTGTGCATGTGTTTGCGTGTGCGTGCGTGCATGTCTGAGCGTCCGTGATGATGTCTTTTTCATGGCTTTTTTACAAGGTGCAGAGCGAGAGAGAGACTATATGGTGCACCACTCCTCACACAGACATTTTCGCAGTATTTTTCCCTTTTTATTTTACGAGGTCAACTTGCGATCTCAACACTCAACCCGGCACGGATGGAAAGCGTACTCGGGAGCGAACCCGACTGATTTCGAACCCGGGAACCTCCGCTCCCAGGTCCGGCACTGATGTCATTGCTTCACCAGCGGCCCGGTCAAACATCTTTTAAACATTGCAATTGTACCTGCCTTTACTACTTTCTCTGGCAGCTCGTTCCACATACCTAACACCCTGTGTGAGGAAAAAGTTGGTCCCCTTTATATCTTTCCCCTCTCACATTAAACATATGCCCTCTAGTTTTACACTCCTGCACTCTGGGAAAAAGATTGTTACCATTCGCCTTTTCTATTCCTCATCAAAATTTTATAAATCTCAATATGGTCAATTTCTTGAATATGAACAAATAAGGAAAGGGAAGATAAAATTGAATCAACTGATAGAATCATAAAACCAAGTTATGAAAAAATGGGGTTGAAAACAATTTCGTCCAGAAATATATCTAAAAATAGCAAAGAACATAAGAAACCTTTCTAGTAACATAATACACAAACTGCTTCTTGAGTGGTAACCACAGGCCTCTTTTTTATGCACTCAGTAAGATCTTCCAATTTGAGAAATATTCTGTGGCATCAGCTGAAACAGGAATTACTCAGTCTTGAAGTATTTGGTATTAGAAAACTAGACAAGACAAAGTGTTCCCAAGAATGACTGTGTTGGACTGGAATTGCATGACTACGCCGATTCGATGGAAGATAGAGCAGCAACGCAGCAGCATTTTGGACCCAAACTAACGGACTTACCCTTTCTCATTTGCAACTGTATAAAACTTCAGTCGGGCCACTCTTGCAGTATTGCGTGCAGTTCTGGTCACCTTGCTATAGGAAGGATGTGGAGACATGGGAAAGGGTGCAGAAGAGGATACCAGGATGTTGCCTGGATGAGAGGGCACGTGCTATAAGAAGTTGGACAAACTTGGGCTGTTTCTCTGGAACAGCCAAGGCAGCAAGGAGTCTTGCTCAAAGTTTATAAAATTATGAGAGATGTAGATAGGGTTGACAGTCAGAATCATTTTCCAGGCATAGAAATGTCAAATACAAGAGAGCATTGCTTTAAGGTGGGAAGGAGAAATTTAAAGGAGACATGCAGGGGAAGTTTTTTTTAAAAACACAGAGACTGGTAGGTGCCTTGAACACGTTGCAATGGCAGAACTATCATGGTATTTAAGAGGCTTTTAGAAAGGTACATAAACATGCAGTGAATAGAGCAATATGGACCATGTACAAGCAGAAGCAATTAATTTAAATTGGCATTGTGTTTGGTACTGAGATTGTGGCCTGAAGGGCCTGGAGAACAAAGGGAATAACCTCACACAACTTCACTCGTCCCATCATTGAAATATTCTTACAACCAAAGGACTCTTCATCACATGTTCTCAATATTTATTTATATTATTGTTTCTTCTTTTTGCATTTGCACAGTTTGTTGTCTTCGGCATTCCGGCTGAAAGCCCTAGTTTGGCAGTCACTTATTGATACTTTAAAAACAAATGTTATTGAGATACAGCGCAGAGTAGACCCTTCTGGCCCTCGAGCCACGCTGCCCAGCAGTCCCCCGATTTAACCCTAGCCTAATCACGGGGCAAATTACAATGAATAATTAACCTACCAATCTCTGGACTGTGGAAGGAAACCAGAGGACCTGGAGCAAACCCCTGTGGTCATGGGGAGAAGGTACAAATTCCTTACAGGCAGCAACAGGAATCGAACCCAGTTCACCTGTACTATAAAGCATTGTGCTAACCACTATGCTACCGTGCTGTCTACCATAACCGTGTTATAGTTACTATTCTAAAGATTTGTTGAAAATGAATCTCAGGGTTGTATATGACAACATATATGTACTTAGAAAATAAAATTTACTTTGTACTGTTCTTGTGCACTAATGTTCTATACTTTATCAATTCAATTATTATCTTCCAGTCTTAAATCTATAATGATGTTAATCTCCCTGGAGAATTCTGGTTAATGACCTGCGCAACAATTTTCGCTTGCCAATTATGAATGTCAGTTTGAACGTGAAACCCCAATATACGGAATGATCTGTCAGCATGGCATGTAAACAAAAGCTTTTCCCTGTACCTTGGTACACATTATAATCATAAACTAATACATGATACTATACCACTCCAAAATACAGAGTCCTTTACAAAACACAACTGCAATAAAATAGATATTGCAAAGCTATGGAATCATACAGAACCTGAGAAATTACGGAGCAATTATTTACCACATCAGTGAATTATCCCACAGTATGATCACTACCCATTAAAGCTTGTGGCAAGTCTTTTGTAAGAGCTATTCCCTCCAATATCTTTCTCCCTTAGGACTACAATTTGATTTTTCTTCCATCCGTTGTAAAGTTACAAATGAATCTGTTTCCAGTGCGCTATCAGTGAAAGTTATCCATCTAGACTACAGAATATTTCTGGGATTTTCTTGCTTTTATTTCAGATTTCCAGTTTTTCTTTGGGAAAGTGATCCGGTTTTACTTGCCCATGCTGAATACACTGTAAAATGCAGCAGTGGCGATTTCCTTTCCTGAAACAAAGCCCAACTTGTCAGATGCAGGGCAGGGCGGGCACCAGTACAACACAACAGATGAAACTACCAAAACGACCCCTGCAAGCAAAACAAAATGCTCAGCTATGCACCCACAGCAGGCTAAATATTTGTCCCCAAGCTCCCAACATTATCAGAAAGACAAAATATGCTTCATCTGTAGTTCTAAACATCATAAAAATGTTTACAGACAAACACAAGTTCTTCTGTTAAGCTTCATGCAATTGAAATAGTCGCTCCCCCAGGAAGACTGATCAGAGTTCTCACTTACTCAGAAACAGGTAGATGGAAGAAACAGTGAAGAGGGAAAAATAGTGCTTGCAGTACACTTCTCACTGCAGACGGACCACGATATGTTGTCTTGCTAATCCAGCGCTGACCGAGACGTTGCTGGTTACAGAGATAGACTGTCCACTTACAGCTGAGAGTTTCCACAAATAATCAGGTGGTTTGTGTGAAGAGCAATACTTTGCCCATCAGTGGCAAAGCAGAGCAACTGCTTGGTTTTAGCTGCAAAGCCTTCCTTTCCCTCCCCCTCCGGCCCCCTGGGGGTGGGGGTTGGAGGAAAAGCTCAGCCAGCAAGGCTGACAAGAAAACTAACAGCCAGTTACACGGATATTCATCTCAAGGGAGCCCCAGCGCTGAATCGCAGGAGGAAGTAACCAACGCAGCCGCACCTGCACTCAGGGACTGCTGAGGTTCCAGGACAACAAGGAGAATCTCCTCCAACTTCTAATCAGGCTGTGGACAGATAAGAACAGTCTGGGTTCCTTTCGAACAGGACCACAAGAACACAAAAGTATCCGAGCAGTGGGTCATTTGGTCACCCTGCCATTCAATAACATTTAACAGTACAACACAGCAACAAGCGCTCCAGTCCATAATGTCCATGGTGACTATGATGCCAATCTAAACATTGTCATCACATTATCCATATTCCTCCATTCCCATTCCCCCCTTCCTAGTAATAGTCTCATCTCCTCTTCCTAATAATAGTCCAATAGCCCTCACTTCCAAAATCCTTTGAAAAGTCATCTCGCGCCTGTTGATTGTGGACCATATTTGTCCACTGTACTTTCTCTATAATGGTAACATAATACTCTGCATTCCCTTATTGTTTTTCCCGTTGCACTGTCCAGATGGAATGATCTGTCTGGATCAAAGTTTTTCACCATCTCACTGTAACAATAATAAACCAATTACCAATTAAGTACTTCCAATGATTTAGCCTCTACAACCTCCCAATTCTGTCCAGAGATTCACCACCCTCTATTGTACATCTGTTTTAAATGACCAGTCCCTTATCTTGTAATTATGCCCCTTTGTTTGACTAGTGGAAGCATTACAATGTCCCCTTAGGAATTTGTGTGCTTCAATAACAACACTCCTCACCCTGCCGAAGTCCAACAGACAATTTGGATTCTTTTCAACCCATTGTCCCCTCCCCAGCCACCTGTTTTGGTATAAACACAATGAATCTCAGGAGAGATAATCTGCAAAAGGCGGTAAAAGGGAGATTCAGCAGGAATCAGTTTCAGCCACTCTGCTTTGGCCCACCAGAACCTGCGGAGCACGGTAAACACTAGCCAGTCCATCACAGGCTCATCACTTCACTCCAGTCAGTCAATTTTCATCATGCATTGCATCAGGACAGTTAGCAGTATCATCAAGGATGTCTGCCACTTTGGCCATTCCCTTTTCTTTCTTCTACCTTCTGGGAGAAGATAAAAGTAGTTTAGACATCCAGCCTTAAGAGCAGCTTCTTTCCCACAGCTATCATACTACTGAACCAATCATCTCTTTTGCCAGTGGTGCTGCCACTCCGTCTCTCTCAGCTCCTGTTATCACTTCAGCATTTCTTTTTGCACTACTTCAAATTGCATGACAATCTTTGCACCATTCTGCTGTTTAGTGTTCATCATCGTAGTTATTACTGTAGTTACTGTTAGCTGTATACTGTTTATTCTGTGAACTTCATGCAAACAAGGAATTTCATTGCATGCTGCTGTATATGACAATAAAGTAATCTGAATCTGAACTATTCCCATACTTCAATGAACTGTCACTGGTGAATTTGTTGTTTCGCACAGAGGACAATTCCTTCCAATGCTGCCCACCCCCACCCTGAAAGGATGCTGTTCAACCCTCTGAATTCCTCCGGCAAATTGTTTGTTGCTCCAGGTTCTGGTGTCTCCATTCAAAATTATTTACAAACAAGAGAAAATCAGCAGATGCTGGAAATCTAGGCAACACACACAAAATGCTGGAGGAACTCAGCAAACCAGGCAGCATCTATGGAAAAGAGTAAACAGTCAAGGTTTCAGGCCTAGGTTCCTCGTCAGGACTGGAAAAAAAGATGAGGTCAGAGTAACAAGGTTGGGGGGGGGGGGGAAGAGGAAATACAAGGTAGTGGGTGGTAAGTGAAACCGGAAGAGAGGGAGGGATGAAGCAAAGAGCTGGGAAATCAACTGGCGAAAGAGAAAAAGGGCTGGGGAAGGGGGAATCTGATAGGAGAGGGTAGAAGGTCATGGAAGAAAGGAAAGGGGGAGGAGCACCAGAGGGAGGTGATGAGCAGGTAAGGAGATAAGGTGAGAGAAGGAAATGGGAATGTGGACTGGTGAAGGAGGGGCATTACTGGAAGCTCGTAAAATTGATGTTCATCCCATCAGGTTGGAGGCTACCCAGAAGGAATATAAGCTGTTACTCCTCCAACCTGAGTGTGGCCTCATTGCAGTAGTAGAAGAGGCCATGGACTGACATGTCGGAATGGGATTGGGAAGTAGAATTAAACTGGAGCACCTACATGAAACCCACACCGTCATGGGAAAAATGTACAAACTTTTTACAGACAGTGGTGGGAATTGAACTCCAATCCTCCAAACGCTGGTGCTGTAAGGTGTTACATTAACCAATACATTAACATACTGCCCCTGCACTCATGCCTCTCGTTCACAGTTCATTCATCAGCATACTCGCCTGGAAACCTAACCACCATACTATTCAATGCCTCTACAGATCTTGCAGTACAGAATTTAAAGAGGTAACCATTTATCCTGAAACTACGGCCTTAAGAGGTATTAAGAAACAGAGGTCCCTCCGCCCATGAGCACACACCATCATCAAGCACCTTTCTACATTCCTCCGACAATAATCCCATTTTATTTTCCACAGATTCTCCTCAACTTCCCCAAATTCATGAGAGGCAGTTATGAATTGCCTCTCACACCAGAGGCAGTTTCCAATTGCCAACTGACCTACCAATGTGGGATGTGAGAGGTGGGAGGAAACAGACAGGGTCACAGGCAGAACATGCAAACACCATTAGAGACAGCACCAGAGGCCAGGATTGAACTCGGACTGCTGGAGCTCTGAGGCAGCAGCTCTATCAGGCGTGGGCACTGTGCTGCCTCAGCATCTATCCTGCTGAATGTTTCAAAGAATTAATTTTTGTTTTTCCAAAGGCAAACGAGTATAGGCCAAACCTATTCAATTGTTCTCGTAAGACAGCTGCTTCATCCTATGAATTGTTAATCAATCTTCTCTAATGCAATTCTCAAATAAGGATACCAAAATAGTATCCTGAATTTCCTCCCTTTTATTTACCATACCTTGTCATAAAGTCTATTAATCCATTAGCCTTCCTAATTACTTTCTCTACCTTCTTTTTGGTGCTACATTTACATCACTGCAGCAGCACAGATACAGTGCTGATGGAGCCTCACACCACAGTTCAACCCTGACGTTGACCACTGTCTGTTTAGATTTGGACATTCGCCCTGTGACTGTGTAGATTTTCTCCAAGTGCTTTGCTTTCCTCCCAAGTCACAAAGACAAGCAGATTAGTGAGTTAATTGGCCATTTTTAATCACCTGAAGTGTGTGGGTGAGTGGTAGAATTTGGAGAGTTTGGCAAGTAAAAACTGGGAATAATGTAGGTTTAATGTAAATAGGTGCTTGATGGTTGGTCCAGACTCAACTGACTAAAAAGCCTGCTTAGGTGCTGAATCTCTCTCTTACTCTTTGCAGAACACCAAGATGCCTCTTCATTACAGTGTTCTTAATTGTCTCTGCTTAATAATACTTTGCTTTTCTATCCTTATTGTTAAGGTTGATAACTCCACATTTCCCCACATTATACTTAACCCATCTATATTCCTTTGCAGACAAGTTGTTTTCCCAGCTATCTTTGTATTATTATCAAGTTTGGCCATACATTCAGTCTTGTTATCTAAGTCAATAAAATTGTAAATAGTCAAGGACCCAGCATTGGCACCTGTGGCAACCTATTAGTTACAGATTGCCAATCTTAAAATGACTTATTTACCATGACTCTGTATATCAGCCAGTTCAATATCCATGCTAACATAGCCTGCATTGCCATGAGCTCTTAGCTTAATCTTTTCTGCAGCATCTTATCAAATGCATTTCAGAAATCTGAAAACACTGTCTCCACTGTCTGACTTTTATTTCCCTAATACAAAGAGCTCCAATAAATTTGTCACTTCTTCGCTAGCATTGGGCTGTGCTAACATTGCTTAATTGCATTATGATTTGCTGCCTATTTATATTAAAATAACAGATTTCAGCAATTTTCCATTGATGGATGATAACCCAAGTAGCCTATAGTTTCTTGTTTTCCTTCTTTCTCTTTTGTAGCTTTCCAGCTGCTTGGGAGCTGCCCAGAACCTTTAAGAATAGTTTTGGAAGATCACAGCCAATGAATCCATTATCTCTGAGTCTACCCTTTTAAGAGCAAGGGTGTGGGTCATCAGGTCCAAGGGACTTGCCAATCTTTTGTTCCAATGGTTTAACAAAACTATGAAACTAATTTAAATACAAGAATGAGAACATTGAAAAACTGTGACGTTATCAGTCCTGAAGCAAGTTTGCATCAGTGAGAGGTGAACAACATAAACTTAAAATAAACAGAAAATTCATTTATAAACTATTTTATCACAATAAAACTTATAAGACCAAAATTATCCTCAAGATTCCAGGGATTGAAAAATGTACAGGAGGAATGACACAGCAAGGCAGCTAAACATTAGGTATTATTTTGATAGCCTTCTGAAGTTGTCTTTAAATCAATCAATCAATCAATCAATCTCTCTCTCTCCACATTATCTAAAGCATTGTCCAGTACTATGAAACCTGAAGGACTTCTATTTTCCTCTGCTTCAGCATCATACTTCTGAGCGTTATCAAAGAATGTTGCCGATCTTCTCCATTTCTAATTTTTACTCGAAGTATTTCAACTGAGTTATGAACTATGAACTTCATTTATACTCTCTACCGGTCTGTCAATTTCAATAGCTTCTGAAATTAACACAGACATTGCATGATATTTGCATCTGTGGAAAGTAACATGGAGATAACAACATTGTCATAGAGTGTGGAAATTGGCCTTTTCAGCTTAACTGGTCCATGATGACATGATTTCCATTTAAGCAACTCTTATTTGCCTACATTTGACCCACAGCCCTTGAAAACTCTGATCTATTTTATACATTATTAATGTATCTGCATCAACCATTTCCTCTGGTAGCTTATTTCACATGCAGACCACTCTGGCTGAAAAAGATTTCCTCTCAGGATCTGATTAAATCTCTTCCTCTCTCATCTTAAATCTATGCCCTCTAGATTCCCTAATCCTGGGATAAAGACTATGCACATTGACCCTCTCCATGACTCGCAGAATTTTATACACCCCTATAAGATCACCCTTCATTCCTCGACACTGCAGTGAAAATGTCCCATCTGCTCAACCTCTCTCCATAACTCAGTCCCCCGAATACCAGGAATATACACGTAAATCTGCTCCATACTATTACCTTTTCTGGAACAGGGTGCCCAAAATGAACACAATGTACCAAATCCAGCCTCACCAAAATCTTATACGACTGCAGTTTCCATGGTCAGGGTCTTGACTGATGCAAGCCAGAGCTTTCATCATCGTGCAACACCTCACACCTATCCAAATTACACTATTTACAATTCCTCAGCCACCTTCAAAGCTCAAAGTAAATTTATTATTGAAGTACATATATGTCACCATATACAACCCTGAGATTCATTTTCTTATGGGCGTTCACACTAAATGCAAGAAACATAATAGAATAATAAAAGACAACCGGAAGGACCAACAACCAATGCGCAAAAGATAACAAACTGTGCAAATGCAAAAAGAAGGAAAAATATCAATAATATAATAAATAAGGAATAAATATCAAGAACATGAGATGAAGAGTCCTTGAAAGTGAGTCCATAGGTTGTGGGAACAGTTTAGTGATAGGGTAAGTAAAGTTGAGTGAAGTTACCCCTCTGATACAAGAGCCTGATGGTTGAGGGGTAACCTGGTGGTGTGAGTCCCAAGGCACTTGTACCTTCTTCCTGATGGCACCAGCGGGAACAGAGTACGGCCTGGATGGTAGGAGTCCTTGATGATGGATGCTGCTTTACTGCGACAGCATTCTGTGTAGATGTGCTCAAAGCTGGAGAGGGCTTTGCCCATGATGTACTGGGCCATATGCGCTACTTTTTGTAGGATTTTCCATTCAAGGGCATAGGTGTTTCCATACCAGGTTGTGATGCAACCAGTCAGTATACTCTCCATTACACATCCATAAAAGTTTGTCGAAGTTTTAGATATCATGTTGAATCTTTGCAAACCTTCAAGAAAGCATAGGTGCTGCCATGCTTTCTTTATAATGGCACTTATGTGCTGGACCCAGGACAGATCCTCTGAAATGACAACACAAAGGAATTTAAAATCGCTAACCCTCTCAACCTCTGATCTCCTATTGAGGATTGATTCATAGACCTATGGTTTCCTCCTCCTGAAGTCAATAACCAACTCCTTAGTCTTGCTGACATTGAGAGGTCAATGTTGTGGCACTACTCAGCCAGATTTTCAATCTCTCTCCTATATGCTAACTCATCATCACAGTGGTGCTGTCAGCAAACTTAAATATGAATCTGGAGCTGTGCTTAACCTCACAGTCATAAATATAAAGCATATAGAACAGGGGGCAAAGCACACAGATGCCCCTGCGCTGATGGAGATTGTGTAGGAGATGTAAATCCGAACCGACTGGGGTCTGCAAGTGAAGAAATCAGGGATCTAGTTGCACAAGGAGGAATTGAGGCCTAGATCTTGAGGTTTATTAATTATTTTTGAGGGGATGATAATTTTGAATGCCGAGCTGTAGTCTTTGAAGAACAGTGAAGAGCATCTTCACTGTTCAGATGTTCCAGAGAGAAGACCCAATGAAATGGCATCTGCTGTTCACCTGTTGTGACAGTTGGCAAACTGGAGTGGTTCCAAGTCACCTCTCAGGCAGTTGTTGATATGTTTTATCACCAACCTCCCAAAGCACTTCATCACAGTAGATGTAAGTGATAATGGACGATAGTCATTGAGGCAGGTTACAGCATTCTTACCTAGCTGATTAAGATTCCTCAGTAAATCCTGATAACCATCTTCACTGTCAATGACAGCACCTATTTTAGTGTAATCTACAAATTTACTAACCATGATTGTTACATTCTCATCTAAATCAAATAATGTTTCAAGGTTATTGAACTTTAAGTAAGTAAACAGATGTTGCTTGACCTGTTCAGACTCTAGCAATTTCTTGTTTTAGTTCCAGGGTTCTAGTGTCTGCAGGGCTTTTTTTTTTGCCTATGGATCACAGTAATGGATTATTATACAGTTTATCTTGTCGTGCCTGGCTCTAATCTAGCAGTACTCGAGAAGACAGGCATCCCATCCAACACCATATACATTCATTTCCTTTTACACACTGCAAAAGAATAACAATATGCACCACCCATAAAATAGGATACTCAGCTATGTTACACTGATAGAACATAGAAAAGTACAGCATTAGAACAGACCCTTCAGCCCATAATGTTGTGTCAAACCAATTAAATTAGGAATCAAATGGCCAAATAAACTAATCTCTTCTGCCTACATGATGCCAATATCCTTCCATTTTACTCACATTCACATGCCTATCTAAACATCTCCCAAAAGCCTCTCATGTTTCTACTTTTAACACCATCCTAGGCAGCGCACTGTAAGCACCCGCCAAAAACTGTGTAAAAGCTTGCCCCTCACATCTCCTTTGAAATAACCCCTCTCACTTTCAATGCATGCCCTCTGAAATTAGACATTTCAACCCTGGGAAAAAGATACTCCCTGTCTACTCTACCTATGCCTCTCATAATCTTATAAACCCCTCAGCCTCCACCTCTCCAGAGAAAACAACTCAAGTTTGTACAACATCTTATTATAGCACATGCCCTCTAATCCAGGCAGTATCCTGGTAATCCTCTTCTGCACTCTCTCCAAAGCCTCGACATCCTTCATATATAATTGGGAGACCAGAATTGTATGCAATACCTCAGATGCAGCCTAACCAGAGTTTTATAAAACTGCAACATAGCTTCCTGACTTTTGAACTCAGTACCTTGACTAACAAAGGCAAGCATGCTATATACCTTCTTAACCATCCAACCAAACTGCGTAGCTACTTTCAGGGATCTATGAACTTGGACCCCAAGATCCCTCTGCTGATCAACACTGTCAAGGATCTTGCCCTTAACAGTGTACTGCCTCTTTACATTTGACCTGCTAAGGTGCAACACTTCACATTTGGACAGGTTAAACCGCCACGACCTCACCTGTGGCTGGACAGAACACAAAGATATTGGTCAAGGCTGCAGCAATCTCTTCTCTTGCATCTCTCAATAATCTGGGGTATGTTCCATCAGTCCTGGGGACTTATCCACCTTAATGCTCTTCAAGTGACCCAACACTACATCTTCCTTTACCAGACATCCCACCTTTCCCGGAAGTTCCGGGAGTCTCCCACATATTGATAGTGGCTCCCTGACGCCTGGAAATTATATACAGTATCTTGGAAATCAATTTTTTTTTGAGAGGGAGAGGGAGACCGAGCATCCTGATTGGTCTCTCTTCATGCTAAGAGTGGTCCCCAACCACTGAGTCGCGAGGAAACGATATGATTTGGCGATATGAAACAATATGAGTCAGCTGCACCTTTCCTCATTCCCTGTCATGTCCACTGTTGAACGCACGCGAGGTAATCACCCATGCGTCATCCATGTCAGCGCTGGAAGATCAACTCCTCGAGCTTGCAAATGACGGCGGGCTGAAAAGTATGTTTGACATAGCATCTCTGCCGGCATTCTGGATCAAAGTCAAGGCTGAATATCCTGAGATAGCCACGGAAGCACTGAAAACGCTGCTTCCATTTCCAACATATCGCTGTCTCCCATCACCCCTCGATGGGACCGTCTTGTTGCAGGAAAACAAGCCCAGAGCTCCCACTGATTCAGCGATATTGGTGTGTTGCAACGATTTTATATGTTCATACGAGGAAAATATGCGCTGTGTGTTTAATATCCAAACGTTACTTAAAATGTTATGATGCTGTTGACTTATAATTGACTTATCACTATATTCATGCAAGGAAAATATGCGCTGTGTGTTTAATATTAAATTTGTTAGATAAACCCTTTTAGAAATGAAATTGAGTGTATTAGCCACTTATAACTGACTTATAGTTGACTTATCACCTATATTCCAGTCGTGATTAACACCCCACCCCACCTCCTGGTCGGCCGGTCCGCAAGAATATTGTCAATATTAAACCGGTTCGCGGTGCAAAAAAGGTTGGGGACCCCTGCTAAGTAGACCTATCAGTTTTCTCTGTGGGCGGGCTTTACAGTCGACCTCAAAAATAATGACAGTGTTGCTCACTGCACTATTTGCAACAGTGACTTTTCTATTGCCCAAGGTGGGTTAAAATGTAAAAGACATGTTGAGGTGAGTTTAACAGGTGTCATTTGTTCATTAGCATAGCTAACGTTATTTAAACTAGCTGGCTGGCTGCTAAGGAGCTACTCTATTGATGTCCTACGTGATGAGGCCAAACTCCCTGTAGACTTGCTTAAAGTTGTAATAGAATAAACATGATAATATAATATAATGTAAGCACATATTTTAATGTCACATTTTCTGCATATACCCAACTTGGTTTACAGATTAGACAAAATCACTAAACAAGGTATTACATACACCCTTGGAGGTCAACAAGGGGTGGGGGGGAGGGATGTGGGGTTGCGGGGGGTGGGAGTGCTACCTCCCTGAAATGAGTTTTTGCAGGGTGGGATGTCTGCTTTACCTCAAAATGCCCTAGTATAACAATACACTCAGCACCGATCTCCTTATTCCCCACGTCCCTCTCCTTGGTAAATACTGATATAAAGTACTCATTAAGAACCTCACCCACACTCTCTGCATCCAAGCAAATGTCTCCCCCCCCCCTTTATCCTTGAGTGGTCCCACCTCCTCCCTAGTTATCCTCTTGCTCTTGGTGTATGTATAGAATGCCTTCAGATTCTCTTTAATCCTATTTGCCAAGGACTTTTTATGGTCCTCCTAGGCTTCTGAATCTTCTTGAGTTTCTTTCTGGCTTTTTTATAATCTTCAAGAGCTCTGTTTGATTTCGCTTCCTAAGCTTTATATGCTATTCATTTTTCTTCTTGACTAAATTCATCACCTCTCTTGACATCCAAAATTTTCTTACCTTGCTATTCTTGTCCTTCCTTCTGACTGGAACATACCTGTCCTGTACTCTGTGCAGTTGGTCTTTGAATACTTTCCACATGTCAGATGTCAACTTGCCCAAAAAACAGCTGTTCCCAATTAACTCTCCCTAATT
Organism: Mobula birostris; assembly: GCF_030028105.1. Lineage (NCBI taxonomy): Eukaryota > Metazoa > Chordata > Chondrichthyes > Myliobatiformes > Myliobatidae > Mobula > Mobula birostris. Next base: position 91,407,778 of record NC_092375.1, read on the forward strand.
CCTACCTAACAGTCTCATAATTTGCCCTGCCCCAATGTAATATTCCCCTGCAAAGTTCATGCTTATCCTTATCTATAGCTATCTCAAAACTTAAGGAGTTGTGGTCTCTGTTCCCTAACTGCTCACCCACTGAAAGATCAGCCACCTGGCCAGGCTCATGACCCAACACCGGGTCCAGTATAGACCCTCCTCTTGTTGGACTATGTACATACTGATTTAAGAAACCCTCCTGGATGCATTTAACACATCCTGCCCCATCTAAACCACTTACACTAAGGCTACGTCCACACTAGACCGGATAATTTTGAAAACGCCAGTTTTGCGTAAAAACGATGGGCATCCACACCAGGCGTTTTTGAAAATACCTCTGTCCACATTAAAATGGTTATTTGGGCAAATCTTCTCCTACTGGGCATGCGCAGAACACACCTACAGAAAACAAGTGGAGAGGAAACGGTATACTTGTTGCGCGTTTGTCCAGTTACAGACCAGAAAAACTTAAAAGGAAATTGCCAAACGATGGACAGCTGTTGGCTCTCGCGCAGGAGGACTTAAAACTGAAAAAACAAATACTGGAGCGTATGGAGGCAACTGACAGGGAGTTCACGGACAGTATGACCCAGCTGACAATGAACATTGAAAAACTGACTAACTTTGTTGCAGAGGGATTTGCAATGATGAGGAATATGATACAATATAATATAATACAATAGCTACACATACGGACACACAGACCCCCGGGTGGCCCCACCAACATCTTCCCCACTCCCACAGAGGGGTCACCCTGGAAACATTTCCTACAGCCATAGTCTCTTCAGCGATGAAAGGGACGACAGATTTTTTAAAACCTCCGGTTACCCCATACACACTACAAAGCCCAACAGGTGTTTTCAGATTGAAACACTCTGGAGAGCGTTTTAGAAAAGCTCCGTTTTCGGGGGAGGAAAACGCCGTTTCAGTGTGGATGTAGGGTCAAAACGAAGAGAAAAGGCTTTGGTTACGGATTTATCCGGTCTAGTGCGGACGTTGCCTAAGAAAGTCTCAGTTTATATAAGGGAAGTCCCCATGACAATAACCCTATTGTTTTTACACCTTTCTTTAATCTGCCTGCATATCTGTTCCTCAGTATCCCAGTAAACCTTGTGGCGGGGGAGGTTAGTCTGTAGTACAATCTCATCAGAATGACTGCACCTTTCCTAAGAGTTCTGCCCTTAGAGACTCTGTGTATGAGCCTTCCATTTGTCCCCTCTGAGTGAACTGTGCTATTGTAATTAGTAGTGCAACTCCCCACCTATTTTTCTCTATTTTTTCTAAAATATCAAAACCATGGGACATTAAGCACCCATTCCTGTCCTGCTCTCAACCACAATATCATGGCCAGAACCTCCAAAATTCACCACTATTACCACCAAGGCAGCAGCAGATTTATAGAGCTGTCACTTGCAGATTCCCCTCCCAAGGTACTTATTGTCCTGATCTAGAAGTATAATACAGTAGCTATTCCTTCATTGTGGCTGAATCTAAATCCTGAAACTCTCTATACAATAGTACCCTTCGTCAGAAGGCCTGAGAAGCTGATCCATTCACTACAGGATAGCCAATAAACGCCGGCCTTGCAAACAGTGGGGAGAGTCCAAAGGAGGTACGTAAGAATGATTCTGAGAACGAAAGGGCTAACATTTGGTGAGCTTTTGACGGCTCTGAGCTTGTACTCACTGGAATTTAGAAGAATGGGGAGTGGAGGTCTCAATGAAACTTATTGATTATTGAAAGGCCTAGATAGAGTGGATAGGGAGAGGATGTTTCCTGTAGTGGGGGAGTATAGGTCTAGAAAGCATAGCCTCAGAATAGAGGGAAGTTCCTTTAGAAAAGAGATGGGCAGGAACTTCTTTTGCCAAAGGGTGGTGAACATGTGGAATTCATTGCCACAATTGGCTGTGGAAGCCATTTGGTCTATTTAAAGCAGTGGTTGATGGGTTCTTGATAAGTAAGAGCGTCAAAGGTTACGGGAGAAGGCAGGAGAATGCAGTTGAGGGGGATAATAAATCAGTCATGATGGAAAGGCACAGCAGACTCAAAGGCCCGAACGGCCTAATTCTGCCCCTAAGTCTTACGATGTCCATATCTTGCTCAGAAAGACTGGAAACAATATTCCAACTGCAGTTGCACACATGCAAAGTTCCACTTGCTCATTAGCAAGCGTAGCTGTCCTTACCACCACACAGGTATTTTTAGAAATGAGTCAGCTAAATATTCCTGCTTAAAGCTGACCAACTCCACCAAAAAGCCCCTTAAAGCTTTCTTTTGCTGGAAATATATTTGATGTTGCTAAATGCTGAGCTGTATTGATTAATAAATAAATCTAAAATCCAATATAGTGGCCGAATATAATTTATTTGATCTCTTTTAACAAGTTAATGGGGTATTTAAAACAGCCAACAGGCCAAAGCTTTTAGAACAGAGAAATATATTATTCTCTCTCTGATTAATGTTGAAAGAGGAAATGCTTTCAAAATGATACACTTATCTTGAAAGCAAAATCTTTAATAATAGAGCAAAAAGCAATTCACAAAGTGTGTGGTGAAATGGAGATTAGCTGTAAACACACAGCTTGGATTTAAGAGTCTGACCACTTTTGCATTAGTAAATGTCTAACTGTGGGGTACAGTTCAACGACCTAGCAAGGCCATTATAAAAGAGCAAATTATTTGATAGAAATTCTGGGGATTAGAAGCTGCTTTAAAACCTTTGTAGAATATACATCCAACAAATTAGACATTCAGTCCAATGGATTTTATGCTGGCATTTGTACTTTACAGAAGCCATCTCATACATACTTTAGTTCATTGATATTCCATCCTCTTCCATCTATCCATTACTCTATCAGCCTAAGGGCTTCATCAACTGCATATCCCCCAGATCAACTTCGGTCTCTCATTATCAGAAATATTCCTTATTACCCCAACCCCCATTAACTCCTCAACATAAATTTGACTTATTTTTCAGCTCTGACAAGGGCAACTGCAACCTGGAATGTTAAATATGTTTTTTTTCATAAAAGCTGAGAGTTTCCAGTATTTTCTGCTTTTATTTCAGATATCAAGCATCTGCAGTTTTGCAACAAAGACATTCCTACTCTATATATTGCAGGACCACACTCTGTACTGAAATGGTTGTCAAAAAGGCAAAAGTCACTAGGATAATTTTAAAAGTGTCAAAATGAAACCAGTTCACTTGCAGCAAAATTTGGCAGTTTATAATGAAAAGTTATTTTCATTACTGCAATATTCAATGTTTACAATTTGATACACAGTCTACTATCATGAAGGGAAATGTGGGAGTCCATTTGTGTGCAAGATCCCACAACGGGAATATTGGATAAATAATCAGTTAATTAACACTAATTAAAACTGTGAGACATTTAAAGAAATAAGGCCATTTAATAGAGGTAATTGTTTCTATCGTCAGCAGGCAGAGTCATTATTTAGAAAACACGTAGTTTGGTAACTTGGCAAACAAACCTGATGAGAGAAACAATACACTCCTGCATTCCAGAGTTGACAAAATTTGCCATTCCTTGATTGACAAAATTTGTTGTTTCTTTTACAATTCATCTTTATTTTGTTTTTTTTCTCTCACGTAAATTCTCGGAGAGTGAATTTTTATGTCATATCTTAAATTTTTTTGGTGGTGATTTGTGAATTCTTTAACGCTGAATTTCTGTAACCTAAACAGGGATAATGTAAGGGTACCCTGCAGTTGTTATCATCTGCAATGCATGATCGGAAAGGAGCAAGGAAAACAATAACTTCTACAAAGAAAATAAATCTTGACCACAATTGACTCCTTTTGCACTTTATAGATCCACACTCAACAGGAAAATCTGGGAACAATGTGAATTGAGGGCACTGTCTTCTGTATTTGATTCTCTGATCTGCTGACCTATTAACTTAGACTCTGTGACACAACAGGAAACTGAGCGAGGACAAACACTAAGAAGTGCTGAAAAGAAAGAGCAATAGCAAAATGAATTATGCATAAAAGAAAATATAAAGCTGCATCTACAATCCTAATGTGTTCTGACCTCCTTGCAGAGTTCACTACCTGGTAACATGTCACACACAGTAAAGGGAGTGCAAACATTACCCAGCACATTCTGTAATTGAGTTTGAAGCAATCATTAATTTGTTTATTTGTGCAGAAAATATAATTTAACTCAATGATATCAAATATCATTTAAAAATAAATCAGTTTACATCTATAGTGGACTCCAGTTACAGTAATTGGTCCATTGGTTAATCGGGGCAAGCAAAAATTCATCAAAAAAGTAGCAGGATCTCCCAGTGGCCACACATTTTAATTCCACATCCTATTCCCATCCTGACATGTCTATCCACGGCCTCCTCTACTGTAAAGATGAAGCCACACTCAGGTTGGAGGAACAACACCTTATATTCCGTCTGGGTAGCCTCCAACCTGATGGCATGAACATTGACTTCTCTAACTTCCACTAATGCCCCAGCTCCCCCTTGTACCCCATCTGTTATTTATTTATACACACACATTCTTTCTTTCTCTCTCCTTTTTCTCCCTCTGTCCCTCTGACTATACCCCTTGCCCATCCTCTGGGTTTTTCCCCCCCTCCCCCTTTTCCTTCTCCCTGGGCCTCCTGTCCCATGATCCTTTTATATCCCTTTTGCCAATCACCTGTCCAGCTCTTGACTTCATCCCTCCCCCTCCTGTCTTCTCCCATCATTTTGGATCTCCCCCTCCCCCTCCCACTTTCAAATCTCTTACTAGCTCTTCCTTCAGTTAGTCCTGATGAAGGGGTCTTGGCCCGAAACATCGACTGTACCTCTTCCTAGAGATGCCGCCTGGCCTGCTGCGTTCACCAGCAACTTTGATGTGTGTTGCTTGGGTTTCCCTTTGTTTATTTGTGACACTATGCCACTTAATTGGGACAAGAGATCATTGCCGAACAGCTTCTATCGTCAGTTGAATGAACTTGTGTGGTCGTTAGATACTACACTGTGCTTAGAGTGAACAGTCTTTTAAAAGAGTCATTTGCGTGTATCTGTGTTTAAAAAGCAGTGATTTTTGTCACTGATAGTTGGTGAGAAATTAGAAGTAAGACAGTTTAGAACTGTTTTGCTTACCGCAGTTTCAAGCATTTAGACCTAGACATGCGAGAAGTAGCCAGGAGTGTAAAGGAAATGATTTCATTACTTCAGCAGGTTAGGAACCACAAAAATATTGAAGGTATCAACAATCATCTTGAATATTGCAATGAAAATGAAGATTTGGAGGATAAAATCGTCAAAAGCATTGTATGAAGACAGTCTATTATCTGCACTTGGCGTCTGTGTAGATTTTGTTCATTTACAGTTAATCAAAAGAACATGGTAGTATGCTGGTTTCATAACATATGCGGGTGACATTAAACCTGATCCTGATTCGGGTTGTCCATCCTATACAACAACGAGAGGAAATCCTCTCTGGGAGATCTTTTAAAGTGCAAAAGCCATCACACTGGGACAGTTCTACTCTCTTGACCCTGTAAGTCTGGGTCCAGTGATACAAGTAGTCACCACAAACTGGGGTCTTCCTTAATTGTAGTGGATAACCATGACTTCTTCTGTGCCTTATCATGCTCTTTGTTCTCCATGAAAAAATGCAAGACTGCCTTCTTGGCCATTGGATCTCATCCCCAGTCTACCAGAGCTGACTTCACCTGCTAGGACAGGCATGTCCCTACTTCACTAGGGTATGAGGCCCACCGGCTATCCTCACATGGTTTAGCCTGCCTGTTGAAGTGGTGTACCAGGGTGTGACCACTGTTCCATGCAAACAGCTACTTGGAGCCACATGTGAGAGCTTAGTGTCCAGTGGGGACCAAAGGTGAGTGAGCTGCCCCAAAATGGACATGAGGAGTCCCTTCAACAGAGATGCTACCCCTCCCTGAACACTCCAGACACGACAGCATACACCAGATGAATTTCTCCGTCAATAACTATCAGGAACTAATACACAGTTTATAGTACTGCAGTAGTTTTGGTTCTAATTTGTTCTGTATTTCATTTAAATACATAATTTGATACTCAGTTAAACATTAGTTCGTCTTTTTTATATCTTTTTAATGACTTCCATGAAATTTTGGATAATTGGGGCACCCGCTTAATTGGGCCAAAATGTACTCGTTCTGAAGAGTCCCGATTAACTGAAATCCACTGCGTTCATTAGTTTGGCAAGCAAATAATTAAAGCTATATTTATATGAACTGCCCCTTTTGCATACACATGAACATAAAGCAATGATGAGAAGCCTGGTAAATCTTTAACAGAGCTTCTATTAATCAAACAACTGGCAGTGATTCATTGAATATTATGAAGTTGTGTGCAAAACCCTAGTAACAAGAGTAATTTTAAGAGAACCTGAAGGTCAAATATGAGAAGTGGAAGGAAGCAAAGACGTGAAAGGAAGGAATTTCAGAGCCGTGACTGAAGAAGCTAGCCACCAAACATGGAGAGAAGGGTGTGTGGTGACTACTTACCCACCATTGGAGAATACAGACCTCTAACAATAGAATTATTGAAATAGAAAGAAAATTTCTTGGTCTGTCTTATCAACAGTGACAGTGAAGTTTATGCATGCAATCCCATTTGCCTGGATTAGACCTGTATCCCTCTACATCTTTCTTATCCAATTACCCATCAAAATGCCTTTTAAACATTGTAGTAGTATATGCCTCCTGCACCTCCTCTGACAGTTTGTTCCAGATACTGAAGACCCTGTGTGGAAAAATGTACACCTCAGACCTCCAAAGGAGCAGGGAAAGGCATTTATTCGTGTAGAGAAGCAGGAGGAGATTACAGAGTTAATAAGTCAGACCTGAACACAAGATGAGTTTCACATTTGAGACCATGGGGTACAGGGAGCCAATGTCAGTCAGCAAGCACAATCTGTGATCGAGGAATGTGAATCAGAATACAAGCACAGGCAGGTTTTGTATGAGCTCATGTTTGTGGATATGTCAGATGAGCTGCTTAGTAAGTGATGCCAAATGTGGATATGTCACAACAAATAAGGGCATAGACAGTAATGGATGAAAACAAGATGGGAACAGTAATGTTACTGAGGTGGACCAGACCAGAATTTTGACCATAAAGAGCACAGTTTCAATCAGGAGAGAAACTGAAGGCATTAAAATTCAAGAGAAGGAAACGGGCTCATCCAGGAGCTGATGTCAGACAATCAGGATTTGAAACTGAGTACAGTGACTCTGAAATGAAGCTGAGCCCTAGAAAGCATCTGTGTACAGCCCTGATACCATATCTTCAGTTAATTACTTCTAGCAGCAGCAAGTATGTGTGAGGTAGGAATGCACCAACAATAAAAACTTCGAAAACTTCAGAGGTCACAATGTAAGTTCAAGTCTAGCTCTAATAGACATGGAGGTTGGAATTCATCAGAAATGTTAACTCACATTTCTCTCCCCAGAGATGTTGCCTGACCTAGTTCAAAGTTCAAAGTAAATTTATTAACAAAGTACGTATATGTCACCATATACAAACCTGAGATACATTTTCTTGTGTGCATACTCAATAAATCCAATAACCATAATAGAATCAATGAAAAACCACACCAACAGGGTGGACATCCAGTGATGAGCATCTTCAGCATTCTTTCTTTTTTATTTCAGATCTCCAGCCTTTTATTTTGTTTTTCAAAAGATCAAGAAGGTGGTGATGGAATAATCACATTTGCCCTCTTGTTATTTTTCCTTGGGCTATCCTGGTGCTGTGCCAAGGTGGGGTCAGAAGTCAGAACTATGACACGAAAAGAATGCCGAACTGGGAAGGAAAGCATACTCAACAATTTTGGAAATGAAAGAGGCATTGGAGATGAAATGGTGGTCTATTTGGGCAGAAGGGTGGAGAAGGGGACATGGGGGTGAATACAAAGGAAAAGTGATCCTGCTGGGAGAATTTTAGTTCACACTCTGCTTCTCGCATTATGATCAAGGGTGGTACAGTTAACATATTTCAGCACTTTTTTCCCCCAAAATCTGAACATTACAAAAAATATTAGCCTGAATCATGGCACTCTATCATACCAACCACAAGAATAAGTGAAAAAAAAATTCTTGCAGACTGAACTGAATATATTCAGGCTGCCTGACAATGGTAAGGCTAATGTTACTGTCCCATTAAACAGGTAGATGTACTGTGAAGTGCACACTAATAATGATATGGTCTGAAGTTTTCATACGGATGGACTCAGTGTCGGCTGTGGTCGGCTGCTTCCAAGGCATCAGCAAGTTGATGGTGCCTGGAGGTTTATGGCAGGGAGTTTCTCCCTTTTGCCGCCTGCTATCGGGGACTCGGGAGTCGATCGACTCGGGGACTTTTGAGACTTTATTTACTGTGTCCATGGTTTGTTCTTTATCAAATTATGGTATTGCTTTGCACTGCTGTAACTATACGTTATAATTATGTGGTTCTGTCAGTGTCAGTCTTTGCTTTGTCCTATTTTCTGTGATATCATTCCGGAGAAACATTGTATCATTTCTTAATGCATGTATGCATTTCTAAATGACAATAAAAGAGGACTGAGTGTTCTCATAATCTAAATGGCAATGTCAAATTAATTAAAGAAAAAGGCTTACATTGTTTCAAGGGATTGTAGCTACCACACAGATGAAGGATTGGTTAACAAACTGAAAATGAAGTTAGGAACAAAACATCTTTGTTTTTGTGCTTACAGCTTCTAGTTAGTGAGCTTAGTAAGGGATCAGTGCTCAGACCTCAGCTATTTATAAACTATGTCATAACAATGAGTGAGCAAAGAATAACTAAAGTTTGCTAGTAGTAGAAAGCTAGTTGCTAAAGTAAAGTGTGAAGAGGATGGAAAGACATAGGCAAAATAGGAGCAAATTGTCAGGTGGTTTAATTTGTTATAAAGTGGAAAGACTAATAAATGTTGGCACGCAGCTGGGCTGTCTACGTACATGATACATGTTGAAGTTCAAGTATAGCAATTAGAAAAGAAAAACATAAATGAGTGCAAAACTAAGCCAGTCCTCCTGCAACTATATTAGGTTTTGGAAGTTGTTCTGCCATTCAAAATATTCTTGGCTTTTCTGTGACACAACTCCATTTAGCTACCTTTGCCTAACTTTAACAAAAACTCAATCTCAGATTTTAAAATAGCAATTGACCCTCAATCAATTACCATTTCAAAGTTCCAAAATCCTGCTATCTCTGCACATAGAACAATTTCCAACCATTCCTGAAAAGTCTGGTTGTTATTTTTAGACTAGACTCCCCTACCAGCATAAATCCCATCTATATCTGACTTCACAGGAAACTCAATTTCTGTGTTATCTCTCCTCAAATTTTAGCTTTTAGAATCACGTTATCATTTTGGTTCATCTCTAGAAAATACTCTTCAAGACCACATATCCTTATAATAATATCCTTATTGTGGTATACAGAACTGCACAGTGTACTCCTGATGTGTTCTAAATCAGAACTTTACATAAAATGCAATATGATATCCAACTTGTTGCACTCCAGTTTGCTTGACATACAGCTTAGAATTATTTAGCCATTATTATTTCTGTATGTGCCAATGCCACTTTAAGATCAATGTACATGGATCCCCATAAACACAATATTCTGCAGATGCAGAAAATCCAGACCAAAAAAAAAATGCTGGAGGAACTCAACAGGTCAGGCAGCATCTATGGTGAGGAATAAACAGGCGGCGTTTTGTGCCGAGACCTGACAAAGCTGCAATGAAGCATCCTGAGGAAAGGTTTTAACCCAAAATGTACACCCATGTCTCTTGAGATTTTTATTCTCATACAACCACATTTTACTGCACAGAAACAAGCCTTTCAGTCTAATGTGTCCATGACAAATGTTCTTGCTTGTCTACCCTCATCCCATCTGCCACTGTATCCATCTGTGCCTGCCTATCTAAATGCCACTCTGTATATCTCTTTAATACAGTGATGGTTTCTGACACTGCCTCCCCGACACCAAGTTTTACTTATCAACCACCCTCTGTTAAAAAAATCTTTTCCCGCAAATCTGCTTTCAAACTCTTTCCTCTAACTGTAAAGCTATGTCATTTTGCTTTTGACACCCTTACCATAGGAATCCAGTGGTGGGGTGGAGATACATCTCTATCAAAAGAAGTGTAAGGCGCTCCTTCCCTCTGCTAGCCTGCAGGCCACCCTTGGGCAAGGTGTAGCACCTGGTAAGCTCCCTGTTCAAAGTCATTTAAAGCCATGGGAGTAGGTGGTGGATGAGCAACTGTTACATATCACAGGTCCTGATTATGCAACCACTGATGCCAGACAGACAACCTCTGAAGAATATTGATAATGGCTGGGGTCACCATCTTGTAAAGATACTGTCCAGAAAAAGGCAATGACGTACCATTTCTGTAGAAAAATTTCCCAAGAACAATCATGTTCATGAAGAGAGAAATGAACAAGAACAACAGCATGAAGAGGGCAGAGTTAGTAAGAGATTTGAAAGTGGGAGGGGGAGGAGGAGATCCAAAATTTTGGATCTCCCCCTCCCCCTCCCACTTTCAAATCTCTTACTAATTCTTCCTTCAGTTAGTCCTGACGAAGGGTCTCGGCCTGAAACGTCCACTGTACCTCTTCCTAGAGATGCTGCCTGGCCTGCTGCGTTCACCAGCAACTTTGATGTGTGTTGCTTGAATTTCCAGCATCTGCAGAACTCCTGTTGTTAGCATGAAGAGGGTCTTCCGCACAGGCACAAATAAAGACAATGGAAGACCATCATAACTTAGTCCTGCGGCACAGCAAATAATGGTGATGATGACCATAGAAAAAAGATTCTGATCACCTACCCTCTCTCTGCTTCTTGGAATATTATATACCTCGATCAGTTCATGCCTCAGCCTTTGTTCCAGGGAAAACAAACCCAGCCTATCCAATCTCTCGCTTTAACTTATGTCCTCCAATCCGGGCAACATCCAGGTAAATCTCCTCTGTAGACCGTCTGTCCTTCCCAAAATACGGCAACCGCACACAATGCTTTAAGGGAGGTCTAACTAGTGTTTTGTAAAGTTGCGAGACAATGTTTCAACCTTTCTATTCTTCATACATTTTCAACATTCAGAAAGAATTTATATATTCAAAGCAGGAAATCCATATTTTTCCATATTAAAATAGCTTTGTCACAGTTTAGTTTACTTAATCTCTGAATACACCTATTTCTATGATTCTGTCCACCAGTGTCTCATTGCCAATCTCAGATACAAGGCTTTCTATACCATTGTTAAGAAGCCTTAATAAATACATAAAATTAGTTGTGGCCACACCAGTCACAGTGCATTGCATACCCTGTCATTACCTTAATTCATTGTCTCCTGCTGCTCAACCATTTCCAGTCAAGTTAATAATTTGTTTCAATTCTGAATTTCAGACAGAAATAAGGAACTTCAGCAAATACCTTCTGGAAATCCACTCAAAAGTTCATGACATTGATTCCTGGGATGAGAAGGTTAATTGTGAGATGGCCTAGAATGGCCCTTAGCTCTGATTGAAATGGTCAAGGATTTATAGATGCCAAGATACTGCTTGTCCCGAGAACCAGTGATAAGAGTAAGGAGTTGGCCAGAAGTACAAGAGAAATCTCTTCAGCCAAACAGCGTGAATCAATGGAATTCTTCACCCGAAGAGCTGTGGATGCCCAGATAATATGTTTATTTAAGATTGATGAAGGGTTGATAAAGGGTCTCGGCCCAAAATGTTAGCTCTTTATTCCTCTACATAGATGCTGCCTGACCTACTGAGTTTCTCCAGCATTTTGTGTGCATTGTTCTGAGTTTCCAGCATCTGCAGAACCACTTGTGTTTACTGTATGTACCCATAATTGTATAAAGCACTATCACTAATGTATTCAACTATCAAAAATGATCAACTACATGCTTACTCCACAAGATTTTGGACATTTTATCCTCTGGAACGGGCCTTCTTCCTGACTGATAAAGGTGCTAATCAGGAAGACCAGTGACGAGCACAGCTCTCTTCTGGTGACTGGCAGTATGCTTCCCAAGACTATGGCTTTAAATACCTCCAGGTAGTCATCAGCTAGGTCTAATCATTGATTCAATACTAACAGGACCCAGAAACATGCGAGAAGTCAGCACTCTTTAAATAATGTGACACAGTTACAGAATCAGCAGAACTGTGTGGATGAGCCAAGTTTCCACGGCACCAGAATCTGTGCTAACTTGCCAAGTCCTCAGATGCCTTAAAGTATCTCATGCATGCGTTCCTTTAGAAGAACACGTGTCTAGGCTGTAAATTATAATGGAAAACCTTGACACACTCGGTTCCTCATGGGATTCACACATCAAGCAAATACAGCAAAACTGTGGTCTCTACCCAGCAGGTTTACACACAGCAGCTTTTGTTGAACCTTGCGCACTTGAGGAAATGCACGGAGCAATGGCAGTGGGCAACTGTGTCAGTATGTTCAACTGAAAAGATATCCATATACAGAAGTGTAACAACGGTTTTTCCAAAGGGCCAACATGGCGACAAAATAAAATGTTAGAAATCAGAACTATATACTCAAAACATTGGAAACACCAAGCAGGTCAGGGAGAGAGAAACGGAAGTACAATTTCAGGTTGGTAACTTAGCAACCTGTTTCTTTTAAACAGCACATTTAACTCGGAATGCCATGAACCTGACTCAGGGTTCCTTCTCACTTTTTCTCAAGTGCAGAGTGTTAGTGGAGTTCTTTGAGGACATAATGAGTACAGTGGATAGAGGGGAACAGGTGGATGTCGTATACTTAGATTTCCAGAAGGCATTCGATAAGGTGCCACACTAGAGACTTATAAATAAGATGTGGATGCATGGAGCTGGAGGAAGTGTATGGCATGGATAGTGGATTGGTTAAGCAATAGAACGCAGAGAGTTGGTATAAATGGGTGTTTCTCCGGTTGGCAGTCAGTGGTGAGTGGGGTGCCGCAGGGGTCGGTGCTGGGCCAGCAGCTGTTTACCATTTACATTGATGATTTGGAAGAGGGGGTTGAGTGTAGCATAGCAAAATTTGCTGATGACACTAAACTGAGTGGAAAAGCAAATTGTACAGAGGATGAAGAGAGCCTGCAGAGGGATATAGATAGGTTAAGTGAGTGGGCTAAAGTCTGGCAGATGGAATACAACATTGGTAAATGCGAGATCATCCACTTTGGAAGGAATAATAGAAGAGCAGATTATTATTTAAATGGTGAAAGATTGCAGCACGCTTTTGTGCAGAGGGACTTGGGAGTGCTTGTTCATGAATTACAAAATGTTGGCTGGCAGGTACAACAGTTTATTAAGAAGGCAAACAGAATATTGACCTTCTTTGCTAGAGGGACTGAATTCAAGAGCAGAAAGGTCATGCTGCAACTATACAGGGTACTGGTGAGACCACACCTGGAGTACTGTGTGCAGTTCTGGTCTCCATACCTGAGGAAGGCTTTGGAGGCAGTGCAGAGGAGGTTCTCCAGGTTGATTCCAGGGATGAAGGGGTTAACCTACGAGACGAGATTGAGTCGCCTGGGACTATGCTCTCTGGAATTCAGAAGAATGCGAGGGGATCTTATAGAAACATACAAAATTTTGAAAGCAATAGATAAGATAGAAATACGAAAGTTGTTTCCATTGGTAGGTGAGACTAGAACTAGGGGACATTGCCTCAAGATTCAGGGGAGAAGATTTAGGACGGAGATGAGGAGAAACTGTTTTTCCCAGAGAGTGGTGAATCTGTGGAATTCTCTGCCTAGGGAAGCAGTTGAGGCTTCTTCACTAAATATATCTAAGATACGGTTAGATAGGTTTGTACATAGTAAGGGAATTAAGGGATATGGGGAAAAGGCAGGCAGATGGAGCTGAGTTTACGGACAGATCAGCCATGATCTTATTGAATGGCGGGGCAGGCTCGATGGGCCAGATGACCTACTCCTGCTCCTATTTCTTATGTAACAGACACTTAGTGGCCACTTTATCCACAAAACTGCTGCTCACTGGTTGTTTGGTTTTTGTTTTTAGAACCATTCTCTATAAAATCTATAGACTGTTGTGTGTGAAAATCCCAGGAGATCAGCAGTTTCTGAGATTCTCAAACCACCCCAGCTGGCAACAACAACCATTCCATGGTCAAAGTCACTTAGATAACATTTCTTCTCCATTCTGATGTTTGGTCTGTACAACAACTGAACCTCTTGAGCATGCCTCCATTCTTTTATGCATTGAGTTGCTACCACATGATTGACTAATTAGATATTTGCACTTACGAGGTGTACAAGTATATCTGATAAAGTAGCCACTGAACATGAACATTCATTGGTGGGAGAATCCTATGCCATACTTATGCCACCCTTCCACTTATGAACACTTAAGCATTTGCTGTAGTAGATTTAGAAGTAGGGACTCTGCTGAGTAATTGTTGCCTCTTAAAATAAGGGAAAACAGTGCAGATTTTAATATCCAAAATGACTGCACCCACTGAATCTGGCCAATGAAGACATATATTTCAGAATCTATTGCTCCCTAAATAGTTTGATTACTTTGTACAAACTCAAAGCACTTTAACAAAGATCAGTGATGCTGTTGTCTTTTCCTTCCTACACAATCTAGCCAACTAAAATTTTCTTAAGGAATAAAGTTAAAAATGGAGACTTGGCCACCCACAACAAAATTCTACATCTTCATGGATTCAAGTGTGCTGTGGTTGGGAATCTCAAGATGTTTCCCAACCGTAGTTCCAGTTTGAACACGTTAAAGTGTCTCCATTGTTGTTCCCATTAAAGCCTTGCAATACTTCAAAAACTAATCTCTTCGAATAGTCAACAACAGGTTCCATTTTTACAGATGCCTTTAAGATGATTTTGTACACGTCTGTTAATACACAAAAAACACTCAATATGGTAACCATGCCTCCACAGTATTGTAATGAATGGCATCAAAAGCACATTAAACTGACAAGAAAGAACAACTAGTAAAAGTGGAGCGAGAGAGAAGAAACTAATTCTGCTGTTCGTAGGAACTAAATTATGTACTTATGTTGGGCATTGATAATGTTGAGAGAGCCAACTGCTGTCTGATTCAAAATACATTCAGTAAAAAGAGACTCACAAATACAAGCCAGTGTTCAGCACTATGAATGACAGCTTCGTTTTAGATCTATTTCAGCAGATATAGCTGTTAAGTGTCAGGTTCAATTGTCTCACTACCTATAAGGAGTTTAGGCATTTCCCCGTGACTAAGTATGTTTCTCCAGTGCTCTGCTTTCCTCCCACACCCCAAGGTTAATTGGGCAGCACAGACTCATGGGCTGGAAGTGTCTGTTATTGTGCTGTATCTCAAAAATAAAAATAACATTTGAAAAATCCAAGGAAACCCATGGCATCTACAGCATCTCTGCAGCTGCTGGTAGGACTGTGCAACAACCAGAGCCCTCTGTTCAAAAATAAAACAGGTGCCCTTTAAGTGACAGAAATGCCAAACAAAACAAGTGGAAGAAATATTCACAGATCAGCTTTTGAAAAAAAACGGGGAAAATTAACTTTCCAGATATATCAACAGCCAAGTCAGGAAGTAGTCAAGATTTCTGTGACACATGGCTCACCTCCAAAACTGTCAAAGCCTTGCCAAGGCTCATGAAAAGAGTGCAATACAACAGTCAGCAGCTTTCAACAAGTCTTATTCCATCCAGGGAATATACATATGGGCATTCAACTTGGAATTCACACTTTATTCCATTGGTTGTATATAGGCTAGATGATATACTGGAGCTCCACAGCAAACTTACTTCATCAGCACCTCCCTCCTTGTGACCTCAAATGAGAAAGGCAGGTTAAGCAAAGTTATAGAACCCACTATCAGCTCAAGATCCCACTACAAACTATAGACCATTGTGAGCTGGAATATATATTGCCATTCCTTCATTGTGGCTGGATCTTTACTCTAGGATTGCCTACTGAGAACGATCATGGTAAGGATTGTGTTAATTTATGGAGAAAATCTATAACTGCCTTCTCAGGGCAACTCAGAACTGCACTGAATTATCAGCTCAGATGATACTGTCAAATCTCTGAAATGGAAATTGAAATCATCACTTTATGACTGAGCCTACAGAGCAAAAATTGTGGTGAGGCAAGTATTGCATAAGCCAGTCAATACTTTCTCATTATTACTTTGAACAGAACTCAATTCTCCCACTACTACCTTCTGTTCCACTCAGATGCCTGGGCCATTGGATATGGATGAGCTAGATGTATGTTTTAAATTTATAAGTAATTTCACAAAGTAGTAGCTTCATTTTAGCATGGACAATGTCTGAAAATAGACATCTTTTTCTAAAAATGAAAAAAACTGTAAATAGAAAATTAAAAGTGTTACAAAATATAAAAAATGTTACAAACTTCTCTTTCAACCAACACATTTTTCTGCTTAAACAATGATCTTTCAATTACCATGTTGGTTCATCTTCTTTAAGAAATTTTAAAACTGCAGTAAAGGGAAACATAACACAATTTTTAAAATTTGCTTTCAAAAATTGTGCATTAGATATAGACTATAGCCACTTCTTGAACAGGTTAAAACAAACAAAATTATATAAGCAACACACATCAAAGTTGTTCAACAGCAACTTTGATGTGTGTTGCTTGAATTTCCAGCATCTGCTAAATTCCTCGTGTTTACGAAAATTACACAAACTTGCATCTCCTCTTTCTAATATCTATATTTACAATGATTATTACTGATAAAAAAGTCTATGGCTTTTTAGCTCTAACATAATGATTTAGATTGGGGGTGTCTCTACCAAAGGAGGTGTAAGGCACTCCTTCCCTCTGCTAGCCTGCAGGTCACCCTTGGGCAAGATGTAGCACCGGCTTAGCCCCGGTCAGGGTTACGTGATGCCTTGGGAGCAGGTGGTGGATGTTCGTACGAGCAGCTGGTGTATATCACATCCTGGTTATGAGAACACTGACGTCAGGCAGACCATCTCTGAAGAGTATTGATAATGGCTGGGGTCACCAAGTTGTAAAGACACTGTCCAGAAGAAGGTAATAGCATACCACTTCTGAGAAAAATTTGAGAAGAACAAACACGGTCATGGATAGAAAAAAAAATAAGAACAACAGTGTAAAGGGAGCTATTATCACAAGCAAAAGACAGATGGAAGACCATGATTGTCCACGTCATAGAACACGGCACATAATAATAATAATGTAAGGCCTGAAAAAGTGAGGTTCTGCTAATGATTCCAGATCTTACCATCATGAGTACTGGTTAGTATTTGTGCCATGAAATGTTTAGGAGAGGTCAGGGTAAGTATCAACCTTGGCCCAAACTAAAACAGGGATGACAAGTTTTCAGATGGCGTAGGTCTTTCAGGAAGATTCATAGAACAATTGGTAATTGGCAATAAGAAAATGAAGTGGGTTAGACAATAATACAAGCCATTAAAATTCTGAAATTATCTCTTAATGTGGATGCAGACAAGATCGCTCCATGTTAAACACATCAAAGTTGCTGGTGAATGCAGCAGGCCAGGTAGCATCTCTAGGAAGAGGTACAGTCGACGTTTCGGGCCGAGACCCTTTGGGTCACCAGCAAACTAGCAACTTTGATGTGTGTTGCTTGAATTTCCAGCATCTGCAGAATTCCTCGTGTGTACACTTCATGTTAAAGGTGTCCAAAGCTATTCTGTATTTATAGTGAGAAAGAAAATTGGTAAGGTTAAGTGAAGTGGGAAAGAAGCTTGTATAAAGCACAAACATTGGTCAAGGTCAAATACGCCAAATAAAATTTTCATATTATTCTATATAAATTCTCATTCAATGAATTTCCAAGTGAAAATTGAGATCGTCACACACTCCTCGTCCTTAATACTTTATGTGTACTCAAGAGACAATGTCATTAATTGTAAAAACTACTCCTGTAGGTTGAAAATACACTGAATACTTATTTTGCTTTATTGGAGTTGTCTGAAAAAGTGATATGTGCTGTGGACAAAGGAGATCTAATGTCTGTACAATACTTAGATTTCCAGAAAGCACTTAATTTGGTGGCACTTCTGTTTATTATTGTGGAAAATAAAAACTCATGGAGTACAAGATAACATACTGGTGTGCGGATAGAAGATTGGCTGGATAATAAGAAACAAAGTAAAGGTATCAGTGGGTCTGTTTCAATTTAGCAAATGTACTGAGCAGTGTGGCATCAGAATCGGTTCAGGACCTCATTTACATAAATTGAAAGACTTAAAAAATTTAAAATACGGGATCTTTCAGTAGACCTTTTCTCCGAGCACCTACACTCTATCTAGCAGAGGCAGGATTTCCCACTGGCCCCCATTTTAATTCCACTTCCCATTCCCATATTTCAATCCATGGCCTCCTCTACTGTCGCAATGAGGTCACACTCAGGTTGGAGGAACAATGCTTTATATTCCATCTGGTTAGCTCCAACCTGATGACATGAACATCAATTTCTCTAACTTTTGGTAATGCCCCCTATCCCTTCACCATTCCCCTATCCCCTCTTCCCTCTCTCACCTCATCTCCTTGCCCATGTATCACCTCCCTCTGGTGCTTCTCCCCACTTTTCTTTCTTCCATAGCATTCTGATCCCTTCTATTGGATTCCACTTCTCCAGCCCTGTATCTCTTTCACCAATCAACTTCCCAGCTTTTTACTTCATTCTTTCCCTCTCCTAGTTTCATCTATCACCTTGTGTTTCTCTCTCCCCTCCCCCACCTTTTAAATCAACTCATTTTTTTCTCTCCAGTCCTGCTGAAGGGTCGCGGCTCAAAACGTCGACTGTACTTTCTTCCATAGACGCTGCTTGGCCTGCTGAGTTCCTCCAGCATTCTGTGTGTGTAACTTAAATAAGTGACTTGGACGAAGGGTATGGTTGCTAAAGGCCAATTTATACTTCTGTGTCAAATCGACGCCGCAGGTATGGTGTAGCCGCGTACCCTACGCCATACCCTGACGCGCACCTCTCCAAAAATGTAACTACGCGTTGCGGCAACGCAAACTGCAACAACTGTGATTGGTCTGCTTGGTAGCATCGCATTTCCTCCTACGCTGCAATAGCTTCCCATTGGACTGAAGGGCAGGGAAGGAATTCTGGCTGCAATGCTTTCCATAAAGCTTTACAGACCTCCGAAATTATGAAGGACCCTGTGCTTGACGCCAGTTTGTAGCTAGCTGCTACAGCCTGTTGACTTCCACCTGAAGCTAAAGTTCGAATGGTAATTGCCAGTCTCTGAGTATACTATGCGTACACTGATGCGAAGTAAATGGTTGGAGACGATGAACCAAATTGTCAAATCTACCTGCTGACATCCGAAAATATTTGAAATGCACTTCCTCATCCATGTCTCTCAGTGGCCGGACAGGCACAGAAGATTCACCCTCCTTCAGTTTCAGTCACCATTGTTTGAAGTTTGAGTTTTTTTGTGTTGAGGTTCAACATGAAGAAACTCAACATAGTGGCATAGTAACCCCCAACGCCAGCTAGCATTTTGGCAGTGAATTGCCGAGCGACGCAGACACACCAACGCACAAGTATAAATGCTCACAGCGGCTTAGGCCACTTGCGTAGGCTACTATGCAGAAGTATAAATCAGCCTTAACTTTGCCAATGGCACAGGAATTGGCAGGACACTACATAAGGAGCTTACAAAGGGATAGAGAGTTAAATCAGTGGGCAAAGAACTGGCAAATGGAGCATATAAAAGGGAAAATGTAAAATTGCCCATTTTGGCAGGAAAACAAGAAACATTGGTGAGTTGAGGGACTGCAGATCTCTGAGATACAGAAGGATCAGAATGTCCTTGTGCATGGTTCACAAAATGTTAGTTTGCCAATGCAACAAACAACTACAGTCATAGAGTTATACAGTTATCCTTTGCCCCAATTTGTCCAAACTGGCCAATGTATCCATCTGACCATCCAATCGGCCCACATTTGGCCCATAATTGTATCATCTTTCTCTTCCCATATATTGCATCTGTTGAAATGTCTTTTAAACATTGTAACTGTGCCTGCCTCCACACCATCCTTCCACAGCTCATTCCACATAGCCAACAAACTCTGTGTGAGAAAACTTCCTCTCAGATCACTTTAACATTTTTCCCCTTTCACCTTAAAATCAAAAGAGAATTTAAACTTAAGTTACAAAAGGCTTTGGTGAGATGACATATGGAAAGCATTCTGATGAGTCGCAGTACAGCCTCATGTGGAAAGCTCCAACGCACAGGATCAGAAGAGGTTGCTGAGTGTTGTAGACTCAGTCAGCTTAATCATGCATACAGCATTCTCCAATGACATCCTGAAGAGGTGGTGCTGTGGGAATGCAGCATCCATCACTCAATACCCTCGCCATCCAGAGCATGCCTTCTTCGCATTACTACCATCAAGGAGTACAGAAGCCTAAAGACACACACTCAACAATTTAGTTCTTCTAAACAACTTCTTCCCCTTTGCCATCATATTTCTTTTTTGGTCCATAAACCCGTGTTATGAAAACAAACTACAGGTTTTATTTCTGTTATGTCTGATAGGGCATCAGTTTAATGTCTCATCTGAAAAGCTGCTACTCCAATAACACAATCTTTTGGTACGCTAAACAGGGTTTTCCCAAATTTTGTGCTTGTGTGTTTGAATCCACAACTTTCTGATTCAGAGCTGATTGCTCTGCCCTCTGGAATGACTATTTTTTAACGATCAACTCAATTTCCAGACAACACTTTCCAAAATGTATTGATTTAAATGTCTGTGTTGAAACAATACAGTTTCTAGCAAGAGTGACCTTTGAAAAGTCATACAAAATCCTGTTTGGTGCATTTTTTAAAATATTTTAATCTTCATGTTTATATACATGAAGAGCTAGAGGAGTGCAATGATGATGGTGTAATATAAATCTTGCTTCTGGAGGCTAGATTGTTAATATCAACAGCAAAGTGCAACTTGAGCACCGGTGCCAAATGCTTCCAACCATATAATAAATATTGTGATTGGTAAGAGTTGGAAATCTGAATTATATTTCAACTTCAGATCAGTGCACATTAAAACAGGGAGTTGCAGATTGAGCTTTTATCAAACGAGTCAACACCTGTAATCAGTAACAAGCCTGTAATCAGTAACAAGCATTTATTGGCCACTTTTACTATACTAAACTACCTGACATTAAGATACTATACGGTCATCAAAGAGATCATTGGATAGGAAGAGTCTGATCATCAACATGAAGGAAGAGTGGAAAAGCACAGTCACTAAAGATTCAAGATTATTTAGTGTCATTTCCAGTACACAAATCTAAAGGTGATCAAAATAACTGTTAATCCAAATCAGATGCAGCATAAAATAACAGAAGATAAAGAAAATTTAAAAAACACAATAAATACAAATACATAAAATGACTTTGATGCATGCTAAAGGAGGAAATTCTAGAGCTTTTGGCCAAGGTGGCAGAGATATATCACAATATAACTATGAAATTATTCATAAGACTGAAACTGGAGTTGCAAAGATCTTAGAGAATTACAGATATAAAAAATGATGGAAGCATACAGCAGGGTAGGCGGCATCTGTGGCGTGAAAAAAAAGTTAATGGCTAAGGTCAATGACCTTACACCAGGAGTGTGAAAAGTGGGGATTGTAGGGGAAGAGGAGGAGAGAACAAAAGTAAAGCGCTACAAAAAGGGCAAAAGTAGAGTGATTAAAAGAGAGCATGAAAAGGATTAATAAATAACACAAGTCAACCAGGAGAAATGGAATATTCATCTGAAATTATCAAAAAGAAGAAAGCTTTAAGAATGAAAATACAACAAAACAGCTTATCCAAAGTTACAGAGTTTTGTGATGCATCTGAAGAGCTAAGTTGTTGCAAAACAGAACAGGATGAGCTTCCTTAGAAGAGTATAGGAGACTAAGGAAAAAAGTGGTCAGAGCAGGGCAAGATGGAGAATTAAAATTATGGTAAATTCCAATTTGGGGTATTATGCAAAGGAAGCACATGGTCTGTATTTGATTTGCAGAGAAATAGACATTGTGTATGGTGAATCCAGTATATTAAATTGGAAGAGGTAGATGGTAAATTATCATTATACCTAGACAGAATTACACCTAGACCTGCATGATGGAAAGGGGGAAACAAAATAGGTGCCATCTCCCTGCCTTGGAAGAAGCTTGGATATTGGTGGAAACAATCAAATCATTTCATTGGGAAAGATCCCTTCAGAAGACTGACAACAAAGGATGAAGAATTTTAGGAATATCAAATTGTGTAAACATAGGAGATGTCTGAAATTAAGCAAGATGATCCATTGCAAGATAGGCAATAGGAATCCTCTTCTGGTTTTATGTGAGAGAAAGGATAAGACCACAAGAGATATGGAACAAAATGAAGAATGAAATATTGACAAAGCTGGGTGGAAGTATAATCAAAGTAGATATCAGTGAAGAAACTGGACATACATTACTAGCTAACCCTAAAGCAGAGCAGTGAAGTTGAGGAGGGGTAGGCCAGGAAGAGACCATATTAAGATAATGTTAGGGTAGAATTGGCTACAAAGATGATGAAGCTTTCAAATTCAATGCAAGAGGATTACGCAGCACAAGCAGTCATCAATAAGGCAAAACATTAGTGATGAAAGGGTCCAAAATTGGGGTGAAAGAAAGAATGGCCAACACATCGCAGAATGAGATAGACATAACTTGAACCATTTGGGTTGCCACAGCATAACTCCATTCACTTCTATGTTTTATTCGGAGGCCATCAGTTGATTAAAGAAGATCTTATTCAATGTGAAAACATGCAGTAGCAGTGGACAGGTGGGGAGGTTGAGTCTATTCAAGGCAGATTTCCTCAAATCACCCTGGAAGGGTGATCACTGGTGAAAATAACATGGGCACAGCCCAGTAACTGGAAAAAGTGGAGAACAGGGCCAGATGTGGCACAGATGATGATGGGAAGAGACTGGGAAAAAAAGTAAAAGTCAACATGAAAAGGAACTAATTCTGTGGGGCAATAAATGGCAGATGCACACATTGACTCAAGCAGTCTTTCTTGTACACCTAAGAGAGAAGGTAGAAGGTCAGCACAGACTACATAAGCCAAAGTGCATGTTTCGGTGCTATAGTGCTCTATGAGTCCAGGACTCTAAGTGGGCTGGGAATGTGGAGGTTTTAGAAGAAAACGCTCCAGAGAAGGCAGCACTATTTCCCAAATGATTATCTGAGCATTGGTTACCTGATGTTCAGCTATTTAAAGGGCTGGAAGATGTTACAGAGATCAATTTTTGTTGAAAAGAGAAACTCCAATCAGCCTGAATAAACACAGAGTTTCTGAATGAATTGAACTGGTGCAAGTTAGAACACAAAAACAAATGGAATTTTAAAAAGGCTTAAATCATATCGAGATAAGAAAACAAAGCTCAAGGTAAACTTCTTATCAAAGTACATATATGGCACCATATACTGTATAACAGAGATTAATTTTCATATGGCATAATAAATCCATAACAAAATAATAACCATAATAGTATCAATGAAACATTGCAGCAACTTGGATGTTCAACCAGTGTGTAAAAGACAAAAGAAAAACTGTTCAAATACATACATACATACATACATACATACATAAATAAATAAATAAATAAGCAAGCAATAAATATTGAGTACATGAGATGAAGAGCCCTTGAGAGTGAGTCTATTGGTTGTGGAACATTCCAAAGATGGGGCAAGTGAAGCTGAATAAACAACAGGGAACACAAATTAAGTTGTCTCAAAGGAGTAAAAAGTTGACGAAGGTTCGATATTTAGTAATCAATTAGAACCACAGCTTGACAATAGTTAAGGCACAACGTGTTTAATTGTTCAGCAAAACAGCAAACAGCACGAAGAATGACTTTCCCACAAACTTAAATTCACAATCCCCACCTCCCTTCAACTGCACAAACTTCTCTCCTCAAAAAATACTGTCTTTTACCCATTG
The DNA here is from genome assembly GCF_030028105.1 of Mobula birostris. NCBI lineage: Eukaryota > Metazoa > Chordata > Chondrichthyes > Myliobatiformes > Myliobatidae > Mobula > Mobula birostris. The sequence goes on from NC_092375.1 coordinate 91,431,833, forward strand.
CAGGATGGGATTTGTTTCTTATTAAAAGCCATTAAGGTGCACGATTTCTTAAAGCTATGTTACCTTGCTTTGATCTTTCAAACCTTTCTGTAATCTTTTTAGACGTACCCTTTTCAAGATTACGTAACTCCTAAAAGGTATCGTAAAAACATTTCAAATTGCAGTGTCAAATTAAGTTGATGAAATTACTAAAAGTCAAAATCAAGATTAACTGTCATGAAATAATTTTTGCACAGGAAAATCAGTATTTCCTTTGTCGTTTGCTGACTTGTGAGTGAATTAGGACTATTCCTGCTACTATTCCAACTGTATTTGTCCATTGTCCAGGAAGAACAAACAACTCCCCCAAGAATTGGATAACTAACAGACTTCCAAGTTTGTCCTTAAGTACTGCAACTTTATTAAATATTTTATTCATATTTTTACAAATGGTTATGGAACTATACTTCAAAGAAAGATAAATACATTTCCAAATTTCTATGAATTTATTTCACCTTCCATATATAAATGAATGCTCTGTGAAACAGGGATATACTGTACAGCCAAATGATAGAAAATTATTGCAGCTATTGGAAAGCTGAAATAAATATAGAAAATGGAGCTGAATATTCAGCAGATTTAGAACACATATGAAGAAAAGAACATGTCCTTCTCTGAACAGATGTTTTCTGACCTAGTGGATGTTTTTCAACATTTTTAGTCTTGATTATAGAAATATAACTTCCTTTTAAACAAGTACTGTTACTTATTGCTTGCACTTATGACTGTGAGGCTAAGCACAGCTCTAATGCCATATTCAAATTTGCTGAAAACACCACTGTCGTTGGCCGAATCAAAACTGGTGGCAGTGGTGATCAGCACATAGGAGGGAGATTCAAAATCTGGCTGAGTGGTGTCACAACATCTCTCAAACTCAGTAAGACTAAGGAGCTGAGTTGCATCGTAGCCTAGTATGGAAACACTAACGCCTTTGAACAGAAAAGCCTACAAAAAGTAGTGGATACAACCCAGTCCATCACAGGTAAAGCCCATCCCACCATTGAGCACATCTACAAGGAGCACTGTTGGACGAAAGCAGCATCCATCATCAAGGGCCCCCACCATCCAGCTCATGTTCTCTTCTGATGCTGCCATAAGGAAGGAGGTACAGAAGCCTCAGGACCCAAATGACTCAATTCAAGAACAGTTATTACCCCTCAACCATCAGGCTCTTGAACCAGAGGGGATAATTTCACTCACCCCATTACTAACCTGTTCCCACAACCTATGGACTTACTGTCAAGGACTCTTCATCATGTACTTGATGTTTATCACTTATTTATGTTTTTTTTTCTCAGTTCACACTGATAAAACCAGAGCATGGGCATAGCCAAGCACACTCATTTCTCAAATGTTAGGAACTTTCAGATTATTCTAGTGGTGTTTAGTATTGTGACTTTCTGGAGATTTACATAAATATTGCTGTGTAGGCCTAATTGTTTAATGCAATTCTGTAGTGACTTTGGGATGATACCAGTTGTAGATATTACTATTGGGACAATGTATACCCTGTTCATGTTCCACAGTCTTTCAATTTCCTCTTTTAATTTGGCATATTTCTGGTGTTTTTCACTTATTGATATATGTATGTTAAGTGTGTTTGGAATGGCTATATCTATTAAGCAAGTTATTCTTGCTTGTTTATCCTGTAATATTATATCTTGGATGGTTATTAAGGATTGTCCTATCTGTAATAATGGATCAGTCATAATATAATTCGTAGGACTCTGACTCTAAAACTGGATCCAGCATGTATTTATAATAAGTTATGATATTTTTTATGAGTTTATATTTTAAAGCAAGATTCTGGTGAATAATGCAAACACGAGGAAATCTGCAGATGCTGGAAATTCAAGCAACACACATGAAAATTGCTGGTGAACACAGCAGGCCAAGCAGCATCTATAGGAAGAGGTACAGTCGACGTTTCGGGCCGAGACCCTTCGTCAGGACTAACTGAAAGAAGAGATAGTAAAGATCTCTTACTATCTCTTCTTTCAGTTAGTCCTGACAAAGAGTCTCGGCCTGAAACGTCGACTGCACCTTTTTAGATAGATGCTGCCTGGCCTGCTGCGTTCACCAGCATTTTTTGTGTGTGTTTCTGGTGAATAGTGCTTGCCATTTGAATGTGTCTGTGTCAGACTGAGCTAAACTGCTATAGGATCCTGTAATGTATTGGATCGTTTCTGGTTTCAATTGTCATTTTCTGCATTTATCGTCTTGAATTTGTTGGTCTTTTATTACATATATACTTGATAATTTTCTTGTGTTAACCACATAGTCCTGTGTTGCTACAAGGAACCCATCTGTTTCTGAAAACAGATGTCTCCAACTCTGAGCCAAGCATTCAACGCTTCCTGGTTGACATCTTGTCTGCTCAGATCGTGTTGATATCTTCCATGGAGGGTCATATTCTTCCATTAGTTAACATCTTCTGTAGTGATAATTTCTTCATTTTTCTGGGTTTTGCTTTCATTTAAGTTTAGTAGTGTGTACTTCTCATCGGAATTGCATATGCTCATGTGGAGTGCTGAATCCTGTTTTCCTTAAAGAAAATATATCTTTTTATCTGGCTGTTGTGTAAATTTTATTATTATTATATTTCTTTTTCCTCTGTTTCTATTTGTATTTCCGCAGTTTTTTGTCTTTTGCACATTGGGTGTCTGTCCACCCTGTTGTGTATGATCTTTCAATTATTCTATTGTCTTTCTTGTATCTACTGTGAACGCCCACAACAAAACAAATCTCAGGGTTGTGTATGGTAACATGTATGTACTTTAATAATACATTTACTTTGAATATTGAACATTTTCATTAACAGGTCAGACAATCTCCCCCAGCAACTCATTCAAATAATCCCTGGCACTGCAGCACCCTCTCAGCACTGCATTGCCCTATCAATCTGGACCATGGGCTTGTTTCCAGATGACTTGAGAAATAAACTTGGAATTATCATCACTGTACTTCAGTTCACTGCTGACATTATATGCCTTCACGTGGTGTTCCTCAACTTAACAAAGACACATGCTTTACTAGAGAGAGGCTTAGAACCAAGAACTGCTTTGCAGGTTTATTAAACATTAAAAGGATAACTGAATAGATGTAATGACATACGAAAGATAAATAGTAATTATAGTATTGGTCATTTCTTTTCAATAAGTGAAAAATAACAGAACCACATCTGGTCCATTAAACTGTTATGTGATGTGAACAAGATGTAAAACTTCTTGTAAATTAACATTTACACGGCAGTTTGTTGGGCCATCAAGTAGTTTCATTCCAACTGCTTCAAGGAGTCTACCCACTCTGAAGAAGCAGGAAGAGTAAATGATCAGGCAAAAAGTACCTTTAAGTACGTCTCTCAAACTCAGAAGGTTACTATACAACATGTACACCATCACAAACACAATGGACATTTGGTCTGAATTGTTTGGTTGGTTCTTTGGATACTGGACTACACTTAATGGAAAAATACTGGAGAGTTCACAATGTCTACTGTCATTCATATGCAAATCAATCAGCAGATCTAGGGGATTAAAAGATATAAAACTAGAAACTGCTTTACTACTCTTTAATAGCATTAAGACAGCAGTATGTGTCATCCTAATACTGCTTTTAACAGTCCCATAAAGATCACTGTCTTTAATTAAGAGATATACAAGACAAGGTCATTGGGTTTCCCTCTATAAAATGTCAGTGTCTCATATTCTACAGGCATTTCAAGACCTTGCATTTGTTGGGATTCAGCCTTGTATCAGCGATCTTGGTACCAGCCCATGAAGGAATATGTGCACTTTAAAAGCAGTACTCTTCCAGCTACTGGAGGGTGTTGCTGTTCAAAAATGCGTGCTATAACGAAAAGAGGAACGCAGTCAATGTGGTTTTGTAGGAGTTTTGATGACCCCAGGAGGTCAAATGGTTTTGTGGAGTCTGATTGATATGGTATCTTGAGGAGTAACGTTCTCTGGTAAGGGGCTAAAGCAGAACTTCCAGGTTCATGGCAGGAGATTGCCAGTGAGGCATCTATTAGACGAGATTCTCTGTGAGCACTGTTTATAAATCCTTGCTCTTTTGGCAAGTCTGCAATGCTAGAAAATTCTTGTGACTGTTCTGCATCTTCCATTGAGTTGAAAGGAATGTGGACAACGGCTTCTTTTTATGATGGGGCTTAGGAGACCTTCCTATGGTAACAGTGAGCAGCAAAGTCCTGGATGTAGGAGACATTAGATCTTGAAGCTGGGTGTGACTGTGGCCTTGACTTCCACAGGCAAAACAATCCAAACTTAGATGTGAGGTCACAAGATGTCATGGATGTCAATCAGAAGTATTTTGAAGGGGATTAGCATGAAGAGATATTGCTCCCCGCAGAAGATTCATTTTAAACATGGGTTGCGATGAAAGGTTACAGCTTCTCTCTCCACAGAGGTTGCTAGATCTATGGCCAGCTCCCTACATTTTCTCTTTTCATTTCACATTAGAGAGAAAAATCTGCTTAATTGAATGCAAGACCATGAGACCATAAGACATAGGAGCAGAATTATGCTATTTGGCCCATCGAGTCTGCTCCACCATTCCATCATGGCTTATCTGTCAATCCATAATATCCCTCTCAATCCTATTCTTCTGCCTTCTCCCTGTAACCTATGATTCCCTTACTAATCAAGAACCTATCAATCCCCACTTTAAATGCAGCCATTAAGATGGCTGCCACAGCGGTCTGGGGCAATGAATTTCACTGATTCACCACCTTCTGGCTAAAGAAATTTCTCCAATTCTCTTTCTGAAGGAATATCACTCTACTCTGAGGCTGTGCCCTTGGGTACTAGACTCCTGAAACGTAGGAGACATCCTCTCCATGTCCACTCTAACGAGGCCTTTTGATATTTGACAGGTTTCAATGAGATTCTTCACCCACCCCACCCCCCCCAACTCCCCATTCTTCAAAACTTCAGTGAGTACAGGTACAGGCCCAGAGCCATCAAACACTCCTGATGTGTTAGTCCTTTCATCCCCGGAAAAATCTCATTTACTGTGAGATATAATGCTCCTACATGATCTAATCAGAGGTTTATGTTTAATGGACATTTTATTTATCAGGTTAGGAAGGGATAATGCATCCAACATTGAACCTAACAAAATACAGAATATAGAACGAGTCCTTCAGTCTACAAGGTGTACAGCAACAAAGATGACAAATTAAACTAAACCTGTCCATATCCCTCAATCCCTGCACATTTATGTACCTAAATGCCACTATCATGTCTGTCGGCACCACCAGTCCTGTCAGCTCATTTCAGGCACCTATCACTCTCTGTATGAAGAACTTGCATTACACTTCCCCTTTAAACTTTCCCCTCTTACTTTAAAGTCATGTCCCCTAGTATTTGACATTTGTATCCTGGGGAAAAGATTCTGATTATCTACCCTATCTGTGCCAATCATAATTCTACAAACCTGTCACCTCCCTCACGACAGTGGAAGCAATCCAAGTTGATCCAACCTCCCTTGTAGCTAACTCTTTCTAATTATAGTAGGTGAATGACTAAATTAACTGATTCTTTAGTGGTGTATTTTAGAACAGGTAACAGTATACTCTGACAATTGCTGGAGTATTTCAAATTATCCTAAGAATGTGCAGAAAAGCGTGTTAGCAGCTCATCTAAAGGACAGTATTACTGACAACATTCCATCAAGTCCACACCATGATATCAACCTAGATTTAGTGCTGAAGTGAGGCTTGACTCAGCAATGACTGACTTGGAGTTAAGAACTCTATCAATAGAGTTGCATAGAGAAATAAACTGGAGGTAGGAAGTCAATTGAAGATGACTATTGTTGAAAGGCACCAGTCCTCCAAAGAAACAACTTGCCAATGAAGAACACAAGATGCTAAAAACATTAACAGATCAGGCAAAACCCATGGAAAGTGAAGTAGAGTCAGTGCTCCAGCAAGATGACCATCATCCATCTCTCTCTACTATTGATGCTACTGACCTGGTGAGTCATCGCATTTTGTTTCAGAGCTCCAGGAACAACAGCTTGTCACTTGACCCACAATTTGCCAAGCTCTTCCCCCCTGACTTAGATAAGGAATACAATTAAATAAGTGTTCAGTAGCATTCATTATACATCCTTAATTAAGCACTGAATCAGCTGTCTTTCAAGGCCATCTCAAAAGACAAGAGTCCACTATACTGCTGAATCTAAAGTCCCATGTAGATCAGACCCCAGATAAGAAAGGTATATTTCTTCCCCGAAGGCTAGTACTGAGCTAGATGGGTTCTTACAATTAGTCTCAGATAGGATCAGAGTCAACAAACAATCTGCTTCAAAACCTCAACATATCAGGCAGTACCTGTGGTGGGAAAAGAATTGTTGACATTTCTGATAAAAACCCTGCACTGGAACTGAGAACAGAGAGGCAAGGTAACATAGAAACATAGAAACCCTACAGCACAATACAGCAACACACATCAAAGTTACAGGCCCTTTGGCTCACAAAGCTGTGCCAAACATGTCCTTACCTTAAAACTACCTAGGCTTACCCATAGCTCTCTATTTTTCTAAGCTCCATGTAGCCAACTAGAAGTCTCTTAAAAGGCCCTATTGTTTCTGCCTCCACCACCGCCGCCGGCAGCCCATTCCACGTCCTCACCACCCTGTGTAAAAAACTTACCCCTGACATCTCCTCTGTACCTGCTTCCAAGCACCTTAAAACTATGCCCTCTCATGCTAGCTGTTTCAGCCCTGGGAAAAAGCCTCTGACTATCCACACGATCAATGCCTCTCATTATCTTGTACACCTCTATCAGGTCACCACTCATCCTCTGTCGCTCCAAGGAGAAAAGGTAGTTAGTAGAAAGAGAAAAAAGGGAGTGTCAAAAAAGGGTTCTGAAGCAAATGGTGAACTGAGGGGCGGAGTAGGATGACAGGCAAGTAGAGCTAGGTCGGTGAGGTGAGCGAGGCTGGAGTTGAAAGACTGTGACAGCTGAATGATACATGTAGGGAGACTAAGAGACAGAGGATAAAGGGTGAGAAAACAGATGAACCAAAGTGGGAGAGGACAATGAGAAGTGTCACCAATGCTAATTCAAGTAATTGTATTCCAAATTATTTAATTATTTGAAATTAAATTTTCCATTGGCTAGACAGGGACTCAAAATCACATCTTCAGATCTCCAGGCATCTGGAAAACAGTATGATATTCTGAAGATCATGCCAGCACCTCCCTGCAATCAAAAATAACACAAATCACACCATCACATGCAAAGAGTAAAGATAAGAGTGAAATCATACCGTGAAGCTGTTGTTGACGTTTTTCGTGCTTGATTCAGCAACACTTGCATCAGACAAGTCTACTTCATCAAATATAAGGGACTGTCAAGGGAAAAGGAAAAAATAGAACAATGTAAATGAAAGTAACAATTCACTCTGCAACACACATAAAAATTGCCTGAAACGTCGACTGTACCTCTTCGACTGATCCTACCTGGCCTGCTGCGTTCACCAGCAATTTTTATGTGTGTTGCTTGAAATTCCAGCATCTGCAGATTTCCTCATGTTTCTGTTTTTAAATTCACCCTACATTTCCTTTTGTCAACAATACAGTATTCAACAGAAGCAGCCCATCACCATGTTTTAGAATGCCTGCTCAGATGTTTACAGTCGTGTGCAGTGTTTGTCCCTTTTTCAAGTGGGCACGCACATCCAACTCACCCAAAGTCAAAGGATTGGACCCCAAGTAGGAAGGTCAACTCGGTTAAGGGATATCTCGGAAGTCAGAAGGCCATGTACAGTTCTCACAGGTATGGAAGAGATTGAGAAGAAGCAGCTTCAAATTGCTGGACTTGGTTAACCTGCCCTGGACTCAGCATACTGAAGCAAGGCATGCCAGCACCTTTACTTTCTTACCAGCTTAAGGAGATTTGGCATGTCACCATGTATCCTAATTGACTTTTATATGTAAATGCACTGTTGAAAGTATCCTGATTGAGAGTATCCTTTTTTCCCTGCAACCCAATCAAATTGAGAGAGGAGTCTACATACAGGTTGAAGCGAGAGATCTAAGAAGGAACATTTGCGGGCTTTCAGCTTTTTCCAGCAGCCCAATTAAATCGAGAGAGGAGGCTACACACAGTTTGGAGCTAGGCATTTCAAAAGGAGTGCTAGAAAGCTTTCATTTTCTTCCAGCAGCTTAATCAAGTTGTGATTTGTTAACAAGGGCAAACAAAAATAAGACAGGCACAAGTGGAGCTGCCATTGCTGGAGTGGACCAGTGTTAGAATGGGGAAGCATTGGCTCAACAGGCTTGGGCAAGGTAAGTTTCTTGTAAGTTTCTTTTTCTTCAGTCTTCATCTGTAAGTGCTTAGCTAGTGCAAGGAGAATGGCTCCAGGGGGCTGTGTTGTGTTTTTTGTGTGAGATCTGGGAATTATGGGAGACCTCCAGCCTCTCATATAGCCACATCTGCACCAGGTGTATCAAGCTGCAGCTTCTCAGAGAACATGTTAAGGAACTGGAACTGCAGCTCAATGACCTTTGGTTCATATAGGAAACTGAGAAGGAGGTAGATAGGAGCTACAAGGAAGAAATCACCCCTAAGTTACAGGAGGCAGGTACCTGGGTGATTATCAGGAGAGAGAAAGGCAATGGGCAGCCAGTGCAGAGTACCAATATTCTAACCAATAGTCAGACCAATCTTACAGTTTTTCATAGAACATAGAACAGTACAGCACAGTACAGGCCCTTCAGCCCACAATGTTGTGCTGATCCTTAAACCCTGCCTCCCATATAACCCCCCACCTTAAATTCCTCCATATACCTGTCTAGTAATCTCTTAAACTTTACTAGCGTATCTGCCTCCACCACTGACTCAGGCAGTGCATTCCACGCACCAACCACTCTCTGAGTAAAAAACCTTCCTCTAATATCCCCCTTGAACTTCCCACACCATACCTTAAAGCCATGTCCTCTTGTATTGAGCAGTGGTGCCCTGGGGAAGAGGCACTGGCTGTCCACTCTATCTATTCCTCTTAATATCTTGTATACCTCTATCATGTCTCCTCTCATCCTCCTTCTCTCCAAAGAGTAAAGCCCTAGCTCCCTTAATCGCTGATCATAATCCATACTCTCTAAACCAGGCAGCATCCTGGTAAATCTCCTCTGTACTCTTTCCAATGCTTCCACATCCTTCCTATAGTGAAGCGACCAGAACTGGACACAGTACTGGTTTAACCAGAGTTTTATAGGGCTGCATCATTACCCCGCGACTCTTAAATTCTATCCCTCGACTTATGAAAGCTAACACTCCATAAGCTTTTTTAACTACCATATCTACCTGTGAGGCAACTTCCAGGGATCTGTAGTCATGTACCCCCAGATCCCTCTGCTCCTCCACACTTCCAAGTATCCTGCCATTTACTTTGTACGCTGCCTTGGAGTTTGTCCTTCCAAAATGTACCACCTCACACTTCTCCGGGTTGAACTCCATCTGCCACTTCTCAGTGCACTTCTGCATCCTATCAATGTCTCTCTGCAATCTTCGATAATCCTCTACACTATCTACAACACCACCAACCTTTTTGTCGTCTGCAAACTTGCCAACCCACCCTTCTACCCCTACATCCAGGTCGTTAATAAAAATCATGAAAAGTAGAGGTCCCAGAACCGATCCTTGTGAGACACCACTAGTCAATCCAAATCCAATCCAAATGTACTCCCTCCACCAAGACCCTCTGCTTTCTGCAGGCAAGCCAATTCTGAATCTTCCTGGCCAAACTTCCCTGGACCCCATGCCTTCTGACTTTCTGAATAAGCCTACTGTGTGGAACCTTGTCAAATGCCTTACTAAAATCCATGTAGATCACATCCACTGCACTACCCTCATCTATATGCCTGGTCACTTCCTCAAAGAACTCTATCAGGCTTGTTAGACATGATCTGCCCTTCACAAAGCCATGCTGACTGTCTCTGAACAGACCACGTTTCTCAAATACCCACAGAACCTATCTCTAAGAATCTTTTCCAACAGCTTTCCCACCACAGACGTAAGGCTCACTGGTCTATAATTACCCAGACTATCCCTACTACCTTTTTTGAACAAGGAGACAACATTCGCCTCCCTCCACTCCTCCGGTACCATTCCCGTGGACAACGAGGACGTAAAGATCCTAGCCAGAGGCTCAGCAATCTCTTCCCTCCCCTCGTGGAGCAGTCTGGGGAATATTCCGTCAGGCCCTGGAGACTTATCCATCCTAATGTATTTTAACAACTCCAACACCTCCTCTCCCTTAATGTCAACATGCTCCAGAACATCAACCTCACTCATATTGTCCTCACCATCAACAAGTTCCCTCTCATTGGTGAATATCGAAGAGAAGTATTCATTGAGGACCTCGCTCACTTCCACAGTCTCCAGGCACATCTTCCCACCTTTATCTCTAATCGGTCCTACCTTCACTCCTGTCATCCTTTTGTTCTTCACATAATTGAAGAATGTCTTGGAGTTTTCCTTTACCCTACTTGCTCTCCTCAGCCCCTTCTTGAGCTCCTTTCTTGTTACCCTATATTCCTCAATAGACCCATCTGATCCTTGCTTCCTAAACTTCATGTATGCTGCTTTCTTCCACCTGACTAGATTCTCCACCTCACTTGTCACCCATGGTTCCCTCACCCTTCAATTCTTTATCTTCCTCACTGGGACAAATTTATCCCTAACATCCTGCAAGATATCCCTAAACATCGACCACATGTCCATAGTACATTTCCCTGAAAAAACTTCATCTCAATTCACACCTGCAAGTTCTAGCCTTATAGCCTCATAATTTGTCCTTCCTCAATTAAAAATTTTCCTGTCCTCTCTGATTCTATCCTTTTCCATGATAATGCTAAAGGCCAGGGAGCGGTGGTCACTGTCCCCCAGATGCTCACCCACTGAGAGATCTGTGACCTGACCCAGTTCGTTACCTAATACTAGATCTAGTACAGCATTCCCCCGAGTCGGCCTGTCCACAAACTGTGACAGGAATCCGTCCTGGACACACTTAACAAACTCTGCCCCGTCTAGACCATTGGAACGAATCAGGTGCCAATCAATATTAGGGAAATTAAAGTCACCCATGATAACAACCCTGTTATTTTTGCACCTTTCCAAAATCTGCCTCCAATCTGCTCCTTGGTATCTCTGCTACCAGGGGGCCTATAGAATACTCCCAATAGAGTAACTGCTCCCTTCCTGTTCCTGACTTCTACCCATACTGACTCAAAAGAGGATCCTGCTACATTACCCACCCTTTCTGTAGCTGTAATAGTATCCCTGACCAGTAATGCCACCTCTCCTCCCCTTTTCCCCCCTCTCTATCCCTTTTAAAGCACTGAAATCCAGGAATATTGAGAATCCATTCCTGCCCTGGTGCTAGCCAAGTGTCTGTAATGGCCACTACATCATAATTCCATGTATGTATCCAAGCTCGCAGTTCATCACCTTTGTTCCTGATGCTTCTTGCATTGAAGTACATGCACTTTAGCCCTTCTACCTTACTACCTCTACACTCTTTATTCTGTTTCTCTTTCATCAAAGCCTCTTTATATGTTAGATTTGGCTTTACTCCATGCACTATACTTGCAGTTCTTGCATGACCTTTATCCTCCTCCACCTCAAGGAAGTTACCAGGAAAGTTAATGAAGGCAAGGCAGTGGATGTTGTCTACATGACTTTAACAAAGCATTTTTGACAAGGTTCCGCATGGGAGGTTGGTTAAGAAAGTTCAATTGCTCAGCATTCAAGATGAGGTAGTAAATTGGATTACATTGGCTTTGTGGGAGAAGCCAGCAAGTGGTAGTAAAAGGTTGCCTCTCTGACTGGAGGTCTGTGGCTAGTGGAGTATTGTAGGGCTCGGTGCTGAGTATCTGTCGTTTATCATCTATATCAATGATCCGGATGATAATATGGTTAACTGAGTCAGCAAATTTACAGATGATACCAATATTGGGAGTGCAGTGGACAGTGAGGAAGACTATCAAAGCTTGCAGTGGGATCTGGATCAGCTGGAACAGTGGGCTGAAAAATGGCAGATGGAATTTAATGTAGACAAGTCTGAGGTGTTACACTTTGGGAGGATCAACCAGGGTGGGTCTTACACAGTGAGCAGTAGGGCACTGAGTAGTACGGTAGAACAAAGGAATCTGGGAATACAGGTCCAGAATTCATTGGAAGCGGCATTACAGATAGATTGGGTATAACTGAAAGCTTTTGGCACATTCAAGTTATAGAGATGTAATGCTGAAGTTGTATAAGACGTTGGTGAGGTTTAATTTGGACTATTGTGTGCAGTTTTGGTCACCTAGCTACAGGAAAGACGTAAATAAGATTGATAGAGTACAGAAAATTTATAAGGATTTTTCCAGGACTGGAGCACTTGAGTTGTACGGAAAGGTGGCATAGGTTACAACTTTATTCCCTTGACTGTAGAAGATTGAGGGGAGATTTGATAGAAGTATACAAAATTAGGATGGGCATAGATAGGGTAAATGCAAACAGGCTTTCTCCACTGAGGTTGAGTGAGACTACAACTAGAGGTCACATGAGTTAAAGTTTAAGGGGAACATGAGGGGAAACTACTTCCCTCAGAGGGGGATGATAATATGCAACGATCTGCTAGTGCAAGTTGTGGATGCAATTTCGATTTCCACATTAAAAAGAAGTTTGGATGGGAGGGGTATGGGTATAGTCCGGGTGCAGGTCGAATAGACTAGAGAGTCTAAATGGTCCAGCATGGACTAGATGCGCCAAAGGACCTGTTACTGTGCTGCAGTTTTCCATGACTCTAGGTCTCTGCCCCTGTGGATGTTCACCCAATAGCAAGTATACCATGGGGAGGGAAACAACCTACTAAGGAGGAGCCACAGCAGCTGGGTATCTGGCACTGAGTCTGGTGCTGTGGTTCAGAAGGGAACGGGGGGGTGAAGAGGACTGCAGTAGTCATGGGGCCGTAATTAGAGGAGTAGACAGAAGATTCCATACGTGTCGAAGAGATACCTGGACGGTATGGTGTCTCCCAGTGCCAGGATCAGGGATGACTCAGATTGGATATTGGCATTCTGAAGGAGGAAGGAGAGCAGCCAGAAGTCCTGGTACATATTGGCACCAATGACGTAGGTAGGAAAAGGGAGGACATCCTGAAGAGAGAATTTAGGGAGTTGGGTAAAAAGCTGAAAAGCAGGACTTCTAGGTCGTAATCTCTGGATTGCTGGCTGTGCCAGGGGCCAGTGAGGGTGAAAGGATGATATGGCAGATGAATGTGTGGCTGAGGAACTGGTGCAGGGACAGGACTTCAGATTTCTGTATCAATGGGATCACTTCTGGGGAAGGTATGACTTGCACAAATGTGATGGGTTACACCTGCACCTGAGGAGGACCAACATTCTTGCAGACAGGCTTGCTAAAGCTGTTGGGGAGGGTTTAAGCTAATTAGGCAGGGGAATGGGAACCAGAGTGATAGGGCTGAGGATTGGGCAGTTGGTACAGAACTAGATGCAGTGTACAATGAGACTGTCAAAAAGGACAGGCAGATGATGGGGAAAATTTGCAGTCAGTGGGATAAGTTGCAGTGTACTATCAGCCCATCCAGTCTGCTCCACCATTCAATCATGGGCTGATCCAATTCTTCCAGTCATCCCCACTCTCCTGCTTTCACCCCACACCCTTTGATGCCTTGGCTAATCAAGAACCTATCTGTCTATGCCTTAAATACACCCGATGACTTGGCCTCCACAGCCGCTCGTGGCAACATTTCCACAGATTTACCACCCTCCGACTAAAGTAATTTTTCCACATCTCAGTTCTAAATGGACGTCCTTCAATCCTGAAGTTGTGCCTCTTGTCCTAGAATCCCCTACCATGGGAAATAACTTTGCCATATCTAATCTGTTCAGGCCTCTTAACATTCGGAATGTTTCTATGAGATCCCCCCTCATTCTCCTGAACTCCAGGGAATACAGCCCAAGAGCTGCCAGACGTTCCTCCTATGGTAACCCTTTCATTCCTGAAATCATTCTCGTGAATCTTCTCTGAACCCTCTCCAATGTCAGTACATCCTTTCCAAAATAAGGAGCTCAAAACTGCACACAATACTCCAAGTGTGGTCCCACAAGTGCCTTATAGAGCCTCAACATCACATCCCTGCTCTTATATTCTATACCTCTGGAAATGAATGCCAACATTGCATTTGCCTTCTTCACCACTGACTCAACCTGGAGGTTAACCTTCAGGGTATCTTGCACAAGGACTTGCAAGTCCCTTTGCATCTCTGTATTTTGAATTCTCTTCCCATCTAAATAATAGTCTGCTCATTTATTTCTTCCACCAAAGTGCATGACCATACACTTTCTAACATCGTATTTCATTTGTCACTTCTTTGCCCATTCCCCTAAAGTCTTTCTGCAGGCTCTCTGTTTCCTCAACACTACCCGCTCCTCCACCTATCTTTGGCAAATTTAGCAACAAATCCATTAATACCATAGTCCATTGACATACATCGTAAAAAACAGCAGTCCCAACACCGACTCCTGTGGAACTCCACTGGTAACCAGCAGCTAGCCAGAATAGGATCCCTTTATTCCCACTCCCTGTTTTCTGCTGACCAGCCTATGCTCCACCTATGCTAGTAACTTCGCTGTTTTTCAATGGGCTCTTATCTTGCTAAGCAGCCTCATGTGCGGCACCGTGTCAAAGGCCTTCTGAAATGCTGATGGGGACAAAGATCGAAAACGGTGAAGAATACAGGACTAAAGGTGTTATACTTGAATGTACGCAGTATACGGATTAAGATAGGTGATCTTGTAGTGCAATTAAAGATTGCCATGTATGATGTTGTGGGCATCACTGAGTTGTGGCTGAAAGAAGTTCATAGTTGGGAGCTTAACATCCAAGGATACACTTTGTATTGAAAGGACAGGCAGGTGATCAGAGAGAGCAGGAGTGGCTCTGTTGGTAAAAATATTAAATCAAATCCTTAGAAACAAGTGACATAGGATTGGAAGATGTAGAATCCTTGTGGGTAGAGTTAAGAAAGTACAAGATTAAAAAGACCTCTGGTGGGAGTTATATACAGGCCTCCGAACAGCAGCCACGATATGGGCTACAAATTACAATGGAAGATAGAAAACACATGTCAAAAGAGCAATATTGCGATAGTTATGGGGGATTTCAATAAGCAAGTAAACTGGAAAAATCAGATTGGTGCTGGATTCCAAGAGAGGGAATGTGTAGAATGCCCATGAAATTACTTTTTTAGAGCAATTTGTGGTTGAGCCCACAAGGAGAAAGGACATTACATATCGGGAAACACACATCAAAGTTGCTGGTGAACACAGCAGGCCAGGCAGCATCTGTAGGAAGAGGCGCAGTCGACGTTTCAGCAACTTTGATGTGTGTTGCTTGAATTTCCAGCATCTGCAGAATTCTTGTTGATTACATATCGGGTGCTGTGTAATGAACTGGATTTGATTAGGGAGCTTAAGGTACAGGAGCCCTCAGGAGACAGTGATCATAATATGATAGACTTCACCCTGCAACTTGAAAGGGAGAAGCTAAAGTCAGATATATCAGCATTACAGTGGAGTTATAGAGGCATGAGAGAGGAGCAGGCAAAACTTGATTAGAAGGGAACACTAGCAGGGATGGTGGTAGAACAGCAAAGGCTTAAATTTCTGGGAGAAATTCAGAAGCATAGGATAGACAATAGACAATAGGTGCAGGAGCAGGCCATTCAGCCCTTCGAGCCAGCACCACCATTCACTGTGATCATGGCTGATCATCCACAATCAGTACCATTTTCCTGCCTTCTCCCCATATCCCTTCACTCAGCTATCTTTAAGAGCTCTATCTAACTCTTTCTTGAAAGAATCCAGAGAATTGGCCTCCACTGCTTTCTGAGGCAGAGCATTCCACAGAACCACAA
The DNA here is from genome assembly GCF_030028105.1 of Mobula birostris. Lineage (NCBI taxonomy): Eukaryota > Metazoa > Chordata > Chondrichthyes > Myliobatiformes > Myliobatidae > Mobula > Mobula birostris. Next base: position 91,447,829 of record NC_092375.1, read on the forward strand.
CCCTCTGTGTGAAAAACTTTTTCCTCAACTCTGTTCTAAATGGTCTACCCCTTATTCTTAAACTGTGGCCTCTGGTTCTGGACTCCCCCAACATCGAGAACATGTTTCCTGCCTCTAACGTACCCAATCCCTTAATAACCTTATATGTTTCAATCAGATCCCCTCTCATCCTTCTAAATTCCAGTGTATACAAGCCCAAAGGTAGATACTTCCCAAAGAAGACAAAGTATTCTACAGGCAGGTTGACACAACAATAGCTGACAAGGGAACATAAAAGCAAAAGTAAAAGCATAAAATAGAGCAAAAATTATTGGGAAGTATTTAAGAACCAACAGAAGGCAACTGAAAAAGCCATAAGGAGGGGAAAGTTGAAATATCAAGGTAAGCTAGCCAATAATATTAAAGAGGATGCTAAAGGTTTCTTCATCTATATAAAGAGTAAAAGAGAGGCAAGAATAGAAATGGCAGACAAACTAATGAAGTATTCTGCATCTATCTACAATGTTGAAGACACTAGCAGTATGCCAGAAATACGAGAGTGTTAGCGGACAGAAGTGAGTGCAATTGGTATCACTAAGAAGAAGGTGCTTTGGAGGTAGAAAGGTCTGAAGGTAGGGAAATCACCTGGACCAGATGGACTAATGAAATCTTAAATATTTTGTTGCTTTAATTAGAAACTGCAGGGAAAATTTTGCAAAAGGCACATATTGATAACACCAAGTGGATTGTGATCAACAAACTATTCAAGGAAGTCTAGAGCAGAATACATTCTAACTACAAAAATTTTTTATTAATATAAAGTGAGTAAAAGACTTATATAGCAGAGCTCCCTACAAATTATGCTCCTTTAGTTTAATGCTTTAATTTTCATTTTTTTAGCTAGCTATTTAAAATAAAATCTCCCAGTCTTGTCAATTTCTTAAGACCAATATAACTTCAGGAAACATATGCCAGTCTACATCAACAATGAGAGAATCAGCAGCTTTAAATTCCTGGCAATTAACACATCAGATTACCTGTCCTGAGTCCAGCACATAGATATAATCACAAGGAAGGCACACCAACATCGATACTTTCCTAGAACATTAAGGAGATTTGGCACGAAAGCAAACACTCAAACACACTTACACAAAATGCAGGCCCCAATGGAGTACCTGGTAAGGCTCTGAAAACTTGTGCCAACCAACTGGCAAGAATATTCAAGTATATTTTCAATCTCTCACTGCCACGGTCCTAAGTTCCCAATTGCTTCGAAAAAGCAATAATTATACCAGTGCCTAAGAAGAGTAGTGTGAGCTGTCTTAATGACTATCACCCAGTAGCACTCACATCTATAGTGATGAAACGGTTTGAAAAGTTGGTCATGGCTAGAATGAACTCCTGCCTCAGCAAGGACCTGGACTCACTACAATTTGTCTATCGCCACAAAAGGTCTATGGCAGACGCAATCTCACACGGTCTTAGATCACCTGGACAATACAAACATCTATGTCAGGATGCTGTTTGACTATACATTTAATACCATCATTCCCACAGTCCTGATCGATAAGCTACAGAACCTGGGCCTCTGTACCTCCCTCTGTAATCGACCTCCTAACCAGAAGACCACAATCTTGCAGATTGGTGATATTATCTCCTACTGGATGACGATCAACACTGGTGCACCTCAGGGGTGTACGCTCAGCCCACTACTCTACTCCCTCTATACTCATGACTGTGTTGATAGGCATAGCTCAAATGCCATCTAAAAATTTGCTGATGATACAACCATTGTTGGTAGAATTTCAATTGGAGATGAGAGGGTGTACAGGAGCAAGATACAAAACTAGTTGAGTGGTGTCACAGCAACAACTTTACACTCAATGTCAGTAAGACCAAAGAGCTGATTGTGGACTTCAGGAAGGGTAGATAAGGGAACATGAACCTCATAAAAGGATCAGAAATAAAAAGAGTGAGCAATTTCAAGTTCCTTGGTGTCAAGATCTCTAAGGGTCTAATTTGGTCCCAACATATTGATGCAGCTATAAAGAAGGCAAAACTGGGGCTATATTTGATTAGGAGTTAGAAGAGATTTGGGTTGTCACCTAAAACACTCAAAAACTTCTATAGATGTACCATGGAGAGTATTCTGACAGGCTACATCACTGTCTGGTGGGGGAGGGGTGGGGGTTGTGGGGAGGCTACTGCACAGGACCAAACGAAGCTACAGAAAGTTGTAAAATTATTCAGCTCCATCTTAGGTACTAGCCTCGATAGTACCCAAGACATCTTCAAGGAGCGGTGCCTCAAAAAGGCGGCATCAATTATTAAGGACCACCATCACCCAGGGCATGCCTCTATTGATTGTTACCATCATCAGGGAGGAAATACAGAAGCCTGAAGGCACACATAGTGTTTCAGAAGCAGCTTCTTCCCTGCTGCCATATGATTCCTAACTGGACATTGAACCCATGAACACGGCCTCGCTTTTTAAAAAATATATACTGCTTGTTTCTACACTATTTTAATCTGTGTAACATGCTGTAAGGTTTCACTGTTAATGTAATAGTTTCTCTGCAGCAGCAATGTTTGAGTTATGACTAGAGATAACGGGGTTAGGAATGCTGTTGTTCTTTCTTGTGAGCTGGAAGAGGAATTTTTGCGGTCTTTTGCCAGGGAGAGATGAGGAGAGAAGACGCAAATGGAGGGATTTGGTAGACCGCCGAATGGGGTGGATTTGGAGCGAGGGTTCGAAAGGAAGCGACGATCGGAGGAGGTCGATGGTGGACGATAGACTTATCAGTGAGCTCCAACATTGCACAACAGACTGTTTAATAAGATTGGGCAGGCTAGATGTAGGAAGATTGTTCCCAATGTTGGGGAAGTCCAGAACGAGGGGTCACAGTTTGAGGATAAAGGGGAAGCCCTTTCTTTTACATTTCTTTACTAATCATATAGTCAAAGTAAGAATTAATTGTTTAATCGCATTTGTGTACTGTTTGTTATTTCGGGGTACTGATTTGTAACAGGGGACACATCGCGCAGGATCCACCCAAACAAGATTTCTTAAGTTTGGCCGAACCCGGAGGGCTATCACCCCCTATATTAACCCGCTAGCCGAAGTGTGAATTACATAGAAACATAGAAACAAGGTGCAGGAGTAGGCCATTCGGCCCTTCAAGCCTGCATCGCCATTCAGTATGATCATGGCTGATCATCCAACTCAGAACCCTGTATCAGCCTTCCCTCCATAACCCCTGATCCCTTTAGCCACAAGGGCCATATCTAACTCCCTCTTAAATATAGCCAATGGACTGGCCTCAACTGTTTCCTGTGGCAGAGAATTCCACAGATTCACCACTCTCTGTGTGAAGAAGTTTTTCCTAATCTCGGTCCTAAAAGGCTTCCCCTTTATCCTCAAACTGTGACCCCTCGTTCTGGACTTCCCCAACATTGGGAACAATCTTCCTACATCTAGCCTGTCCAATCCCTTTAGGATTTTATATGTTTCAATCAGATCCTCCCTCAATCTTCTAAATTCCAACGAGTATAAGCCTAGTTCATCCAGTCTTTCATCATATGAAAGTCCTGCCATCCCAGGAATCAATCTGGTGAATCTTCTTTGTACTCCCTCTATGGCAAGGATATTACATACATATATATATGTGTGTGTGTATGTGTGTGTGTGTGTGTGTGTGTGTGTGTGTGTGTGTATGTGTGTCTATATATATATACATACACACACATGTACACACACACATACTTACTGTAATTGATTTATTTTTTCTTTCTTTCTATATTATCATGTATTGCATTGTACTGCTGCTGCTAAGTTAACAAATTTTATGACACATGCTGGTGACAATAAACCTGATTCTGATTCTGTTTCTGATATATGTTTTTCTTATGAATGCTGCTTATCTGATGCTACGTGTATGTGATACTGTTGCAAGTTTTTCATTACACCTCCCCATACATGTACTTGTGCATATGACAATAAACTTGTCTTTAACTTTTCAGAAACTTCAAATTAAGAATACACATTTAATCCCACACTTGAGACAACTTTTTCATAGGTTACAGCAGAAAAGACATTGAATGCCAACAGGTAGCATTCACTCTCATTTTTTATATGAATTTGTGGCAATTACTGAAATAGAGATGGATTCCAAAATGCAAATTTCAGACTAGAACCATCTTGTAATTACTGGCAGGATGATGATTTTATAGTTTCTTATTAACTATTTGTTATGTATTGTCTGGAAGCAAAATGGAAGTAGTTTAACTGTGAGCCGGATCTTGTTGGCTCAGACCCACTTGTCAGATTCACTGCTGATCATCAACATCTACCCACTCTCACTGGTCCTCTACACATGCTGGTTATCACAATGTCAAAGTAAAGTTTATTGTCATATGCACAAATATGTGTGTGCACAGGTGCAATGAAAAACTTACTTGCAGCAGCGTCATAGGCTCAGGCATCAAATAAGCAGGATTCACAAGAAAGATAAACTATACACAATTTTTTTACAGTTCTCCTTCAGTAATGTGAAATTATCTAATTTTATAATGGATTTTTTTCTCACCAATACCCTTGCAAAGAAATGTATTAAATGTACATCCAGCTGGAAATGAGCTGTTCAGATAAACTGGGTCAAGTTAGTGATGTACTGCTATCAAGAAAGTTAACACAATGAGGAAATGAATTGCAGCCTTTTCTGGTAATAATTTACAAAAATTACACTTTCACCAACCATTTGACAGCTTCTATAACATCTATAAAGCCAGTAAAGTATTCTTTTTTTGTAATTTTTTTTTATTGAAGTTCATCATCGAACAAATATTTCCATGAGATGTGTTTCAGATACCGTACATATTTATCATCATATTCATATTTGCCACAAATCTCCACATAATATTTATCTGAAGTATACACTTATAGAAAAGAGAGGAAAGAAAGAACAAGCAAAAGGAGAAAACTATGTACAAGTACGGAGTGATCTCAGTAAAGTATTCTTGATACTTCAAACAAATACATTACAAAATGTAAGGAAAGCAAGAAGTGCAGTGTTGTTGCAAAGGTGAAAATGGCAACATCACTTGATAATAAACACCAAGTTCTAGTATGACCACTTTTTTGTGAGCTTTACTTTAATTTTGTTCATGGGATGAGGAATTCACAGACAAAACCATATTTTGCTCATCACTAATTACCCCTGAACTGAGTAACTTGCCCAGTAATTTCATTGGGCTGTTAGAAGTCAATAACAGTGGTGACTCTACAGCACACATAACCTAGTTTCAGTCTAAGGGTGGTATATTTCATTGTCAGAACCAACAACTTAAGTTCCTGGTACTATTTATTTAATTACCTCAAATTTCTGCTACTATGGTGGAATCACATCACTATATTCCCAAACCCTCAGATTCAATAAATTTATCTCCTGCAGACAGATGATATCCAAGTTTTGAGATCGAAGATCAATTCTGAATGATATACAGTAGCCTCATTTTACTTTGCAAAAAAAAGACTAAGATTGGAACTGCTGTATAACTTTACATTGGTCTCAATATTTACATAAAATTAACTTACCATGAACTCACTTGAACAAATGAATGAATGACTGCTAAGTTGCCAGATAAGAATTTTAACTAGAGCATACCTAATGTTTGCATGCAAGTCTCCCACAGCATAGTTTAAGGCTACTTTAATTTAATGTCACAAGGCTTCCAAATTTGCTTTCAGTTTAGGTTATTTCATCTGACGGATGTCAAGGGATTTTTTTTTTAAATACTAATCTCAGATGATTTTCACATTCCACTTCAATATACTGGATATTGCAATTGGGTCACTTCATTTTGTTCTGAAATTAAAACAAATTAAAAGCATGAATCTTGTTGAACCTTTACTTCTATCCATCTCTGAGCCAAACAGAAACATTCTGTTTTCACTTTGTCTTTTAAAGATCTACTTACCCCCAACCTCTGCTCAAACCCCATCTACTCTACTATACCTCCTTTCTGTACCTTTTGCTTCCAACATCTTTCCTATGTTTATTTTTCACAATCATGGTATTTGGCTCTCATCCCATACTGCTTCAACAAAAAGAATTCCATCAGCTTTGTCATGCAGTGTGTGAGGAATATACTGCAACAGGCACTCTTTTCTGAGCAACACACAAGATGCTGGAAGAATCAGGACACCAGGACAGGCAACATTTTGTGTGTTGCTCAGAACAAAGTGCTTGTGTAGGGAAATGGACAGTTCACATTTCGGTGTGGGCTATCCATTCTGACCCTTCATCTAAGACCTGAAGAGTTGGCAGCCCATTTTCTTCCACTGATGCTACCCAACACGAAGAGTTCATCCAGCATCTTGTGGGTTGCACCTAATTCTCACATCTGCAATCTCATGTGACTATTCTGAGCTCTTGTCACAGGAAGAGATTACTAGTTGGGCAAAGGAAAAGACTCATGGAGCATTACACTTCCCTGAAAAAATCCAATATACTTGCTGACTCTGAAAATCCATAGCCAATCCACACAGTGGTAGAACAGCATTTGGAGCATCAGGTGTACAAGAAGCAGAAGAGTACATTCTCCACCATCTACAACCCACTCATCACTCAGGCACCTCCTACCCTATCTGTCTCATCAGTCACCTCAGAACAGAACTAGAAGTCTTCAAACTAGACTTCTACAAAGCAAGAACAAGAGGTTCCTGTTTGCCACAGCCAGATCATTCTTAATGTAAGAAACAATCCGCTGGAGAAACTCAGCAGGTGTGCAGCATCTGTGGGGGAAAGTAAATGTCTATAGATTGGGTTGAAAGTCTCCATCAGGACACATCTACCCAGATGCTCCCAACTGCAGCATATCCAATGTCTCAAGTCTTCATTCTTAATGTCAGAGGTTACAGTGGGACATTGATAGCATGCAAAACTGGGCTGAGAAGTGGCAGATGGAGTTCAACCTGGATAAATGTGAGGTGGTTCACTTTGGTAGGTCAAGTACGATGGCAGAATGCAATATTAATGGAAAGACTCTTGGCAGTGTGGAGGATCGGAGGAATCTTGGGGTCCGAGTCCATAGAACGCTCAAAACAGCTGCGCAGGTTGACTCTGTGGTTAAGAAGGCATATGGTGCATTGGCCTTCATCAATCGTGGAATTGAATTTAGGAGCCGAGGGGTAATGTTACAGCCTTATAGGACCCTGGTCAGACCCCACTTGGAGTACGGTGCTCAGTTCTGGTCGCCTCACTACAGGAAGGATGTGGAAACCATAGAAAGGGTACAGAGGAGATTTACAAGGATGTTGTCTGGATTGGAGAGCATGCCTTATGAGAATAGGTTGAGTGAACTCGGCCTTTTCTCCTTGGAGCAACAGAGGATGACAGGTGACCTGATAGAGGTGTATAAGATGATGAGAGGCATTGATCGTGTGGATAGTCAGAGGCTTTTTCCCAGGGTTGAAAAGGCTGCCACAAGAGGGCACAGTTTTAAGGAGCTTGGAGGTAGGTACAGAGGAGATGTCAGGGGTAAGTTTTTTTACACAGAGAGCGGTGAGTGTGTTGTACGGGCTGCTGGCAATGGTTGTGGAGGCGGATACAAGGGTCTTTTAAGAGACTTTTGGATAGGTACATGGAGCTTAGAAAATTTGAGGGCTATGGGTAACCCTAGTAATTTTTAAGGCAGGAACATGTTCGGCACAACTTTGTGGGCCAAAGGGCCTGTATTGTGCTGTAGGTTTTCTATGTTTCTATGTTTCTAAAGATTGCAACATAGAGAATCCAAGAATGTTTTTGTTATTTATTACCTTATGGAATGCAACTGTTGTTAGCTAGGTGAGCATTTAATGCCTATCCCTAATAGGCCTTGAGTATATGGTGAGCCACATTCTTGAGCCATCACATCCTATGGTATATTAAATAAAGGATGTTGCTCGAACAGCTGAGTTCCTCCAGCAGATTGATGTTCATTGAACCACGGTGATCTCATGATTTGACAACAATGAGAAACTGAAGGCCAAGAAGTTACAGAAAAAAAAACAAGTATAAATCTGCCACTGCTAATTTTCCTAAGTGTCTTACAGATGTATTGAGCTGCAAGTTCTGTCCCATTTAGCAAAATAATTATGCCATACAACATATCATTCACCTCCATAAGGATCAAGTGGAGTGTATGGGGTGTCAGGGAGGGGTAGCACCTCTGGTGGGGTAACATGTCGCGTCCTTTTCAAGGCAGTTAGTCCACCTTTGGTCCCCACCTGGCACTCAGCTCTCACCTGTGGCTCCCCGTAGCTGTTTGCATGCAACAGCGGCCACACCCCGGCAACGGCTTCGACAAGCTGGCTAAACCAGGTGACTGTAGCTGACAGGTCTCAAACCCTCGGTGAGATAGGGAGTTGTCTATCCCAGCATGTGAAGACAGACTCCGGCGGATTGAGCGGATGAGACCAATGGAAGGTCCAACGGTCAAGAAGGCGGTCTCTGCAAGCGTCGTGGAACGTGTAGAGCAGGACAAGACACAGGAGACGTCCTGGTTATCCACTGCGCCTAGTCCCATCTCCAGCCATCTCGACTCTGTCTTGCCACTGGATCCAGATGGGAATTGGGAAGAGAGAGTGAGGCTGACCCTGCGCAACTCTCCCTCACTTAAATCCAAGTCACGCGCTAGACTTGACACCATCAATAATGGTGTCGAGGTCCTCATCGACGTACGATGGACGAACAACAACAACAATAAGGATCAAGTAATGGCTAATCTTATCAATATATTCACGGACGGATGTAAATTGGTGAGCGTGGTGAGATCGTTATACCAAATCTATTTGCATATGTGGTGACATCATTGTGTGCAATGTTTTATCTCCGCCTTACCAACAAAAAGTGGACCCATCATCTTCAATCCACAAACAGTGTTTTTATCTCAGTTAAATTAACAGCAAACCCTGCAGAAAATCAAGACTTGGAGAGGGATGTGCTGCTCTCTGCAGAGCATTTGCTGCTCTGTATTTTGTCAATTCTGGCACTGTCTAATAGACAAAATCATAGAATAATACAGGCTGCATCCCAGCAGTTAGCGAGGGTATGACATGCTTGCTGCTAATGCTGCTCACAGCTACAACAGGGAAACCCACAGGTAGTGTCTGAACAAAGGAAAGTTATTGCAAACCAGCATAATGATTTGCTAAAAGTAAATTTCAGCATTAACGTTAAACTCTGCACCCACTTACTGCCCTAAAATAGGTAGGATCTAACTTCCAAGCAAAGGTTTCCCTCTCATTTGTTCCATGACCAGCTGGTCTCAGCAATCAGCCAAGTATGCAATAGTGGTGATTCCATAAATCACTTTCTATAAAGGATATTGGGAAAGTCACCCCCAAAAGCTCATTCTGTGCCCTTCTCCTCCATGACATTCAACTGATTCATCAAATGAAGGGTTGATTATATTCATCAGCAAATCCCCAAGGCAGTACTTGACTAGATTAAATGAAGTCCAGGATAATTGTTAATGAATTCCTGGGTTACTCCCTCCTAGCTGTATCTGACCATGCCGCCACCTCTTGAGAGTCACAAGGGTAGGTCCTGAGAGTAGGTCCTGCCATTGGGCTTATTGGGCTTGGATATATATAACTGAGATATTAAAAGAGGAGTTTAGGATGTTGACTGAAAGGTGTGATTCTGCGAACACTGTGTCAAAATATTGATTGAGATGCCTATGGAACGAATCTCTCAATATATGCAGTTGCCCAACAGTTCATGCATAAGATCTTGTAGGCTGAATATAATTTGCTATCTCTAAATCCAGAGTGTTGCTTATGCTTGATCTTATTCTCAGTATGTTTTCTTTCTTGTTTGATAGAATAGAGTAGTTGCTGGGATATTTTGGAACCCAGCTGAATCAATGGCACTGCCGAGAGTTTGATCTCACATGAAGATCAGGCCAATTAAGGGCAGCGAATCTCAGTCTCCTGTATACAAGCTTGTTGTTCAAAAGTAGCTCTGTATTAAAATGCAAGTGCAGTGCTAAATATTTTAATATATGGTCTAACAAATTTTCAGCACAATTTTGAACTTTAGTATTAAAACAATCAGGAAGGAGAAAACACTTCTGGTTTTATGTAGTTCATTCATCCAGAAAGCGTTCTGACAGAAACTCCAGTCTACAGAAACACCAAAGTAATGGGCTCAGCCTGCTCCATCATGGGTACAGCTCTCCCCATCATTAAGGACATCTACAGGAGGCAATGTTTCAGGAAGGCACCCCCACCATCTGGACCTTACCCTTCTCATTGATACTATCAGGCAAGAGATACAGGAGACTGAAGATCGCAACTCAAGATTCAACAACACTTCCTTCCAAACTGCCTCCTAATCCCAATCCTAATGCTACCTCGGACCCTCAACTTGCACTAATGTTGTTATGTTTATTTGATTGTGCAAGTTATGCATGCTGTATATTAATTTAAGTTTATGTTAATTTACATTAATCATGTTTGGAATGTAGGAAATGTTGCTACAAGAAGTTAATTTTAATATCTTTTACTGCATACTGGATATGCATGTCTATGACAGTAAACCTGAAGTTGAGGAATTTAAAACACTTACTGCCTGGATTGTAAAATATTCAAAATGGTACAACCTATATCTTCATTTATTGTACCATTAATCTACATTGCTATCCCCGCTTGTATCTTGCTGATATGAATGGAGCTCTCTCTTCCCCTTACTTTTGACTAATTGCATAACACAACCTTGCAATTCACTGTTTTTTCATTCCCTGGAACAAAATGCTTGGTAAATATATGCTTCATTAGAAGATGCACTTTACTTTGAGATGTTTTTATAACAGCTTCAACTCCACTGATTTATTCTTATACAAAAAATATGAAGAATTTGCATCATGTAGTTTAAAAGATGGTAGAGGTTTGTATGAGGAAGCTACGTATGTAACAATCAGTTCATCTATCCTATCATGGAGATGTAAATATTGCTTTCAGCTTTAAACATTTTAGTTAAAAATGCCCAGTGAGAACAGTAATACTGCCTTCATAAATCTCTTAAGTACATGATAGGATCAGAATTATGAAAGGCAGAACAAATATTGAACCTAAAATATAACAGGAGAGCTTTCTTCATAAGTCTGCTCTTGGAAGCAGTTAGTTTAATGTTATTTAATGAATAAGCTTTCACATAGATCTATAATTTTCCAAATGCATGACAGGTTTTATGACAGCAGGTATCAAATATTAATCAAAGATTGTGGAACCACCATCAAAAAATGATAACTGGCAGCGAATGGGATGTAGCAAAAAACATTGTGCAATTTAACAGACAAATTTGGAGCTAATTTAACAGATCATTGTGATAATCACAAGAAGTGACCTTAAACATAGCAAAAGTACTGCATATACCTTGGTGCTTCACCAAGATTAGGTCCAATGATCAAATTTTGTGAAAGGAGAAAGACTGGATGAGTTTTTAAATGGTGGAAAGAGAAGCAGAGGGTTTTTCAGAAGAATTTCTAGACATTAGGGTGATGGCAACTGAAGGTATTAATCACCAGTGGACCACTTAAGAGACACCTATGCACAAGAACTCAGAATTGTAGTAGCAGATACATTTCTGAGGCAGGAAATTGCTAAACAGGTTTCAGCAATTATCATTCTGCACCGCTGTCGTAAGACTATGGAATGGCCTTCTTGTACGATAAACTGCTTTTAAGATAAGGATGAACTCCTGACCTCACAATTTACTTTGTCACAGTCTTTGGACCTTATTGTCTACCTGTACTACAACTGTAACAATTTATTCTTCCTTCTGTTATTGTTTTTCCCTTGTACTACTTTGACACATCTATGTTCTGAAATAATCTGTATCAATGGCATGCAAAACAAAGTTTTTCACTGAATATTAGTACGTAACACTAATAACCAATTACTAATCACAACAATGACACTTTAGGAATCCAAGGACCATAAAAACATCAACAGTTTATTTGGTCAACTGTTTCATTCATTAGCTAATCATTCAAAGATTAGATAGTTTTAAAAACAGGATCTGAAAGACACCACAGCATTATCTCAAAGGTCAGAGGATTTTTTTTTACTGTGCCCTAGTCAATATTTATTCCTCAACCAACCAAAGCAGTCCATCTTGTCACTACTTCATATTTCTCGTGATGTAAGAGGCCATTCCTTAAGTCTATGCTAGCTCACAAAGCCATCCCATTTCCTCACTTACATCCTAGTAACTTATTCTCTCTCAAGATTCGCAGAAAAATCAGGTCTCAAGGTTAATTTTGGTACAACTGCAGGTTTTTATATGATTTGTATAAACAAAATGTATGACCATAAGACATGGGAGCAGAATTGGGCCATTCTGCCTATTGGATCTGATTTGCCATTTGATCATGGCTGATTTCCTTTCCTTCTCAACTCCATTCTCTTCCTTTCTCTCCATATTTGACACTCTTACTCATCAAGAACCTATGAATCTCTATTTTAAATATAACAAATGACTTGGCCTTCAGAGCCATCTGTGGCAATGAATTCCACAGATTCACCAACCTCTGGCTAAAGAAATTCCTCTTCATTTCTATTCAAAATATCCAGAAACTTCAGATTTTCCAACCACATACCAACACCAAGGATAAGTTATAAAATCCAATTAATTAACCAACCAGCATTTTTGGGGCACAGGAAGAAACTAGAGCAGCTGATTTCATGCTGTTTCTAGAGATTTGCTGGGTGTAAATTGGCTGCCACAATCCCCACATACAAAAAAGTACTTAATTGTCTGTAAATTCTTCAAGGATATAATGGCATTGTGCAAGGTCTACAGAAATGCAAGAATTCTTCTCTTGTCCTAGTACTGCGGTCTGCAGAGCTAAATTAAATTATGGAATTTGCAAAACAAATCAGTAAAATGACAGATACTACATATTTTTCTGTCAACCTTTACTTTATGGTCATCCCACAAGATGGATATGACTGCATTACAAAAGGTGAAGAGTGAACATAAACAATGTACAGCTTTAACAGAGTGCTAAACTGGGAAATTTTGTTATATGTTGATCGTACTTTTCAATCTATAGAATTTACCTCAGCATTAGAATATAATAAAACTTTAACTTTCAATATTGAGTCCAATTTATGTCAACATTTAGCAAAATGCTTTCTACGAGTTAGGTGGCTAGCTACAAGTAGTTAACTGAATAGTTGTTAATTACTGTTAATGAGGGCTGAAACACTATTCAGGTGTGGCTTAAAAGTGTATGGAAGTGCCTGAACTTTTAGTGTGGGCAAATGTGTGCGTTTTTTAAATATTACAATAGATTAAAGTTAGCAGCAAGTATTATTAACTTTTACAAGACTCATTCACTTTTAATGAATAAACTTAGTAAAAAGAAAGTAAATATGTAGAAAAATATTTACCAGTAAATGTTACAGGTAAAATGGAAGCACATTTGGACGCAGCAGCTTCTAAAAGGGGCAACTCAGACATCCTAGCTCTCCCGGAAGTTCTGGGAGTCTCCCGCATATTGATAGTGGCTCCCTGACACCCACAAATTAAATACAATATCCCGGAAATCGATTTTTTGAGAGCAAGCGAGAGAGTGCGAGAGAGAGAGAGAGAGAGCAAGAGCGAGAGAGAAAGCAAGCGAGAGCAAGAGAGAGAGAGAGAGAGAGAGAGAGAGCACCATGGCAGAGTGTTCCAAAAAAAGAAAATATAAAACTTACATCACCCCAGACTACACTAAAGTGTATCCCTGCCTAATAGGGGTCAAAAATAATGACAGTGTTGCTCGCTGCACTGTTTGCAACAGTGACTTTTCTATTGCCCATGGTGGGTTAAGACTGCAAAAGACATGCTGAGGTGAGTTTAACAGGTGTCATTAGCATAGCTAACGTTTAAACTAGCTGGCTAGCTGCTAAGGAGCTACTCTATTGCAGACATCCCACCTCTCCCAGAAGTTCCGGGAGTCTCCCGCAAATTGATGGTGCTACCTTCCTGAAATGAGTTTTTGCAGGGTAGAATGTCAGCCCCAATGGTGTTAAAGCATTTTTTAAACATTTTTTTTTTACAGTCGCAAGACACTGCTGGACATTAAGAACTTCTAGTACTACAGATCTACCCCATCAGTGAGTTGTTCATTAGCTGAGGAGTTGGACTTGGTGCGAACTATGTTGCTGCCTGCTACAGAAAGGCGTCGGAATCGATGCGCAAAGCTGGTGTGCATCCTAACAGCAAGTGTTTGTCTTTCATGTTTTTCTTGTGATCACAAGCCCTGATTTTCATTGATAATATAGAATACTGCAAGTCCAGTTCACTAGTTTATTAGCAAGACCAACGGCACAAGAGCTGTGTGGTCTCGGTTGTACCGCGTACTAAGGCCTCATGCCGTGGTATCGCCTGAAGTAGCATCCATGCTGGATTGGGGACCGGCCCCCTCCACTGGTGCTACCCTCCAGAGTTCCCTCAGCGGAAGCCAAGTTGGATTGCATTTTCCTGCGGACTGCTGTGAGCTTGTTCTTGCCAACAACGCCCATGGACTGAGGGGATTCGGCTATATTATATTTTTTTTGTGTGACTGTCTGTTTACTGCTATCTTATATGTGCTGCCTGTGCCTTGCACTGTATATGACTGTTGGTACTGTGTTTTGCAGCTAAGTCCTGAGTCTAGCTGCATTCACTGGCATTCATGTATGGTTGAATGACAATTCAACTTGAACTTCAACTTAACTAGATACCTAAAAAAATGATTTATAAGAATTAACAGAGATTTTGATGTAATAGATATGGAACAAACTTAAATGTGTGATTTTATGAGTAGCTTTGATTCAAGGGGAAGAAAGCTGTTCTTTTTGAAAACTAAATTGGGATGAACATCCTGGTAAATCTATAATGAGTATTATATATGTGAATTGAAAATAATTAAACTATGTTGAAATTTTGTGGTGTAGAGATTATAGATTGAAGCCATTGAGGAAGGCACAAAAAGCAGAGGAAGGCATAAAGATATGAAGTTCAACATAAATTATATATAAAGCGGGTATATTTAAAGTGGCAATTGATAGGCTCTTGATTAGTACGGATGTCAAATATTAACGGGAGAAGGCAGAAGAATATGGTTGAGAGGGATAACAAATCAGCTATGATAGAAATGTGGAGCAGGCTCAGTGGGACGACTGGCCTAATTTGATCTTATGTCTTATGTCTTTTAATAGGTGCATCAATAAAGTCACAAATAAATGGTATTTTGTTTGAATGCACAAAGAATTCAGAGCAAAATAGACAAATAAGCAACAAATGGGGCAAATGGGTTAGATTTAATAATTCGAACAAATAAGTGATTTTATGTTTATCAACAAACTCCAGGGTATTTGATGGAATCAAAAAATCACAGAGATAAAACAGGCCCTTCAGACCACCAAATCTGCAATGACCAACAATTATCCAGTACACTAATCCTAATCAGCTAATCCTCTTCAACTCTCCCAGCGTCTACCACTTACCCTCCCAATCATAGAAACCTAGAAAACCCACAGCACAATACAGACCCTTCGGCTGTGCCAAACATGTCCTTACCTTAGAAATTACCTAGGGTTACCCATAGTCCTCTGTTTTTCTGAGCTCCATGTACCTGTACAGGAGTCTCTTAAAAGACCCTATCATATCTGCCTCCACCACTGTCGTTGGCAGCCCATTCCACGCGCTCACAACTCTCTGCATAAAAAAACTTACCCCTGACATCTCCTCTGTACCTACTTCCAAGCACTTTAAAGCTGCCCTCTCATGTTAGCCATTTCAGCCCTGGGAAAAAGCCTCTGACTATCCACACAATCAATGCCTCTCATCATCTTATACACCCCTATCAGGTCACCTCTTGTCCTCCGCCACTCCAAGGAAAAAAGGTCGAGTTCACTCAGCCTATTCTCATAAGGCACGCTCCCCAATCCAGACAACATCCTTGTAAACCTCCTCTGCACCCTTTCCATGGTTACCACATCCTTCCTGTAGTGGGGTGACCAGAACTGAGCACAGTACTCCAAGTGGGGTCCGATCAGGGTCCTATATAGCTGCAACATTACCTCTCAGCTCCTAAACTCAATCTCACAGTTGACGAAGGCCAATGCACCGTATGTCTTCTTAACAACAGAGTCAACCTGCACAGCAACTTTGAGTGTTCTATGAACTCGGACCCCAAGATCCCTCTGATCCTCCACGCTGCCAAGAGTCTTATCGTTAATACTATATTCTGCCATCATATTTAACTTACCAAAATGAACCACCTCACACTTATCTGGGTTGAACTCCATCTGCCGCTTCTCAGCCCAGTTTTGCATCCTATCAATGTCCTGCTGTAACTTCTGACAGCTCTCCACACTATCCACAACACCCCCAATCTTTATGTCATCAGCAAATTTACTAACTCCTCCCTCCACTTCCTCAATAAAGGTCATTTATAAAAATCACGAAGAGTAGGAGTCCCAGAACAGATCCCTGAGGCACACCACTGGTCACCGACCTCCATGCAGAATATGACCCATCTACAATCACTCTTTGCCTTCTGTGGGCAAGCCAGCTCTGGATCCATAAAGCAATGTCCCCTTGGATCCCATGCCTCCTTACTTTCTCAATAAGCCTTGCATGGGGTACCTTGTCAACTGCCTTGCCAAAATCCATATACACTATATCTACTGCTCTACCATCATCAACGTGTTTAGTCACATCCTCAAAAAATTCTATCAGGCTCATAAGGCACGATCTGCTTTTCGTAAAGCCATGCTGACTATTCCTAATCATATTATGCCTCTCCAAATGTTCATAAATCCTGCCTCTCAGGATCTTCTCCATCAAAGATCATTCGAAAGATCTGATAAACTAGAAAAGGAAATTGGGAGTTTTGGTGAGGTGGGTGAAAGGAAGAGCTAAGCACAACACAAGGTCAGTTGTGAGAATTAATCTTGATTTAGAAGACCAAAAAGTAATATCACTGTGGGTGGAAGATAAGAGACAACAAGGCATTAAAAATACTAATTTCACTGCAGTCCATTGCACACTTCCTAAAAGCACAAAAACAATCAGACAAAAAGTAAATTAAGAAATAATTTTATAACTAAATTATTCCAAACAAAAGAAATTATAGACCTGAAAACCTAGTATCTGTTGTCAGCAAACAAAACCTAACATTTATGTTAACAAGTCAAAAAGTTCCCACATGACTATTAATAATTAATGAGGGGGCAGTCACGTAAGAGAATTTTGACTTACTTAAATTAATTTAAATAATTTAATGGTGTATTTCATAATTAAGAGATTAGGTTCATAGAATATAGGAGCAGGAGTCTATCATATCACCCATCAAGCCTGGTTTACAATTCAAGAAGATCATGATCTCTGCTTGATCTTGCCTATTATTGAAAATCCTTCACTCTACAAAAGATCAATCATCTCCTCCCTGAAAATATTCTATGACTCATTCTTCACATACCTTTGAGATAGAGAACTCCTAAAATGCTCAACCCTCAGAAAAGAAATTCCTTCTAACTTCATCTTAAATGGACAACCCTTATTATGAAACTATGCTTCCATTTTTAGTGAAGGAAAACATCCTCTCAACATGTCAAGTACCAGCATAATCTTAAATGCTTCAGTAAGATCACCTTGATGACAAATCATGGAGGCAATGCAAGGCTATTTGCAAAGGATTTAAAGGATAGAAATTATTTTTTCACCCTGTGAATGTAGAGGCCTGGAACACACGGCTTCAAAACGTGATGGAGGCAGAAAACCTCTGTGCATTGAAGGAATATCCAAATGACTACCTGAACTGCCTAATCCTTAAAGCTGCAAAAACAAAGAGCTCAGATACAAAAAGTTCCTAAGTAGCTCCACCTACTTCCCTGTTGTGGGCTGGCTGCTTGGTCAGCAGTTATGCTGTATAATTTTTAAAGTCTCTGATAATACCTTTGAATCCTTGGCATAGTAAAGTGTCCGTCCACGTAACTTGAAGTATCTTCTTTTCCATCGCTGAAATGAACTGGTTTGCTTCAGTAAAAATCCTTCTTTTATACTTGTCTGGAAAAAAAATTGAAACAAGAGTAATGAGCAAATTTGAGCAGACACAATTTCACAAAATTAATAACATTTCCCTCACACATAGTGACGCTAATAAATTCTGCACTTCTAAAAGAAATTACACAACTCAGAAAGTGCCCAGCACATCATTTTCAAGGCATTAAGCATGGCTTAGTGGCTCCCATGTGAGTTAGATTTTGGGCTAAGGTTCATCTCGAGAGACTTCAGCACGTAATTTAGGATGACGTTTCTCCAATACAGTGTGAAGGGATCGCTGCACTGCTGAGATAATCTCTCTTGGGTGAGATTACATTAAACTAGGGTCCCTCCTGAATCAAGTGGACCAAACTAGTTGAGTGGTGTTATTTTGGAAAAAAAACAGAAGATCTGTCTCCTGGGTTCTAGCGACTCTATCCCTCACCCAGCATCATTAAACAAATTATCTATTTGTTATTGGATTGCTTTAACCTAGAGCTGTGCGCAGATTGGCTGTCACATTTCATCACATCCAGCACTGTTAATCTTGCCAAGTGAAACCAGGGATGGGATTGATCCCTTTATAGTGCCAGCAATTACTGACTAGGGTTTGATTCTCACCATTGCCTGTAAGAAGTTTGTATATTCTCCCTGTAACTGTGTGGGTTTCCTCTGGGTGCTCTTCCCACAGTCCAAAGATGTATGGTTAGCGTTTGGTTTAGTGAGCTGTGGATATGCTAGGTTTGCATCTGAAGTGTGATGACACTCGTGTTGGTCGTTCACGTAATATGACACATTTCGATGTTTCAATGGACACGTGACAAATAAAGCTTATCTTTATATTTGAGCACTCCTTCAATGCAAAGAAAATTAGTACACTGACAAAAGACTATTGCCAAATCTACACAAGTCACCTCAAACTAACCAACCTCAACAGACTGAATTTCTGCAGTGGAATTCCCCACAGTACATCTGAAGAGCAAATGCTAGTCAAGCAGGAAAACCAGATGTCTGCAGTCACACAGTGGCAGCCTGAAGTCAGTAAGCAGCATCCTTAAGGCAGTGAGTAGCACATCTGCAGCCACCTGGGAGCAGACATGGCAGGTGAGGCATGGAGACACTGGCAGTATCAGCAAAATAGAAATCTCCCTTCAGAGAAGTAGACGGAATGGACAGAATAGAAGGGGATAAACAATCCCTGCACTTCAGAAGGTAGGTCAAGAGACGATACAGCAAAATGAGAGTAGTCAAAGTTGTGAATGAAAGGAAACGTGCACATGCAGAATGTTTCAGTTAGTGCCTTGCTTGAGGATGTTCTAAGATTTTGCTGGGATCAACCTATGACAGTTGAAATGCATTTGTCCTAGAGACAGACACAAAACAAGTCATCCCAGCTGAACAACAATGAACGTCCCTGCAAGAACCAGCATAGGATCTATCCTGTCCTTTCAGCAACTAAAATCCCTCTTACATGGAGCAGGCCTAATGCATACTTACATAATGAAGCCAAATGCTGAGCATCCTTTGCATTTTCCAGAGCCTTTGTAACACAAACTCATGTTACTCTTTCCCCCTTCTGTCAGCACTGCATAGGACTATTTCCTCTGGCTCTCTCCTTCACCTGCATCAAAGCCCATTCCCCTTCTCACTGCACTTGCTGCACAATTTCAGAAGATGCAATATTTGCTCTTTGCCTTCCCACTGTTTCAAATTTCATCCTGTACAAAGGGGTGTTCACGATGCCCATGGCTGATCTTTTACCTGAGTAGTACATAGTCCTGAATATCCTTTAATCTCTAAAAATCTATTTCACACTTATCATATATACACAGTGACAGTCCACAATTTGGATACAAATTCCAAAGATTCACTAACCCACCCTCTAGGTGAAGAAATTCCTTCTCTGCTCAATCCCAAATGGCTAACCCCTTATTTTTGAGACTTTAACACCGTGGTTCTAAACACCCAGCCAGAGGAGACACCATACTAACAAGATCCCTGTAAGAATTTTATATGTTTCAATTAAATTTCCTTTCATTCTTCTACATTTAAAGGATTGTAGGTCCAGCCTGCTTAATTTCTCAGAAAACAAACCCGCCACAGCTGGAATCAATATGGTAAACCTTCTGTACAGTTCATCTTTTGCAAACAGATCCTTCCTTGCATATGGAAATCAGACACTTGCAGTCCATTCCAGTGCAGTCTTATCAAGACACATATACAGTATTTTCAGCGAAACATTTCTTGTAGCTGCACCCTACTTAAGTAAATGTTCACACAATCTCTGACATCCTAATTGTTCACCACATCTTCTTGT
The DNA here is from genome assembly GCF_030028105.1 of Mobula birostris. Taxonomy (NCBI): domain Eukaryota; kingdom Metazoa; phylum Chordata; class Chondrichthyes; order Myliobatiformes; family Myliobatidae; genus Mobula; species Mobula birostris. Next base: position 91,468,187 of record NC_092375.1, read on the forward strand.
TAACTTTCAATGATTCATTTACAAGGTTGCATAGATTCCTCTGAATGTCACATTTACAGCCAAAGAAAAAATTTTTAAATGTGAACTCCATCATAATATATGAATAGAATAAAAACTGTGAACCATCATCAAAAAAGTGAAAGAGAAAATTAGATGGCTGTAAATGTGACAGTTCACACATAAGAGTGAAGTAAGAACATGTGCAGAAGGAAAGAGATTAGAATAGCTAGCTGCTACAGACTAATACTGCCACAAACACCCTTCTGCAATATAATTTCAATAATATAAAATGTAATAACATACACACTCACTGTTAGATTCCAAAATTAAACTACATAATGCAGCATTATATCCTGATGCAATTTATATTCACCAAAGTGCTTTGGATCTGGACATAAAAATTGGCCCAATTATCTAAGATAGCAAATAAAATAATCATGCAGAGCACATTGGATCATATTACTGGGATTCCTTTTTATTTGTTCATAAGATGTAGTATTGCTGCAACATTATTTTCCATCCTTGATTGCCCTTGAAGGGAGGAAGAAGCCAACCACGTTTGTCAATCTGGAGTCTTGTGTAGATCAGAACGTGTAACGACAGCAGATTTTCCTTTCTGAATAATATTGGTGAACTAGTCAGTCTTTCACATCAATCAATTACTTTCACAATTATTGAGAATCTTTTTAAAATTAAATTCTGCATGCTTTACATTCTTGAATTTAAATCCCCTATGTGTCATCGTGGGATACAAACTCATGCTTCTGGCCAATGTCTGAAAATCCGGCTGTTATACCAAGTAATTGCATTACTGCCTCCCATAAAGAATCACCGGCCTCAGAGACTGACAGAACCTTTTTCTCATTCTTAAACAATGAAGACTTTTCTTTACATTTGACTTAACAGCGAGACCTAGTTCAATATTTCATTGAAAAAATGGTTTCCCTAACAATGCAAAACTTATTCAGTAGTACACAGGGGCAAATCCCATAGTGAGACATGTACCAATGTCTAAATGTAAAGCAACTGTGCTCCCACTAAGATAAACCGACAATCATTCAGATGTAGTACAATAATCCCGCTTTTGGCAACTCTTGTCTCCTGAAGGTGCCTATTCAAAAATATTATTGCCGATGGCAGCTGCTGCTTCATAGCTGCAGAGATCGCGTTCCATCCTGAGCTCAGGGGCGTCTAAGTGGAGTTTGCATCTCCTCTCTATGACTGTATGGGTTTCATCTGGGTACTCTGGTTTCCTCCTGGCTGAGGGTACATGATGGGAATGTAAGAGTAAATAAGTTTATTGTAGAATTGGTGTAAATGTTCAGTTGATGGCCGGCACAGACTTGATGAGTGAAGGATCTGTTTCCAAACTGTAAAACTCTATGACATTGCATCAAAAGACAGTACCTGTAAGACCTAATATGTGTACTTTTCTATCATTTTTATTCTGAATTCTACTCACAGATCATTTCTATCCAAATCTATCACCGCCAGATTTCAGTTCCCTTCTGCATTAGTTTCAAAATCTTTCCACATCTTTGTTCTATACTCTAACTGAGCTCCAATATTCTCTTCTGGCCCTTTTGTCTTGTGGAATTCTCTCTACAAAGCTCCTTGCCTTGTTGTGCCTGAAATTGCTGTCTTTCCTCAAAACCCGCCTCTTCCACTAATCCTCCAGGCAATCATCCTCCCAATTTCCCACTGGTGTCTAATATTTTCCATCATCCTATTCACCAGTCACTTGAATGCAAACACGAGGAAATCTGCAGATGCTGGAATTACAATTGCGTTCACCAGCAATTTTTATGTGTGTTACTTGAATGCAAATAAGCGCATTTACACTAGCCGATTTCTCGAACTTCCAGTAATGCCCCCACCCTTTCACCATTCCCATTTCCCTCTCTCACCTTGTCTCCTTACTTGGCCATCACCTCCCTCTGCTGCTTGCCCTCCCCTTCACTTTCTTCCTTGGCCTTCTGTCCTCTCCTATCAGATTACCCAATCTCCAGCCCTTTATCCCTTTCACCAACTGACTTGCCAGCTCTTTACTTCAACCCTCCCGCTCATCTATCACCTACTACCCTGTATTTCTTCCTCCCCTCCCCCCACCTTCTTTTCTGACTTGTCATCTTTTTTTCTCCAGTCCTGATGAAGGGCCTTGGCCCGAAACACTGACTGTTTATTCTCTTCCATCAATGGTGCCTGATCTGCTGAGTCCCTCCAGCATTTTGTGTGTGTTGCATTTACTCTAGTCCTTAATTATGGTCACCACATTATAAAGCTAATAACAAGAAAAGGAGAAGCTACAACAAAGACTTACAAGGATTTCACTAGAAGTGTTAGGGTACACTTATCAGGAAGCAGTGAATGTACTAGGTTCTCTCCATTCTTGAGAAAAGAAGGCTGAGAAGTGACATAATGAAGGGCTTCAGAATGATAAAGAATAGGTGCAGATGATACGTTTCTATTCACGACAAAAAGCAGAACTGGGGGTCATCAATACAACTGAGTCACAAAGAAATTCTGTGGGGATTTCAGGAGAACGTTCTTCCCCAAGGAAGTGGCAATAATGAGAAACTTGCTACAAGAGAGAATGGTTGAAGTGAATACTATGGCCAAAAAATGTAGGTTGGACAAGTATAATGAAGGAGAGGTAAAGGATGGTCACACCAATAGATTTGGATGACGGTAGACTTGAGCAAATTTACATGTAACATAATTGAAGGCACAGTTTGCTTAAGCCAAATAGACTGTTCCAAAGTATACACACTGTGCAATCTTACGAATATGTGTATGGTTCTAACACTGAATCAGTTTATCAATTTTTATATTACATTCTCAGCTGATCATCTAAAGCATGGTTCCTGAAGGTTGTAATAGCTGGGGAAGATAGTGAGCATAAACTCCCACAACCTATTAAATGCTCCTATTGGCATGTATCTCAAATAGCCTCTAACAACCAAGTCCAGCTCCTGGCTTTCACATGTGGCTTAGTTACTAAGCCCGGTGGAACCATTTCTACTGACAGCAGAAGGGGCAAAGGCCGGTTAATGGCTCATTAAAACCAGTTGCTTCAGGCAGATGGGGTTTGTCGGCTGTGGTTGGCAGCTTATCTAGGAGAAGGAAAACTCTGATCTCAAACCTCCACTGCCTAGCAGTTATACCCATTTATGGGGAAGGATTTGGGAGTAAACTCCAAGGAAAAATCCAGAGCTTAAGTCCCTAAGACAGTCCTATATTGAGTTCAACACTGATCAGCAACTCCTGTGATGCTGCTGGAACAAACTGTATCGGTCTCTGCCATTCCTTTGCATTCATCAGTTGCATGCAGCGACATGAGAAACAGCTTGCTCTCTACATTGTACTGCCCTGGCTTGCGTATCATGTAGACAGCTAGAACACAACATCCATGGTCAACCCATATCAATGGAGGGCCTCATAAGAGCTAAAGCACAGAGTTAACAAATGTATGTTCAATTACTGTGCACAGTTCCACTCTTTATAACAAAAGGACAGAGAATCACTGGTGAAAGGGCATCATTTCTTTACAAAGTTATTACCAGAACTATCAGTAAAGACTGGCAATACTGGAGCTCTTTTCTCTAGAAAAATGAAGACTGGGAATGACCTAACTGAGATCTACAAATTTACAAATTTTTAGTAGGTTATACACAGAGAAGATTGTTTCCATTTGCTCATAAAACCATGCTTCATAAACCTTAGACAGTCCATGAAGGTTTCTGGAGAAACGTATGCATCTGGAGAGATGTGAGATGTGAGATATCACAAGCAGTAGCTGAGAAGTAGAGTGTGAATTCATTTGTAGGAAGCTATACAAATATATGGAGGAGAATGGAACAGAAGGATATATTAAAATGCAAACACGAGGAATTCTGCAGATGCTGGAATTTCAAGCAACACACATAAAAGTTGCTAGTGAACGCAGCAGGCCAGGCAGCATCTCTAGGAAGAGGTACAGTCGACATTTCGGGCCAAGACCCTTCGTCAGGACTAACTGAAAGAAGAGCTAGTAAGAGATTTGAAAGTGGGAGGGGGAGGGGGAGATCCAAAATGATAGGAGAAGACAGGAGGGGGAGGATGGAGAATATATATATATATATCCTTTTTCTCCTTCTGTCCCTCTCACTGTACTCCTTGCCCATCCTCTGGGCTTCACCCCTCCCCCTTTCTTTCTCCCTAGGCCTCCAATCCCATGATCCTCTCGTATCCCTTTTACCAATCAACTGTCCAGCTCTTGGCTCCATCCCTCCCCCTCCTGTCTCCTCCGATCATTTTGGATCTCCCCCTCCCCCTCCCACTTTCAAATCTCTTACTAGTTCTTCCTTCAGTTAGTCCTGACGAAGGGACTCGGCCTGAAACGTCGACTGCACCTCTTCCTAGAGATGCTGCCTAGCCTGCTGCGTTCACCAACTTTTATGTGTGTTGGTTGATATATTAAAACGGTGAGATGGTCAGGTGCAAGAAAACCCACATGGAGCATAAATTGTAGTGTGTAATAGTGCAACTAAATGACCTGTTTTAATGTTTGTAACACAAAGATAATTCAATAATTTGGCTTCCTATCACAGAAGTTAAACAGAAAGGGGACAGGCTGGATCAGTGTTGCAAACCTTTCTTTGAAACATCTCCAACACAAGAAATTCTACAGATGCTTGAAATCCAAAGCAACGTACACAAAAGACTGGAAAAACTCAGCAGGTCAGGCAGCATCTGTGTAAATGAAGTCGCCGTTCCAGGCCAAGGCCCTTCTTCAGATTCATTTCCACGGATGCTGCCTGACCTGTTAAATTCCTCCAGCATTTTGTGTATGTTGCTTTGGCACATCTCCTTAAACTGCACTCTGTGCTGGAGTGAATAGAGCCATAGGATTATTAGAACACAGATAGAGGCCACACAGTCAACAGCACAGAGTGATCCCTAGACCTGCTCGTTCCTAGTCACCCTGCAAAATTTTTTTTCAATTACTCACCGAATGGAAAAGTTCTTCCTCGGGTTTTGATTCTTTTGCCAATCACCTTAATCTGTGGACTCTGGTTCTTGACACTTCTGTCAATGGAAAGAGTATCTCTTTATTCACTTTATAGTGAATATTTTTCTCTTGAATCATCTCTTAATCTTTGCTGTCATACAGAGAACAATTCTAGCATCTCCAATCTGTCTGCACTTCAGAATTATTCTGTCATTTTATATTATCTCTTATCATTCTTCCTCATAAAAATAAATCACTTTGCAGTTCCTAGCATTGAATTTCATCTACCAAGACCTCCCATCCATTGGAGATTCTTAATGCCCCATGGATGTTTATTATTATCCTCATCATTTTTGTCACATTTCCAAGTTTTGGGGTATGTTGAAATTTGAATTGTGCTAAAATCAGAATTGTTTTTTCCCCAAGCTACAGCACAGTCACCTAGAGAGTGACACTTCACGTTGCTTCTGGACAGAGGAACAGCAGCTTAATTCTTCAGCAAACCAATACCACTTCCTCTTTTACTTTGTAGGCTTCAACTTTGTTCAGAAACTAATAAAGTGATATTTAAATATTTGATAAAGTATCAACTGCATTACCCTCATCATCCTTCCTTGGTAACTCTTCAAAAATCACCAAATTAATTGAACAATGATTTACCTTTAATAAATACGACCATAAGATATAGGAGCAGAATTAGGCCATTTCCAACACATTTGTCAGGCTAGATTTTCCCTTGAGGAAACCATGCTGACTATGGCCTATTTTATCATGTGTCACCCAGAGACCTCATCCTTAAAACTGACTCCAACATCTTTCCAATCACTTTGATCAGACTAACTGGCCTATAGTTTCCTTTCTTCTGCCTCTCTCCCTTCTTGAACAGTGGAGTGACATTTGCAATTTTCCAGTCTTCTGGAACCATTCCAGAATCTACTAATTCCTGAAACATCATTTTCAGAACTCTGGGGTGTACATCATCTGGTCCATCTACCTTCAGACTTTTCAGTTTCCCAAAAACTTTCTCTCTGGTAATGGTAACTTCACACACATAATGACACCTGACATCTGGAACTTCTAGTGTCTTCCACAGTGAATAATGATGCAAAATACTTATTCAGTTCAGCTACCATTTTGTTATTCCCCATTACTATCTCTACAGCATTGTTTTCCAGTGGTCTGATATCCATTCTTGCCTCTCTTTTACATTTTATGTATCTGAAGAAACTTTTGGTATCCTCTTTAATATTATTGGCTGGTTTACTTTTGTATTCCATCTTTACCTTCTCAATGACTTTTTATTGCCTTCTATTGGTATCTAAAAGCTTCTCAATCCTCTAACTTCCCACTAATTTTTACTTTATATATATATGCCCTCCCTTTAGTTTTTATGTTGGCTTTGACTTCTCGTTAGCTACAATTGTGTCATCTTTGCTTTGGAATCCCCTTTGGGAAGTATATATCCTGTGTTTTCTGAGCTGTTTCCAGAAATTCCAGCCATTGCTGTTCTGCAATCATCCCTGCCAGCGTTCTTTTCCAATCAATTCTGGCCAATTCTTCTTTTGTGCCTCTATAATTCCCTTTACTCCACTGTCATTCTGATACCTGATTTTAGCTTCTGCTTCTCAAATTTCAGGGTGAATTCAATCAGTTGCTCCAAAGGGTTCTTTTACATTAAGCTCGCTAATCAATTCTGGTTCATTGCACAATGCCCAATCGAGAATTGCTGATTGCCTAGTGGGCTCAACCACGAGCTCTCGAAAAAGACATCTCATATGTACTCTAGAAATTCCCCCTCCTGGAATCCAGCACCAACCTGATTTTCCCAATCTACCTGCATATTGAAACAGCCCATGACTATTGTAACATTGTCCCTCAGGGGAAAGTAATCATAATATGATCATGTTGGAACTCATCGTGTTGACTACAATTTTTCCCTATCAACAGCCTCTCTTCACTACACATTCTCTCTGTTTATAAACCAGCTACCTCATCTTCAACACTATCACCTGCCTTTCCTATGATTCTTCTTACATTGAAATACATGCAGTTCAGAACACTAGTCAAACCATGCCCAAGCTTTTTCTAAGGTCTTACCAACATCTATCTCCACAATCTCTCCACTAACTGGACTGGCACACTGGTTCCCATCCCCCTGTAACTCTAGTTTAAACCCAACAATGCAGTATTAACAAGCCTTTCTGCTAGGATATTAGTCCCCCTCCAGTTCAGATGCAAACTGTCTCTTCTGTACAAGTCCTACTTTACCTGGAAGAGAGCCCAGTGATCCAAAAATCCTATGCTCTCCCTCCTACACCAACTCCTTAGCCACATATTATACTAAATAATTTTCCTAGTTCTGGCCTCACTAGCACATGGCATAGGTAGCAATCCTGAGATCACAACTATGGAGGTCCTACCTAAATCCCTGAACTCCCTATGCAGAACCTCATCACTCATCCTATCCATGTCATTGGTACCTACAGGGACCACAACTTCTGGCTCTTCACCCTCCCATTTAAGAATGATGAGGACTCGATCTGAGATATCTCGGACTCTGGCATTTAGGAGGCAACATACCATCCAGGAATCTCGTTCTTGCCCACAGAACTTCCTGTCCATTGCTCTACCTAACGAATCACCTATCACTACAGCATGCCTCTTCTTCCCCCCTTCCCCCCTTCCCCTCTGAGTCACAGAGGTGGACTCAGTGCCAGAGACCCAACCACTGTGACTTTCTTCTGTAAGGTCATTCCCTCCCCCACTACAGTATCCAAAATGGTAGGAACACACACATTACCAAAATGGTATACCTGCTGTTGAGGGGTTGGCCACAGAAGTACCCTGCACTGGCTCCTTAACCCCTTTCCCCTTCCCAAATGTCACCCAGTTTCCTGCATGCTGCACTTTGGGTGTAACTACCTCTCTATATATCCTATCACCACCTCTTCAGCCTCCCGAACGTTGCTGAATTCATCATGTACCCTGGATTTGCTTTATTAATCTATAGTTATCAGGTGACTATGAACTTTGTCCCATGGTTATATATATGGCTCTGAACTTCAATTGTTTACCTCTGCAACCTTTTCTGACCAAGTGTATAAAATGATAATTCTTTATCCTCTGGAATCATTCAGCAAATCTATGGAGAGTTACTTTCATTAGAAACCCAGCACGTTTCACATGTCAACTTGGCTGAGATATCTACTTTAAGCAGAAATGGGTATTTGGTACCAAATCTGGGAATACGGAACATACCAGTATCTGAACTACCCCCTATTGACTGTGACCTGGTAACATCTTTCTTGGTAAAATCTGATGCAACGGAATCATGTAATGCATCTACTATACCCTCTTCATTAATTCATAAATTGACTCTTTAGTTCTTAATTGCCTCCTTTCTCTTGTTGTGTATGTAATATTTTACATGCCAATATAAAACTTAAGGATCCCCTTTCACATTAGGTGCACTCTCACACTGTTCCTTGTTTCCTTTATTATTTCTCTCTTAACCTTTCCATATTCAGTTTGATTCTGACATTAACCAGACTTCATCATGTAGTCCCTCTTTCTCCTTCATTTCACTCTCCATCTTTGTCAATTTAGGAACTCTCACTATGGCTGCCCTACCATTATCCATCAAAGTAGATGGACTGTACACAAATAATCTTTGTTTTAAAGGCTCTTTAAATAGAGGTCTACCTGCCAATTTTTAATTTCACTGTGCTAGCTTACTGTTCAAAGAATAAAAATATGCCTCTTGAAATAATTATATTTTTATTACATCTTTTTTCCATAGCTAATCTTGTCATATTATGATCACTATTCCCCTAAATGTTCCTCACTGATGCCTGCTCCACTTTAGCTACCTCATTCGCCAGCTGCATGTGATGAATCATTATAACCCAATGGGTTGGCTATGACTCGATTATTCTGTCCAGTTCTGAAACACTCTTGAGGAATGATAGAAATAGGACATAGGACTTCTGGTGAGGCATGAGGCCAGTGGGCAGCACAGCACTGAGCACTGACATATAACCTTCAATTTTCAAGTTCTTTAGGGTTCATAGACAGTCTTAACACAAGGTTGAGTTGGAGAAAGATCTAAATAAAGACATGACCTCAAAAAAAGATCCAAATTCAACCAGGGAACAAGATACCAGCAGACGACACCAAGCTAGCGATTCATCCGAGGAAATAGCTATGCTAATTAAGCAAACAATGACAACGGAGATGAAATTGCTGCAAGAAACGGTAGCCCACATGCTAAAGGAGTCACTGGAAAAGGCTGTCAACCCCATACAGAAGCATATGGCAGAGAATGGCAACATTCTCCGGTCGTTAAAGGAGCAAGAGGACATTCATGCTAAAAAATTTAGCGCGGTCTTCAACAAAATAGACAACATTCAGGTTCGCTTATGCAAGAATGAGAAAGTTACTATCTCCTGTCTCGCGGAGGTGACTAAGATATGGAAGAAGCTAAACAGCTTGGAGGACAGATCCAGGAGAAACAATGTGCGGCTGGTCAACTTACCAACAGGCACTGAGGGCGACGATCCAAGAGGTTACTTCCAGAAGATACTGCCTAATTGGATTCCAGTACTCAAGAATTCTCACAGCACTCCATTGGAGATCGATAGACCACATAGGATCTTTTCCAACAACACCTCAAGACCGCGGACCATGGTTTTTAGGCTTCTACAGTACACCGACCGGCAGGCTATCCTGGAGGGCGCGAGGAAAGCCAAACCTACTCTCCCTGATGGCACCCAGCTGCAGTTCTTCGCTGATTACAGCCCCCGCACGATGCAGGAACAGCAGGGATACAAGGAGATCCACGCTAAGCTTCGACAGAAGGGGATCGACTCGTTCCTCATATATCCGGTGATTTTGAGAATGAATATCAAGGGCATGAAGATGTCGTTTAACTCGGCAGAGGAAGCGAAAGAAGCTCTGAAATCATCGGTGCTGGGAGATATGGAAGAAGACCCTGGGCAAAGTCCACACGCTCCTCTGGAGGAGATGGAACTGCATTAAGAGCTCGGACCAGCCTGTATGTGCAATCTAACAGGCACGGGCAAGTTAACGTCCTAGGTGTTAAGTTTTCTGGTTATTCTTTTATTGGAAAGTCATTCGTTGAACTTTTGTATTTAGTTAATTAAGGGGCCAATTTGTTTCTGAGTATTGCAGGTCAGAGTTTTAAGGTAATGGCTCAGTTAACTTTTTAGTACAAGGATAACGTGGTAAGGTGATACAAATCCACCTAGATTTACTTTTTATCTTTTACTTTCTAAGATGATACTCATTATACCCAAATTTCATACTTCATCAAGAATGAAGCTGAAAAACAGCAGTTTGTTCTAAATAACTTTAGAACGTTATGTCTCCAGTAGATTTGATTACGTTCCTGGGCGCCAGATAAGACATCACTGGCGCCATCGCTAAGCGACAGTCTATTAAAGCAACAGTTTCTCACAAGAGTTCTGTTGGGGTCTTGATTATGTTTGAAATTTTTGTTATTTTTTTTCTCCAACGGCGTTCTGAGAGGCGGGACAGCGCAGGCGTGTGACGTCGGGCAGTGCAGCGCGGCAGATTTAAAAGGGCAGACATCCTGCTTCGGGTTTGATTCGAAGAAGGAGTCTGAGAGTCTGAGTGGGAGTGCCGAGAAAGACATTTTTGAAATTTTCGTTATTTTTTTTCTCCAACGGCGTTCTGAGAGGCGGGACTGCGCAGGCGTGTGACGTCGGGCTGTGCAGCGCGGCAGATTTAAAAGGAACAGAGCCTCATAGAGCGGGCAGCGGAGTTTGCGGGCTGCGGAGTGAGCCGGGAGCAGAGTGAAGACTTAAGGGCTTCGGCTCAACGGGCTTAGGCGGAAACAGGCGAGGCGAGGGAGGTTTGGCATTCATTTTCTGTTGTTATTTGAGGAGGGGGGCAGTATGAGTGTGAGGGCAGTTTGCTGTTCTCGGTGCCGGATGTGGGAGGCCCTGGAGTCTACAAGCCTCCCGGACGTCTACATCTGCGCCAAGTGCATCGAGATGCAGCTCCTAAGAGACTGCGTTACAGAACTGGAGCTGCAGCTCAATGACCTTCGTCTGGTCAGGGAGAGTGAGGAGGTGATAGAGAGGAGTTACAGGCAGGTGGTCACACCGGGGCCACGGGAGGCAGACAAGTGGGTCATGGTTAGGAGGGGGAAGGGGAAAGGTCAGGTAATAGGGAGTACCCCAGTGGCTGTGCCCCTTTACAACAGGTACTCCTGTTTTAGTACTGTTGGGGGGGACAGCTTACCCGGGAGAAGCAACAGTGGCCGTGCCTCCGGCACAGAGTCCGGCCCTGTAGCTCAGAAGGGTAGGGCAAGGAAGAGGAGGGCAGTTGTGATAGGGGACTCGATAGTAAGGGGGTCAGATAGGCGATTCTGTGGACGCAGTCCAGAGACCCGGATGGTAGTTTGCCTCCCTGGTGCCAGGGTCCGGGATATTTCTGACCATGTCCAAGATATCCTGAGGTGGGAGGGTGAGGAGCCAGAGGTCGTGGTACATATAGGTACCAATGACATAGGTAGGAAAAGGGATGAGGTCCTGAAAGGAGAATATAGGGAGCTAGGAAGGGAGTTGAGAAAAAGGACCGCAAAGGTAGTAATCTCGGGATTACTGCCTGTGCCACACGACAGTGAGAGTAGGAATGCGATGAGGTGGAGGATAAATGCGTGGCTGAGGGATTGGAGCAGGGGGCAGGGATTCAAGTTTTTGGATCATTGGGACCTCTTTTGGCGCAGGCGTGACCTGTACAAAAAGGACGGGTTGCACTTGAATCCTAGGGGGACCAATATCCTGGCAGGGAGATTAGCGGGGGCTACTGAGGTGACTTTAAACTAGAATGGTTGGGGGGTGGGAATCAAATTAAAGAGGCTAGGCGTGAGGAGCTTAGTTCACTACAGGGGGATGGGAACCAGTGCAGAGAGGCAGAGGGGTGTAAAGTGAGGGAAGAAACAAAAAGTACTATGGAGAAAAGTAAAAGTGGCAGGCCGACAAATCCAGGGCAAGCATTAAAAAGGACCACTTTTCAGCATAATTGTATAAGGGCTAAGAGAGTTGTAAAAGAGCGCCTGAAGGATTTGTGTGTCAATGCAAGGAGCATTCGTAATAAGGTGGATGAATTGAAAGTGCAGATTGTTATTAATGATTATGATATAGTTGGGATCACAGAGACATGGCTCCAGGGTGACCAGGGATGGGAGCTCAACATACAGGGATATTCAATATTCAGGAGGGATAGACATGAAGGAAGGGGAGGTGGGGTGGCGTTGCTGGTTAAAGAAGAGATTAACGCAATAGAAAGGAAGGACATAAGCCGGGAAGATGTGGAATCGATATGGGTAGAGCTGCGTAACACTAAGGGGCAGAAGACGCTGGTGGGAGTTGTGTACAGGCCACCTAACAGTAGTAGTGAGGTCGGAGATGGTATTAAACAGGAAATTAGAAATGTGTGCAATAAAGGAACAGCAGTTATAATGGGTGACTTCAATCTACATGTAGATTGGGTGAACCAAATTGGTAAAGGTGCTGAGGAAGAGGATTTCTTGGAATGTATGCGGGATGGTTTTTTGAACCAACATGTCGAGGAACCGACTAGAGAGCAGGCTATTCTGGACTGGGTTTTGAGCAATGAGGAAGGGTTAATTAGCAATCTTGTCGTGAGAGGCCCCTTGGGTAAGAGTGACCATAATATGGTGGAATTCTTCATTCAGATGGAGAGTGACATAGTTAATTCAGAAACAAAGGTTCTGAACTTAAAGAGGGGTAACTTTGAAGGTATGAGACGTGAATTAGCTAAGATAGACTGGCAAATGACACTTAAAGGATTGACGGTGGATATGCAATGGCAAGCATTTAAAGGTTGCATGGATGAACTGCAACAAATGTTCATCCCTGTTTGGCAAAAGAATAAATCAAGGAAGGTAGTGCACCCGTGACTGACAAGAGAAATTAGGGATAGTATCAATTCCAAAGAAGCAGCATACAAATTAGCCAGAGAAAGTGGCTCACCTGAGGACTGGGAGAAATTCAGAGTTCAGCAGAGGAGGACAAAGGGCTTAATTAGGAAGGGGAAAAAAGATTATGAGAGAAAACTGGCAGGCAACATAAAAACGGACTGTAAAAGCTTTTATAGATATGTAAAAAGGAAAAGACTGGTAAAGACAAATGTAGGTCCCCTGCAGACAGAAACAGGTGAATTGATTATGGGGAGCAAGGACATGGCTGACCAATTGAATAATTACTTTGGTTCTGTCTTCACTAAGGAGGACATAAATAATCTTCCAGAAATAGTAGGGGACAGAGGGTCCAGTGAGATGGAGGAACTGAGCGAAATACATGTTAGTAGGGAAGTGGTGTTAGGTAAATTGAAGGGATTGAAGGCAGATAAATCCCCAGGGCCAGATGGTCTGCATCCCAGGGTGCTTAAGGAAGTAGCCCAAGAAATAGTGGATGCATTAGTGATAATTTTTCAAAATTTGTTAGATTCTGGACTAGTTCCTGAGGATTGGAGGGTGGCTAATGTAACCCCACTTTTTAAAAAAGGAGGGAGAGAGAAACCGGGGAATTATAGACCGGTTAGCCTAACGTCGGTGGTGGGGAAACTGCTGGAGTCAGTTATCAAGGATGTGATAACAGCACATTTGGAAAGTGGTGAAATGATCGGACAAAGTCAGCATGGATTTGTGAAAGGAAAATCATGTCTGACGAATCTCATAGAATTTTTTGGGGATGTAACTAGTAGAGTGGATAGGGGAGAACCAGTGGATGTGGTATATTTGGATTTTCAAAAGGCTTTTGACAAGGTCCCACACAGGAGATTAGTGTGCAAACTTAAAGCACATGGTATTGGGGGTAAGGTATTGGTGTGGGTGGAGAGTTGGTTAGCAGACAGGAAGCAAAGAGTGGGAATAAACGGGACCTTTTCAGAATGGCAGGCGGTGACTAGTGGGGTATCACAAGGCTCAGTGCTGGGACCCCAGTTGTTTACAATATATATTAATGACTTGGATGAGGGAATTAAATGCAGCATCTCCAAGTTTGCGGATGACACGAAGCTGGGTGGCAGTGTTAGCTGTGAGGAGGATGCTAAGAGGATGCAGGGTGACTTGGATAGGTTGGGTGAGTGGGCAAATTCATGGCAGATGCAATTTAATGTGGATAAATGTGAAGTTATCCACTTTGGTGGCAAAAATAGGAAGACAGATTATTATCTGAATGGTGGCCGATTAGGAAAAGGGGAGGTGCAACGTGACCTGGGTGTCATTATACACCAGCCATTGAAAGTGGGCATGCAGGTACAGCAGGCGGTGAAAAAGGCGAATGGTATGCTGGCATTTATAGCGAGAGGATTTGAGTACAGGAGCAGGGAGGTACTACTGCAGTTGTACAAGGCCTTGGTGAGACCGCACCTGGAGTATTGTGTGCAGTTTTGGTCCCCTAATCTGAGGAAAGATATCCTTGCCATAGAGGGAGTACAGAGAAGGTTCACCAGATTGATTCCTGGGATGGCAGGACTTTCATATGAAGAAAGAATGGATGAACTGGGCTTGTACTCGTTGGAATTTAGAAGATTGAGGGGGGATCTGATTGAAACGTATAAGATCCTAAAGGGATTGGACAGGCTAGATGCAGGAAGATTGTTCCCGATGTTGGGGAAGTCCAGAATGAGGGGTCACAGTTTGAGGATAAAGAGGAAGCCTTTTAGGACTGAGATTAGGAAAAACTTCTTCACACAGAGAGTGGTGAATCTGTGGAATTCTCTGCCACAGGAAACAGTTGAGGCCGGTTCATTGGCTATATTTAAGAGGGAGTTAGATACGGCCCTTGTGGCTACGGGGGTCAGGGGGTATGGAGGGAAGGCTGGGGCGGTGTTCTGAGTTGGATGATCAGCCATGATCATAATAAATGGCGGTGCAGGCTCGAAGGGCCGAATGGCCTACTCCTGCACCTATTTTCTATGTTTCTATGTGTTATACTATATTTGAGATGGAAATGGTTTTAATTATATAGGTTAACAGATTTGTCCAGGTTTTTTTTTCTTGTCTCTTTGATATGATTGTCTTTGAGAACTGCTTTGCCTTTCTAATTTGTTGGTGCTAGAGGGAGGCGGTTAATGTCAATGTTCAGTGTCTGACATTGCTAATTGACACTCACAGATGTTACAAAGTAAAGGGTTGAATGCGAGGGGTGATGGGGGGGTGGGAAGGGGGTAACTCAGGGATCCACCACCAACTTATAACAACAGATCCAGGGGAAGATGAGCAACACAGATAAATTAGAAACATCTTCTAAATGATGACTCCCACCTTTCCCTTACGGAAAAAACACGCAAAGTCTGGCTGGCAGGCCTGTCTGCAGCTAAGAAGATTGTAGTCCAGCGTTGGAAACCTCCCCATGATATTTCAAATACTCACTGGCTTCAGTGCTTTTTGGATATTTCTTACCTGGAACTTTTATCAGCAAGAGTAAATGATACACAACCAAACACAATCTTAATGTGGACAAATTTGATGTCTAACTTAAAAGATCTTTTGTTAAAATAGGAATGCTTTATCTGTGTATGCACTACTATTCAGTTGGTTGTTGGAGGGGAGAGTGGGGTGGAGGGGGATGGTGATGAAGGTTAGGGGTGGCTGGGTTAAACAGTCAAAATGTAAATGGCAGTTGGTTGTATTGAATGTAATTTGTTGGTGTTGCAATAAAAAAGTAATTAAAAAAGAAATAGGACAAAGGACAATAGTACCATTTCTGTCCTGGAAAAAAGTCTCTGGCTGTCCACTCGATCATCTTGTCATCTTGTTCATCTCTATCAAATCACCTCTCATCCTCCTTCCCTCCAAAGAAAAAAGCCCTTGCTCACACAACACATTTTCATAAGACATGCTCTCCAATCCAAACAGCATCTTGGTAAATCTCCTCTGAGCCCTCTCTAAAGCTTCCAAATTTTTCCTATAATGAGATGACCAAAAATGAACAAAAGATTACAAGTGTGGTCTAAGCAGGGTTTTATAGAGTTGCAACATTACCTTGTGACTTTTGAACTCAATCCCCCAACTAATTAAGGCCAACACAATATACACCTTCTTAACAACGCTATCACCTTTTGTGACAATTTTGAGGGATGTATAGGCATGAACCCTAAGATCCCCCTGTTCCTCCACGTTTCTAAAAATCCTGCCATTAAACCTGTATTCTCCCTTCAATTTCAACCTCCCAAAGTGAGGCACTACATTCTTCTGGGTTGACCTCCATCTGCCAATTCTCAGCCCAACTCTGCATCCTATCAATGTCTCATTGTAACTCTTGACAACCTTATACACTATCTTTCATGTCATTTGCAAACTTACCAACCCACCCTTCCACTTTCTTATCCAAGTCCCTTATAAAAATTACAAAGGGCAGGGATCCAGTACAGACCCCTATGGAACATCAGTGGTCACCAAGTTCCAGGCACAATACCCTCATCTCCAACCACATTCTGCCTTTTATGTATGTACAAGCAAACTGTGAATCCACACAGTCAAATTTCCCTGACTTTCTGAATGAGCCTACCGTGGAGAACCTTATGCATTACTAAAATCCATATACACCGCATCTAATGCTCTCCCTTCAACATGTGTTTTCTCACATTCTCAAAGAATCCAATCAGGGTTGTGAGACAGACCTGTCCCTCACAAAGCCATGCTGACTATCCCTAATCAGACAATGCTTCGCCAAATGCTCATAAATCCTGTCTCTAAAGATCTTCTCCAATAATTTGCCCACCACTGAGGTAAGTCTCACTGGTCTACAATTCCCAGGGTTATCCTTACTCCCTTTCTTGAACAAAGGAATGCCATTTGCCACCTTCAAATCATCTGGTATTACTCCTATGGCCAAAGAGGATGCAAAGATCATCACCAGAAATGTCGCAATCTCATCTCCCACTTCCTATAGTAACCTGGGGTATTTGCCATCCAGCCACAGGGACTTGTCTGTCTTAATGTTTTTCAAAAGTTCCAGCACATCCTCTTTCTTAATGTCTACATGTTCTGGCCTATCAGCCTGTCTTTTTGCTGTCCTCACTAATAT
Organism: Mobula birostris; assembly: GCF_030028105.1. Lineage (NCBI taxonomy): Eukaryota > Metazoa > Chordata > Chondrichthyes > Myliobatiformes > Myliobatidae > Mobula > Mobula birostris. The sequence goes on from NC_092375.1 coordinate 91,485,281, forward strand.
CAATGTCCTCACTGCAGAATATTACAAGCTACTAAAAGCAAGGTATTCATTATAAACATCCCCTAGCACCTTCAATTCTCGGCATATTTCCTTTTCCATCCATGACCAGTCCTACCCTCACTCTAGTCATTCTCATGTTTTTCACATATGTGTTGAACACCCTGGGGTTTTCCTTAATCCTACTCACCAAGGCATTCTCATGTCACCTTCTAGCTCTCCTAAGTCCATTCTTATGCTCCTTCCTGGCTGTCTTGTAACTCTTTAGAACCCTGTCTGATCCCTATTTCCTAAACCTGAAGTAAGCTTCTTTCATCTTCTTAACTAGATAGTCTATATCCCTTATCAACTATTATTCATTCACCCTATCATCCTTTCCCTGCCTCAAAGGGACTAATCTATCTAGAACCCCATGCAAGTATTCTCTAAACAACCTTCACATTTTCACTACGAATTTCTCAGAGTATACCTGTTCCCAATTTACACTTCCAATTTCCTGTCTGTCTATGCTGCTATGATGAAGCCACTCTCATGTTGGAGGAGCAACACCTCATATTTTGTCCGGGTAAGGTAAACTCTAACCTGACAGCATGAACATCAATTTTTGTAACTTACAGTTACTTCTCCCCCAACCCTCATTCTCTCTTTTTTCATTTCCCATTCTAAGCTCCCTCTTACTCCTTTTCTTCTCCCTCTGATGCCCCTCCTCTTTCTTCCATGGCCCACTCTCCTCTCCTTTCAGATTCCTTCTTCAGTCTTTTACCTTTTCCACCTATCACCTCCCAGCTTCTCACTTCATCCTCCCTCCACCACCCATCCACTTTCACCCTTACCTGGCTTCCCCTATCACCTGCCAGCTTGTACTCCTTTCTCTCTCCCTACCTCCTTATTCTGGCTTCTTTCCCCTTCCTTTCCAGCCCCAATGAAGGGTCTCAGCCCAAAATGCTGACTGTTTATTCCTTTCCATAGATGTTGCCTGACCTGCTGAGTTCCTCAAGGGTTTTGTATGCATTTCCTCTGCCAAATAGCATCATATTCCCCCCTCTCCCAATAAAATACTTCCTCATACCTTCCGCTCCTGTTTCTCTCCTGCTGTTGATGTCTCAATAACAGTATAACCCTTTCTCTAAATTCATCCTTCTTAAAAGAGAAGTTGACCCTGCATAAAATCACCAAGTCTGAAACCATCAGTCTGGTTCTTGGAAGCCAAATCAAACTCCAGCCTCAGCTGTTTACTTGAGAAAACCCGCAGTTGAACTGCTACAATCATGATCCAAACTCCACTTCTTACAAACTACATCAACAACTGTATCTCATTCAAAATACCAGTGAAACACCTGTCCACCTTCTTATTCGAGATGTTATCTTTATTGTGCTTTCCATGCCAGTTTTTGTAGCTGCAGTCTGCATTCAAAGTGATACAAAGTCATTCAACCTCCAGACTTTGAAATCTACCTGCTTCCTCCTCCAGAGGTACAAACAATTTCAAATCCTTATTTTCACTCTCACTAATATGCTTCACGATTTTCTGCAGATGTGCCTTATGACGAACTTTTCACTGGTGTCAAGCACCTACTTTCCCTCATTCTGCACATGGCAGTACCTCTGGTCACCAAATTTCTCTTCTCACTGACTCTTTCAACTTAAACCCCGCCCTCACATGTCAAAAGCTATCTTAAACCAGTCTTCAACCATTCCTCTGACTAGTTCCTCTAAACTTCCCCTATAATCAGTTGAGTGAAGATATTTCAACAAATTGGGGCCAGGAGTAGGCTACTCAGCCCCCTAAACCTGTCCTGTCACTTCATTAGATTTTGGCTGCACTGACTGTAACTTCAACTTAACATTTCCATTTATGTGCAGGAACCTTTAACTCCCTTGCTTTACAGGAACCTATTTTTTTAAAAACATTCAAAGACCCTGTTTCCGCTGCTATCTGAGGAAAGAGTTCCAAAGACTCATGATCCCCCCAAGAACAAAAAGTTCACATCACATTTGTCTAAACTATATGACACTCACCTGCTTCCAGTTCTAGATTCTCCCACAAAAGGAATTATTCTGTCCACATCCACCCTCTCAAGACCTTCAAGGATCTTGTATATTTCCAGTATGAAATGCAGTACAGTATTAACAGAAGCTTGCATAAAGTAAATTCTAGGGTTCTGTGTTTTCTAACTAAATTGACTTTGCTGCACAGTATTTGCTGTGAGTCATACATGGAGCTCAACAGCTGACAGGGATTGTCAGTAAACACAGATAAGGTGAAAACTGTTGATTACTACCTCTGTTGAAATCATAAGCATCCAATAAAATGGGTTTATTTTTCCCTGCAGTGAAATATGCATTTATGGAACTAGTCCAATGGGGTAACCTAAATAATTCCTACCCTGTCATGGATAAAGAAATTACGCTCATGTTCCAGGCTGTTCCCGGTAATGCTCCCCAACTCTTCCTCCACTACATTGAATAGGAATAAGGCACAGAGCCCCTAAGTTTTTTCTGTTAATTATCTTGTGCACAATCCCAACTAATCTCCTTATTTTTGGTTATCATTCAGGAACTGAAGGAGAAGCCTTCCCTGTATGTTGAACACATGCTATGAGCTGCATTACCGGGCTTCATTTGGGCAGCTACAATGTTAAACGAGTATTGACGTAATAATCTAGACGAGGCAAACTTTCATAAGTATTGCCATCCTCTCCAGTTAGACTGTTGGTACAAACCATGTGACAAATACCCATGCGTGCACTGGACACCAGCATCATCCAATGGCAGCTGAATATTTCGTATGCACTTTGCCAGGTGTGAAGCATTTCAGACATAACAAGGGCATTAAAATTCAAATTTGTTCTTAACTAAAACATATCAGCTAACGTCAGCAAAAATTCTCAAGGGAATCTAATTATTTAACTAAATGTAAGGAGCATTTTTTCAGAGAGCTAAGCTTAATTCATTTTCGCAAATTGTTATCATTAGCATAAAACAGTAATTTCCTTTGAGATTCAGTGATTGTCTTGCCATACAACATCCATGGCAGTCAATTTAGCATTAATCTGTGTGGAAGAATTAAGTCCAAAGAAAAAATACACCCCAAATCTGCCACATTCTTTGAATACCCTGCATGCTTGTGGCATAATGATGGTGGTTAGCATTTGGCTGTCACTGGAAACTCTTGCCTGGAAGCTAATTGAGCACCATGAACAGCAAAGGCAGAGCTCAAGTGATTTGTTTCCATTTCAGTATCCAGAATTAAGTTCTTGGCTATGGGTATCTCATATTTATGAGTGATAGTGCCTGAAAGCAATATGCAGTAAAGCACTGATGTATCACTATTCAATTGTTTGGAAATTCTAATAGTTTGGTCTCAGGCTCAGATGCCTGCGTTCCCTTCAAACTACTGGTTTCTGTGCTCCCTTTAAACACAATTGGTTCTGTTTCCCCACACTCTTTTGGAGCCTATTAGGCCTGCTGTAAAACTTAATATACAACTGTATAACATTGAAAAAAGCAAATTAAAGTGTGTTGGAATATTGATTTTAACATCCAGTAGCCCAGAATTTCTGCCAGTCCAGCAATGTCCGCAGCGTACCAAATTAACAGAGTTTTACTGTACACAACTTTCACCCTGCCCTCAAGATAACCTGGTCCATTTTCGACACCTCCCTCCCCTTTCTTGATCTTTCTGTCTCTGCCTCTGGAGACAGCTTATCTACTGATGTCTACTATAAGCCTAGGGACTCTCACAGCTACCTGGACTATTCCTCTTCCCACCCTGTCTCTTGCAAAAATGCCATCCCCTTCTTGCAATTCCTCTGTCTCCACTGCATCCCCTTCCTGTCTTCTCCTATCATTTCAGATCTCCCCCTCCCCCTCCCACTTTCAAATCTCTTACTATCTCTTCTTTCAGTTAGTCCTGACGAAAGGTCTCGGCCTGAAACGTCAACTGTACCTCTTCCTATGGATGCTGTTTGGCCTGCTGCGTTCCACCAGCATTTTGTGTGTGTTGCTTTACTGTACTTCAATTAATTTTCACCAAACCAATGCAACAAAGCCTCAGCTTAAATTTACTATGTTATATTTATGGACTGTAAATATCATTCACCCATTTGGTGGTTCCAGTGGAGATTTATGATTGAAGGATCAATGCTAAAGGAGCACATCCTACTATGCTGTGGCCTTGCGTTCACTCAATTCACTGCTCCGACGCCTATTCATCACTGATAACAGAGCAGAGACTACCTCACTGTATTTATCAGAGGTTTAGTGACGTTCTCATCACAAATTATCTGTGCAGAAAGTACCCTCTACAGAATGCACTGAACCAATCATATTTCAACAACTTACAAATCCAATAAGAAATTATCAAAATTGTAGCAGACTGCAATGTTTGGAATTAATTGGCAAGTCAAAACTTGGAATATGTAACTTTAAAAATATTTTCTTGATCATTGAATTTCCACTGGCAATTTGTAGTATTAATTTCCAGCCTCAAATTAGGTGGAACATAATTAATCCCCCAAATAATCCCCAAAAGGTTGAAATGACAAACTGCTGCATTTTCAATTTTTAAAAGTGAAGAAGAGTGTTTTATTTTGTCGGAAACTTCCTTAAGATCCAAAATAAATTTGAAATTTGTATCAGCTTTAGAATACTATGAGACAAGGGGAAAGAGTCAAAAATAAATATAAAATGGAATTATAGAACTCTGTCTTCTTTCGAAGGAGGCATCATTGGATTAAGTCCATTATGACTAACAAAGAATAATGATACTTGAGACATTATCCTGACATGAAGCTGCATTATTAGGCACATCAACAATTAGCTGCATAGCACTGCACTCTTAAAGGAAAAAGCAATCTTGGTAAGCCTTCTCTCATTAATGAAGAACACAGTTTGAAGGGTATTTAGCATGTGAAGTTCAGAATACAGTAGTTTACTGTGAAATATAATAATCATGAAAATGGTGACATTGAGAATTACATTTCAATTTAATTAACAACTGTCTTATTGCCTCATAACGAATATGAACTTTTTAAGTTTAAATTACTATATGGTGACTCGTATATTAAGTCTGATGTGGATGCACCAACAAGCAGCATACCTGATCTTAAATATTGCCAGCATGAATAACGATCTGCACATCTAGAGTACTTTAACAGTAGAATGTCCCAAAGCACTTCACAGGAACATTTGATGTTAAGAAAGGAGATCCCAGGACAATTATTCTAAACCTTCAATACAGGTGTGTGAAATACAATGGCATTACTATTTTTTCTGCAGTGTAGTCTGAATGAATATTAATTTCCCCACCGCACACTCAAGAGTAAACATGATGTTGACCATTTTGGCAGTACTTCGTGTCACTCCAGAAATTTAAACTAGACTTTTGAATCACCCTTCTCCCCATAAAATGTACTTTTAGGGCACATTGTCTAGGTAGCCTATGTCATTAAGTAGTCCAGGTACTGCTAGGATTTCTCAGCACAGCACCAGCGTGAGGTGCCTGTGATGATTGGTCAATCTGTAGTGCCCCACCCCAGAGACCCCAGAGGCTCTGTCAATACCTGTTTCCTCTTCTTGTCCTAAGGCCCCAATCATTCACCAACACTAGTCCCTTACATCAGTAGCCATCACCCAATTGCCCATCAGCCATGATGCCTTCACCCAGAGCTGGCGTCTGATCCTCCACCCTTCCACCCACCAGTGCTGATCCTCAAGACCCCTCTGCTGACCAGTGCAGGTCCTGATGCCTCCCTGCACCTAGAACCTGCCACAACACCTACCCATTAGTCAGGCTGTCATCTATCATGATCCCACTATCCCCACCATATCCAACCCTTAGTCAGAGTACTGAGACACATCTTCAGACTGAAATGGCATCAGGGAGGGGTGGGTCAATGAGCTCCTCTGTACCTATCTAACACACCTTTTGGGTGCACTGGCATTTCTAGGCCACAGCGCTTTAAAAAATAATAGGGAAGGAATTGGTGAAGTGTAGGATGGAATTCCAGAATTTGGGAGCTAGGGAGCAAAACAAAAGGAATAAAATCAGTATAAGAATAAAATAAAAGTCAGGACTGGAGCAATTTAGTGCTCTCTGAAGTCTCTAGGGCTAGAGCAGCAGTGCTAAAATAGAGAGGGTGAGGCAACAGAGGAAAGTAAGACCTGAATAGAATTTATATACCAAGATTTTGACGAAGAGCCGATGTAAATCAGTAAGCACAGGAGTGAATGTTGGTGGAAATAATGAACCGAACAACGGCGTTCAGGAAGAGTGTAAAATTAGAGACTTCCCACCTGGACATTATGAGTTAATAAACAATAAGAATGGGAACTCAGGTTTAGCAGCAAGATTGTCAAAACACCTACACTCAGTTTATGTTTGATCACCTTGCAGACATTCCTCTCCTAAATTGGGCACATGGTGCTTTATGAACTGTAGAAAAGCTATCACGAAACTAGCAAAGCCAGGTTTAGTTTCTGATGAATATCTACAAAACTTATTTCAGTGTCTGATCAGTTAAATGGATTGGAACCAGAACAGAATCAATCTACTCTATCATGCCGCTATAAAGCAGAGGAATTCAAAAAGCAGTTCAAAGAACAAATTAGAAAACAAAAATCCTCCTTAATGCAATTAATAATAGAACGTGTGAACCACAGGAACAGGCATAAATCATTCATCTCTCTAACCTGTTTGCTATTCCATTAGGATATGATACTTTAAATCATTTATATTCCTTGGTTCTACATCCATTAGTATGCTTCCCAGATTGAAAACAATATTAATCTTAGTTATATTTTTGAGTGACCTGGTTTCAACAACTTTGTGGAAAATGTTCCACATTTTCACTGTTTTCCTGTCATCATTAAATCTCTTCGAACAAATAAATATATCCTCCTAGATTCTCGGCCCTCTTAACTTTGCCAGATATTTAGACTTTCCACTGCCATTGTCTTACACACAGGTCAGAGCTCCTCAGAGCTCCCACCACAAACCAGTCCCAAATCACTGATTCCACTGGGCACCTTAACTATTCTCTAAAACTGAACCAAACTCTATAAGCAGCTTAAACCTGTTGTTTGGTCCCACTGGGATTCTGTTACCAATTCCATTTCATTGTCACAACTCCTTATTTCCACTTACATAACACTATTTTCTGATCTGCCCATATCATGACCCATGACAGTATGATACACACATATCAGTTGGCAGACAATAGCTTCTGAGTGAGGATACTTTCACTTTAAATTTTTTATCTGCATGTTCACGTCCCTCCTTTCTCCATCCCAGAGTCCTCCAAATTATTTACATTTTCACCATTTTTGGCATCTTGATTCCAACCAGGTTTTCTGCTCTTTTGTTACTAAGATCTGAAATTTACATTCGTCTCTCTGTGCTGTCTGTCTCTTATTCTTCATTGAGATAGTCCTGAACATATCCTTACACTACATGCTGTTAAATTTCACTATATGCCCAAGGAACATTTTACTCAATTGTGTTGTGGCTCATCACTCATTCTCTAGCAAGACCATGACATCCATTGTATAGTGCTGTGTACAATGATGGCTGGTTAAACCAAACTGGGTCAGAAATTTCCTTCCATTCAGATGACAGAAGTGTACTATCAGTTTTTCATTTTCAACATTCTCTTTTCTTATATGCTTCTTTGATTCTAGCTTCCTCATCCAAGCAGGTATTGCTTTTTATCTAGGTATACCAAACAGGATGGTGCAATACTTGCTGTAATGGAATGTGTCAATGTTGAAGCTCTTAAAGTTGTTCTGAAAAAATCTTTGAATGCATTTTTCTGTCCACTATGTGATCATTTGCCTTCAGTCAGTTCTCCATAAAGTGGCAGCTTTGGTACACTATCATCAGACATTCTTCTGACCTGAACTATTCACTTGATCTGATTCTTTTAACAATGTGTAAATACTGTGGAGATTTGCTAAGGACCGAATCTCTTTGTCTAGAGCAGAGGTTCCCAACCTGGGGCTCACGGATCCCTCGGTCAATGGTAGGGGTCCATGGTATAAAAAAGGTTGGGAACTCCTGGTCTAAAATCTTACCTTGCCACTTGATGTGATTTATTCACAGCCTACAGGTCTCGTGGAAGTGGTTGAACTGCCTAAATTATAAGATCAATATCAAAAGCAATTATCATACATTGAGGCAGAGATTATAAATAGAATGAATATTTGAAAGTGACAGGTAGAAGTATATGTATAGGGAAAAGCAGAGAATAGGTGAATAGCCAATTAAAGGGTATAGGTGGTTCAGGCCCAATGACCTTTATGATGTAATCTGTATGAATCCACGATAACAAAAATTGGTCAAATTAAATCACTCAAACATTATGGTGCAGATTTTGTTAAAATGGAGCTTGTCCTAATGGAGCAGCATGTCCCAATCATTGGATAGTTCTCCTGAATTTTCAGCCCAAAGAAGTTTAATGCTGCATCTTGCTGGGTGTGTGCAGTGGTAGACAGGAGTACCATGCAATATAAAGCTTTATTGAGTGATAGAGCTAACTGCTTTTTTGAAACCGATCAGATTTAAAGTCTGACAAAGAAACAAGGACAAAAGAAAGTGTCAGTATCTATAGGTCCTTCCCAGCTTATGTACAACCAGTACACAAGATTGCCCTTTTGGGAGACCTGGGATAGATTTACCGACTGCTGTAGTGCTACAATCATTTCTAATCATTTCTCACAACTCAGTATGTGGCTGCATCTCTGTCTTCCGAACTATACAGGTTACAAACAATTCACAGAATGGAAGCCAGACATGACTGAGGACCACCTGCATTAGATACAGAAGCAGAAACAGAGAGGCAAAGGAAGTTTAAATCAGAATGAGAAAAATACTTGCTCAAATTAAATTAAAATTTTAGTACTTTGGGGAACAATCTACAATGAAGAGAAATGAAGTTGCAGAGATTCCACTTAGTTTTTCTAGCAAAGAGCTTTAATTGTATTACAGAAACATAAATATTGGAAGTGTCAATATTGAAATTAAACCCTCTTCATGGATGCTGCCTAACTGGTTGAGTATCTTCGGCATTCCCAGCTTTAAGTTCAGATTTCCAGCATTGGCTTTAAACCTCTGTAGTGAATTTAATATGCAAAATCAGCAATTTCATGTAAAACATTGGTGCAAGGCACTGTCTTTGTGAAGATAATAGAGATCGTTCAGTAATCTGTGCAATTGACAGTGTATTTTCTCCTCAGCACATGAACCAAACAATGCATTCATTAATAATAGTGATCATCATAAAACATGTCCTCCACTTTCCCAACAACTTCTAGATTTTCGTTCCGACTGAATTCCTAGTACTACAATATGCAAAGCAGCCTACATTCCTCATCACCCTGTCAGATGGCAGTAAGGGTACATTAGTGGACAATAAGGCATTGACAAATTTAAAGCATGTTATTTCAGGCATCAAATCAGATTCAAGTTTAATTATCATTCAACCATACATGAATGCAGCTGAACGAAACAATGTTCCTCTGGGGCCAAGGTGCAAAGCATACACAGCACATTCAAAATAGCCAGCAAAAAACATAGCTCCATAAAAAAGCACATGTAACACATTGAGGCATAAAGATGACCTCATTTTCACATTACTGTACCAAAAAATTATCTTGGGCTCCAACAAGTCTCTTTCAAGGTAACTGCAAACATTGTGCAGAAGAAAATTATACAATTTTGCTTATATGTTCCATTGTCTGAGCCAGGTGACAAAATATACTAAATGCAGGCATCTGGATAATTTTTAGCATGCAAACAATTGTCTGACAGTTTAGCAATGAAAAGTTGAGTGTGATGGGGCAATATTATTTCTGGTAGATCCTTACTTTAACACTCTATATTACTCCGTGGTAATATCTACCATATGTAACAGTGCCCAAGAAGAGGGTGGTAACCTGTCTAAATGACCATCATCCAGTGGTACTTAAATCCACAGTGTTCTGAGAGGCTGGTGTTAAAGAATATCAGCTTCCGTCTGAATGATGACTTGGATCCATTCTGGTTCACCTACCGAAGCAACAGATCTACAGCAGATGCTATCTCATTGGCTCTTCACACAACCTTGGAACATCCAGATAGCAAAGATACATACAACAAGATGCTCTTTAACAATTACAGCTCAGCATTTAACACCATCATCCCCTCAAAACACAATCAGTAAACTCCAAGACCTGGGCCTCAATAACCCCTTGAGCAATAGGGGCCTGGATTTCCTCACTTGCAGACCCCAGTCAGTTCAGAATGGAAAAAACATCTCCTCCACAATCTCCATCAGCACAGGAGCACTGCAGGGATGTGTGTTAGCCCCCTGCTTTACTTCTTTACACCTATGACTGTATGGCTAAGTTCAGCTCCAACACCATATACAAGTTTGCTGATGACACCACTGTTGTGGGCTGTATCAAAGGGGTGATGAATCAGCATACAGGAGGGAGACTGAAAACTTAGATGAGTGGTGTAATTACACAACCTCTCATTCAATGTCAATTAGACCAAGGAACTGATCGTAGACTTCAGGAGAGGGAAACCAGAGGTCCAGGAGCCAGTAATGATTGGAGGATCAGAGCTGGAGGGGGTCAGTAACTGTAAATTCCTGTGTGTCACTATCTCAGAGGACCTGTCCTGGACCCATCATATTAATATTATTATTACAGGACCTCTACTTTCTCAGGAGTCTGTGGAGGTTCGGCATGTCATTGAAAACCTTGGCAAATTTCTATAGATGTGTGATGGAAAGTGTGCTGACTGGTTGCATTACGGCCTGGTATGGGAACAACCATGCCTTTGAGTGGAAAATCCTACAAAAGTTAGTGGATTTGGCCCAGTACATCACGAGTAAAACCCTCCCAACCATTGAGTACACCTACATGAAACACTGCTATAGAAAAGCAGCATCCATCATCAAAGTTCCTCACCGCCCAGGCCATGCTCTTTTCTCGCTGCTGCCATAAGGGAGAAGGTACAGGAGCCTCAGGACTCACACCACCAGGTTCAAAAACAATAACTACCCTCAACCATCAGGCTCTTGAACAAAAGGAGATAGCTACACTCATTTAAGGACTTTTTCAGGCCTTTGTTATATTTTTATTTCATGCTTGTTATTTATTGCTATTTATTTATATCTGCATTTGCACATTTTGTTTACAGTTAACAGTACCTGATGTTTGCAGTTACTGTTCTATAGATTTGCTAAGTATGTTAACAGAAAAAGGATCTCAGGGTTGTATGTGGTGACATGTATGTACTCTGATAATAAATTTTACTTTGAACTTTGAATGTAGTTAAGTGCATGTTTCAAACTGAAGACAAAAGAGACCGCAGATGCAGGAATCTAGAGCAACAAACAACCTGTTGGAGGAACCTGATGAATTGAGCAGCATCTCTGGGAGGGAAGGAATCATTGACATTTCAAGTTAAAACCCTGCATCAGGTGTCCTGAGGCAGGGCTTCAAAGCAAAATGTCAATAATTCTTTTCCTTCCTCCCACAGATGCTGCTTCACCCGGTGATTTCCTCCAACAGTCTATTACTGTATTCTATATTACCACATGGCAATATTGGAAAACAGTGTCAAGTACCCAGTTGTGATTAGGAACTGGATTGGAAAGAACAGCTAAAGAGAGGAGTTTCAGTGAGATTATAATGTGGGAAGAAGAGACAGCGAAAGGTAAAAGAGATGAGTGCATTCCTTTTAGAGGGCATGACAAGTAAGATGAAGTTTACTGGCATTTTGTATTCATTGCATGAAAGAGGAAGGCTTGAAAATTCTACCTTCAGTTTATTTCTATTGGAGCATTTGTGGGTGAGATTAATGAGAGTGTGATTAGATTCTGCCTCTTTCTGGTCAAAGGGCACAGCTGTGAAACTGACTATTCAAATGAAGGATCAAAGGTACCCATTTCACCATTTAGTAAAGAGATTAAAAACAGCTATTTAATATTTACAGTGGAGATAATTAAACATTCAGCTTCATCCAACTTCTCTACTGTACAAATGTATTTGCACTTAACGGGAGACTGATATCCCCTTTAACATTTTGCTAAGTTAATGGTGGTATATAAATACAACTTAATTATTATTTTTGACGTGAAGTCGCAGTCATCTTATTTACTGCAAAGAGGTGGACCTGCTTACAAAGTCAATTGTTGCAAAAAGAAGCTGGTATATCATTTCACACTCTCTCCACATGATCATACATAGCTGCATCTAATGGCTAACCACAAATTTCAACCACTCAATCATAGAGATAAAAACTGCATGTAGCAACTATTCACTCCCCCTGACGCATCTCTGGTTTAGCTTCAAAAGAACAGTTGGCCTTAATACCAATTCAGGTTGGCCCTGTCCAAATACATTCATCACCTTTAAAGCATTCTGTACTTCATAACTGTATTATCTTAGCAGAGGCTCCTGACTAGTGGAATTAGATCCTCAATTTCCTCACTTGCAGATCCTTGTCAATTCGGATTGGCAATAATGTCTCCTCCATAATCGCCATAAGTACAGGTGCACCACAATCTGTGTGTTCTCGTGTTCTTGATATTATTATTTATTTATTTATTATTGTTATTATTTCTTTCTTTTAGGTATCTGCACAGTTCATCATTGTTTACATATTGGTTGTCCACCCTGTTGGGTGTGGTCTTTCATTGATTCTATTATGGTTATTGGATTTACTGATTATGCCTGTAAGAAAATGAACCTTGGGATTGTATGTAGTGACACACTGTATATGTACTTTGCTAATAAATTTTCTTTGAACACTCAATAAACTATAACTGGAACAGAAAAATAGGACACAACTAAAAATGTACAGAATCATAGCAAACATATGACATGAAAAGTGGATATTCACTATATCATCTTCATGCTGTCAGATACCTGCAACCAAGTCAAATTCAACCTTACCACACTGGATCCACAGCCCTGCAAGGCTGTAGCTTTCCAAGCGTTTATCCAAGTCTCACTCAGTCTCTTCTGCTCTAAGGAAAAGGACCATAACTTATCTAATTTTTCCTTTTAACCACAATCCACCATTCCTGGTAACATCCTCATAAATCTCCTCCTCATCCTCCTCAGTACAATCACATCTTTTTTGTGGTGTGTTCAGATATGTACATGATCCTCGAGCTGTTGCCTAACAGGTACTGCAGACAATTCCAGCATAGCCTCCCTCTTTTTACATTCTATGTTTGAGAAAAGAAACTCATATGTCCTGCTACTTTAAACGATCACTAGACAAACAATAAAAGGTTGCACTATTTCTCCACACAGCCCAGTATTGTCCTAATTATTGTTATATCTTCCCAAATGTAATACCATACATGATTAAATGCCATTTGCCACTTTTCTGGCCTATTGATCAAACCATGCAGCCCTCTCTGTAATTCTAATGTTCTTTCCTCATGGTCAACCCAAAGGTCAATTTTCGCATTACCTGACACTTCTTTTGTCAAATTGCTTACATTTAAGTCTACACTGTGATAAAAAGCAAGAGACTGAGTTCCACATACCCCATTGGTAACAGCCTTCCATCGAGAAACCCCCATTAACCACTGCTACTTACAACCCAAACAAACTGACAGGTAGTTTTCCTTTCGTTGCCATGGGCTTTGTATACTGCTAACTAACATGCCACATGGGACTTGGTCAAAAACCCTGCTAAAATAAATGTAAACTACTTCAAATACACTGCTCTCATCATCCTCTACACCACGATGTGTTACTTCCTCAAAAAATTTAATTCCAGTTAATCAGACATGCCCTTCCCTAATCACTCCATGCCAACTATCCCAAATTAAGCTGCATAATAACCCTCTTGCAAATCATGCATGAGGTCACCCGGGCTTCCTTTTGCCTCTTTGATGTTAGCACCTTTCACTAGTTAACAGATAATATTCTTCTGCATTAATTCTCCTGCCAAAATTAAGCTGCTCCCATCAGAAGGTGGGTCAAAGGCCAGAAAATAGATCTAATGTGATGCATGAAAAAAGTAGGAAATGAGAAGGAAAGAACATAGAACAATTTAGCACAGGAACAGGCCCCTTGGTCCATAACATTGTGCCACACTAGTTAAATATTTATCTATTGCCTCTATTGTATTTGTCTTCAATATCACCTCTCACACCACACTCCTTGGCACTCTGTGGAAAACAAACTTACCTCACATACCTTTCGAACCTGAGCCTCTCGCCTTAAGCATGTGCCCTCTGGTATTAGATAGTTTGACCCAGAGAAAAAGGTACCAGCTGTCTATGTGTTTCATTTGCATCATACACCGGGATGCTCTCTACAGTTACCTGATGAAGAAACCATAGCCCTTGGTCAGGAGCAGATGTTCTCAGGTGGTGCCCAACCTTCATAGAGTGTTTCGACTCTTAACCACTGCACTCTCCAGCCGGTGGGTCGACAGTGGTGGCCAAGTCACAGCCCATCTGCTCCTGACTTCCAGCTCAACTCCTGTTGCCTGCTCTATCTCCAGCAAGAGGCTCTTTCTGCTTCCTCCCCCATCCTGCCAGCTGCTTGGTTCTTGCTCTTTTCATCAAGGTTCAGCACAGACAGAAACCTCCATACTGACCTTGCCAGGAACCCTCTACAGACAATCTCCACGGTGAATAGCCACGTCTGCCATCCTGACCCTGCACTCTTGGACTAAGGACTAGTATGTTATAGGCAAAAAAAGGGTGGTGATCTTAAAACATAAGAAATAGGAGCAGGAGTAGGCTATCTGGCCCATCGAGCCTGCTCCACCATTCAATAAGATTGTGGCTGATCTGGCCATGGACTCACCTATGTAAAAATCTATCCAACCTTGTCTTAAATATATTTAGTGAAGGTAGCCTCCACTGCTTCACTGGGCAGAGAATTCCACAGATTCACCACTCACTGAGAAAAGCAGTTCTTCCTTATCTCTATCCTAAATCTACTCCCCTGAATCTTGAGGCTATGTCCTCTAATTCTGGTCTAACCTACCCGTGGAAACAACTTTCCTGCCTCTATCTTATCTATCCCTTTCATAATTTTATATGTTTCTATAACATCTCCTCTCATTCTTCTGAAATCCAGTAAGTACAGTCCCAGGCAACTCAGTCTTTCCTCATAGTCTAACCCTCTCATCTCTGGAATCAACCTGGTGAACCTCCTCTGCACCACCTCCAAAGCCAGTATATCCTTCCTCAAGTAAGGAGACCAGGACTGCACGCAGTACTCCAGGTGAGGCCTCACCAGTACCCTGCACAGCTGCAGCATAACCTCCCTGCTCTTAAATTTAATCCCTCGAGCAATGAAGGCCAACATTTGCCTTCTTGATAGCCTGCTACACCTGCAAACCAACCTTTTGTGGTTCATGCACAAACACTCCCAAGTCCCTCTGCACAGCAACATGCTGCAATTTTTTACTATTTAAATAACAATCTGCTCTTTCATTTTTCCTTCCAAAGTGGATGACCTTGCATTTACCAACATTGTACTCCATTTGCCAGACCCTTGCTCACTCACTTAACCTATCTATATCTCTCTGCAGACTCTCCGTATCTTCTGCACAGTTTGCTTTTCCACTCAATTTAGTATCATCAACTAACTTAGATACACTACACACTGTCCCCGCTTCCAGATCGAACAGCTTCTGGAAATCCAACTAAATAATGTCCATCTGTTTTTCAAACAACTCCAGTAAGTTTGTCAAACAGGACCTGCCTTTGCTGAATCCATGCTGCGTCTGTCTGATGGATCCATTTCTTTCCAGATGTCTTGCTATTTCTTCTTTAATGATAGCTTCAAGCGTTTTCCCCAACTACAGACATTAAACTAACTGGCCTATAGTTACCTGCCTTTTGCCTACATCCTTTTTTGAACAGAGGTGTGATATTTGCTGTCTTCCAATCAGCCGGGACCTACCCAGAGTCCAGAGAATTTTAGTAAATTATCACCAATGTCCTTACTATAACTTCTGCCATTTCTTTCAGTACCCTGGGATGCATTCCATCGGGACCAGGGGATTTGTCTATCTCGCAAACAACAGGAATTCTGCAGATGCTGGAAATTCAAGCAACACACATCAAAGTTGCTGGTGAACACAGCAGGCCAGGCAGCATCTCTAGGAAGAGGTACAGTCGACGTTTCAGGCCGAGACCCTTCATCAGGACGATGAAGGGTCTCGGCCTGAAACGTCGACTGTACCTCTTCCTAGAGATGCTGCCTGGCCTGCTGTGTTCACCAGCAACTTTGATGTGTGATTTGTCTATCAACAGGCCCACAAGTTCGAGTATATAGAGTTAGTAAAGAGGCTGGACCTCCAAGGTAGCAATCTCCTGATGACTCCGGTACCACAGGCTAGTGCAGGTAGGAATGGGATGACTGGACAGATGAATGAATCTCTGACAAGATGGTGCAGGGGGCAGGGTTTCAAGTTCTTGGATCATTGAACCCTTTTCTGAGGAAGGGGTGACTGTACAAGAGGGACAGGTTGGAGGGGAACTGATATCCTGGCTGGGAGGTTTGCTAGTGCTACTCAGGAGGGTTTAAACTACTTTTGCAGGAATTACAGCACCAAGTCAGTAAGAGAAAGATTGAATAGGGAAAATATTGACAGGCAAAATTGAAATAGCAGGTATAATGAGCCAGATGGTTTGAAGTGTGTGTTTTTTAATACTAGGAACATTATGGGTAAAGGTGATGAACTTAGAGGGTCAGGTCATGAAACTACGATGTTGTGGCCATTACAAAGACTTTGTTGAGAGAGGGGCAAGAATGGATGATTGATGTACAAGGATTTTGAAGTTTTAGAAAGGACAGAGAAGTAGGTAAAGGGGAGTGGAGTTCCATTACTAATCTGGGACAACATGACAGCTGTACTCTGAGGAGACATAATTGAGGGGTCAGACACTATTTGGGTAGAACTCAGAAATAGGAAGGGTGCATTCACACTGATGGGATTGTTCAACAGACCACCCCCTCCCCGAGCAGCCACCAGGACACTGAGGAACAGATATGCAAACAGATTAAGGAAATTAGTAAAAATAATGGGGTTGTTGTCATGGGGGATTTCAACTTCCCTAATACAAACTGTGACCTTCTTAGTGCAAGGGGTTTAGATGGGGTGGAATTTGTTAAGTGTATCCAGGAGGGTTTATTAAATCAATATGTAGTGTCCAATGAGAGGAGGGGCTGCATTGGGCATGGTGTTAGGTAATGAACCTGGCTAGGTGACTGACCTCTCAGTGGGTTAGCACTTAAGGAACAGTGACCACAACTCCTTAACTTTCAGGATAGCTATAGATAAGGATAGGCATAGTCCTTGCAGGAAGAGTCTTAAATTGGAGAAGAGCAAATTCCAAGGGTATTTAGACAGGAACTAAGAATTAATTGGGAACACCCTTCTCCTGGTGAGTCCACATCAGACACATGGAGGGTGTTTAAATATTAATTGCACAGAGTACATGAAAAGTATGTTCCTGTTAGAAGGAAGGACAATGACGGAAAGATACGAGAACCTTGGATGTCCAGAGAGGTGATAAATTTAGTCCAGAAGAAAAGGGGAAAGTACGTAAAGCTTCAGAAGTCAGGATCAAACGGAGCACATGAGGATCATAAAGAAGCCAGAAAAGAACTAAGGAAGGGAATTAGGAAAGCCAAGAAAAGTCCTTGGCAAGTAGGATCAAAGTGAATCCCAAGGCATTCTATACATACATCAAGAGCAAGAGGATAACTAGGGAGAGGATAGGACCACACAAGAATAAAGAGGGGAACATTTATTTGGATGTGGAGAATGTGAGTAAGGTACTTAATGAGAATTTTGTTTCAGTATTTACCAAGGTGAAGGACATTGAGAGCAGGATATCAGTACTGGGTGCTTAAATATGTTAGGGTGTTTAGGGGTCAAGGAGGAGGAAGTGTTAGGTCTCCTAATGAGTATAAAGTGGATAAGTCCTCAGGGCCTTTAGGATTTACCCCAGATTATTGAAGGAAGCAAGAGACAAGATTGTTTTGGCCTTGACCAGTATTTTCCTGCCCTGTCTAAACAACAGGCGAGGCCCCAGACTGGCAAGTGGCTAATATTGTACCTCAGTTTAAGAAGGGAACAAGAACAAATCCTGGGAACAATGGACTAGTGAGTCTCACGTCAGTTGCAGGGAAATTGCTGGAGAAAATTCTTAGGGAATTTACAGTGAGATTGATGAAGGTAGAGCAGTAGATGTTGTCTACATGGATTTTAGTAAGGCATTTCACAAACTCCCTCATGGGAGGCTAATCTGGAAGATTGGGATGCATGGGGTGTACAGCAAATTGGCTGTCTGGATTCAGAACTGGCTTACACACAGACAACAGAAGGTAGTAGTTGAAGTCACTCATTCGAGCTGGAGGTCTCTAATTTGTGGTGTTCCTCTGCTGCGTATGATGTATATAAATGACCTGGATGTAAATATAGATGGGTGGGTTAGTAAGCTTGAGGATTATACCAAGATTGGTGGTGTTGTGGATGATTTAGAAGACTGGCAAAGAATGCAGCACAATATAGATTAGTTGCAGATATGGGCTGAGAAATGCCAGATGGAATTTAACCCAGATAAATGTGAGATGTTGCTCCTTGGTAGGGCAAATGCAAGGAGATAGAAGAGTGTTAAGGGCAAGACCCTTAACATTGTTGCCGAGCAGAGACATCTTGTGGTCCAAGTTTCTTATTTCCATGAAAGTGGCTACAGAGGTTGGTGGGGTGGTTAAGACGGCTTATGGAATATTTGCTTTCATCGGTCAAGGTACTGTGTTCAACAATCAGAGGTTATACTGCAACTTTAAAAACTCTGGTTGGGCCACATCTGGAGTATTGCGTACAGATGAGTTCACCCCACAATAGGAAGGTTGTTGAGGCTTTGGAAAGGGTGCAGAAGTTTACCAGGATGCTGCCTGGTTTAGAGGGCATGTGCCATCAAGAGAGGCCAGACAAACTTGGGTTGTTCTCTTTGGAGCGGTGGAGGCTGAAGGGAGATCTGGTAGAGGCTTATAAGATTATGAAAGGCATAGATGGAGTAGACAGGAAGTATCTTTTTTCCCAGGGTACAAATTTCTAGTACAGTACCAGAGAGCATACATTGAATGTGAGAAGGGGTAGGTCCATTGGGGATGTGAGCGGTAAGTTCTTTACTCAGAGTGGTAGAGGCAAATACATTGGAGGCTTTTAACAGACGTTTAGATAGGCACATGAATTTAAGGAAGATGGAGGGATATGGACATTGTATAGGTAGCAGGAATTCGTTCTTGGAGTATTTTGATTTACTTTTTAGCTGGTTCTGCACAACATTATGTGCCAAAGGGCCTGTTCGTATGCTGTACTGTTCTATGTTCTATGTCCTATCAGCCCTCCCTTGAGCTTCAGTCACTTCAGAGAAAACAACACAAGTTTGTTCTTATAGGTCATACTCTATAATCCAGGCAACAATATGGTAAACATCTTCTACACCCTCTCAAGAACCACCCCTTCCTTCCTATAATGAATGGGGTGACCAGAATTAAATGTAGCCTAACCAGTTTTATAAAGCTGTAACAGAACTTTCTAGCTCTTCAACACATGCCTCAACTAATAAAGGCACGCATACTATATGCCTTTATAACCACCTTTGTTTTTGAACTCACAGAAAGATATTGCAATTCAGAGCTAGCAAGGGCGGAATCAAAAGGGGTCTCCAATAGGCAATTTGGAAAGCTACAGGGAAGTAATCTGAATTCATGTAGAGGAGACAGTAGAGACTTAATCAGCCCAGATCTCATTTTTACCGCAACAATTCTATGATTCTAAGTTCCCAGAAATGCTTAACAAGAGAGAAAAAGTGCTTCTACTTCAAATTCATCATGCAGAAGACCATTCATCAGAACTCTGATAAAAAAAAAGTCAGATGAAGTTCATCAACAATGTTCTTGTATTACTTTTGTGAGGTCATGATAATTCTACAAAATGCTTTGCTTTCTTCCTCTAAAATCCTGTCAAAACTTGCTTTATTGTCTGAATTTTCAATCAACCCATTTAACCTCTCCCACCTGGCTTCAGTGACAACTTGCATTCTAGCTATTCGCAATGCGTCTTGGGGTGTTCATGGTTTATAAATGCAAATAGATGCTTTGAAATAGAATCTCATAGCAGAAGACACACATATTTTTCTTTTCCAAAGGAACATTACATCTTGGACTTTATTTTATGGTTTTACACTAACTTTACATAATAAAAGAATGGGCTAAGTATATCATTGCTCCTATTATGATGTTGTCGACTATTATGATTCTTTTCTGATTGCTCAATGGTACAGGCTTTGCAAGTTTCAACAGCTTCCGTTTACGATAGCATTTGCTTAAAATTTTCAAAATCTGTATTGTGCAAACAAGTTAATCCATTTTTTCTATACTTTTGGATCATCATCAAAAACTAGGAATTCCAATCAAACAAAAAAATAGCAATCAGTTTAAATGAAAGGCCTATTACATCAGTAAAAGAAAATAAGGAAGTTCAGTTTTGCAAGTCCACAATCATTTTTCCTATAATTTCATGCTTAAAAACCTCAGATCAGGATTTCGGGCTTGCCAAAGCGCATAATCCTGATCAAAATCACAAGTGACATCCTGAATTAGTTAGTGTCTACAGTAAAATAATACCAATCCTTCCAAGATAGAGTTGACCACACAATCCCCTCCTAAAGTCCTGCCTCAGTTCCTGCCTTGCTGTTTCCTACTTCTTCAATCATACTCAGAAAAATTTCTGCAATGGGTCTGTACCCACTGCTTTATCTCTTGTTTCCTGATGTATATATATCCTTCTACATATCACATCTCCACTTAGTCCCAACTCCCTGACCATGCACTTCGCCCTTTAAATCTTTCTTTCTCTAATTGTTTTCATTGCCTGTTGAATATGCAATGGATTTAGCTTCTGCCAGCTGTTCATGGGTCACCCAGAGTGAAAACATCTTCAGAGCATGTTTTCCTAGTCCCTATTTCCATCTTCTGAGAATAACCATAATTTTATGTTTTCTAGTCACAACTATGCCAGTCTGATTCAGTGGATGTGTCATTGTCTTTTCATCTTATTCGGGGTGACACAGGAAAATAGTTTTATAATTAAACATGGTACACAAAATCAGTTATATTATATTCTTAGAAAACTTAATGCTCAAACTGATTCTGGAATATGTCCCAATAATTAAATATTACAGGGTGTTTTCTTTGTTTTACTGTGAGAGTTATTTCATATTCAGTAGGCTCCCAGAAACACTAATAACCATTTGATCTGTTTTTGTTTTGATAATGGCCAGACTATGGGGATTTTACTCCTGATTTTCTTTCCTTAATGCCAGGGGAATACTTACATTCACTCCAGATGGCAGGCAACACTTTGGTTTAGTGTCTAACCCAAAAGACATAATGTATATGCAGTTTCAATATTCCTAGTTCAAAATAAATTCACTTTCCCCATACTAAGTTGCACTTCACAAAAGATTCCTCCAAGTTCCTATGCAAACATGAATTAGATAAAACTCTCCCTTTCAGTTAAGTTTGTTCCACGTTTTGGACTGAACTTTAGCTTCTGTGGCATGGGTTTAGAAGCAAATAAAAGTGCACTAAAATTGACGTTATGTCAGAAGCTATCTGTACACTGCCTAGTCGATGCTGGAGAAGCAGTAATGGGGAACAAGGAAATGGCGGACGAACTGAATAAGTATTTTGCATTAGTCTTCACTGGTGGAAATCTCAACTGTCAGGGGGCATGAAGTGTGTGAAGTTACTATTATTAGATAGAAGGTTCTTGGGAAACTGAGAAGTCTGAAGGCAGATAAGTCACATTCCAGGGATCTGAAAGAGGTGTCTGAAGAGATTGTGGAGGCAATAGTAGTGATGTTACAAGAATCACTAGAATCTGGAATGGTTCCGGTAAGACTGAAAATTACAAAGCAAAACACACAAAATGCTTGAGGAACTCAGCAGGCCAGGCCACATCTATGGAAAAAAGTACAGTCAATGTTTCAGGCCAAAACCCTTCAGCAGGACTAGAGCAAAAATGCTGAGGAGTAGATTTAAAAGGTGAGGGGAGGGGAGAGAGAAAAACACAAGGTGATAGGTGAAACCTGGAGGGGGAAGGATGAAGTAAAGAGCTGGTAAGTTGATTGGTGAAAGAGACAGAAGGCCAAGGAAGAAAAAGTGGGGGGGGGGGGGGGGAGGAGGGAAGAGCACCAGAGGGAGCCGATGGGCAAGCAAGGTGATAAGGTAAGAGAGGAGAAATGGGATGGAAATGGTGAAGGGGTGGGGTGGGGGGGATAGTGGGCATTACCGGAAGTTTCAGAAATCGATATTCATGCCAGCAGGTAAGAGGCTACCCAAACGGAATATAAGATGTTGTTCCTCCAGCATGAGTGTGGCCTCATCACAACAGTGGAGGAGACCATAGATGGACATATTGAAATGGAAATGGGAAGTGGAATTAAAATGGGTAGCCACCAGGAGATCCCACTTGTTCTGGCAGACGCAGTGTAGGTGCACGGCAAAACAGTCTCCCAATCTACATCCGGTCTCACCAATATACAGGAAGCCACACCAGGACACCAAATGCAGTAAATGACCCCAACAGACTCACAGGTGAAGTGTCGCCTCACCTGGAAAGACTGTTTTGGGTCCTGAATGGTAGTGAGGAAGGAGGTGTTGGAGCAGTTGTAGCACTTGTTCCGCTTGCAAGGATAAGTGCCAGGATGGAGATCAGTGGGGAGGGACAAATGGACAAGGAAGTCACGTAGGGAGCGATCCCTGCAGAAAGCAGAAAGTGGGGTGGGGAAACATGTGCCAAGTGGGTGGATCCTGTTGGAGGTGGCAGAAGTTTCGTAGAATTATGTGCTGGACACAGGTGCTGATGGGGTGATAGGTGAGGACAAGAGGAACCCTATCCCTGGTACAGTAGTGGGAGGATGAGGTAAGAGCAGAAGATTACAAACGTCACTCCACTCTTCAAGTAAGGAGAGAGGCAGAAGAAAGGAAATTATAGGGCAAGTTAATCTGACCTCAGTGGTTGGGAAGATGTTAGAGTTAATTATTATGGATGAGGTCTCAGGGTACTTGGAGGCACATGATAAATCAGGCTGAAGTCAGCATGGTTTCCTCAAGAGAAAATCTTCTCTGACAAATCTCTTGGGATTCTTTGAAGAAATAACAAGCAGGATAAACAAAGGGGAAATCGCTTGATGTGGTGTACTTGGATTTTCAGAAGGCCTCTGACAAGGTGCCATACATGAGGCTGCTTAACAAGCTACAAGCCCATGGTATTACAGGAAAGATTCAAGCGTGGATAAATCAGTGTCTGACTGGCAGGAGACAAAGAGTGGGAATAAAGGGAGCATCATCTGGCTGGCTGCCAGTGACCAGTGGTGTTCCACAGGGGTCTATGTTGGGACTGATTATTATTACGTTATATGTCAATGATTTGGTGATGGATTTGCTGCAAAGTATGCAGACGATATGAAAATGGGTGGAGGGTCAGGACGTTTTGAGAAAGTAAAGATGCTATAATAGAATTTAGACAGATTAGGAGAATGGACAAAGAAGTGGCAAATAGAATACAGTGTCGGGAAGTGGATGGTCATGCTCTTTGGCAGAAGAAATGAAAGGTTTGACTATTTTCTAAATGGACTTGGGAGCCTTTGTGTAGGATTCCCTGAAGGTTAATTTTCAGGTTGAGATTGTGGCAAGGAAGGCAAATGCAATGTTAGCACTCATTTCAAGAGGACTAGAATACAAAAGTAAGGATGTAATGTTGAGATGTTATAAAGCACTAGTGAGGCCTTACTTGGAGTATTGTGAGCAGTTTTGGGCCCCTTATCTTAAAAAGGATATGCTAAAACTAGAGAGGGTTCAAAGGAAGTTCATGAAAATGATTCCAGGATTGAATGGCTTGTCATATGAAGAGTGTTTGATGGCTCTTGCCTGTAATCACTAGAATTCAAAAGAATGAGGGTTGACCTCATTGAAACCTATCTAATAGTGAAAGGCCTTGATAGAGTGGATGTGGAGAGGATGTTTCCTAAGGTGGGAGTGTCTGAGACCAGAGGACACTGACTCAGAATAAAGGGGTGTCCTTTTAAAATGGAGGTGAGGAGAAATTTCTTTAGCTAGAGAGTGGTGAATCTGTGGAATTCTTTGCTACAGGCAGCTGTGGAGGTCAAGTGTTTATGTATATTTAAGACAGAGTTTGATAAATTCTTGATTGGTCAGGATACAGGGAGAAGGCAGGAAATTTGGGTTGAGAGGAAAACTGGATCAGCCATGATGAAATGGTGGAGTACACTCGATGGGTCAAATGGCCTAATTCTGCTTCTAAATTTTACGGTCTTATTTCCACATTTAACTCCAGTGTGTTAAACTGTCTGTGGCAAGTTATCGCTCATCCTTCCAAACAATGTTGACCACACAACCCCATCTAAAGATCTGAAGCCTTGTCTCTGTATGTTTATAACTCATATTGACTGACGTCAACAATGGCTTTGAACTGTACTGAGTTCCTTGAGCTCCATGGAACTTGTCAATGAAAGTAAGATGAGAACACAGCTACGTTGCAGCAACCAAAGACTGCAATAAGTTCTCCAGCAACCCCCCCCCCCCACAACTTTCTCAATTAGCTATGTGAAAGGCTTTATTCACAAAATATATAGTGAGAGTTTATTTAGAAAACTTTGAAACTAACTTTGTTTGCGTTGGAGTGCGTTTGCGAACTTTGCAGTTTATTTTCCGAGTTTATGAGATGAACTCCACTTTGAGCTCTCAACTGAATGCTAACAGGATACAAACATTACTAAAAGTAGATTTCCTTCATGTTATCACACTGCACCTTGTGAAAGCTAGCTGTGTGTAAAATAGCCGATGTTTTTCCGATATTACAACAGTGACCCCTCTTCAAAAACAGGGCTTCATTATTGTAAAGTCATCCAGGATGACGTGATCATGCAAGGTGCTTTGTAACTGCGATGTTTGAATTAATGACAACGTTCCTCAGCTTTGTAAAGCACTGGAGTTGTCAATAATGTTGTGCTGTTATTGTCACCACATTATAAACAAGAAATGAGTGTGATGGTGGTTCATTAATATATTGTGGAACCAAAAATAAATTGCTGAGGTCAAGGACCAGAAATGGGAAAGCCAATATTCAATGGCAACGGCCAAAAACAAGTTGACAGAGGCGGATGATAGCGGAGATGTATTGAAGGATGATAGTGTGGTGAACAGTATTGACAGCAGCAGACTGATTGAAATGGTTGAGGAGTGACTGTCATTTTGACACAGTTATATAAAAAGTCATTTGTGATTTTTAATTGGACTGGTTCAAAATTGCAATAAGGCAAAAATCCTCTTGGAATGTTTCAGATGGGGAGGAAGAGAGAGAAGAATGGAGAGGGGTATGGGGAGGGGAGAAGGAGAAGAAGATGGAGAGAGAAGGAATGAAAAACCCTGCAAGCTAGAGATAAAAAGTACAAACTGGCATGACTAATGATCTGCAACTGTTGAATCAGTATCAGCTCTTATAACGTTCAATCTGAAGATGAGATGTTGTACTGGAGTTTACATTGAGCTTCACTGAAACAGCATATCACTCAGAATGCAAGTGGGATGAGAATGAAAACAACAAGCAACTGGAAGCTCTGGATCACTCTTACAGACTGAAAATGGAGGAATTTTATCTGATGTAGAGGAAATTACATCATGAAAAGCAAATACTGTACCCTAAACTGGAAACAGAAACCGGTAAGGTGGGAAGTCTAGAAAGTAGGGGGCATTTACAGAAGTAGGCACATTTTTGAAGTATCAGGGAATTGAGGGCTAGGGAGAACTGGCATGGAAGCAGACATGATGTTTGGGGTGTATCAGCCATGATTATAATAAATGGTGGACCAGGCTTGAGGGGTTGGGTGGCCTACAAACACACACACGCACACACACACACACACACATACACACACACACACACACACCCCCACACACATGCACACAGCCATACACACACATGCACACACACACACGCACCCACACACACACACCCACACACACACGCACACACACCCACACACACGCGCACACACACCCACACACACGCACCCACACACACACGCCCACACACACGCCCACACACACACGCACACACACACACGCCCACACGCACGCACGCACCCACACACGCATACACACACACGCATGCACACACACACCCACACACACGCACACACACACGCCCACACACACGCACTCCCACACCCACACACACACACACACATCCACGCACACACGCATACATACACACGCATGCACACACACGCACTCACCCACACCCACACACACCCACCCCCCCCCACACACACACACACACACATTTGAGGAATGTGGGCTTTGCAGGTTGAACCAGTATTTAATTGCCATCCTTACTAGCCCTTGAGAAATTGGTGTTGTGCTGCCTTCTGAAAATGCTGCTGCCCTTGAGGTATGGGTATACCCACAATACTGTTTACGAAACAAGTTCCAGGGTGTCGACCCAACAACTTGCTTCAGTTCTTACTTTTCCCAATACTGATGAAAGGTCACCAACCCTGTTCTCTCTCCACAGATGTGGCCTGACCTGCTGAGTAGTGTCCATTAAACTGGAGAGAGCAATCTAAAGAACTAGTACTTGGTATGCTCCTTAAAGCAAACCACTGAATGGTTCTCAGTTTTTCATTATATTTACTTTGTCAGCACAGTTGGACATCTGCAATAAAATGGCAAGTACACTCAGTGGCCACCTTGTTTTGGTACATCTGTACACCTGCTCTAATCACCCAATCATGTAACAACAATTCAATACAGAAATAGTCAAGCGATTCAGTTGTTGTTGAGACCAAATATCAAAATGGGGAAGAAATGTAATTGAAGTGACTTTGACCATAAAACAATTGTTGATGCCAGACAGGATGGTTGGAGTATCTCAGATCTTCTGGGATTTTCATGCACGACTGTCTCTAGAGTTCACTAAAAACTGAGTATAAAACAAAAAAAAAATCCACTCAGTGGCAGTTTTTTGGGCAAAAATGACTTGCTTATCAGAGGAGAGTGGCCAGACTAGATCAAGATGACATGAAGGCGACAGTGGTGTGCAGAGGAGCAGTGCTCAACAGTGCTGAATGCACAACAGTGAAGTTGATGGGCTACTGCAGCAGAAGACCAGACAGTATCTAACAGAGGAATCTGCAGATGCTAGAAATCCAAGTGACACACACACACAAAATGCTGGAGGAAATCAACAGGCCAGGCAGCATCTTTCGGGCCAAGACCCTTCGTCAGGACTGGGAAAAAAGATGAGAAGTCAGAGTAACAAGATGGGGGGAGGGATGGAAGAAGTACCAGGTGGTAGGTGATAGGTGAAACCAGGACAGGGGGAAATATAAAGTAAGGAACTGGGAAGTTGATTGGTAAAAGAGATAGAGTTGGAGAAGGGGAATCTAATAGCAGACAGTGGAAGATCATAGAAGAAAAGAAAGAGGGAGGAACACCAGAGGGAGATGAAGGACAGATAAAGAGACAAGGTGAGAGAGGGAAACGGGAATGGGGATTGGTGAAGGTGGGAGGAGGGATGTCAATTACCAGAAGTTCAAGAAATCGATGTTCATGCCATCAGGTTGGAGGCTACCCAGACGGAATACAAGGTGTTGCTCCTCCAACCTCATCATGGCAGTAGAAGAGGCCATGGACTGACCTGCCAGAATGGGAATGTGAAGTGGAATTTAAACGGATTAATGTTAGTCCAGGTAGACAAATTAAAGACTTACACTCAGTCTACTTGGACTAACATTAACATTATTCTTGTTTTCCTTTTGTACAAACTTTGTACTTAACAAGTAGAATGATTGGTCTCGGTGCATGTGACAATAAAGCAATTACCAGTTGATTATTAAAGAGATTAGTAGAGTGGTGCTAGGGAATCAGACTTCAGTTATGTAGGCAGACTGAAAATCTTTTTTTTTGTTGCAGAAAGTAGGTTAGATTTAGGATAATAAGAGGTTCTGATAAAAGATGAAATGTTCTTCCAGAGGAGGGGTGATTACCGTATACTTAAAGTAGCTGTGAAAAGTACTAGGAAAAGATGAAGGAAATATTTGTATGGAATGCCATGTCTGGAAATTGTAGGGCCTGATTGAATGGTAACTTTTGGCAGCTTATTTGGACAGAGAAGCAGAATTAATGCTTCAGGTCTAGAAATAAAACATTAACTTTACTCCTTCTGCAGATGCTGCCTGGCCTGCTGAATATTTACAGCACTTACTGTTTTTGTTTCAGCTGAATTTCTGTTTGTACTTCCATCTATAAAACAATGCCAAATGAATCCCATAGGTCAAACACGAGGAAATCAGCAGATGTTGGAAATTCAAGCAACACACATCAACACACACTAACTGAAAGAAGAGTTAGTCCTGACGAAGGGTCTCGCCCGAAACGTCGACTGTACCTCTTCCTAGAGATGCTGCCTGGCCTGCTGCGTTCACCAGCAACTTTGATGTGTGTTGCTCCCAGAGGTCAGAATTGATCTGAAGTGAGATTTGCAATGTCTCTGATTGAAAAGCAGAAGGTCTGGCTTACTAACAAAATATACAGGCTTTACCTCAGAAATAAACTAGCTGAAAAGTCCAGACTTAATCTACGTTTCCTGACTTCAATAATATCTGCAACATTCTCCAACCTCAGGTTCATGTATAGCAAAGGCTTCGAAGGATATTGGCCAAGTGTGAACAAGCTTAGGTGAGCATCTCGATCAACATAGATGAGTTAGTCCGAAACACCTGTTTCCAAAAAAGAATTCAGGATGTATATCGGATACATTTCTCTGACATTAAATGTACCTATTGAAATGCTGTGCGACACTGACTCAAATTAAGCCTCACACTTTTGCTTGGGCTACTTTTCCAATGGAAGACAATGGTTGGTTGCCAACAGCTTTCTCACTTTAGGACCATTACAGGTGGCAACTGTTGATCTCTATTACATCCTACAGTTGACTGTTCACTAATGCATTTGGACAGTCAACATAACTCAATAACCTAGGAAAGGCAACTTTATCAATTTGGCACGTGCAGGGCAGGTTTTCATAAATTTGCAGGCATTCCTAGTACGTGTATCCTCACAGAAACCTACTTGGCCACCTTCTGCCAGTGTGCCTCTGTATAGCTGAGCAAAGCCTTCAGGATCCTTCCCTCCCACAACTGCTAAAGAGCACACTTCCTCTGATAAAAGTTGCTGGTGAACGCAGCAGGCGTCAGGGCCTGCTACGTTCACCAGCAACTTTTATCAGAGGAAATGTGTCGACGTACCTCTTCCTAGAGATGCTGCCTGGCCTGCTGTGTTCACCAGCAACTTTTATGTGTGTTGCTTGAATTTCCAGCATCTGCAGAATTCCTGTTGTTTACACTTCCTCTGAGATGTTTTCCACTGACTTATCCAGGTTCTTCTAAAACTCTGGCAGAAAACTTGTGCATCATTCAGCATTACGTAGGAAAGCGTCCTCCGATCTGGAAGAGTATTGTATACATCCTATTATTTTTCTTTAAGAGATGCCACAGAGATGACACCCGATGGAATCAGAATCAGGTTTAATATCACTAGCATCTGTCTTGAAATATGTTGTTTTGTGGAAGCAGTACATTGAAATATATAATAAAAAAACTATAAATTACAATAAGTATATATTAAAACAACTAGATAAGTAGTGCAAAAAGAGAGAAAAAAATGTGTGAGGTGGTGCTCACAGGTTCATTGTCCATTCAGAAATCTGATGCCAGAGCAGAAGAAGCTGTTCCTGATACATTGAGTGTGTGTCTTCAGGCTCTTGTACTCCATCCTTGATGGTAGCAATAAGAAGATGGCATGTCCTGGGTGATGAGGGTTGTTAATGATGGATGCCACCTTTTTGAGACATTGCCCTTTGAAGGTGTCCTGAATGCTGGGGAGGCTAGTGCCCATGATGGAGCTGGCCAAGTTTACAACCTTCTGCAGCTTTTTCTGATCCCGTGCCGTGGTCCCTCGATACCAGATGGCAATGCAAACAGTTAGAATGGTTTCCAAGGTGCATCAACAGAAATGTGCAAGTGTCTTTGGTGACATACCAAGTCTCCACTATCTCCTAATGAAATATAGCCACTGACATACCTTCTTTGTAAATTATTCAATATATAGCCCCAGTACAGATTTTTAAGATGTTGACACCCAGGAACTTGTAACTGCTCGCCCTTTCCACTGCTGATCCCTTAATGAGAACTAGTGTTTGTTCCCTCAACTCCCCCTTCCTGAATGCACAACCAAATTCCTTGGTCTTATTGACATTTAGTGCAATGTTGTTGTGACACCACTCAACCAGCTGATTTATCTCTCTCCCCATGCCTCCTTATCACCATCTGAAATTCTGCTAATAATAGTTGGTCGTTCGCAAATTTATAGATGCCTTCTGAACTGTGCCTAGCCACACAGTCATGGGTGTAGAGAGAGTACAGCAGTGGGCTAAGCACACATCCCTGAGATGCACCAGTGTTGATTATCAGTGAGAAGAAGGTATTATTTCTGATCTGCACTCACGGTGGTCGCCCAATGAGCAAGTCAAGGATCCAGTTGTAGAGGGAGGTACAGGGACCAGGATTTTACAGCTTGTTGATTATAAATGAGGGAAGGATTGTGTTGAACACTGAGCTGTAATCAATAAGGTAGGCTACTATTGTCCAGGTGATCTAAGGCATGTGAAGGCAGGGATAGGTAAATTGCAGAGGGTCCAGGTCCTTGCTTAGGCAGGAATTGATTCTAGCCATGACCAACCTCTTAAAGAATTTCATTACATTAGATATGAGTGCCACTGGATGATAGTCTTTGAGGAAGCTCACCCAGTTCTTCTTGGGCACTGGTATGACTTTCACCCTTTTGAAACAGGCTGGAACCTCCAATTGCCGCAGTGAGCAAGTGTGAGCAACTCCCGCTAGTTGGTTGGCACACGTGTGTCCCTCTTCAAAGAGGTTCTGACATCGGTCTCCAAGACAGAAGATGAGGTGCTGACAACTGTGAGAACTTCACATCAACTAAGAACATCTTAATGTCACTTTGGGCACAGCATTGCACAGGAAAATTCAACAATAATATTGGAGTCATACCCTTTGGCCCACTGAATCTATACTAACCATCAAGCACCACTTCAGACTAATTCTACTAGCCACTGTCATTAAAGTTCTCAATCTCTATTAAATATTCACAAACAGCTGAAGGGTGGCGAACAAAGCCATTAAAATTGAGTAACTCATTTTCTAGCTCCACACCTTCTAGCTAAAGTGGTAATGTTTTTGACACGGCAACGATCTCACCACTATTCCAGCCAATATTTATTTCTCATTCAGATTCATTGCAACAGGTCGTGTGGCCAAGTTGACTGCCTTGTTTTGCATACTTCTGCCATCACTAGGCCACATATATGGTATTGCAAATAACAACGCAGCGTGATGTTAGTGGAGCTGAATGTTTCCACTGTTAGGGTATCACATCAGAACTCTTCAGTCCTCTTCTTTTCCTTTGAGAATAGTGGTGAAACTGAGAAATTCTTTTAAATCAATGACACTTGGGGAGAAGATATGTTTGGAGTTAAGTGATAGTCTGAATAGCTGAACATGCTTGAGGGATTAAGTAATTTAGTCCAGCTCCTAATTCATATATTCCTAACCTCTTTTGTCACAAAACAATTCAGGCCATCCTGAGGTTATTTTTATTTCATATTGACCCACTATCTACAAAATACTGCCAATATTTTATAACCTTATCTCCTCTTTTAAAATCTCGCTCAACATCCCCACTTCAATTGTGCCTCCAGTTTATTCCCTTTTCTTTTCAACTTAGTACTTATAGCCCTGCTGTTCCAATACTAAGCTCTTGGACAATTTACAGCACAACGTTCCTGCCAGCCAAAGGGTTAAACTTGCATTTCACTTCACTGTCAGACACATGTGAATAAAATTAGTGTGTCCTCTTTATAACTTCCCAAAATGGCATCTAACTAGAGGACACAATTATCAGCAGATATTTTAGAAAATGTTTGACAATGTTAAATCCTAGGTGATGGACTCAGGGCCACAGTAACAGAACAATGAAATATCAAATTAAGAACACAAGAGGAGCACGTCAAAACTCAGGAATTGTATGAAACTGAAAGGGATTGGAACTAAAAATAGAATTTGAATAGAATTTTATATTTAATATCTGAGGAACAATATTCCACATAATAATGCTATGACAAACATTTATTATTTTAAATTTCAGAGCAGCTTTTCTTTTCTAATATCACTCTTGCAGATTAATTTCACAAGCAGCAGATTCTCAGCATTAATAATTTTATCTCAAAAGGCTCAGGTACATAGAGACATCCCATAAGATCTCCCCATGATCTGGTGAAATACTTGCAATAAAGAAAATTATTGTTTGAGTTTCATATATGTGAGATTATAAATATTTGGAACCAAATAATGATTTATCCTTGAGAGAAAGCTGCATTGAACTTCAGAAAATATTTGTATTATGGTTGCTATGATCGATTTCCCTCTGCCTATACAACAAAATTAGATCATTTTGCACTGTAGAAAAAAAGCTGGAGATCAGCATCATCACAGGGTGCACTATCTCAGTGACACTGTTCTCCCTAGTCATGAACGTGCTCACTAAGTCTGCTGAACCAGAGTGCAGAGGGCCCAGAATGAATTCCGCTCAACGGCAACCACCTATCAGGGCATTCATGGATGACCTCACAGTCACCACAGAATCAGTCCCAGGCTGCCGGAGGATTCCGCAAGGGCTCGAAAAGCTGGTGGAGTGGGTCTGGATGCATTTCAAATCAGCCAAATCAAGATCGATGGTGCTGAGGAAAGGGAAGGTGGAGAACAAGTTCCGGTTCAGCATCGCAGGCACAGCCATCCCAACCATCACAGAAAAGCCAGTTAAGAGCTTAGGTGCGGTTTTTGATAGCTCTTTAAGGGACACAACATCCATTCAGGCGACCTGCACCGAGTTGGATGGCTGGCTGAAATCTGTGGACAAGTCTGGCCTACCCGGGAAGTTCAAAGGCTGGATGTATCAGCATGGCATTCTTCCCAGAATCGTGTGGCCCCTCCTCATCAACCTTAGACAGGAGGGTTAGCAACCACCTCAGGAGATGGCTGGGGCTGCCAAAGAGCCTGAGCAGCATCGCACTCTATGGACATCACAACAAACTGCAACTGCCCTTCAAATCCTTGGAGGAAGAATTCAAGGTAACAAGAGCCAGAGAAGTGCTACAGTATAGGGACTCAAGTGACCCGAAGGTGGCTAGAGCAGGGATCCAAGTAAGTACTGGCAGGAAGTGGAGGGCAGAGGAAGCTGTTCAGGAGGCAGAGGCGAGGCTGGGTCACAGGAGGCTGGTGGAAGTGGTCACACGAGGCCGAGCTGGGCTAGGATCCTTTCCAACTCCCCAAATGGACACCAGAGGGAAGGAAAGGCGTCGTCTAGTTCAGGAGGAGGTGAGAGCAGTAGTGGAGGAGACGAGAGCCTGCAAGGCGGTGGGAATGAAGCAACAGGGAGCTTGGACAAGATGGGAGAATGCAGTTGAGAGGAAAGTGACCTGGGCTGAGCTTTGGAAAGCCGAACCACACCGCATCCAATTTCTCATCCAGGCACTGTACGATGTGCTTCCAAGCCCATCAAACCTGCACACATGGGGCAAGGCAGAGTCATCTGCGTGCCCACTGTGCTCCAAGCGAGGAAGCTTGGAGCACATCCTCAGCGGCTGTGCAAGGGCACTTGGTGGGGGACGATACAGGTGGAGGCATGATCAGGTCCTGAAGACCATCGCTGAAGTCGTCAGCGCAGGAGTTGAGTGGGCGAAGCGGTCCTGACCCTCCAAGCAGACCATTGCCTTTGTCAGAGCTGGGGAGCAGCCAATTCCTGACAAATGAACATCTGCAGGCATCCTGACCTCTGCAAGGGACTGGCAGCTGTTGGTGGACCTTGAACGGCAGCTGAAGTTCATAGTCATAGTCATACTTTATTGATCCCGGGGGAAATTGGTTTTCATTACAGTTGCACCATAAATAATTAAATAGTAATAAAACTATAAATAGTTAAATAGTAATATGTAAATTATGCCAGGAAATAAGTCCAGGACCAGCCTATTGGCTCAGGGTGTCTGACCCTCCAAGGGAGGAGTTGTAAAGTTTGATGGCCACAGGCAGGAATGACTTCCTATGACGCTCTGTGTTGCATCTCGGTGGAATGAGTCTTTGGCTGAATGTACTCCTGTGCCCAACCAGTACATTATGTAGTGGATGGGAGACATTGTCCAAGATGGCATGCAACTTGGACAGCATCCTCTTTTCAGACACCACCGTCAGAGAGTCCAGTTCCATCCCCACAACATCACTGGCCTTATGAATGAGTTTGTTGATTCTGTTGGTGTCTGCTACCCTCAGCCTGCTGCCCTAGCACACAACAGCAAACATGATCACACTGGCCACCACAAACTCATAGAACATCCTCAGCATCGTCCGGCAGATGTTAAAATACCTCAGTCTCCTCAGGAAATAGAGATGGCTCTGACCCTTCTTGTAGACAGCCTCAGTGTTCTTTGACCAGTCCAGTTTATTGTCAATTCGTATCCCCAAGTATTTGTAATCCTCCACCATGTCCACACTGACCCCGTGGATGGAAACAGGGGTCACCGGTACCTTAGTTCTCCTCAGGTCTACCACCAGCTCCTTAGTCTCTTTCACATTAACCTGCAGATAATTCTGCTCACACCATGTGACAAAGTTTCCTACCGTAGCCCTGTACTCAGCCTCATCTCCCTTGCTGATGCATCCAACTATGGCAGAGTCATCAGAAAACTTCTGAAGATGACAAGACTCTGTGCAGTAGTTGAAGTCCGAGGTGTAAATGGTGAAGAGAAAGGGAGACAAGACAGTTCCCTGTGGAGCCCCAGTGCTGCTGATCACTCTGTCGGACACACAGTGTTGCAAGCACACGTACTGTGGTCTGCCAGTCAGGTAATCAAGAATCCATGACACCAGGGAAGCATCCACCTGCATCGCTGTCAGCTTCTCCCCCAGCAGGGCAGGGCGGATGGTGTTGAACGCACTGGAGAAGTCAAAAAACGTAACCCTCACAGTGCTCGCTGGCTTGTCCAGGTGGGCATAGACATGGTTCAGCAGGTAGACAATGGCATCCTCAACTCCTAGTCGGGGCTGGTAGGCAAACTGGAGGGGATCTAAGTGTGGCCTGACCATAGGCAGGAGCAGCTCCAGAACAAGTCTCTCCAGGGCCTTCATGATGTGGGAGGTCAAGTTCCCCAACCATATCGCAGCCACCACCCTGCGACCAGACATTGTCCTTGTGTCTGAGTCTACCAAGTAATTGGTACTGCTGGAGCTGACAATCCCATGGGAAGATTGCTTGGAAGAGGCCTTTGAAAGGAAGCTCTCCAAGTACGCAGGACTGGTCAGCAACTGTCAGCAGGCTGGATGCAGAGTGAGGTGTCTCCCAGTGGAGGTTGGTTGTAGGAGATTCGCAGCCCGTTCCTTAGTTAGAGCCTTCAGCAATTTGGGCATCAAGGGAGAGAGGAAGAGGAGAGCCATCCACAGTACCACCGATGTGACAGAGGGGGCCTCAAGATGGCTGTGGCTCAAAAGAGGGGAGCCATGGAGTCATAAGTAGCTAGCCATCTGGACACAAGCTGGGGTCTGATCAGCCCTGGCTGGGTCACCTGGAGGAGGTTGTATGATGTTGAAAGACCCGAAACACCCGATGATTCCAGGAACATCACTGAAGATGTGTCCAGAGGCATCAGTAGAGGTATGTACACAGCAAACAATGAATTTCTACTGGACAAGATCCTACATAATCACACGGTCTTTTCAGGGATGTTAGTTGATACGGGCCAGGACACCTGCCTCTACACATGCTGGTTTAAAGGTGGTGTCATGAGGACAGATAAAGTCTCATTTTAATGCTTCATCAAAAAGAGTCACTTCAAACAGTGCAGCACTTTCTCAGTACTATACTGAAGATTCAGCCTAGATTTTTCATTATCTTCTACTGTGACCGGAACAATATTTTCATCAATTTGAACCAAAGCTGTAAACCAATGCACCATCTTTTCTGAGAATGAGTTCACAGAGTCACAGATTCAGCATGAAAACAGGCCCTTTGGCTTATTGAGTTTGTACATACATCAACATAGTATTAATCTTACACTAATCCCATTTTATTCTCCCTGCATTCTCATGAACTATTCTTAGAATCTTCTACTTGCCTACACACAAAGGGCAATTTACAGCAGCTAACTAACCCAC
Organism: Mobula birostris; assembly: GCF_030028105.1. Lineage (NCBI taxonomy): Eukaryota > Metazoa > Chordata > Chondrichthyes > Myliobatiformes > Myliobatidae > Mobula > Mobula birostris. Next base: position 91,521,691 of record NC_092375.1, read on the forward strand.
CAATGCAGATATTTGGGGGATGTGCAAGGAAATCAGAGAACCCAAAGGAAACTCATGTTGTTAAGTGTGCAAACTTCACACAAACAGCACCTGAGATCAGGATTGAATCCAGCTCTCTGGTGTTGTCAGGCAGCACTTTCAAAATTGTGCTCCCATCAAATTTGTACCAAGAGCAGTATGTGATTATATAGCATTTCGTTTAATCTAAATTACTCTATTCACACACTGACAAGGGGTTTGATCTGCTGCACGTATTATCCTGCTATATCACCTTATCCCAGTTAGACCCTGTTTAAGACTAACTATATTTTTCGAGGTTGTTAAAATCCATTCACCCTTCCTTGGATCTTCAACAGAATTCAACTGGTCCAGACTTTATTCCATTCATCACAATTTCAGCACCCTCTCAGGGTTAAATTTCAGGGTCCCTGATCTTACGGAGATGCAGAAAGATCTTGGTTAAGTAGGTGTGAGTTAGTAATGGGGTCTGCACATCTTGAAAAAATTTCTTATCTCTGGAGAAGGACATAGCTCTGATTTAAAGCCAAGGCAAGAATGCCGCCCCTTAGACAGAGCCAAAGCAGTTAGATTTCCATTTCGAGCCTAAGCCATTCAACCCTAATACTTCCTCTATCAATAATATCACAGCTGATGTATATATTAAATCAATATTCCAAATAAGCATTTATCATTTGTGGTCATTAAAGCTTAATTCAATTTCTAAGGGACAGAGTTCCAAAATTTCACTACCATTTGTATAAAAAGATCTGCTTCATGACTTAACTCTTAAATGACTTTGCTTTAACTTTCTGATAACAATGAAGACGAAACCACCTGTTTTAGATCACTGTGAAACTAGCAGCAAAAGGACTTACCAGGCATGCATGAGGAAATCCCACCAACTATAATTCACAATGCTTTTGTGTCTGTTCTAATACTGATACAAACACAGATATCTAAAAGGCAGCATGAAATTAAGACTAAATTCCTTCTCCGTGTGAAGATAAATTAGCTGAAAATGGTAGCAGGTTAAAAAGAAACACAATGAGTGTTTTCACAGACTGAAAGGTGATTTTGATGGAATAGAACAGCTGACTGAAAGCTGACAGCAGATTTTGAATAGCTTGATAATATTTCAGTCTCATTAGCTAGTACAGAATAAGTCCTAAACAAAAGATCTGAAAGCAATTCTAGATATGGTTTCAAGTCATGAAGCTGAGCAGGTGGTTGGATATCAGTGGGAGATGGTATTTATGGTATTGAATTAGTCAGTTAGAATTAGCATTGTTATAGACAAGGTCAAAGATAAAATAGGAACAATGATTATAAACTGGGTAAGGCCAATGATGTGAAGTAATTTATCTAAAGAGGATGGGAAAAAGCTATCTGCAATTAACTCTAAGGACAGTGTAACTCTTCATTTGGAAAGACAGAATAATCAGGAGACATGGAGGTATTTAAGTAAATGTGTTCCTACAAAGGAAAAGTGTGGGATTTTCCAGTGACAAAATGTATGAAGATTATTATAAAGTTTAAAGGCTCATGGAAAATCTTAATACAGCAGAAAGCCTGAAGAGTATAGAGATTACAGGAATTCAATTCAGAGGCAAATTAAGAAAACAAGGTGTGAAAAAGTACTGGCAAGCAGAGCCCTGAAGATACAGAAATGTTTCCTAAAAAAAAGGGAAGTAGTTAACTTCAGGAAGAATAGGGTTAATCGGGGACTGAAATGATAATCTGTGTGCGCATTTGAGGACTGTGTATGGTTCCTAAGGATTACTTTATTTCACAAAAGATGATGTTATGGTTCACAAACATGACAAAATCTGCAGATGCTAGAAATCCAAAGTATCTATAGAAAAGAGTTAACAGTCAAGTTAAGTTTAATATTTAACTATATACATGTATATAATGTATATAACCATATAATGTACATAGAAACAAAGCAATGTTTCTTTGAACCAGGGTGTAAAACATAGTAGTACACATAATATACATAGCAGATGATAACTTATGAAGGTGAGCATAAAATCTACAGATGAATCTCACATAAATAACAAACTAAAGTGTATTAATATTGAATATTGTAAGGTATGGAACAGATTAACCCGTGACACTTAACAAGTCGACATTTTGGGCCAAGACTCTTCATCAAGACTGGAAAGAAAAAGAAGTCAGAGTAAGACGGTGTAAGAAGGGTAAGGGAAGGACCCGCTGCCTCTCTCCTGGTTTCACCTACCAACTTGCAGTTCTTCTTCCCCTCTTCCCACCTTCTTATTCTGACTTCTCCTCTTCCCTTCCAGTCCTGTTACAGAATCAGTTTACTCTTTTCCATTAATGCTGCCTGGTATTTTGCATTTTGCGTGTGTTGCTGTGCTGATTTAGTTACAGGGGATGAGTGTAAAATATCAGACGGTACAGGCATAGTAGAAGAAGAAATATTAAGATTTTATCATCTTACAAAGTGGATAAATCACTAATTCTGAATAAAATATATCTCAGACCGCTGAAGGGAGGAAATTACACAGAACACAAGGAAATATAAACAGAAGCTCAAAGTTCTAAGTAAACTTATATCGAAATACATATGCAAGACCAAAAGACCATAAGATATAGGAGCAGAATTAGGCCACTAGGCCCAATGAGTCTACTCCACCATTTCATCATGGCTGATCCAATTTTCCTCCCAGCTCCAATCTCCTGCCTTCTCTTTGCATCCCTTCATGCCCTGACCAATCAAGAATCTACCAATTTCACCTTAAACATACATGAAGACTTGGCCTCCACAGCTGCCTATGGAAACATATTCCACAGACTCACCACTCTCTGGCTAAAAAAATTCCTCATGTCTGTTCTAGAAGTAAGCCCCTGTATTCTGAGACTGTGTCCTCTGGTCTTAGACTCTCCCACCATGGGAAATATCCTCTCCATATCCACTCTATTGAGGCCTTTCACCATTCAATAGGTTCCAATGAGTCACTCCTCATTCTTCTGAATTCCAGTGAATACAGGCCCAGAGCCATCAAACGCTCTTCATATGACAAGCCATTCAATCCTGCAATCGTTTTTGTGAATCTCCTTTGAACTCTCTCCAGTTTCAGCACATCCTTTCTAAGATAAGGGGCTCAAAACTGCCCACAATAATCCAAGTGAGGCCTCACTAGTGCTTTATAAAGTCTCAACAGTACATCACCATATACAACCCTGAGATTAATTTTCTTGCAAGCAATCACAGTAAGTGCAAGAAACACAATAGAATCTGTGAAAGACTACATCCAACAGGATGGAAAAACAACCAATATGTAAAAAAACAACAAACTGCAAATATAAAAAGAAAGAGGAAAAAAGAAAGAAAGAATAATACATAAAAAAAACAATAAATGTCAAGAACATGAGATGAAGAGTCTTTGAAAGTGAGTCCACAGGTTGTGAGAACAATTCAGTTATGGAGTCAGTGAAGTTACCCCCCCTGGTTCAGGAGTATGATAATTGTGGGTTATAACTGTTCCTAAACCTGGTGGCAGACATCCCACCTCTCCTGGAAGTTCCGGTAGTCTCCGGCAAATTAATAGTGGCTCCCTGACACCCGCAAATTATATACAATGTCCCGGGAATTGATTTGTTTGAGAGTGAGCGTGAGAGAACGCACGAGAGAAAGAGAGCGAGCGCGAGAGAGAGTGAGAGTGTGAAAGCAAGCACGAGAGAGAGAGAGAAAGAGTGAGAGCGAGAAAGAGTGAGAGCGAGAAAGCAAGCGCGAGAGAGAGTGAGAGGGAGAAAGCAAGCGGGAGGGCGAGAGAGAGCGAGAAAGCAAGCGCGAATGACAGCGACCACGAGAGAGAGCGAGAAAGCAAGCGCGAGAGAGAGTGAGAGGGAGAAAGCAAGCGGGAGGGCGAGAGAGAGCGAGAAAGCAAGCGCGAGTGAGAGTGACCACGAGCAAGAGAGCGCGCGCGTGCGATAGAGAGAGAGTGAGAGAGTTCCAAAAAAAATTCAGAGTGGCAGAGTGTTCCAAAAAATATATAAAACGTACGTCACCCCAGACTACACTAAAGTGTACCCCTGCCTAACAGGGGTCAAAAATAATGACAGTGTTGCTCACTGCACTGTTTACAACAGTGACTTTTCTATTGCCCATGGTGGGTTAAGTCTGTAAAAGATATGTTGAGGTGAGTTTAATAGGTGTCATTCGTTCATTAGCATAGCTATCGTTATTTAAATTAGCTGGCTAGCTGCTAAGGAGCTACTATATTGCAGACATCCCACCTCTCCCGGAAGTCTCCCGCAAATTGATGATGCTACCTCCTTGAAATGAGTTTTTGCAGGGTGGGATGTCTGTGGTGTTGTGGGTCCTGAGACTCTTATATCTTCTTCCTGATTACAGAAACAAGAAGAGAGCATGGCCTGGACAGTGAGAGGTCCTTGACGGACGCTACTTTTTTGTGACAGTGCTCTGTATGGATGAGCTCAATGTTGAGGACAGCTTTTCCCATGATGGACTGACTGGGCCTTATCCACTACGTTTTGTAGGTTTTTCTGTACAAGAACATTGGTGTTTCCATACCAGATTGTGATGGAACCAGTTAATATATTCTCCACTACACATCTATATAAGTCTGTCAAAGATTTAGATGTCATGATTTCTAAGAAAGAAGAGGCGCTGGCGTGCTTTCTTTACAAATGCATATGTGCTGGACTCAGGACAGATCCTCTGAAATGATAACATTGAAGAATTCAAAATTGCTGATCCTTTCTTCTTTTGATTCCCCCGATGAGGACTGGTTTATGGACATCCAGTTTCCTCCTCCTGAAGTCAATAATTATCTCCTTGGTCTTGCTGACACCAAGTGAGTAATTGTTGTTGTGGCACCACTCAGCCAGATTTTCAACCTCCCTTCGAATGAGGTAAGCCATCTGCTCCTCTTGCCAGCTCTTCTATTCAATATGATCATGGCTGACCTACCACGGGCCTTGACTACTTCTGTGTGTCAGTTCTCCATGGCCCTCAATTGCCCCATCTTTGAAAAAAATGTCTACCTACACTTAAAACAATTCTAATTAGTTTAGTTCTACAAACTCTCTGAGGTAGAGAATTCCAGAAATTAAATAGCATCTATGAGAAGGAAGTTATACACATCTCACATTTAGGCAATTGCCAACTGACCAATGGCTCCTTGTTCAAGAATTTCCCCTGGTAAAAACAACCTGACATCTACCCTGTCATACCCGCATAGAATGTTTCAATAAGGTCACAACTAATTTTCCTAAACTCCAACGATAGCAGGCCCAACATTTTCAGCCTCTCTTGGTTAAACAGTGTTCTTATCTCAGGAATTACAGATGCAATGGCTACAGTTTGTAATGCAACTGTTAAAGGAAAGTTGTGTCTGACTAATTGGCTCAGTGGCAATGAACAATGGATAATGGGTGATGGTATAAATGGAAGGATGTTATCAACATATTTCTGCAACTCCTTGCTTTTTGTAATAAGTATTATTGATATATTAATGACTTAAATGTTATGGCACATTGGCAGAAAATACAAATGCTGGCCAACTGATTAGCCACACACAACAAATCTTCAAACTATAGGAAGAAATACAGTAAATGATCTAGTCATTATTCAGAGGGTGGTCAGAATCTGGAACACATTGCCAAAAGGGAGATAGAAGCAGAAGGCTTCACCACATTTAAAGAGCCCCTTGATATGTCCTTGAAGAGAAGTCACCTGCAGGGCTTTTGATGGAAAGTGGTTTTAGACTAGGTAGATGTCTCAACGACCAGACACAATGGACTGAATGGTTAACTTCAGTGTTGTAAATTTTCCAGATTACAAAATGTTTTGAATGCCCTGATGTTTTTTTTAATTTTAAAAAACCTTTCCAAGATTTTTGTAACTGTTCCTAATGGCTTATGAAATCAGATTTCTTTTAGAGCTTCTAAAAATGTTTTAAAAAGCTTTCAGAAAATTAAATATTACTGATCCTACTAAGTTGCTCAGGCTAAATTCAGCGGCATTTCTTAACTTCCTGCAAGTTTATCTTCTGATTTTGTGGGGGGAGCTATTCTTAATCACATGATGTCACTTCAGTGCCAGCACAGAAGAAATCTAGAGATACATCATGTGCTTAGTTACTGGGAGTGTTGCTAAAGGTACGTAGGGCTTTCAGACTTGAGGTTATTAGTGCATTGTTACTCACCACTGCTTGTTGAACCATAATCATCGCCTCTCATTCTTGGGACATGCACTTCATACCCCACAGGATAACCACAGGACAAACTCCTACAACAATGGAACTGACAGCTTTATGGCAAAGTTTTCAAATGACATGAAGATAAGTGGAGGGGTAGTTAGGGCTGAGGAAGCAATGTGATTGCAGCAGGACTTAGATAAATTGGAAGATTGTGCAAAAATATGTCAGATGGAATATAGCATTGGGAAATATATGATAATGCATTTTTGTAAAAGGAATAATAGTGTGGACTATTAACTAAATGGGAGAAGGTTCAAACATCAGAGGTTCAGAAAGACTTGGGAGTCCTTGTGCAAAACTCCCAGAAGGTTAATTTGCAAGTTGAGTCTGTGGTACAGAAGGCAAATGCAATGTTGGTATTTATTTCAAGGGGATTATAATACGAAAGAAAGGAGATAATGCTGAGGCTTTATTAGATGATAGTCAGGCCACACTTGGAGTATCGTCAATAGTTGTGGGCCCCATATCTCAGAAAGCATGTGTTGTCATTGGAGAAAGTCCAGAGGAGGTTCACATGGATAATTCTAGGAATGAAAGGGATAACATGAGGAGCATTTAGCAGCTTTGGGCCTGTACTCACTGAATTTAGAAGAATGTGTGGGGATCTCACTGAAATTTACCAAATGTTGAAAGGACTAGATCGGATTGATATGGAGAGGATGTTTCCTATGGTGGGGGTATCCAGAACTAGAGGGCACAGTCTCAAAATTGAGGGCCAACCTTTTAGAACGGAGGTAAGGAGGAATTTTTTAGCCAGAGTGGTGAACCTGTGGAATGCTCTACCACAGATGGCGGTGGAGGCCAGTCCATGGGTATATGTAAGGCAGAAGTTATAGTTTCCTAATCGGTCAAGGCATCAAAGGATATGGTGAGAAGGCAGGTGTATGGGGTTGATTGGAACCCGGGATCAGCCATGATGGAATGGCGGAGCAGACTCGATGGGCTGAATAGACTAATTCTGCTCCTATGCCTCATGATCTTATGGTCTCTTTAAAATCTCTTCAGATTAAATAATAATTTGCTGAAACTTCCTTTTCAGTCAATCTTCTGCTACACAAAGGTTTGAAACCCTAGAAATATCATTCAAATATCTATAAACAACAACAAGAACTTTAGAGTGCACAGCTCAAGGACTGAAGTGATGGGTGCTCACAATCAGATAAAGTATTAAACTTGTGTAAACCTGATAACCAAAACAGATTACATTGAAAATGCTCAGTAGATCAGGCAGCATCTGTGGAGAGAGAAGCAGAGTAAACAATTCAGGTCAATGAACATATGTCAGCATCCTGACGTATCATCAATCTAAAACATTCATTCTGCATCTCTCTTCATAGTTGTTGCCTGACCCGCTGACTAATTCCAGCTATTTTTTCATACTCAAGTTCTCTCTCCTTTTGTTTCTCATGTCCTTTACATAAGATCTCAAAGGATTTCAAAGCCAGTAAGTCCTACATCCTAACATCTAACTCCCTAATTGGCCCACTAGCTTCCTCACTGATCACTGTTGATATCACCCACCAAATGTCCATCTCTCCTAATGTCCCTTTCTATTCCTTATATAGTGCCAATCCTCAGTCTGTCACCACTTTGCTACCCCTCCAAGGTATGAGAGGGGTCTCACACCTCTGACTCCGGTACCTCCAACCTTCGCATCCAGTGCCACTGACTGACTCTAAATATTTCTTTGCGCTCTCTGCAGCTGGTTAAAGGTCATCTGCCTTAAAAGTGGATCACTGTGCACAACAGTTTCTTGGTCAGGACCTCTATCAATACAGCACTGCAATGTTCCTTGTAGAGTTTGGGAGTTGAACAGCAACCTTTCCACTCAGATAGAATGTTATTATTTCTAATTCTAATCTTTCTACATTTTGTAACTTCAAAATATTAAATTAATTCAAAGGGAGACACAGGAGTCCAAAACGTGGGTCTAACTTCAGGCTTACTTTAAGTGAGGTGCACACATATCATGAGGCCGTGTGATGATGTATGCAAATCATGTACTTACACATATAACCTGTAGTGATTTATTTAAACAAACAAAAAATGCTTAATCAACCAATATATATTCAAAATTACTCAAATATTGCTGAAATATTAAATACACAATAATTTTAACTTGAAAATATCTCTCTGCTTCTTTTTTTCATCTGAGTCTATATCCTAGTGCTTCAGCTTCCTACCCAGCAGCACAATGGGAACTTGTATGATTGTAGCTATTTGAGGATGTTCTTAGTTATTTAGGAATGGGAAGTAAATCCTGGCTTTGCCAGCAACTCTCACATTCCACTAATAAATAATAAAAATCACTGAGCTATATTAGGAAAGCCATTGTTTAAATGGAATGTTAAACTCAGATGTCTGCCCTCTAAAGCAGATGTAAAGGATCTCACTGCATTAAGAAAAGGAGATTTGTGAGTAGTGTTCTGTCTAATATGCATCTCTCAAGTAACATCATGAAAAGATGTTTCTGATGTTGTAGAGCATTTTAGGATGTCCTGAAGTTGAAAAAGACTCCTGCATGTTATTTATCTTTCTTCGACCTTCACAGTTTGTGTCATCTACTCTTTGTGGGAGTATGCAGCACAAATATTTGCCTACAAAACAATGATTAGTAATTCACTCTCTGTGAAGTGCCTTGGAATATCCAGACAGGTTGCAATAAAAAGATGTATAAATGCAAGTTCCTTATTGCCACTGGGAAGATAAAGATCAATAATTATGTTAAGATTTTTACTGCTATGCTGTAGGTATTCCATTTTAGCAGTTCTGTGAGAGCAATCAGTTCTGCTTTTAGCACGTTTGGGTTTGAGTTAAAAATAAGGGGCTCTGTTGTTCAACTGAGTATTGTTGTGTCAGCCAATCAGGATGGTGGAATTGAGAGAAGGTTCTAGAGAACACTGGGCAGAGAGGTTTTTCTGACTGACACTGGTGTGGGTGAAGGTATTTATAGTGGGAGCTGGGAGAAGACAGGAGGGAAGATGGCTGAGGATGCCGTCCCTGTTGCACAAGGTGCTTTGTGCAGATGAATAGCTTCAAGAAGGAAGAACCAATATTTCTGTAGCGGAGCATTTGTTCGAGATGGATTTTGAGCGACATTTGGAAGGTGGTGTGTGCTTTCACGCAGACCATGGATCCAGCACATGAGTTAAAGGCAACTTCAAGATGAGCTCCAACTTATGTGGACATTTGGACTGAGTTAACTGTAATGGGCTCTCTGAATTTTTTTCCTTTTCTTTTCCTTCCTAACTGTTTGATAAAGCTGACATTTGTAAATATACTTTCTTTATAATTGTATGCAATGTACGATCTGTTATTTCTTGACGACAATTAATTGCAAGGGGCAGTACTTACACATATTCACACAGATCCGGATTTGGGTGGGCGAGACATCCCAACTTCCCAGACGTACGGCGTTTGTGAAAGGTGGTTTTCTCACCTCTGAGTCTAGTGGCTGTTAGTGCTAAGGAGCTGCATCTCTCGATGCCCAGTAAGAAGTGGTTTCACACATAATTAGAAAATTCTACTTCCCACAAACCAATGAAATTATTTCTGACAAGTCAAATTTCTACATGTGTATTTGCAGATGGAGAACTCTAATTCTCTCAGCAAATGTGGAGGAACAAGTGACAAAAATACTTGGAAAAGTTAAATCAGAGAGAAGAAAGTCGAAAAGTCCAACATCAAAAGCATAAAGCTCTTAAAATATTTTACTCGTGCCCAAGAGTTGTTAGTCAAAGCACAACATATATTTCCACAAATAGCCATAGTTCCTATCTTTAAAAAAAAATTCTCATCAAGCAAACATTTTCAGTAGACTTCCTTTGCTGATTTCACCTGTGAACAAAACATGTTCGCAGAATAGCACATACTTCATACTTTATACTTTATTGTTGCCAAACAATTGATACTAAAACGTACAATCATCACAGCGATATTTGATTCTGCGTTACCCACTCCCTGGATTACAAATCGATAGTAAATATTAAAAATTTAAATTATAAATCATAAATAGAAAATATAAAAATGGAAGTAAGGTAGTGCAAAAAAATCAAGATGCAGGTCCAGATATTTGGAGGGTACGGCCCAGATCCGGGTCAGGATCTGTTCAGCAGTCTTATCACAGTTGGAAAGAAGCTGTTCCCAAATCTGGCTGTACGAGTCTTCAAGCTCCTTAGCCTTCTCTCGGAGGGAAGAGGGACGAAAAGTGTGTTGGCTGGGTGGGTCGTGTCCTTGATTATCCTGGCAGCACTGCTCTGACAGCGTGTGGTGTAAAGTGAGTCCAAGGACGGAAGATTGGGGTTTGTGTGATGTGCTGCGCTGTGTTCACGATCTTCTGCAGCTTCTTCCGGTCTTGGACAGGTCAACTTCCATACCAGGTTGTGATGTACTCTAGAAGAATGCTTTCTATGGTGCATCTATAAAAATTAGTGAGGGTTTTAGGGGACAGGCCAAATTTCTTTAGTTTTCTCAGGAAGTAAAGGCGCTGGTGGGCCTTCTTGGCAGTGGACTCTGCTTGGTTGGACCAAGTCAGGTCATTTGTGATATTGATCCCAAGGAACTTAAACCTTTTGACCTATTCCACTTGCGCACCACCAATGAAAATTGGGTCGTGCAGTCCGTTACTCCTTCTGAAATCAACAACCAATTCCTTCGTCTTGCTGATGTTATTGTCTTCATACCATGCCACCAGGTTCTTAATTTTCTCTCTGTACTCAAACTCATCATTACCCGAGATACGGCCTACAATTGTTGTGTCATCAGCAAACTTATATATTGAGTTTGATGGAAACTTGGCTACACAATCATGGGTGTACAGTGAGTACAGCAGGGGGCTGAGTACACAGCCTTGTGGGGCACCGGTGCTCAGGGTGATTGTAGAGGAGAGCTTGTCCCCTATTTTTACAGCCTGGGCCCTGTCTGTGAGGAAGTTGAAGATCCAGCTGCAGATCTGAGTGCTTGAACATTTGCATATTTGTTAATCAGCTGGCCTCTACTAATTTTGCCATCCATAAGGACATAGGGGGAGCAATGGGAGATTAACAGGATCAGTGACCAGAAGTGAGAGAATGGGCAGGCTCAGAGACAATGGAAGGATCACTGAAAATGGTGTCAGGCAGGGATGGCCAACTGAGAAAAGCTTACAAAGAAATTAATGGTTCATAAACGAATATGAAATATACCTTACAAAGCAAATGAATCTACAAAATGTCTGTTCGTAAAAAGACAGAATAAATAGTAAATAAAAATGAGAACCCATTAAAGAATGCCTCAAATTGATAAATTGGTTTATTATTGTCACATAGACTGAGGTACTGTGTAAAAACATTATTTTGCACAAGATCATTTCATTACTTTAGTGCATTGAGGTAGTACAAAAGAAAACAATAACAAAGCAGAATCACAGTTACAGAAAGAGGACAGTGCAAGCAGACCATAAAGTGAAAAGGCCATGATGTGGTTGATTATGAGGTCAAGGGTTCATCTTACCATATTAAGAGACCTTTCAATAATCATATCACAGTAGGAAGGAAGCTGTTTTTGAGTCTGGTGGTGTGTGTTTTCAGGTTTTGTATCTTCTGCACAATGGTGGGGGGGATGAGGGAAAAAGAGATCATGTCTGGGGTGAGTGGGCAGGCTGATTATTGACAAAAAATTGAGTCATCTACTAGAGCCATGCATCTATTTTTATACTGTGGAATGTGGAAGAGGACCATGGAACCACAAAATGTCAGATGGAGAAATTAATTTTAAAAAGGATTATGGGAAAAATAATGTGTACTAAACTAAAAACATCCACAAGATTGGATACTTTCCGTGGGGTATTAGATGAAGTAAGTGATTCAATTAAATGTGTTTGAGTCTTAGTTTCCCAATACTCTCTAGATTTGGAAATTATGTTGTTAGAAAATGATTAATGTCTTTTTACTGCAGACAGTGACTGAATACAAACAAATGTGATTGGAACAAAGAGGGCTCTACATATAGGAATGTAGATTGCGAAGTCATGTCTAACTAATGTACTGAAACTTTCAGCAATTTACTACCATAATATCTATAAATGTTGCATAAATGTATTTCTCAAATATACCCAATAAAATTTTACACAAGATTTGAGGCAACTAAAAAGTAGGACAGAATTGAAGGTCACCTTACAAATAAGTAGGAAATAAAGACAGCAATAAAACCTCACCAATTCGTAGATCTTTTAAAAGATGTGCTGGTGGCTGGGTTAATCTGCAACTGTAAATTAGCCTCGAGATAGGTTGCCAATTGCAGGATTGAGTGTGGTTTGGGAGGAGGTACTGGTGTTCACAGGCTTGTAATGGACAATGTGGAGGAAGGAATTGATGGGATTCCCTGAGAAGTCAGAGAATTCAATGGGCCGAGTTGCCTCATTTACATCATTGTGAAACATTAAAACAAAGTGGAATTCCTCAAAGAATATTTTGGTTAGATAGGGCATCAAAAAATGAAACAGAAATGGGTTAAAATATGTAAGGTCATGATACTTTTGAAAATTGGAACAGCTACTGGAAATAGCTGGCAATCTACAGCAATAGTTTTGTATTATTTTTGTAACAATTTTGAAAGCAGATTGTGTTGGGGGAGATCCTAAAAAATCATGTAACCGGGTGACCGTGGAATCTATTCAGTATCATAAAAAGTGTACTTAGGCATTCATATGGGTAATGCTAGAATAGTTGTCTGTGCATTTAAGTGGACACAGTAATGTCATTACGCACGTGCGGGATAGTGGGGAGACCATTTTGTTTTCTGCTGAAGACGCTGGTGGGGCGTTGGAATTAGTTCCTCCCAGACGCTGGGCATGGTGAGGAAAGGTGAGCATTAATTGACAATATCCATGTAAATTCGTTTATTCTTGTGGGCGAATTGAGAATATTGGTAATTTGACACGTTTTACATGTGGATGCTTTAGGATTTCCACGAGTGAAGAAAACGAAACCGACGCTGGATAGCCTCACCTCACCAGCCAAGTAGGTCAGTCTTCCTGTAATTTAACTACCAGGCAATACCTTGTAAAAGTTGTGCCAAAGTGTACCTTTTGTCTAACTTTATTGTATCATGACTGATTGTGCATGTAATAGCGTAATGTGAATGTTTAGTCGCTGTTCGGAAGTTCAGCACGTGTGTACTAAACAGTAGTAGACGTCTTAGATGAGATGTATTTGCTTACATTTTCACTGCTATGTATAAGATACAGGGTTGGGAGGGATTCTAATGTTGTTTGTATTGTGTTCCTTCAGAATTGCCACTACTGTATTAGTACCGTATCAGTTCTGGTATTTTTATACTGCAAACGCAATTCTGTCCATACAGAAGGGTGTGGATCAGAAGTTAAACTGAGATTGTAACTGCAAGAAGTGGTTGTAAATTCGTTCATTTTGTTTTGCGACCCTCTTCTGGCACTTAAACATCTAAAACAGATAAAGGAATTAAAACCCGAAAAAGTATTTGTTGTCCTGAGAGTGTACTTTTCCCCAGGCTACAAAAATCAAATACAAAGATGAGATGACGAAAGCTGCAAAGAAGCCAAGAGCTAGACATGAAGGGATAACCAAAGCAGACAGTGAGAAGTTAATTATGGAGATCTGAGTCCTAAACAGGAGGTAGTTGTGGACCGGGAGCTTGGGAAAATGAGTAGCAGTTGATAGTCAAGAGAAAATCTGCAGATGCTGGAAATCCAAGCAACACACACAAAATGCTGGAGGAACTCCGCAGGCCAGGCAGCATCTAGCAAAAGAGTACAGTTGCAGGCTGAAATGTCGACTGTACTCTTTTCCTAGTTGCTGCCTTGCCTGCAGAGTTCATCCAGCATTTTGTGTGTGTTGAGCAGCTGATAAAAATGTGCACATCAATTTGAAGACATTGTGCATAAATAGTGTTGCTTGAGGAAGTTTCTGTTGGCTGGAACACTGGAAGAACTCAAATGGGGCAACTGGATCTCTACCATACAACAAAAGCACCATGTTTAATGAATTCAGCGAATGGCAGTGCTTTTCACACACTCCACATGCATTACCCTCAAAGAGAAAGCAATCACAATTCTATCTCCTTTACCATAGCATTGCAGAGGGATAGGAACAGACAAGTTAGGAAAACATTTAATTGGAGAAAGGGAAAATATGAAGCTATCAGGCAGGAACTTGGAAGCATAAACTGTGAACAGATGTCCTCAAGTAAATGTATGGCAGAAATGTGGCAAATATTCAGGAGATATTTGTGTGGTGTTCTGCATAGGTATGTTCCAATGAGACAGGGAAAGGATGGTAGGGTACAGAAACCATGGTGTACAAAGGCTGTTGAAAATCTAGTCACGAAGAAAAGAAAAGCTTACAAAAGATTCAAAAAACTAGGTAATGATAGAGATCTAGAAAACTGTAAGGCTGGCAGGAAGGAGCTTAAGAATGAAATTAGGAGAGCCAGAAGGGGCCATGAGAAGGCCTTGGCAAGCAGGATTAAGGAAAACCCCAAGGCATTCTACAAGTATGTGGAGAGCAAGAGGATAAGACGTGAGAAAATAAGACCAATCAAGTGTGACAGTGGAAAAGTGTGTATGGAACCGGAGGAGACAGCGGAGGTACTTAATGAATACTTTGCTTCAGTGTTCACTAAGGACCTTGGTGATAGTAGGGATGATAGTAGAGCAGACTGAAAAGATGGAGCACATAGACGTTAAGAAAGAGGATGTGCTGGAGATTTTGGAAAGCATCAAGTTGGATAAGTCACTGGGACTGGACGAGATGTACCCCAGTCTACTATGGGAGGCGAGGGAAGAGATTGCTGAGTCTCTGGCAATGATCTTTGCATCATCAATGGGGATGGGAGAGGTTCCGGGGCATTGGAAGGTTGAGGATGTTGTTCCCTTATTCAAGAAAGGGAGTCAGAAGTCGAACTTTTGATCCTCGATTTGATTTCGAGAAAAGGTGGGGTTCATTTGCCCACTATTATCATCTGATTGGAGTTAATTTATACAGTTTCCTTCCGATTTTTGTTTAAATGGACGAGCTGGCGGATTGATGTTTTTCCTTTACTGAAGCTTGCATATAGCTCCGGGGTTGTGCTCCAATGGGTTTTTTCTCTTTTTTTTAAGTTAGTAGGGTTTTTTCTCTCAGATAGTAGGGGTTCTTTTTTTTTCTTTCAAAAAATATTCTCAACACTTTATTTTTTCTTATAATTATTGATATATTGCTTAGCTTTGTTAATCAGTTAGTTGCTAATTTAATTCCTTATTGTACATATTGACATATTGACTCGATTATCTTAATGTATTTTTGTTGATCTTTAATAATAATTAATAAAAAAGATTTTAAAAATGAAAATGAAAAAAGGGAGTAGAGATAGTTCAGGAAATTATAGACCAGTGAGTCTTACTTCAGTGGTTGGTAAATTGATGGAGAAGATCCTGAGAGGCAGGATTTATGAACATTTGGAGAGGCATAATATGATTAGGAATAGTCAGCATGGCTTTGCCAAAGGTAGGTCGTGCCTTACGAGTCTGACTGAATTTTCTGAATATGTGACTAAGCACATTGATGACGGTAGAGCAGTAGATGTAGTGGATTTCAGCCAGGCATTTGATAAGGTACCCCATGCAAGGCTTATTGAGAAAGTAAGGAGGCATGGGTTCCAAGGGGACATTGCTTTGTGGATCCAGAATTGGCTTGCCCACAGAAAGCAAAGGGTGGTCGTAGACAGGTCATATTCTGCATGGAGGTTGGTGACCAGTGGTGTGCTTCAGGGATCTGTTCCGGGACCCCTTCTCTTCGTGATTTTTATAAATGATCTGGATGAGGAAGTGTGAGGTGGTTCATTTTGGTAGGTCAAGTATGATGGTAGAATATAGTATTAATGGTAAGACTCTTGGCAGTGCGGAGGATCAGAGGGATCTTGGGGTCCTTGTCCAGAGGACGCTCAAAGCAGCTACGCAGGTTAACTGTGAGGTTCAGAAGGCATACGGTGCTTTGGCCTTCATCAACCGTGGGATTGAGTTTAGGAGCTGAGGGGTAATGTTACAGCTATATAGGACCCTGGTCAGACCCCACTTGGAGTACTGTGCTCAGTTCTGGTCACCTCACTACAAGAAGGATGTGGGAACTATAGAAAGGATGCAGAAGAGATTTACAGGATGTTGCCTGGATTGGGGAGCAGGCCTTATGAGAATAGGTTGAGTGAATTTGGCCTTTTCTCCTTGGAGCAGCGGAGGATGAGAGGTGACCTGATAGAGGTGTATAAGATGATGAGAGGCATTGATCATGTGGCTAGTCAGAGGCTTTTACCCAAATGGTTAACACGAGAAGGCACAGTTTTAAGGTGCTTGGAAGTAGGTACAGAGGGGATATCAGGGGTAAGTTTTTTTATGTAGAGAGTGGTGAGTGCATGGAATGGGCTGCCAGCGATGGTGATAGAAGTGATAGGGTCTTTTAAGAGACTCCTGGATATGTACATGGAGCTTAAAAAATAGAAGGCTATGGGTAACCCCAGGTAATTCCTAAAGTAAGTACATATTTGGCACAGCATTGTGGGCTGAAGGGCCTGTATTGTGCTGTAGGTTTTCTATGTTTCTATATTTCATCCCTTAGACTGAATGATTTGAACTTTCATTGGGTTTCATTTTTAATTGCAAGTGCCTACATTCCCAGATATTTTCTGATCTGTACAAATGAACAAACCAGTGATTATATAGGTTTATTTTTTAAGTGGTCTCCAATTACAAAGTTCTGCTGTATGTCATTTCTCTCAGTCTAATGCAATGCATTTATAAAGAGGTTCTTCTAAATGCAATTTGGAAAACCATTGCTGATTTTATTACCAAACAAATTTACATCAAACTTTAAATTTTTTAATTGCACTGCGAACTTCCACAATGAAGTGCATTGTGATTCAATTAGATCAATTCACTGGTTTACTCTTTTCACAGCTGAACTGGGAACACTAAAGACAAATGCATCCACCACTGAGTGCAGTAGTTTCAAATATCACCACAGTTATGTCATTATTTTAACATTACAGGGTAAGGATCATACACTTATCTAAGTCCAACACTAATTAAACAGTTCTCCAAATTACCACACACAACACAATTATTTTATGCTTCATAAATAAGAACAAATTAACAGATCATTCTCCACACAATACCCCATATATGAGGGAGATCTCATGATTTAGTTTCTAGCTTCAAGCATTCTGTAACAATGAGTATCACAGACTATTCTTGGAGAATCTCATGTGTAGTAAATCTGGAAGTCTTATGTCATTTACTTTTTGCCATCATGAAGATGCAATTGTAAGGAGAGATAGAAAGAAACTCACAGGGGAGAAAAACTGATAGTGCAGAAGTAAGGGGTTAAGGGCTTTGTACTAAAAAAAAATTCTATTATTCCCACCTCAAATGAGTCAATGAGTCTATGTAATATATTTATAAACAACTTCTGGTGATCATTATAGTGATTTCAAAACTAAAAATATTGAATAACAGATGACAGGTAGTTCAAGCAGCATCACAAGAGATGTCAGAGGAACTCAGCAAGTCAGGCAGCATCTATCCTAGGAAGTGGGCAGCCGGCAGCTGGATTGAAACATAGCCACTATTAAAAGGTGGAGGGAAAGGGCTATACTGGCTATTTACCTTTACCTTTCAGTCTAGATGAAGGGTCTCAATCCAAAATTTTGACTGTCCATTTCTCTCCATAGATGCTGCCTGACCTGCTGAGTTCCTCCGTCATCTTGTGTGTTGCTTTGAATTCCAGCATCTGCAGTCTCTTTACCTTGACTTCAATAAGCTTTTTAACCAAATTGCCTTATAAGCAGGTGCATTAATGACAAAGGAAAACTATAGCCACCAAGTTCATCCCTTCTGGAACTAGGCTATAAGTTGCTTTAAATCCATACAAGCCTGGGCTTCACCTGGAACTACATACACCCATGCTCCTCTGCACACTTCATCCTCTCTGTAGAAAATAAAACTTCTGGCAGCATTTCCACAGAAACAACAAACATACAAACATATTTTTCGTCACAATTTTATCTACCAGAAATGTGATATATGAACTGATTAAAATAATGTCATCCAAATAAAATGAGGCCAAATTCATGAAAATCCACCATGTCCCTGCCCAAAATGCAAAAAGCTCAATTA
This sequence comes from Mobula birostris, assembly GCF_030028105.1. Classification (NCBI taxonomy): domain Eukaryota; kingdom Metazoa; phylum Chordata; class Chondrichthyes; order Myliobatiformes; family Myliobatidae; genus Mobula; species Mobula birostris. Next base: position 91,540,099 of record NC_092375.1, read on the forward strand.
CCAAGAATTGCCTTACTCACAGAATAACTACACTAAAATTCCAGTTACCACAGAAGGAAAACACAGAATAAGGGAATGAAAAAGCCTGTGGCAAAGAAATGTTGTAAAGGTTTAGAATTAGAGTCATATAGCAGGGATACAGGCCTTTCAGCCCAACTGGTCCATGCTGACCAAGACTCCCATCTCAGTTAGTCCATTTGCCCAAATTTGGTCCATTATTCCTCTCCAGATTTCTTTCGATGTACCAGTTGAAAAGTGGTTGCTGGTTCCAGACTACTTCACAAATCAGCAACGTTTTCTTATTCAACCTTTCAGAATCAGAATCAGGTTCATTATCACGGCATATGCCATGTTTTGTGGCAGCAGTACAGTGCCAGAGCTAAAAAATTACTATAGGGATAAAAAGATAGAGAGATAGAGAGAGTGAAAGAGGAATAGTGAGTTAGTGCCATGGGTTCATGGATTATTCAGAAATCTGATTGCAAAGAAAATAAGCTGTTCCTAAAATGTTGCATCTTAAGGCTCCTGTTCCTCCTCCCTGATGGTTGTACTGAGAAGAGGGCATGTCCTAGATGGTGATGGTGCTTAATGATGGATGTCACCTTCTTAAGGCACTGCCTTTTAAAGATTTCCTTGATTAGCGGACAGCTTTGCTGACTGAGTCTACAACCCTCTTTCAATCCTGAGTACTGGAGCATACATACAAGCTGTGATACAACCAGTAATAATACTCTCCATAGTAACATCTGTAGAAATTTGCTAGTCTTTGGTTGCAAGCTCAAAGGAAACAATGTCTAATATATAAATTAGTATAATGTATGTATTGTTATATCTCTCTCATCTGTACTATCTGGACAATCTGTACAGAATATCACATAAGTGCACTGGAAAAGAAGGAGATTTTAGCATGATTTACTTAAGTTTTGAACCAGTCTTCAAAAGTGCACAATGCAGACTTTTATTCCAATTGTGATTCTGGTTGAAAACAATGATTGAATGCTGTCCTAAAAGTTTAGTCAAATGGCCCTCAAGTCCCTTTGTCAAAACTTGCCATTCGCTGACTACATACCAACCAGTATTGCCCATTGCCTTCCTGTGACCAGCTAAGGTGGATAGTAACAGTCTCCTTCCCAGAGTAATAAAATCTAAAAATAGAGGGCACAGGCAATGTGAGAGAGAAAAAATTCAAGAGACCTGAGGGACAAGTTTTTTCCACACAGAGGGTGATGAATATAAAGAATACACTGCCAGAAGAACTAGTAAAGCTGGTATAATTACAACATTTAAAAGACATTTGGACATGGACATAGATAGGAAAGGTTTAAAGCAGTGCTTCCCAACCTGGGGTCCATGGACCCCTTGCTTAATGGTATCGGTCCATGGAATAAGAAAGGTTGTGAAGCCCTAGTTTAGAAGGATATGGGCCAAACATAGGCCAAGTGGGACTGGCTGAGGTGGGTACATTGGTGGGCATGGCCAACTTGGGCTGAAGGGCCTGCTTCTGGTCTGACAGTCATCAGAAGTGTTAAAGTTATTGTAAAAGAGGTTTAAGGTGCAGAGATAAGGACAAGGTTGGCAGGGGAACTAGATAAAAGATTTCTGAAAGAGCTTGACTACCTAAAATGATAAAAGGGATTAAAAACAAATAACAGTGTAGGTGCTGGAGTCTGATATAAAAACAAAAATGCTAGAACTCATCCAATCAAGCAACAACTGTGGAGAGAGAAACTGGTTCACTTTTCAGGCCAGAGAGCCTTTATCAGAACTGAGAAAGGGAAAAAGCAAGTTGCTCTAAGTAGCAGAGAAGGTTGTGAATGACAAAGGGTGGAATAAAGGGATTATCTGATATGGAGATATGATGTAGCAGTTGGGAATGACAGTGTAAAGTGAAAGAGGTGAGTAATATAACAAGGAAGCAAAAGATCATTCTTGAGTTAGTCTAAATGCAAGAGGCTGAAACATCTGCAGTTAGGAAAGGAAGATCAACAGGTAATGTGAAATAAAAGCAGAGAGAGCTAAAAATGTTCATTATTCAACATTCAAGATTCAAAATTGTTTAATGTCATTTCCTGTTCTCAAGTGTAAAGGAGAATAAAATAATTGTTACTCCAGATCTGATGCAGCATAAAGCTAACCAAAAATGATAAAGAACACAACAATAATAAAAAAATAAATACAAATACATAAGATTACATATACATAAATTGACTGTATGTCCATAAAATGACACTGGGCAACAGGAGTGTACATAAGATAACTGATAGGAAATAAAGTAGTGGTGGTTGGGGGTGTAGAGTGAGTTAGTGGATGGAGGTGTTGATCAGCCTTATCGCTTGAGGAAAGTAACTGCTTTTGAATTTGGTGATCATTTGAATCTACCGGTGTTAATGTGGAGGAACATTAGAAGGTGCCAGTAGTTTACATTAAACTTCGTTGAACACTGTTTGTGCACCCTTACTAATAGAATAGAGCAGTTCAAGAATGTACTTCATCATCACCTACTCAAGGACAATTAAGGATGGGCATTGGTGAATTAATTCTATTAAATATCCAAAAATAACAACCTATCTCAATGAACCCATTTAGCACAATCTGGTCAGTGGAGCTTGCTCTCAATTCATTACTGAGGGATTCACACAAATCTCAACATTCATACCTCAACAGACTTTATATTTCAGATATTTAAAAGAAGTCAATGTCATGGAGTTGTATGGTGCAGAAACAGACTCTTCTGCACACCACGTCCATGCTGAACTTTTTTCCATGCTATTCCCATTAACCCACATTAGAACTGTATACTTATATGCCATTCCTTTTCAATTGTCTATAATTGCCTGTCCAAATGTCAGATTCCGCCACTCCCCCAGCAGTGCATTCCAGACATTAACCACTCCCTGTATAATAAAATCTCAGATCTCCTTTCTCCTTCAACCTAAGCCTTTTTGTTTTTGCTGCCCCTATCATGGCAAAAAAAAAACTATCTACCCTATCTATGCCTCTCATAACCTTTCATCCTTATATCCAATGTCTCCTCTAACTGAGGTCATCCAATCTAGACAACATCCTGGTGAATCTGCTCTACACTCTCTCCAGTGCCATGCATTTTTCCTATATGTGGCAACCAGAACAGTACATGATAGTCCAATTGAAACCTAACCAGTACCTTGTAAGGTTGCAATATAATATCCCGAAACTTATTTTCTATACCCATCCTATGAAGGCAAGCATGCTGTATGCCTTCTTTACATCCTATCAATTTGTTTTGCCACTCCTAGGGGAATATGTGTTTGGACCCTGGGTATCTGTTCATCCACATTACTTTGTGTTTTGGCCTCTAGAGGCACAATTTGTATGAACATCATTTCCTGTACCTGAACTGTTTTTATATAATTTCCTGCACTGGTTAATTTTGATTTCGTTTTGAAGTACTTTGTACATGGTGGAAAGACTTCCTCTCTTAAGTTGCCTTTGAAACAGTAATATCTGTGATTCTTAAGTTTTGTTAATATTGGCAAACATTTAGTAAATGTATTTTGAAGGAAGTATCATGTTTATCACTTATTGTTATTAAAATATTGTGCCAGATATTGTTGTAAACTCTTGTTTACACTGCATAATTATGGAGTGTTGTGTGTGTGCATAACATTGGTTAAAAATGGTTGTGAGAATAATCGGCAGTATTAGTATATTCAGGCGTGCTATCATTCTGTATTGAATTTAATACATATTTTACTTAACTTTCTGCAGTCTCACAAGTAAGATCTCATTTAAAACCCTGGAGGCTTCCTTCATGGGTGATTTTTGAGAACATGTTTAACTTACTGTATAGTTTTGTATATACGGTGCATTGGCCTTCATCAATCATGGGTTTGAGATTAAGAGCCAAGAGGTAATGTTGCAGCTATATAGGACCCTGGTCAGACCCCACTTGGAGTACTGTGCTCAATTCTAGTAACCTCACTACAGGAAGGACATGGAAACCATAGAAAGGGTGCAGAGGAGATTTACAAGGATGTTGCCTGTATTGGGGAACATGCCTTATGAGAATATGTTGAGTGAACTCGGCCTTTTCTCCTTGGAGCGACAGCGGATGACAGGTGACCTGATAGAGGTGTACAAGATAATAAGAGGCATTGATTGTGTGGATAGTTAGAAGCTTTTACCCAGGGCTGAAATGGCTAGCATGAGAGGGCATAGTTTTAAGGTGCTTGGAAGCAGGCACAGAGGAGATGTCAGGGGTAATTTTTTTCACACAGAGAGTGGTGAGTGCGTGGAATGGGCTGCCGGCGGCAGTGGTGGAGGCGGAAGAGATAGGGTCTTTTAAGAGACTCCTGTACAGGTATATGGAGCTGAGAAAAATAGAGGGTTACGGGTAAGTCTAGGTAGTTCTAAGGTAAGGACATGTTCGGCACAGCTTTGTGGGCTGAAGGGCCTGTATTGTGCCGTATGTTTTCTATGTTTCTATGGTTCTATCAGCACTGCAAGGGCAGAAGAGTGAAAAGATACCTGGTCTGCAAAGGCATCGCCCACAGACTGGAGACACGTCTGAATGCATCACATAACAGTATCAGCTTCCGACCAGATCAACGCAAGTTGCCGAGACCTGGTAGTCAAACGCTTGAATGAATCCATGAGCTCACGCCAAAGCTGTAGCAGCAAAAATGAGAGCGGCTTATGTGAAAAGCAAAGTTGCAATGCAAACGGAGAAAGCTCACGTAGACATGGAGGAAGCATGAGTAGACAGAGAGAAAGCACGTAGAGACCCACAAAACCCATTTCTACAGTTTCATCACAGCAAAATTCCCAATCAAGAATTTCTATTGAAACATGAACAGACTGAGCTGCCATCTATCCCAGAACACACATCTGGCAAACCAGTCTCCACAATGCTCTCATTCTGAAAACACAGGTGCATTAGATTTGGCTTATCAAGACCTAGTCACAGCAGGACTAAATTGTTTGACAACCAGTCTGCCAGTTATCAGTCACAATGCCGTGAAAGGACTAAGTCTCAAACCTAGCAAAAAGCTAGACCTTCCCTGTAAGTGGCTTGATGGGGATTTGCTGCAACATGCAAGTAGGGTTAGGGCAGTTCATATTAATCATCCAACTGCGAGGTTGCAAATGCTGTGGCAGAGGCTGGACACGCTCTGTGACTCTCCAGAGGCAGTTGAAGAATCTCTCTTCAGCAGACTCGATATTTTTCTAAAGCTCTTACACAAAGAACCATGAAAACTATTGCTGCATGCAGATCTGTTATCAGATCTGCAAGTTCCAAAAAATGAGGGTTACCTACCAGGACTGAGTTTCCTGGATACAGCAAGAAGGATAAACCCTATAGTGGAGAAACTACTAAGCAACATGCAAGAAAACAAAGCATCTTGCCCACTATCCACCATTTTCATTCTTTATAGAATTCGTATGCTGCCACATAGAAATGCAAATTACCTTAGTTTTATATTCTCAACTTCCAGCTACACCTCATTCAAAGAGAGGTCTCCAGCAAAAGCATGGAAAACCAGAACTCCTATCATAGTGAAAATAATCAGTAGTACTAGTATCACACACAAAATGCTGGAGGAACTCAGCAGATTAGGCAGCATCTTTGGAAAAGAGTACACAGTCAGTGTTTTGGGCCAAGACCCTTCTTCAGTACTGGAAGGGAAAGGGGAAGATACAGGGTCATCGCACAGCTGAATATTATGCATCATATTTAACACATATTTTACTTAACTTTCTCCAGTTTCACAAGTAAAGTCTAATTAAAAACCCTGAAGAAAGCTTCCACCTTGATTGATTTTTGAGAAGGTGTTTAACTCACTAATTAACTTTGTATATCAGCGCTGTGAGGGCAGTAGATTTTGTGTCTTACCATTTACTGTATAGATCCCATGCCTTTATTTGTCAGTCATTAACCTCCCAAAATGCATCACCTCACTGTTTCCAGAATTCCATCTGCGAATTCACCATCCACTTTTCCATCTCATCCATAGGCTTAAACAATCTTCCTCACTAAACACAATACGATTATAATATCATCTGCAAATTCACTAATTGCTAAAAGATCCTAGGACAATTCACCAGTCCAACTCTAATTAACCTATTTCCTATCCACATTACGTATTATACTTCTGAATGTGAAATTGGTAGATGAGGAATAATTATAAAGCATCAACTTAAATCAAACTAACCTTTCCAGTGACATGCAGCTATTTTTCTCTGCTGTCTGGGGGAGAAAAGCTAGAAATTATAGCTGTCACTTTCCAAGTTTGCATTAGTACAACTATAGACCTGACAATTAGCAGAAGGCAGTTCTAAACAGAAAACTGACCATTGCATTCACACTCAATTTCTTCCACAGTCATTTTCCATTTCAATCACAATCACAAAGATAACGTCTACTGGCATTTAATGTCAACATACAGCATGGCATTGGTGAAAGAACTCCAGTACAGTGATTGGATGCCACATGACCAGACCTGATTGATGAGGTGGCTGAGAGGTTAAGAGAATGTGCATTGCATATATGGTTTAAATCCCATTCTCATCATAGACAGGTGAGTTGGTCAATTAGGTGTCCAGCAACGTAGATTCAATCATGAAGTTTAATGTGGAGTTTCCATGTTTTCCCCATGACTGCATGGGTTTCCTCTTGTGGTCTGGGTTCCACCACAGCACCAAGATTGGTAGATTAACTGACCACTCCAAGTTGACCCTAATAGGTGGATAGATGATAGAATCAGAAGAGAATTGCAAAGAATGTGGGGAGAATAGTAGTGTAAATTAGTGCTTTATGATTAACATAATGGGCAAAAGGACCTGTTTCAATTCTCTACAACCCCATGACCTCCAGGATTACGTCAAACCTGAAATAAAAGAAGAAATGTCTGGGAATACTCAGCAGGTTATGTAACAGAGCGACAGATAGAGGGGGAGGGGGGAGAGGAAGTGATGGGGGGTGGAGAGAGGGGTGGAGGGGAGAGGGGTTGGGAAGAGGGGCTTGGGAAGAGGGGTTTGTGGAGGGAGTGTGGGGAAGAGAGTGTGGGGAGAGAGTGTGGGGAGGGTGAGGGAGTGTGGGGAGGGAGAGGGGCAAGAGAGAGGGGGGAGAGAGGCTCAATGTTTAGGTCAATGACCTTTATGAGCATGTTTGCTAAGTACATGAGAGAAAAGGAATTTAAATAAATGCAAGTGGTACTTCCCATTTTGAATAACTGGGGAAGATGTAATGTAGAACTGAAACAATAATCCGCTAATTATTGTTTATCAACTAAAGATGAATCCATTTTTGTTTGACTTATTATTTTCAAAGAAAGAGACAGTTAATCTAAAATCAATCTCACTCCATTGGTTTCTCCACATAACTTGGTATCTACAAACATAGAAAGTTACAAGATATAATGGTCTCAGATGCAGCAATATGCTGCAGTCTATAGCATAGTAAAGCATTTGATGATTTAACAATGAAAATAGAATATGCTAGTGTTATGTACCCCTAGGGTTCATGTTTTCTGTGGATTGTCACTTTAAAACATCGGGAGAGTAAGACTGACTTTTGGACATCGTTTGAGCTGTGACAGAGAGAGAGAGGGACGAAGCCTGCCTTGAGATGGTGTTTATACGAACTCTAAAGCGTGTTTACACTTATACAAGGATGCTGCCTGCTTCTGAGTTCTTACAGAGAGAGCAACGAGCAGCTCGTGAGTCGTCATGGTAACCGAGGGCGGTGTTATTTGATGGACAGCTGGTGCTCAGCATGTTTAGATAAATACAAGGTCAGCTGGTTGTTAGACAGACACCATGGTTTCGGACACTGGATGAGCTTTGTGTGCCCACAGAAAGGTGGGTTTTGGAGGATCGATCAGTGGCTCTCGCAGTGTGGAAAAGGTGTGACTGGTGGGAATTTATCAGTGTGACCAACCCTTGCCTGGGTTGATAACTTTACCACAGAAGACGGTGTCCTTTTTGTGATCACATTCGGTGACCTTAAAGGAAAAGAAGGGAGAGGAAGGTTTGAAACAGAAGAAACCTAGTGACAAAGAGGTCACTGTTTGGACTTTCTCTCTAAGTAGCCCGTGAGACCGAGTTTGAGTTCCATTCGACTATGAAAGTGTGATTGTCACTTAGTTAATCCACAAGAGTGGATTCTCTGGTGAGGGGAGTACCTTTGTGAATACCACTTGTGTGTTACCCTTGTTAGGGTGTGGTAGTTCACTGAAGAAAGGCACCCATGTGGAAAATCACTGTTGGAGTTATTTCGTAGGTCATGGAACTGGATAAGTGGCTATCACGTTGTGTGTTTGGGGTAACCTTGTGGAATCTACCGGTGTGTCGACCCTTGCCTGGGTGATGGTTCCCTTGAAGAGGGTCCCCTTAGTGATAAGCTACTGTTAGTAATAATCCATAAGTGGATTCTGTTTGAGTATCTTGTGGCCACCACTTTGGGGTATCCCATAGCTGAATTTGGGTGTGGTACCACTTGTGTTGAAAGGATATTCATTGAAGATCACTGACGGTGATACTTCGTGTGTGGAGTAGAACAATTTCGGAGATAAAACCTACTACTATTGTTATTTTGTACTGCTGTCGTGGAATTGTGGAATATCGATGAAATTGCCTTCTCACAACATTCGCCTTTTGGATTACAAATATTTCTCATTAATTAACCTGAACATTGAACTGAACTATCTTACATTCCATCGGAAGACTGTATCCAATTACCACCTAAGCTTGAAGAAATTTGGGTTTTATATTTACACACTTGTATATGCATAAGTTCTGCTAACCTGTTTGATTTATCTGGTTTTATATTACTGTATTGTGTAGTTACTAATAAAAATAGCATTAATTAAAAGCAATACCAGACTCCAGGTGTTTTTCCATTTCTGCTGGTTCTTTAACCCGTTACGAGGTACGTAACACTAGTAGCACTGAGCAGGGCAATGTTTCAATGATTTTTCAATTTGGTTTTAACAAAAAGACATCAATCTGAAATGAAACAT